>NC_134044.1:12463032-13138032 GCF_965140245.1 Athene noctua
TTTTAAATAAAAATTACAGTTAACAGTCAGTAGCTTGATTATAACAAAGTATATATCCTCAAAGTAAAGAGGAAGAGAACATTCACTCTCTAAGGAAGGCAGAGATCCAAGTTTGTGTTCAGCATATAGGCTATTAATATGCACCTTCACTTACTTTCTTCATTAGTTCTCTTTAAATGCATAGCCACATCTCACCTGTGATCAGAAGGTTCAGTTACACTGCACACACCTTCCAAGAAGGGACATTCTCTATACTGAATAGGCTAATTACATAAAGGATTTGACATGAGAAGACACAGAACATTATTAACATGGACAAGATGCCATCTTTTAGCCCTGATGTTAACATCTTGCAATATTATCTTGTCCAAAAATAGACATCTACCACAGATTCATATTCCACAAAGATATATGATGTAAAGACAGCTTCTCCTCAACTAACTCCAAGAGTTAAAGTAAGCAGCTAATTATTACACCAAGATCAAGGAAATTTAATGCAAGTCCCTTGACTGGGGAGGGAGGGGAGGCATGTGCATATGTGTGTATTTTTTTTTTCCTTTTCTTTGGGGCAGGGCGGGCAGACATGGGGGATGTTGAAGTCTACCATTACTTGTGTTACTATGCATTGTTTACAGCTTTCCTTTTTTGGTGCCTCAACTTATTTATATTGCTCCTAAAACCTCACATTTTCAACTTAGAAGATACTACATAAAAGTGTATTTTTTTACTTCCAGTTTTATTTACCTGTACTTCTACTTTTACATCTAAGCAGTCCTGGACTAAAAGCAGAGTTACAGAATAGACTTCAACCACATAAAAGCCCACAGTACAGAGAGAAGATCATTTCTCCCACCCAGAGTGGATATGAAACCATAACAAGTTCATAGTGAGGCAAGTAAGCAGAAGTTAGACATGGAGAACAAAAAACAGCATGCATATTTTCTAAAAACAAGTATAGCATAAGACTATACCTAATTACTTCGGAGCGTAAGTATGTACCAGATGACCTACGAAGATTTGTCACAGGGCTATTTTTCCTAATGGGTTTTCTTTAGGAACTACACCTAAAAAACAAAGGAAAAATTCTTCATCATAGTTACTGCTCTTCATTAATAACAATTGATATTAACCATACTTCAAACACACAATAGTAGTCAGCCATGCTCTGAAGGAGACTCACATTGCTGATATTTAAACAGCTTTCTGGAAAGTTTAACACCTTTGTCTCCAAATAACACATGTACATCAGAAAATAAAGAACATGATTGTATTCTTTCATTTCCACCTTTACAAGAGTCTAGCAAGTAGCTGCCCTTCTTAACACTAAGTTTACTTATTTAGATGTTATGCAATAAAACAAGGGTTGTCAGTAACATCTTACTCTGAAAGCAGAATAAACATGAAATATACCTTGACTTTAAGATCTTGAAAAAGCCTTCTTGTTCAACAAGTACCAGGGACCTCAGCTTCCATTTTGAAATACCAAATTGCTCCCTACAACTCAAGGTTCACATTCCAGGATATGACTCAGACCCTTTCGTACCTTTTAAGAAGGTCAAATCTTTGCAGCTCAGCATATGCACTTTATTGTGGACACCATCACAAAGCAGAATGATCCATTCAGAAAACACTGAGAAACTGTGATTCCCCCCTGCTCCATGATACAGCATGGCACTGCTTCACATCATAGAATCCTTCCCCACACATAACTTCATAGGTTTGCTGCTTTTTCCCCTTTCTTATCACTCAAGATCGAGCTCTTTTATCAGTACAGTAATCAATGAAAAACTATTTATTCAAGAGTAGATAAAGTCAAGTGGTGAGCAGGGCCAAGTGACCTCCAGAGGTCCTTTCCAAACTGGCTTACTCCATGAATCATGACAAAAGCAGCTTTTTAGGAGCAACTGAAGGCAACTATGGCTTGAACACCATTGCCAGTACTTCTCACGCATTTTCACTATTGAAGTCCAGTATTAGATCACCATAATTAACTTCTCTGATATACATGTAACTTTTCTAGTTTTTCCTATACAAGAGTCTTCACTTCAAAGTTGACTATGTATTGCTCTTACACATGGCAGTTTTCTGCCATATTTGTACTATGTTCATGAGTCAAGTAAGACTGGCAACAGTCAGTACATTGCAAGACAAGACTTATTATAGACAGTGAGAGTAAACAGATTGGTTATGTGTGCTCGAACCCTGGCTGCCAGACAGAATTGAAGGAGAATATGACTGCATATTTACACAGTTAGATTTTACCAACTTGATGAGAAAAAATTTATCACATGGCAGGATTAGGAGAACAATTGCTCCTCAAAACTAACCTTCGCACCAAAGTAACCATCACTGGTATGTGAAAGCACACAGTGGAGAAGCTAGTTGACTTAGCACTGTCTTTCACATTGACTGTACACTTGGTATCACGTGTAGCTAGAATTTTTTCATTTACAGAAGATGGCTGAATTCATGTTTTAAAGTTAATCATTTTTCTTAAAAAAAGACATCCTGAAACAAGCAGCTACACACAAGCATTTTGTCATGCTTGATCACCAGTGAGAAGTCTGAAAATAGCTTTGCTCCTTGAGAAACATATTCTTTCACGTAAACTGAAAAAATATCAGGACAAAAAAAGTTAACATGACTTTGTTTTGGAGCTATCAACCTCATGTCCTGAACTAATTTAGCTGTGAAAATGTTCAGCAAAAAGTTGGTTCATATACTGCCATAAATCTGCTATGATATTACGTATAGATTAAATATTAAGAGCAAATTCAAAGTAGGTATTACTTCTCCCAAAAATTAAACACACTGACCCAAAGGTAATCTGTTACCCTACCAAAAAATTCAGATGTACCTTCAGAGTCAGTACTGAACAGAGCAGTGACAGCCTGATTAAAAGTTTCCACTATTAAGAATGTCAGAGTCCACAAAGTGTTTTATAAGGAGTGCTACTAATTTGAAAGGTGATGAACAGGACACAGGTCATCCAACAGGCCAATGGGAGATCCCAGAAACATTCCAGGTTAAGTTTTTGACAATGTGATAGTACACCATGTTGTACAACTTTGGGATTTGATTATATTTAGTCACAATAATTTAGTCTCAGTGTGACAGAAGACAGACCCATCATCAGAAGTGTTCTACACGATGCTAACTAATTAGCTATTAGAAAATATAGCATGGCCTATAAATATAAGATTAACACAGATAGTTCTGAGATTCACTTACACTGCAAATTAAGTACAAACATACAGGTTAGTCAAACAATAACTTCCCTGCTCATGCTTCAGCTTCACTGCTTAGAAACAAAAGGAATTGTCAGGTTATCTTCCTGGGTTGTCTTAAAGTAAATAACTATCAGTGATGTAAGGACCCACAGAGAAATTCATCATGTCTTCATTCATGACATTAAAGTCAACTGCATTATATTTCTGCTAAACTGCTGCCAAAGGAATACAGTGTCTTTGCTGCCTACAGCTTTGGGCCTCAAATTTTGGAATGATTTCATAAGAAACAAGTTTTCATTACTATTTTTTTCTATAATATTTACATCCTGGGTTTGAAGACAAACAGCCAAAATGCAACATAAAAAGAAAAATTTAAAAAATGAACCTGTACATGATTCCTGATTGAGAATGACAGCTCTGATTATTCATTTACTGGGAAGATACAAGTTCTTTCCCTAATGGTCACTTTGGCCTGAAAAACTTTTGCAAGACATCAAAAGACTCCATTTTCATAAGCCTCTTACTCAACAGGTCGGCACTCCTACTGAAGTAGATCTGCTATATTAATAAGTAGTAATGTCACACTGCGGATGACCTACAATTTTTCTACTAAGAGCTAAGACCTGTTTTGGTTCCTACCTATGGAGCCATCTGGAGACTGAAGAATATTCAAATTTAAAGTTGTCAATTCAAGCTTACTACTTACAACTTTTTCAGAGACCCTAAGAGTGGCAGAGGAAAAAAAAAAAAAAAATCACCTATATTTCTAACACTACAACAGGATACACCAAACAATAAAAACACCTTTCCATTTTAAGATCAAAACCAGTGTATATACAGAATCGAGCCATGCAGAGTCACCCACATTTTACAAATACAGAAACTACAAGTTAAAAACATGTAAGTTTCTGAAAACTTGAAGTATTATTTACAGTATCTACTCACTAAAACACTGCTTTTAAACTTCTTAGTTCAAATATAACAATGTTTAAATTAGCTGCAAAAAATTAAATTCATTTAGTTCCTATCAATATTTATTAAATAGACTACTAAACAATAGAAAGGGTATACTGTTATTTTTCAAGTACTGTTTTCATTATGCATTTCATATATATACACACAAATAAAATATATTTTTAAACTTTTAGCTTAATCAAAAACTTTAAAATCTCACAAATCTGTTTGAGCAGAAATCAAATACCAAAACCCACCCCTGTACAATTAATAGTCTAATCTTGGGGGTGGGAGAGAAGACAGAACTGGAAAGAGACTATACTAGAGATAAACAGAAGTAATTACAGCAATGCTAGCTAGTTTTCTAAGTCTTACAAAGAAAGTATTATCCACAGTGAGAGCTCCCCTAAGAAAAGCCTATAAAATTAATTTCAATTGAAGTGATTAGAATTCCTCCTCTTTCTCATTATGAAGGATGTACTTCATATTTGTCAGGTAGTAACTACTCAGCTCCTCTTCCTGAGAGTCTTTAAAGCACCAGAAAGCTCAATATTCATAAAACACACAAAACAAACCGTGGAAGTTATACTGTTTGAGTAAAGTTTGGTGTTATGGTGTTAGAACCTCTGGATCAATATTATTTCTGCTGAACAAGGCAGGAAGAAAAAAAAAAACCTAAACAGTCTTATGGAAAAAAATAGTTCAAATTCAAATTATTATTGGATTGCTACACATAATAAAACCACCCTCAAAACAAACTGCACACACACTAAAAATGTTCCCAAGTTGCATGCCAGACTTACAGAATAAATTTAGGCCAGTACCAAGCACTCATTTCTTCCCCGTGTGTAAATGCGACACAATCAGGCCTCACATGCAGGCCTCTCTCCAATACAGGCAGGACCTTTGTTCGATACGTCGATGTTTTTCCCCCAAAGCCCTTGACATAACTTTCCATTCTTTCCCCTATTATTTTCCGGTTCACAGTCTAGACTTTCGGACTCCCGTTCTGTGAAAACCCCTGGCTGTCGAGAAAGCCAGTGCACTAGGAAGGGGGGGAAGGGGGAACAATAAAAAAAGTTGAACAGCAGGAAGACGGGCCTACAGGTCTGGCGAAAGCCCCGGTATCGGTTTGTTTCCCAGCCCCAGATAAAGAGCAGTAACCAGGAGGTGGCTGGCGTCAGTGCTACCAGCACCTCAAAACTTCTCCCACTCCCCAGCCCCCCCAGCCCGCCGGGGAAGGGGAAGAAGAAGGAGGAAGAGCCAGGCAGGAAAGGCAGAACCCAGCGTTTGATCAGCCTCCAAGTACGACGCATTATGCAAGCAAACGCGAGGACCAGGCAACTTGCTTCTTGACTGAAAGCAACAAAAACATCAGCTCTAGAATATTAACTGCGAAAATAACCCCTCTTGTGGGTAGTCAACAGTGTAACTCCGACCCTACAGGCGCCTCCATTCTCTTCCCACCTCCTTCCTCTCTCTCCCCCCCCCTCCCCAAGCTTGTGAAATATGGACGTCGGCCGATTATTTAGCATTTTTATCGAGCCGGGCAGGGGGGGAAGGAAAGAAGAGTTGCTATTTTTTTCTTTAAGATATTCGATAGCTCTTTCAGAAAAAGAAAAGAAAAAAAAAAAAAAAAAAGGAGCCATTAGGGAAAAGGGGCCAACCAGAGTGGGGGAGGGAGAAGACGGGAAAGGGCATACAAATCGGTACGGCAGTGTCAACACTGACACTGCCCTTTTGTATCAGCAGCTCCACAGGGCCCGGAGAGAGGAGGCCGCGCTCCCCCCACACGCCGGGCAGCCCGGGCGAGGCGAGGCGGCAGGCAGCAGCCCTACCCGACGCCGGGGAGAGAGGGGATGTCCCTAGAGCAGGTTCTGGTGACTGCCTGGCCATTTTGTCAGCTCCATTTCCACTCCTTTCCTCCTCAGCGAGGCTCCCCTCCCCTCACCCCATTACACACCTCCGGGCCTCTCCCCCCCACACACTCACCAGCGGGGCGCCGTGTCGTCCCCCTCCAACCTTTCCCCCCCCCCCCCATCCGCAACAATGCTCCGGGATGGCGCTGCTCCCCTCCCCCTGCCCCGGGCCGCCAGGAAGGGCAGCTCAGCTAATGCCGGGGATGACACAACAGGCCCGGCCGCCCGGCCCGGATGCTGCCGATGGGCCCAACGGCACGCCGCCCCGCGCCCGCCCCCCACCTCGGCGCCCCCTGAAAGAGCGGAGGGGCCCCAGGTACCTAGTTTGTCCCGACGCGGCCTCCGCAGACGCTCCGTGCCTCCCCTCCTCCCGGCAGCAACCGCCTCTCTTCCCTTCAATTATCAGCTGAAGCCGCAGCACCGAGCACCGCCTCGTCCGCCGCCTCCGCCGCCGAACCCCTTCCAGCGGCGCGAGGGGGAGGCCGAGGGACTACTTTCTCCCGGCACCGGGGCCCCGCCGGGGCCCTGCGCGCCCCCTGGGCCGACGGGCGGCCCCTGCCCCGGCTGCCGCCCCCCCCGCAGCCCCCGCTGCGGCCGCGAGCGCGCTCCACTCTCGGCGCTCGGCGGGGTCGGCGCTCGGCGGCCAGTATCCCTCCGCCGGGGTCGTCACCCCTGGGTCCGCGCAAGTGTCTCCCCTCGGGTGAGGGCGGGGGCGGGGGCGCGGGAGGGGGGCGGAGCCGGCGGGGGAGCGGGGCTCTGCCGGCGGCGGGGGCGAGGACCCTGCCCGGCCACCGCGGTGCCGCCGGCCCTGCGCCTTTAAGAGGGGGCTGGGCTCCCGGTGACCCCGCGTGATGTCCGCCTCTTCCTGGTTGCCATAGACACCGCCTGCCAGCGTCCCAAAATGGCGTCGCTGCTGCGGGAGGAGTGTTCGAGGGGCGCGGGCAGGCCCCGGCCCCCAGCAAGGACCTCTGCCGGCTGCTCGTCACCCGGCGGGAGGTGGGCGCTGGGCCGCCTGCGGGCGGGGAGCGGTGTCTGCCCCGCCGCTCTCCTCCTCTCCCCTTGCAGCGGCCCTTCCTTTCTCCGGCCGGGAAGGAGAGTAGCTGGGGCCTGCCCCCGGCTCCAGAGGTAACAGCGGCTGTGGTGAGGGCCCAGCCTGGGGGAAGGGCTGGTAAGGAACGGAGGGGCTGGCAGCGCCATGCCGGGGAAGGGCGGGGGTCGCCTATTAACACCCCCGGGGAGCGACCCGGGAGGCGCCACCAGTAAGAGCTGCAGGTTTGGCCTTCTGAGGGCTGGGAATGCCTTGCTGCAGCCTTGGGATGTGGTGTCGGTAAGTAGCTGTGGAGCAGGTAAGGATTTGCTACCAAAAAGTGTTGTTTCCTGGCACAAGTGAAAGTGTCTCGATGAGGAGCCTCTGTGTGCGGGAGATTATCTCTACCTAGGGTATTGCAAGCCTGTGGGAAGGGGCTCTGGGTGAGGACCAGAGGAACGGGGGGGGGGAAACATCCTTCAAACAGTGTTAAGTAGCCTTGCAAAGAAGTATATACACATCTGTGATTTTGTAACTGTAAACCAAACTTAAATCTACTCTCAGAAGTGCCTCACAAATAATGAGATGCTAACATTTAAAGTAAATAAACAGCAAATCCTTAAGTTAACATTACAGTATTTCTCCTAAGGAAAGACAAGTTTAGCCGCACTTTCAGAGTAACTAGTCTTAAGGTGCACGGAAATAATAGCCTAACATCTCATTCAAGGAAAATAAAATTAAACTGTCCATCTGGGAATGGGAGTACCATGTATATTTTCCATGTGGTACCTGAAAGTGTTTAGGTGTCTTGCCTTATGGCTGTGTACATAACTGGCCTTCTGATCAGAGAGATAAGCAATGCTCAGTATCCTGGAAGAGATTTCTTTTTTTAATCTCTTTTGAAATATGCTGCAAAATGTGCTCTATGAACATTTTTCAGAATAATAATAATCATCAGTGAGGAATATTTGACAGTAAATGAATGAGATTTTACAAATCTGATTATGTTTGCAAGGTTATGAAATTAAAAAAAAAACTATAGTTTTTGTTTCATTTGGACCTCTGACTTTGTGTATATAAGAGATGAACATAGATGCTTGTCTCAGGCTGGACATACTGATATAGAAGTTGGAAGTTTAAAAAATTCTTCTGAGAAAGCTTTTAAAAATGTTTCACTGGAACAAAAAAAGCCAATATATTTTGAAACTAGGAGGAAGTTTTTGTTTTATTTTCCCAAACTAAACCAAAATAGTGAACATAGTTTCTTCCAGGGATGAGAGAATTGTCAGGTTTGTAACCAAGAAATTAGAGGGAGGGGGAGGTGACAAACTGAAGTTCAGCTGCGATTCCAAATTATCTGTGTTCTGTATATTATATGCTGTTCTGCTGGTCTCTCTGGTGCCAAGATTTTCTTTTTAAATCACCAGTGTCTTTAGCAGCTTCAGAAGGCGTTTTGGTTTCATTCTCCTCAAAAAAAAAAAAAACAAAAAAAAAAACTGTTTTAAGGAAGAAGTGACAAGACAACCTTAGGGAGCTTTGAGTTCCACCAGAATTGAGAGTAATTACACTGCTGCACAGTAGCTGGGAAATATGTGCTTATCTGTACCTGAAGTCTTCTAATGGGCCAGTCCCGTTGACCTCATGGGAATCATATCAGTGTCATGCTTGTTTGTGGACTGTGTAATTGAGTGTGATGGAGTTTTTACCATTCACTTTTGCACCGGTATAATAAAAATAAGGTGTTCCGTATTATTATTATCCTCTTTTTTTGTTGTTGTTCTCATATCAGTTTCCTGTCAAACACTTCAGATACCTATTTTTGGTTTTGTTTTCAGCTGCCTAAATATATCCTTTAAACAAACCAAATTCAGTTAACATAAACTGTGCAAAAAAGCTTTGTAATTGTCAGTGGAAGTAAGGTAAAATTATTCTGTAAATGTTTATTGTACAAAAGCATTACCAGGAAGTTAGTGTCATTGAAAAAGAGCCGGTTTGGATTATTTGAAAAAATTGGGTTTGATTTTATGATGGTAAGATCATTTGAGTATGATGCAGTGAACACACATATTGGAATATATCACTATGTCCTCTGCAGCTGATGTATCCGATTCCAGCAAAACTTTGCAATTCAATCACATTTCAATTCACTATTGCTGAAAGCAACTAACTTCACATAAGTAATCTCTGCAGCTTTAACTGTTGTACATGTAAAACTTCCGGATGCCAGTTAGCCTTTCTGCAGGCTATGGGATCTCCTGAGAAGAGATCTATGTCAAAAATAGTAACTGAAAGTATAGTCACCACTGATGTGCCAAGTTATGTATCATGTAAAACATATTTAGCCATACTGTGTTAGCATCTAGGAAGCCTAGCTGTTGGTTCGTGTTTCCAGTATGCTATTTTGCAGTCTCCTAATAAATAATAGTTATTGCCTGAAAGACCTTACAGTCTAAGCCTCCAACCTGGCACATAGTTACATGAATGCTGAAACCTGCTGCTTTGAATACTCCCATTCTTCAAAATCAGTGGTTTCAAAACATCCATTGTTTTTCTTTAAAAACAAAAAGAGAGTTTGTGGCTGTGTGATTCCATGTTTCTGTGCTTGCTGCCTTATTTTGAATGGTCTACTTGGGCTTTACATGAGCAGTAAATTCAACTCCTTCAGGATGAAGTTATTAATTTACCAAGCATGTCTTACACAGCTCCAGAGTGCATGTACCTGTCTGTGGTCATGGCCAGGATTTCCAGGTATCAGCTGACTATCAAGTCAAACTGTCATAGAATCAGAAATTTTGTACAAGTACAGAAGGTCTTAAGACTGTTAGGGAAAGAAATTCAGTTGGACAAGGAAGCCATATCTGAGGGAAAAAGCAAGTCCATGGCAGTAAGCTTTGTTTTCAAATCGGCCATGTGAAATGTCTGTGGCTTTTGTTTAGCTTTTACTCTCATTCTAGGGAATTTACAACTTCCATCATGCACCTGATATGCTAGGGATGTGTTCCAAAAGGCATTTTTGAAGTCTGCTGCTGCCTCAAGATCAGTACAGTAGGCCCAAACTATTGTATAACTAAAAATAAATTAACTGAAATTGCTGTAAGCTAAAAGAAAAGCAATCTCTGAGCCCAGAGTTAAGCATACACTAAGAAGTTTGCTGAAGCTAAGTATAGGACAATAGTCAAATAAAGAGGACAAGACAAACCAAAAATATACCAAATAGTATGATACCGCAGGACCACACATCCTCAGCTGTAAGTATGTGAATTATTACTGCAAAAACAAATTGGAAAACATTTTTTTATTACTTTCAGTGTTGGCAATTGTAATAACAGCAAGGTGTACTTTAGCACACTTGTTTGTATTTAACTCAGATCTAGAGAAACTAGGACACCTGGAAAAAGGAAAGCAGGGCCTGCTGCAGACAAAGCAGAGGCTACTTTGAACTCCTTTAACCAATCAAATGCAACACTAGTTGGATGAAAACAACAACAACAAAAAAGCTAGAAATTCATCCACTTGCCTCTGTGGATGTATTTGTGTCAAAAATGTGACAAGGACACCCTGATGATAACTTTTCATTTTGCAACAAGAGACAGCTTCCATCCCAGATACAAATTCAATTTCAGTTACATTTTAAAATTAGAGCCATTAATTAGGACTTTATAAACACAGGTATTGACTACTAAGGAGTAAGCACGCACTGCCATTGAGCAGTTAGGAATGGAAGATTACCAACTAGTTACTGCATAAGCTACTTCAAGGAGGAAGCATAAGGAGAAGGGGAAAAGCCTTGTAATTCATTGCAAGTAGAGGTACAGATGCATAAGTGAGTATTCACAGAATACGGTTCCACCAGTTGGATTGTGTAGGAGAGATCTTTTGAACCATCAGTGAAAAGAATTTTTTTTCAAGTAGCTATTTTAAGGCTGCAATCATAAGTTAACAAACGCAGGGAAACTATCCCACATATTTCCCCTGTGTGGGCACCTGCCAGTCCCGCTGCAGAAATATAAGACTGAAAGAGATGACTTCAGGTCATCAAGTCCTAGTCCGTGCTGTTTCATCCAGCCACATAATAGATCTCCATAGCATAAATGGGACTTGATATGTTTCAAAGGTAGTGAGGCTTTTTTTGCCTTGCTACTTCACACAGAACAACTGCTGCAGATCACAACTTCTCTGATGGTTAGAAATGCAGTTATACAGACTAATTAACAGCTTATTTTGTGCATGGATATCTTTTAGCTTGAATGTTGTCCTTGTGTGTAGGTAGCAATGTTACAGATGTGTGTATACATAGATATATAAAATGTTATATATATTTAATAAATATGCTCTCTTGATAGGGTTTGTTTTTTCAGTCTCACCTTGAGAAACAGACTCTCTACTTCCTTGTCACTTCAGTATCTTTTTTGTTGCATTTCTTCCCATTAGAACTTTTTTTCTTAAGTCGTATGAGTGCCATGTGTAAAGGCATTGTTACTTCTCTGTGTCTTCTGGAAAATCCTGTGTGATTTAAATTTTAGGTTTATATTGAACTTTCTCTACCAAAATCATATTAGTGACTCTTGATTATCCTTTCATCAGTTGTTATTCCAATGTCTTTCTCCTCTGTCAACTTTCAAGTTATAACCTTTTGGTTTGTGGCAGAAATTATTTCTAAATGAATAACTTTGGCATTTGTACTCTTCAACATCTTTTTTTTATTTTTTATTCCCCCTCCAGGAGTGCTTTGAGTTGTTATGAAGGAGAAGTTGGTGTGCATGTCAGGATAAACATACTAAATAGAAAAAACATGCTTGGCCGTAAAATGTGTACTAGGAATCCTGCTAGAATTCATGGGAACAGCAGATAGTTTTTGGTTTGTGTGAGTGCATGTAACATTACATAGAACAGGAATCTTTTTTGTCTCAAGACTGACATCAAGGATGGCAACTTGTTTAACACATGTCTTTCCATCTACCTTTCACTGTACATGTTTTTCAGTCGCTCTTGAAATGCCAAATTAATATTTGATATGCCAGTTATAATTTGGCAAGGTTTGTCACAAACAACAATACATGTTATCTGTTTGTACAAAGCAAGCAATAAATCATATGGCTTCCAACATTAAACATAAGATGACTTGAGATAGCCACACAAATAAGCTTTCAAAATAAAATTTCTCATAAATTGTTTAACGGAGGATAACTACAGGTTTTGAAAATTGTGAGAGGAATCCAGATGGTGAGGTAGTATAGAAAAGGTCTGTCTCTTATTTTGGTCAGACAAGGGATATAGAGACACACACCCCCACACACCCCCCCACACACACCCCCACACCCACACACACACACACACCCCCAAAAAAAAAAAAAAAGTCTGGTGCTTATCTGCTCATAGGACAGGCTGATAACTAGAAAGATGAGGCTGTTAACAAAAGAAACGTAATGGGAAGATGATCCACTCGACATGTAATTAATACTAGCATCTGTCACCATTTAATGAATGCTGCACTAATCAGAGGATTTTGTCATGTTAGTAGAATGTTTAGCTACTTACCCGTAAAAGGCAGGCATCATATGTATGCAAAAGGATAACTGAATCTTACCAAATATGTAAGTGCAGAATTGTATGTTTTGTCAGAGATCAGCAGCTAGATTCTTTAACAGATATATACAGGACATCTAGATGAGCAAATAGTTTAAGTAGGCAAACAGTTCTGATGACTCTTCTTGTTCTTTACCCATCATTGCTCCTATTTAGTGTTCCTTTCTGCATCATGAATCAGTTTCTGATTAAATCATATATATTCTGAGCATAGCATATTATTTTGGATACTGAGAATTACAATATTTTTCTTAAAAGATCCTGTAATTAATTGGTTTCATTTAAAAAATAAAGTTGCTTTCTAGCTTTTTCAGCTGTAAGTAAAAATTCTGTACCTACACCACTTAACATTCAATTTTAAATATTTCATGTCAGATCTCTGTAAACCCTAAATTTAAACAAAATAAACCAAACAAACAAAAAGCAACATCATTTTCAATAAAATTTCCGTTTTAGGAGACATTAGTAAGTGATTGTTTTATTGCTTGTGGGCTGGTTGTTTTTCAGTTGTGAGTACCTTCAGGCTCTACTGAAACCTGCAAGGATAGTTACTTTATTATGAAAATGGTACTATAAAGTTAACAAAGTGTTGCCTTTGTATCTTGGGCCTGTTTTTAAGTCTTAATGATGACACTTGATATAGAACCTATTTGATTGACACAAGATGCCATTTGAAGTGCTTCAGCCAGATGGATTTGGGGGGGGGGGGGAAATTAACAGATATTACTATAGTAATTAAGCTGAAATTAATTTTGTGTTATACGAAACATTTTTTTTGCAAAATAACTCTGATTTTAAAGTAAAGATCTGTTGGAGATGAACCTTTTTCAAAGTCATACTATTTTATTTGCATTTGAAACCTGAAGGGTGCCACACCAGTTGTTGCCTAGCTGGACCAATTCTATTCAGGTTTCTTCTTTGACATTTGAATCAGAGAATTTGAGTTCGTAAAAACCAAAAAGAGCACAGAAATTTCTATAAAGGGAGTTTTTAAAAATTATTTTTTTGTTATGAGGTATTTGTATAGAGGGCCTTAATTGCATAAAACCCACAACATTTCATTGTTGTTGTCTTAAATTAGAATTATTTCAAGCATAGTTTAATGACTTCAGGAGAAGGAAGCCATTTTGTTCCAGCTCAGGAAATGATCTATTATGCTGAAAAAGTGTATTTCCAAAATAAGTGAACACTTTTGTGGTAATGGTATCACACAGTATTAAGCAATTGTTATCAGGAGAATGTTTGTTAAACCTACAATACATAGGGAAATCTGCTTTGCTTTTTCACTGTCTCTAATTCAGATATCTAAGTAAACAGTAGAGCTGCTTGGAAAATGGAAACAGTTTCTCTGGGGAAATAATGCTGTATTGGAAAAACATGAATATTGTTGTCAGATGTTTCTGTCCAAAGCTAAAATATGTTGGTTTAGCAATGTTGTGATGTTGTGTTACAGTTTGGATACCTGACATATCTCTCACTTCTTCCATAACGCCACCTCTGGATGTATGCAGTTGCTAGTTCTTATCCATAAGGTTTTGGAGAAGATTGGGGAATTCTTTAGTCATGCTGCAGTACTGAAGATGCAATCCTGCACAAGTATCCAACTAAAATAAGAAAAATTTTACTTTTAACAACTGATATGCAATTTGTGATGTGTTGCAGGAGCAATTTGGCATTTCAGGGCTTGCCTTATTGGTGGATCAAGGTTACCCTGCAGAAGCACAAACAGCAATATAAGTGGTGGCTTTTTTCCTGCCCAGAAGACTCAATTCTCTGTTTGGGTTGTTGCTTTCTTTTCTTTCCCTATGAACATTATGAAATGCTTAACCCTGTGAAATATTAATTTATGAATTTGAAATTAGAGACACAACTAATATTGAGTCCTTAAGTGGTTATTACTTGTGAGGTTCAGTTGGTTGTGAGCCTATGATAATTCAGTACTGTCATGTGGTCTTACAAAATTCCTTTTTCAACAGTGGTTGGGCTGTTTTTTTGAAGATGCATTGGAATATTCTCATATCAATTTCAATTAAGGTATGTTAAATAAAGTAATTTTAGTTAATTGCTATTAGTCAGGCTTTCTGTATCACTGGTAGCCTAGAGATGAATTTTTTTCTTTTGTCTAGGTTGGTTTTTGTCCACTGTATACTAGTCTTTAGTATACAGACAGCAGTACCACACTGAATTGCAGTGTTTACGCTCCCATTTTATTTTACGTTTTATGCATGGCTTTAATATTTGTGACTTTCTTCAAAGGTGTCATGCTCGATCTAGTTCTACTTGCCAAGAATGATTTTCAGGTCATGAAGGTGTAGTAGTTTCTCAAGGTAAGCAATCGCCACTATTTTCTGCTTAATTAAGTAAATGTTTCCTACTGTACCAGAGTGTCTGTTGTTTACATGTTCATTACTGTCAGTGCTTGTTCTTCCAGAGAAAGATTCAGTTATATTCTTCACTTGCCTTACTGTAGGTAGTACATCCCTTATCCCTGTTGCTCTCTGTCTTGGGAAACCTTAGGAGTAAATCTACATTTGTGTTACCAAAGGTAAGTTTGTGTTCCTGTCTGTTTTGTTTTCCTTCTTTCTGCTTTGAGTTAGGAAAATAATTATTTCTTCTTTTCTGTTGCTTTTATTGAGCAAGAGCAGTTTTCCTTATTTCATTTTCCACATACACAGCAGCATTCATCATGAAGAACCATCAGATATGTTTGCTTGAGTAATGTACCATATATTTATACTTTTTTCATTTATCGAAAATCAATTAAATGCACTCAGTAATGTGTTCAAGGGAAGGAAGAAAGAAAAAAGAGTAGGAGGCAAAGCTAGAAAAAGATCAGGATTTTTATCTCAAGGTGTGCTAGGCAATGAAAGGTCTTATCTAAATATGCACCAGTGTAAACAAACTTGCTAAAGCTCGTCTAAACTGCTCTGTGGATGCTTATTGTAAAGATTTACTTGATTTTTATTAGGTATAAACTAAATCAATTTATGTTAAACTGAAATAAGCCTAAACTAAACCAAAGTAAAAGTGCCTGCAGCTTTTGGATGGACTTAATTAAATTAGATTAAACTTGTGCACTGGATGCAACTAGTGTAAATGTCATTTGTTGAATGAAACCAGAATTAGACAAATTATCTGGAGGAGTGTAGTAACTAGAAGAAAGTATGCTAGTGCACAGTAAAATGATCAAAATGATTTGTCAAAAAAGGCAAAATGATGTTGCAGAAGCAGATGCCTAGGAGAGTGTTTGAAGCTAGAGGATGATTGTGAATGGTGTGGAAGGAATGACAACAGGTGGGTATTGCGGGAAAGAGAAGCTGTGTGGCTGGAAAGCATCAAAAGAGCAAGCAGATACTTGTGACAGAAAATGCAATGTATGTTTTTAATATACACGCACATCAAATTATCATGACAACTGATAATGAAAGGATAGATTTTGGCATTCACTAAATTGGTGCTACAGCTGAATTGTGCAGTTGTTCCCTCCTGTGCAGTTTACAATGAGACTGAAACTTACAGGTAACAAGTGTTAAGTTTAATGTAAAGCAAGTAATTAAAATTTGGCCTGGACAAAATTAGTGTTTGAAAAACCAGAAATTTAAAAGAAAAACTTTTCAGAGGCCATTTATAGTACTGAGTTGACAACTGACAGAAAAAAAAGGGCATACTTGTCACCACAGCTTTTTCTGAAAACTGGAGACATGGGTAGGAATCAAGTATATCAGAATGCCTCCATAAAGTGCTGGGTTCTTTAGTGTTCCTGTTATTTGATCAGGTGGAATTAAATCTGTAAATAGACAGCAAGGGAACACCGAAAAACACATTCAGAGTGTTAATCTATTCTTAAAAAATTGTGATGAGATTTTAGGGGCTGTGCAATAGGTGTTTCTCAAAATTTAGAGTAAGAGATATCAGTGCTGAAAGTGAGCTGACCACATAAGAATACAGGAAAAAACAGTTTTAAGCAGGTATTAGATTAGACTGCTTGCAGATACGCACAAATCAGGGTGATAAGAAGTATCCAAGAAGGGAGCAGTGGGATGACTGAACTAAGAGTTAATCTGTAGTAAAATGGATTGCCAGTTATATTCACATACCCTGCTAAAGGAAATGCAGATTCCCTAGAAAAGGGCTTTCCATTGTAACACTACTGTATTTGAGGACTTTTTATACACATAGCAGGAAGTCTGACTGTTCTGGGTTTTTTATACTAATGAAGAAAAAGAAAAAAAGAAGAAATTTAAAGCATAGACTCAACCTGAAATTGTGACCAGGAGACCTTGAAGCTGAAGTAAGGAGGACAAAACTAAAATAAATGGTTTTAAATGAAACCTGTCAGTGTCTTATCCATCTAGAAAGGAATGTTATGTCTTGCACTTAGCTAGCATCCTTTGTTGTGTTAAATAGTGGAATAATCTCTTTGTGGTAGTCTTATCTAGGTCTGCCTGTTTAATTACATTAATAAATGGCAAGTATCATGCTTATAATTGAAGACTCTGATCCTCGAGAGTAATTTTTTATTCCTTCTGATAGCATTGCTTTCCCCTCAGCAAATACCTCCCTCCCTTCTGCATTGTCTCTCACTCTTCTGTTCTTGTATTGTTTCCTCTGATCTGTGTGCACAAGTCTGTATAAAAATAGAAGTTAGCCTCCAAAGCACCTGTGCTGTAAGCATCTGTAATAAAGATCTTTAGCTATTTTTTTTTTATTTATTTTCTTGCCTTTATTTTTTTTCTTCCCTCCAAGCTCTCAGAAAACCAAAGAGGAAAGATACTAATATAGGAAAGCAACTATGTAATTGAGAGGAAGTGAAGAGATCATGGCAAGGCAGCAGATTTCTTGTTCAAACATAACTACTGCATTCCCCAAAGGAAAAGACAATTATTTTTTCCAAGATTTTTATTCCATCTTCCTCCTGTATTTTACTAAAATGCTTTTCAGATACTTTAAGTGGAAGAGTTAGGTAGTCTTGCACACATGTGCATGCAGAGCAAATCCCTTCATTTAAGTGGGCTGATGTTTCTGAGTGAAGTGGGGGAAAAATTAACAGCTTCATAGTTGCTACATATGAAATTTTGGGGTTGTGACATTTCTTTTCCATACACTTGAAATATTTGTTAATAACAACTCACAAAACAGTTTGCATTGACACCAGGAAATCATCTTTCTTTCCATATGCCATTGTCTTTACAGCTGTACTGTACTGCAGTCACTGGGTTTTTTTATTTGCTAACTGAATTGTTTTATCTTGTTGTTAATAGTGATTTTTTTCTTTTCCTCTAGAACCAAAGCAGATAGGTTTGGTTTCATTTCAGTTTGCTGAACTCTTGCGTTGTTCCACCCAGATACAGTACATTTTTTGTTCTTACTCCTAGAAAGATTTCCTTCAAAGATGTCTTGGAACGCTAAATAAATGAAAGCTTTATTAGTTGCGTTAACTGTTGATAGTCCATTGTGCTGCCTTATCCTATGGAGCAGGTCAAAACACGGACACACACACCCCTCACACCCCTCCCCCCAAAACCAGTGTAGTTCGTTCTGCCAGGCTGCATTTGCTAGTGAACACTGTTCACATTCTTGCATATTAACCAAATCAAGACTCTCAAAATAATCTCCTTTCACCAGTCATAGCAAAGTAACAGTTTTAATTGCAAAAGTTCAAAATAAACCAGAAAAATAAAGGCTGTATTTAAAAAATTAAAAAAAAAAAAATTAAAAATGTCAAAGCAATCATAACAGCTGTTTTCTTCCATACTTCCACCTCTCTGATTAAAAACTTCAAATCACACAACCCCTCCTGAATCCACATTTCATCAAGACCGTAGAAAAAGTGCTATATATTGTAATAGTTATGAAATAGTTTGTGAAGCTTGTAATAAAGACTACTGGATGTTTGTTAAAAAAAAACAGTTGCAATGGAAGTAACACAGTTGTTTACATTCAGCAGGCTTTACAGGCTGGAGAAATATTATTACTTTCTAGATCTTTCCAAAGAAACATGCAGGTCCGCAGTTCATAAGTGTTGTACCTTAACATCATTATGTGACTATTCCTCACTGCCTTGAGATTTACGCTAAAAGTAATTTAAGTAGGTCTTAAGTTTTAAGTGTATTAAAAATGTGCTAATTTTAACTCACATGTATTCTATATACTTCAGTAAACTGAAGAGTTTTATGATGTGAATTTCAGTATATCAAGAAGAAGTAATGGTGGTCTTTCAAGATGGTAATTTAGTCCAGATAAACCAGTCTTCTCTTTAAATTTTTGCTAACTCACAAGAATTAATTTTCTTCTGCAAATATTGACATCCATATTTATATACACTTGCGTTTATTGATTACTATCTAAATGTTAGTGTTGATTATTTTTTTAACAGAGATCTGTTATAAATGGCAGGAGGCACAAATATATACAAGTAACAGGACTGATGCTGCTTAATTAGTCAGAGGACAGGTGGGACATTGCCCATGAGTAGCTGGCCAGAAAGTAAAAGAATATTTAAGAAGTGACTAGAGCAGCAGTAAAAGCTTGCCTGCTCAGTAGCCTAGCGCAGTTGGAGACTTTAATTGGTGAACATAGTAAGTCTTTCTATTGATGTCATGTGGAGGAAGAGTGGTTGCTGATTGTTATCCCCTTCAGTTACAACTATTTTCACAGCAATATCCATTGGGAAAAGCAGAGTTAAATATTACTGTATTGATTTATTCTTCTTAATTGTGTCCTACTACCTGTCTCATACAGTATTGTTTTTTTCTCTGAAAATCTTGCAAGACTCACCAGTATGTCCATTCTGGTATAGCGGAATGATCAGGTTGAGGAGATGGATCTAGTACCAGTGTGTTATAAGGAGACTTCTATTATTCTGTCTTTCATTGGTAAATAACCACATTATTTAATAAGATATGAGTGTTAATCACTTTCAGGACAGTACTGGTGAAGTTGTATGATGTGGAGCTACTAATTTAGTGCAAGCATTAAACTTCTAAAGTGTTTAGATAAATATTTTAGCAGTAGCTTTAGAGCATTTTGTCTTGTATTAAGCTATTCATGTTTATGACCTTAAAGCCCAGTTATTAAATTAAGCTGGTTTTCTGTTGTTGCTTAGAAGATAAAGGCAGAAGATAGCCATCTTCAATAGCAATGAGTGATTACAACTGCTTTTCAGCTCTTACGTTTATTACAGCAACCCTCCAAAATAAGCAGACTTAAAAACATATATTAAAAGTTTTGTTTGTTTTTTTGTTTTTTAAATCTCACTCTTAATGGAATAAGGAAGCTAGAAATAACAGTTTTTCCTGGTGGACAGTGAATTCCTTGTGAACTCTTATTTTTACAGTCTAGGTCAAGCTAAATGCCATAGGGTAATGATGGTGTACAGTAAGTAGGTCATCCATTCTTATCCTCTGCTGGCTCTTCTTCATATCTTTGTATTTAGAAATAGCCAGCTGAACATTTACTTTATATTCATACATACTACACAAGCATGGTTGGGCAAAAGTTTGAATTTTCATGTAAGTGTCCTCAGGTGATCATAATTGACAAAAAGCTCCATACAACATCATAGCAAGGCTCTGAAAAAATCAAGTAGTAGGCCACAAAAGAGAAACCTCAGTACTCACAGATTGTGATGCCTACGGAATTTTGTAAAACTGGCAAAAGTTGCCTCTCTGGCAAGGCTTAAGTTCTGCTACAAAAAAACCCCCAAACCCTTAGTGCAAGCAATGGATATGAAATAACTGCTTATATTTGCAAGATTTTTGTGTAACCATCATTAACAAACTTAACCATGAGAGTGACTGCCATTTTCTTTCATGTAGAGACAGCAAGGAAATTATGAGGAAAAAAGTTGCTGTGTAACTGTGCCAAGATCATGTTATGAATATTTGGTAGTATTTGTTAATTGTCATCTCTGTAAGTATTGATTTTTTTGACTGTTTCACAACATCTTGTGAGATACCTTTATTTTACTTGTTATGCTGTATGAATGCACAGTGGCAATATTTATTTAAACAAAGGATATATTTTCATTGCTAAGAATCTAACTGGGTTTAGGGGCAAGAGGGAAAAAGGAGACTTAATGGATTCTTCAGTTCCACAAGATCTGCATTCTTGCTTTTAAGTTAATCACAATATGCCATTAGTAGCCTTACATGAAACAATTGCCCATGTGTGTTACTGTTCTTCAAAGGCTTATCCCACAGGGATAAAAATAGCATTTGCTTTAGCAGCATCAGTGTCAATGCATAAGAATAGCCTCACTCTACCTCTTTGTGAAGTTATTTAACATTTTATTTTAGTTCTTTTGAAGATACCTATGCATTGTTGGTGCTACTTGGTTCCATAGTTTAGATGTAATGTGTGGTTTTCTCTTCTTGATGAAAAGTGAGTAAAATTTTAAGGTACCTGTTTTTCATTTTTTAAAGTGACTTAGAAGCCTACTTCACCTAGAATGAGCATAGCTCTGTCTAACCCTAAAGATTTCTATTGTCCTATTTACATTTTCCTCTATTATTTAGGCAGTCAAAGCTGTAGTGTGGATGTAGCTGCAACTGCATGAAAAACTTTACTATCGTATCAGCTTCTCAATTAGATGCAGCTATGTTAGAATGAAAGTAGAAAAAGCTATGACAGGAGGAGTGCTTTTTCATAAGTAAAACTACATCTACACTAGCAGGGACTGGAAAGATGAAGGAAGCAGGTAAGCTGGTAGTTTTCACTGCGTAATTATTTCAGAATTTTTAAAAGATATCTATTGAAGACATTTGACTTATTCATGGTTTGGAAATTGAACTTAGATTTACAAACTCTTAGGCAACAGATTAGCTGATACTGGCTTCAAGCAATCAATTAACTGAAAGATATTTAGGCATACAGATCATAGCTTTAGATACATCTCTCTTATAGTTACCTCCTTGAAGATGTTTCTGTATTGCTGATATTTATTCCACTTTTTTGTAAATATTTATATTAGGGTGAAACGGGTGATTTCAATACTGGAAATGGATTACTTCTACACTGAGGTGCATGAAAATTTAATGCTTCAAAAAGAATAGATTTATTTGAAATTGTAGTAAAAGTGTGACAATATTCTGCAAGAGGAAATGAGATAAAAATGAGGGACAGAAGCATTTGAATACAATTACTGATTGAATTACTGATTGAAATCAATTAGTAAGGCAACATAAATTTTTATAGTCTCCTCCAATCCACAAAACCTATCCAGAAGCAGAGATTTATACTTTTTTAAAAATCTGTGGGAAAGTAGTAGAATATGGGATAAAACAGTCTGGGAGAAGGGATTTAGTAGAGGTAAAGTCACTGTGACTAACTGAGAATGTGACCGCTTTTTTCAGTAGAAGATGCAATAGCTCCTTCCCTGCACAGGGGAATGAGAGTTTGGACTACAGTGACAAATCCGAGGAGACTGGGGATTTAGGTTATTCACCTGAGACAGAGAAAAATATTTTGGTCTAGATCTCCTAAATTTCAGCAAGCACTGTTTTCTACATTCTGGAGTCACCTTTCTCCTCCAATAAATGTTTAACTATGTAAAGTAGAACAACCTAAGGGAAAAATAGGGAAATTAATCTCCAAATAACCTGTAATCTGAGAAGGGACATTTTGAGTTACTAGTTTTAAGCAGAGCAGAAAGCTGAGACTTGAGAAGTTTGAAATCCTAAAAATGTATTGAGAAGAAAACAGTTTCTCACATGTACCTTTAATAGGTAGGGCTTCATTCACATCATGAATTCACATGCTTATTATACAGTATGAGTCTGCCTTGTGAGACTTGTCTCTAATCTATAACTTCCAAAATAGATTAAATTGAGGGTTCAGCCCAGCAACCTTAAAAGATGGCTCACCATGACAAACTTCAAATATTATTTTCTCATACAATATAAATAGTACTGTATTTCTGGTAATCTAAATCCAGATTAATTTTGTCAATAGAAATTTCCTAAATAGTATATTTCTTGCTAATTTTCACATAAATAATTTAGTAGTCTTATTTGTTAAAAAAATTGCTATGACTTTTTTATCTGAAGCCTTGGTTGGTTGCTGCAGCTCATCCTTTCCTCATCTTGCTTTTTTCATGAAGACATGCCAGTGGATTAAGCAATGTGGTGGTGAATTGCTTTAACACTTGCACCTCCAAATAACATCGAGAATGAAATGTGTCCATGGTAACCAGGATGCACTTATAATCTTTCCATTCTTCATCTTTTTAATCTATGCAAAAAGTATAGGTATTGCAAAATCTATGCAATGTTTTTTCTTTGAAACAACTGTGTGCTAACAGATTACCAAGGGAACTGTAGTTTGTCCTGGATATTTGTACATCAGGAAGTTTTTAAATGGAATAGTGCTATTGACAGTTTGTTCCACTGCAAATCAAAGAATAGTGTTTAGAAAATACACGTTTTTTTATATTATACTTGAATATTTTACTTTTCGTGTGCCTCTGCTCATTGGCCTGATCTTCCCTTTCTGGCAGATAGTTCTGTTGCAGTGTGCCTCCTAGTATAACAATTAAGAAGAGGAGAGATTATTGAAATATGTATTTCTGTAATTTTTTTAAGATTTTGAAGTTATTATTAACATGCTTTGGAGTTTATAATTGTACAGCAATACTACAAGAAAGTAAATTTTTTTAACAATGTTAAAAAATCTACTGTAATTGCTTTAAAAATAGGACAGAGGTATTTATATCGTAGAGTATTGACTTAGTGTTCCATTTTAGGGTTGGTTGGATTGTGTAAAGATAAAATGTTATTCAAGAGTCTGCACAGAGTATACACACTCTAGTATTTGGATTATGCATAAACTTGTAGATAAATACACTCATACCCACAAAATACTAAACAAAAAATATATAGAATACTTAGGGTGAAAACTTTGTCTGGCTTATACCAGTGCAGAATTTGGGCAAGCATCTGCTATCTCTATACACTTAATTTTATTGTCTGTATACCCCAGGCTGAAAAGTATTTATTTTATCATGGATCACAACACACTGTAATCTGTTGTGCAGTATAGTTCTGCTTTTTTAAGAATTAAGACTTCTAAATTTGTGTATAGTTAAATCTATAAGGTTGTACATAAAATTAATCTGGAGAATGTTTTTAGGTATTAATGTTCAAAAGTTGAAAGGCAACAGTCATCATTAATCATTTTTGGTAAGTGGTTTTGGGGGCAGGTGGCTATATTTCAGTTACACTTGGCATTCCATTTCCATGCCAAGAAATGGGGGGGTTTTGTTGATGGGGTTTTTTTTTTAAGAAATGTCACTTCCAACAGTTACACAAAAAGACCAAGAGAAAGCATATTAATCCGTTTTCTTTAACAGTGATTTTTTTTTTTCCCTTATGATATACTGTATTCTTGCATACCATTTTGAAGGGTATGCAAGCTGAGGTACATGTAGGAAAATGTCTTTTCTTTCTCCGTTTGCATATCAGTTTTGTTCTGACCTTATTCTCACCTCCTGTTCTCCACAAATAAGAATGGAAGTACCCTTACGTGCTGATTTTCCCTGCATTGCTAGAGATAAAAAGAGCTTTTGGAAGTGCAGTACAGTATTCACTGTCCTGTTATCCCCATGGTAGGCTGCAAACATACTAATTCTAAAGCCTTCCCAGATAGTTAAAATCATCACTGAAACAGAATGACAAGTGGTTTATAATCTCTATTGCATTGTATTCTCATATTACCACTAATATATTGAGTGGTGTTATTTTAGCAGTGTGGTGGTCTATACTGTGCATGTACATTACAGAAATGTTAATTCTGCTGTTATAAAATGTTTCAGGGGTGTAATTTTTCATCTATTAAATTCTAGAATGCAAAATGGATGAATGGGATTTCTTGCACTCAAAGAGGCAACTGTTTCACTGGAAAGGAATAAAGATTGTGTGTGTCACTGTAAAATAAGATGAACTTATGCAACTGAGTAGGATGTTTTTTCTTTTAGTCACATAATAAGGGTTATTTTGCAGAGTATTGCAGATATGTCTGAGTTACTTGAAGCTACTTTGTATGTATGCTCTCAGAAACATGATTTAGTAATTCTGATTACCCCCATAAAGATATTAGCCACAATAAACATCAAAATAATAAATTTTAGCTGACTGTATTTGACATTCCAATGTAGATATTAAGCCTTTATTCAAATTCACTTACTGTTACTGTATACAAGATAGGTATACTTGATACACGATACAAGCAAGATTTTAAAAATACAGAATCGATTGGTGTGGGCCTGCCTGAGCAGATTGCCTGGAATCTGAGCTTTAACTTGAAAATTAATGATGAAAGTTAATGCAATTCATTGGGAATCAAAAATGCTTAATTCTCAACTTTAAAATCTTCACTTTGACACTGAAATACCAGAGACATCTAAAGTTAAACTTTATGTTAACAGATGTAAACCACTGTTGTCAGAACTAAGATTTGTAATAGTAAATTTAACTCTGTGCTCTTCAGTCAATATATGTGAGTAGTCTTCTGTGGCTTCTTGACAGTTAATTCAAGGCTTGCTTTTAATGTTCTTCTTCTATGTGCCAGTAGAAAAAATAACTCTATGGAGTGTATTTTTTAATATATACATGTGTATGTGTTTATAAATGTATACCTCACTAGTATTCTCATTTGTCAGTTTTCTTGCTCAGTGTGTCAGGAATCCACCTATACATATAACGATGTACATTCCTCACTTTTCTCAATGAAATGGAAAGAAATAAAACAGATTAATATTAGTAAGACTGCAAGATTTATGTTTTTTAACCTTGCCTACAACAGCAACTGAATCCTACTTCAGGATTGGAGTGTGATCTTTGCTAGCAACTGGTGTGAGGGAAGAGACACGATTCTGACTTTCCTCTTGTTGGAGACCCAGCTGTGACAGCAACAAAACAAAAGCCAATATTAAAAGCTGACACAGTTCAAGCACATATGTAATGTTTTAAGAGAACTCTAGGAAAATTACTGATAGCCAGGGCTGCTTGTTCTCCGTCATTTCATAGCTACATAATTTACGATTCATATTAAATTTTTGTCTCAGTTGTATGCTTTGTAATGCAGGCTTTCTTTTCTTTTTCTGACTCTGAAAATCTGAATTGAATGTGTGCTTCTGGAGGCTTTTTCCAGAGTTTTCAGAGAGTCTCTGCTGACCTTTGAATTGTCCTGTGAGTTTTGATTTTAACAAAATGTTAAAATGACAGTTTAACTTTTAATACTGCCACTTTTGAATGCCTGAGCAGTTGAATGGGTATTTCTACTTAACCATATAATTTAATGCCTGATGAATTGTATTTCTGCAACTAAATGAAAAACAAAAAGAGAATGTTTATAGTTTTGCAAGTTGATATGTCAGTAAACATGTTTTAATTTTTAGGAACAATTTTTATGCAGGGGTTGCATACATTTTTCTTTGTGTGTAAAAATATTTCACACTTGTCTAGGTGCATTATGGGATGTTTATTGTCCTTTGAAGCATGTTGTAGGGCTGCTGGTAGTGTAACCATGGTCTGATCTCTTATAATCCCTTTGTTTTGGAAATGTAGTAATATTTACTCAACCAGAGTCCTGAATCTTAGCAATGTATTTATCTTGTGGTACCTGATACTCATTTCTTTTTTTTTTTTCTTTTTCTTCTTCCACAATTGTAGGTAATTTTCAGGTGGTGGAAAATCTCACTTAGGAATTAATTTCATGAATCAAGACCTGGAGAAATTAAAGAATCCCAGGAGGATTTTTTGGATGATTCATCTCTTCATAGTAAGATAACAATAATAATTACAAATTTGCTGTGGCATATAATGGCATCATCTAGCAATAATGATCTGTAATAACTTTCATGAAAGATGTGATTGCTTTAGCTAACAAGCTTTTTTTGTATTAATTTATTAATTAATGCATGGATACTGGAAAACAAAAAGATATAACAGTAAATATACATGCATGATAAATCCCAGCAACACTGGTATTTTTATTATAAAACAATGACAACAAAAATAGGCCAGAAAGCAATATTTTTATTGCAAACAATTCAGTCCTTATAATGCTGTGTGCCAGCACATTTGTTTTTATGGCCATGTCATGAGCCACTTGGATTCCCAATCTGATTTAACATAAATAACACCAGCTGCAACAGGTACTTGGGATTATGCAAGTGGAACATAACTTTAAGAGCATACAGCCAGAAAAAAGAAAAGTAGTGAGGACACCACTAAATAAACCTCAAAATGGAGAATCACAGAGTTGTTTTACAAACTGTTCCCGATAGACTGGCTGCTGAGAAGACCTGAAGTAATTATTCTTTTTCCCAAAATTCCATGGGACTCTGTGTCCCAAGTAGTTATTGCTCTGCATCTTCTAACAATCTTGGTTCTCAGTAATGGATTAGTTTTAAGAGATGTCATGTCAAAAGGTATGGTTGGTCATGGCTCACAGAGGAAACAGTCTCCTGAAAATACGGAGCCAAAGAAACATTAATTCAGCAACTGCAGCAAATAACTGTCGTCTGAGCTATGACCTGGTCTGAAAAGTGGGACTGGATTGAGATCTGAGGCTTTTGTAGCCCAAGAGACTAGGTGGCATTCAAACACCTTGCATTGGTGAGATTTTTTTTTTTTTTTTTCCAATAAATTGTTCTTGTATTCTGATTATGTCCAGAGTCATGGTTTAAACCTGGCTGGCAGCCAAATGCCACACAGCTGCTCACTCACCCTCCCCCATCCCTGGGGAATAGGGGAGAGAATTGGAGGGTTAAGGAGACTCATAGGTTGATATAAGAACAATTTAATAATTAAAATAAAATAAAATAATGATGATGATAATAGTAATAATAGAAAATACAAATGAGTAATGCACAGTATGATTTCCCACCACCTGCTGACCAATGCCCAGCCCGTTCCCAGCTAGCAATCCCACAGAAAATATAATCCTGAAACCACAATCCCAGAAGCAAGGGTGAGCTTTCCAATCAGCCTTCATCTATATACTGACCATGGTGTTGTATGATAGGGAATATTCTATTGGCCAATTTGGGTCTGTTGCTTTGGCTATGCTCCCTCCCAGTTTCTTGTGTACCTGTGCTCTAGCAGGACATGGGAAGTTGAAAAATCCTTGATTTCTTTGCAAAACCTAAAACCAGCAGTACATTATCAACATTGTTTTCGTATCAAATCCCATACTGAATCCAAAACACAGCACTATTCTAGCTACCAAGAAGGAAAAAAAAAAAAATAGCTATCCTAGCCAAAACCAAGACAGGACAGACATTAAAAAAATTAGTTACAAATGTGACTTCATATTTGTCCTACTTTTATGATGGACTTGAAAGATGTCATTTACAAATTAAGTCCTGTTTTCCTCATCAACATCTTTGGTAGACATCACCTTATTTACACCTAGGCAGAGGAGGTCTCCTTTCCCAAGTATATGCATCTCAGGTGGTAGGGGAGAGGGTAAAACTTCCCTCAAGAGAATATGCCTGTTTTCAAGAGTAAACCTGAGTGTATCTTCATTTAGGGTCAGAAATAAGATCAATACGTTTCCTATGCTTTACTTATTAAAATGTAGCATTTCCTACAGCACAATCAAGAGATTTTCAGCCCTGGTGAGTTAGTGTGGTCTGCATTTCTATGTTTAGGTTTGTGTTTCTGATTCCTATTATAACTTTTTCAACTGACATTTCAAGTGAATTTGATTTAAACACTTCCTTAGACCCTTGGGTAGGGAGCCTGCTAGTGACTGCTATTAGAGTTCCGTTGACAGAAAAGACTGCACGTTGTGAACTCAAGTCACTGGATATATGCACAAAACGTGGAAAAATTTTCAGTCAGCACTCACAGTCCATAACAAAACAAATTTTTGATTCCAGTTATTACTACTTGTTTTGACTAGAAAGGGAATGAATGTATCATGAACCAATAGAAAATGGACTGCCTGTTGAATTGGGATAGTCCTCAGGGAGTCTTTGGATGTGCTATCCTTTTTTGCGGTAGGTGTTTATAGTTGCTCCATTAGTGGAGGCGAAGAGTTGCACCACATTTTAATTTGACAAAATTGATTATCAGTTTTTATAAACTTGAGCTTTCAAAGTATTAGTCTTCTGTGCTTTTTGTTTCCAAGAATTACATAGAACTTATAACTGAATTTTAGCAATAGGTTTTAGTGGGTTTATTTTCAAAATCTAGTTTTAATTTTTTTATTTAACTTATAAAAGTGGATTTGATATGTGACTATATATTGATGAGGATTCTAGCTTGTTTTTTTTCCTCATTGCTTATACTGTAAGATTTTCCTGTGGCATTTGATATTAACTATCTTACATCACAATAAAACATCTGTTTTACATTACCTGGGTACAGTGATTCAGATAGTTAAATTATCGTTAACACGCAGTTTTCTACTGTTATTCTATGTGTTTTCAGTAGGTTACAAGTAAGATCTGCCTGCTTTTTCTTGAAAAGTGTTACTGGTGGTTCAGAGGTTTCCTATCCCACAGGAAGTATTGAAAGCCACAGTTGCCATTCTTGCCTAACATTTAGTCATTTCATCCTTCTTCTAAAATTATCTTTAAAATCATGCATGAGGTTTTCCCTCTGATTTTAGTAAAATTTGAATATAATTTGTTTTCAGAAAAATGCCAACAGAAATAGAAGTATTCCGAATATAAATTGCTGTTTGTGAGAAGTTCTATTGTTATATTGATATTATTTCTGTCCATAGCTCTTGCTGTTCCACACAATCAGATGTTTTTACACCTCCTTCTCATCTTCTGTTAAGAGGAGCTTTGCTGCTATTCTTTTAAGTATTTACAGATTATTTTTTTTCCATAATTCTCCACAAATATATATACTGGAATAATATTCTAGTTATCCTTTTGGAATTTTTTGCCAAGTGCATGTTCAGATAAAAGACTCCACCACACCCATGGTTTGCTGCTAAATATTTGGTACACCCCTACCAGCAAAATCAGTTTTGTATTTCCTGTTGTTGTCTCCTAGTTCTCATTCATAAAATTTTGTCTATTTGCACACAGTTAGAGGTTTTCAGAAAAAAATTGTTAAAAAAAAAAAAAAAGTGCTTAAACTATTTTTAATGGGCTTAGGAAGAATGGTCCCCCTGCATATGAAACATTTTATCAATATCCCGTAGAGGCATTTGATGAAGCATTCCATAGAAAACTGGAGAAGTAAACATTTTATAATAAACATTAACATTTTAGTAAACTTATATTAACTACCATACAGCTACAAACATCTGTGTGTGTTTTGAAATTTTTTTTTTTTTTTTTTTTTTGGACAGTGAAGTAAGGTATCGTTAGTTTCTTTTCATAGTCTTGATAGAGCCAAGAGGAAAGAGCAAGGTTTTGTATATGTCTGGAGTCTTCATTATGGTTTTCCAAATATGGAAAATTAATTGATGATAGTGTAGGGCAAGAGAAGAGAGGTCTATTTACATTTCTGGATGAGTGAACAAACAGTGCAAGTCATCAAGTAGTATCCCACACTCATAGGATGAACAGTTCACAGAAAACCTGAAGTTCAATATACTTTCACAGTTCATCATTAGCTGCAGATACATTTAAAAAGCAAGATAAATACAGCTAAATATATTTTAAAATAGCCAAACCAGGTCACAGGATTATTTCTAGAAATAAATAATTTTCAAGAAAAACTCAAGGAGCAGCAAATATTCATGCAGTAGCCTACTAATCATTCAACGTGAAGTAGATGTACACTACAGACATTATCATTGTCATTCCTAGTCTGCAAAGATTTGAATCATTCTTATGTATTAGTTTGAATTAGACCAGCCAAATAATTTTTACTTGACTGTGTAGATAATTTTTGTACTTGCATAAGGAATTTGAGGAAAATTACCAATTATATAGAACCAAGATGCTTGGAAAGCAAAAAAAGCAAATGAGAACCAACAGCAAGCTGTTTGTGCTTGCAGTAAGATATAGCAACAGAAAGCAAAGTTTGAACAGTATTGGGCCATCTACCCAAAGACATGAAGGAAGATAATGTGATAGCTTCCTTCTACATAATTATCTTGGAGTATTTGGAACAAAAAGAGAAGAAAAAAGTCTTAACATAGTAACAGTGATTTCTTGTCATTTGGAAAGCTCTTTCAAATGTTCACATAAGCTTGAGTTTTGTAACTAATCTTACAAAATATTTTGGAATGAAAATTGGTGCATCAATATTGGATGCACTTACTGCGTATACTCAGTATAGTTTCAACTTCCGTGATTCTGTTTCTTTCTCCTTTTATGACTTCAACATACATGAGAAGATAGACTAGTTGGTTAAAAAAGCAAAACAAGAAATCCCCAAAACAACAAAACCCACCTTGGTTGCATTAGAGTAATTTCATAATACAAAAAATAGTAATCCTGCTTTAAATTTAAGTTTTAATCCCTGTGTCCCTGTGTGAAAAGCTAAAAAAATAAAATAAAATAAAAAAATTACATATCTGGATGACTGCATTCCTGTTGTCAGATCTTAGGAAACAACAAGCTCCAAAATCTACCACTGATTGTTCATCAGAAGTGTAGCAAATTGATTTCAGGATCCTGTTTTATAATGAGCTAGAATTTTTATTAAAGCAACTTGATAAAATAGATAAATTATCTGAAGAAACAGTGTTAAATTCAAAAGGCCAAGTTCCAAGTTGGACACTGAAGCAGAAATTATCAACTGTATGAATGCAGGATGGGGGAGTAGCTCACTAAGTAGCAGATCTGTAGAAAAAGAATTTGGCTTTGTACTGGATCACAAAGAGAGTGAGTCAAAAAATATCATGTCCCTGTAGAAGATAACAGTCTTCAATTTCATTCTAGTGGTTTAACTGTACCTACATAAGAAGCAAAACTACAGACACTCTTTATATCAGAGCCACCATTGTTTTCCCCAAAGCATACAGCTGAAGTACTTTTATCAGTTGTTTTTACCAACCTCCTCCTGAGTAAATAGCACAGTTTTTATGTAAATTAGTCTATAAGTATGTGGAAAAATGGACAAAATGTATCTGGACAAGTTTCAGTTCAACTTTGCTACTGTTTTAACATTCCTCAGCTGAGACAAGAGTTTGCTGTATACTAGACAATGTAAAGTTTTTTAACTAAAGCCTTGTTTTACTGTGCAGGCTTCCTGGATGACACTAGCAGCTCTTAAGATTAACTGAAATACTATAAATTAGTAATGTTCAATATGAGATACTACATGTACTTTTCTTTAGAAAACATTTTAAAAAATGAGCAGAATGTGGGGTTTTTTTCATTTAATTTTTAAGATTTATCTGAATAATGTGGGATTATTGGGAAGAAATTTCAGGCTTTTACAAATCTGTCTCTTGGGGTTTGGCTTTGGGTTTGTTCTTTTTTTTAATCACAGTTCAGATTGCTATAGTGTTTGGTGCCAAAGTTCTGGAACATGTCCTCAATCTGTGCCGAGGTAACTCTGACTGCCTGGAACGGCTTCCTGTCCCAGTGGTCCTGTACATCATTTCCTTTCTGGAGCTTGAAGATATTGCCAGGCTTTCCCAAGTTTCACGCAGATTTGAAATGGTAAAAAAAATTTTTTTTAAAAAAAAATTGTTTTAAAACTGTTAGCTTTGCTGTGCAGCATGTTGGATTTGATTCATTTTACATTTAACATAATCATCAATCTGCTTTACTTAAAGTTTGAGGCAATAAATTAATCATCTGAACAACTGAATGGGTGCAATAAAAACTAGATCTTAGAAAGGCTGTTAGACAAACTGTGCTTATCCTGCAAACTTTTGTTGCACATAATAAACACAGTGATCCAGATAATTCCATTGTAACCCATGGCTGGTTGTTATGCACTACTTCCAGGATTAAGTATTTGAAATGTAAAATCTATGCTTTGCATTATGGTTTGTATTATTGTAACGTCTAGAAACTTCAACCACAGCCCAGGATCCCCTTATGCTAGACTCATTAACAATCAAAAAAAAATCATTGCCATTCCTAGACAGCTTACATTTAAATCTTTCACAAAAGACAGGAGTATAAGGAAAGAGGAGGGTTTTTTCAAGATTTTTTGTAGATGTCACAGCAAGGAGCTGTAAGAAACACAGGAAACAAAAGAGATGACATTATGTGTGCTTGCTAGGAAGCTCTTTCCAGCTATCAGGAAAGTGTGGGAAATAGTATGAACATGTTGAATTGAAACTTGAAAAGTTAATAATGGAAGTTGCCACTATAGGCTGATTGGAGCTAAGGGTAGCCTCTAAAGGGTGCTGAATGAGGAGTAACAAATAGGAAAGGCTAGTCCTAAAGTCCCAGGAGAATGAGACCACTCTGTTGGTGCAAAAAGAGCAAAGCCATAGGATCAATCACTTAAACTGTGCCCAAGAGGCCCTTGAGAGGTCATCTATCCCAACTTGCTGGTCTGTGCAGGGTCAGGTAACTGGAGGGATGGAAAGATAGTATGTTCAGAGCTGTGTTCTAGAAAGCTTACTTTTGTGGGTCTGAATACCTCAAAACTGCATTTTCTGTCACAGTCAGACCCTGAGAAAAGGCTGCTGCACTAACTCGGGTAGGGGGAGGAGAGGATTTTAGCTTCTGAAAAATAGGAAGAGAAGCATATTAAAAAGAAAAATAACTTGATTCTTATCCCTAGGGGTGCTGTAGGCACCTAGAATGAAGCCTGTCAAGTTATGGGCTATACGGTTACTGAAAACATAAGTAATGGTGAGACCTTAGGAGGAAGATAATAACAGGTTTAGTCATCTTGACTCTGATGTGACAGCTTGATACTCTCTGAAAGACTTGAGAGAGACAGATTAACCTTTTAGTTTGGAGAACAGGACATGTCTCTGGTACAGAGTACATCTCCAAATTGTATCAGGATGAGATTACTCACAGGGTTTGAATTATTTTGAGTCTGTGGCCCAAGATTTCAAGAAAAGTTCTGAGGAGGACTGCTGTCAGTTCAAGAGGACATGGCTGTACTACTGTTCCTATGGTGTGGCTACAAAGACATAGGTGCTTTAGTGAGAGTGAGTTCAAGTGAGCAGAAAGAATAGGAGATGGTGTAAAGAGAGCACAGGAGAAAATGGCGAGGTAACAAAATACAGCTGTCATGAATTTAGAGATAAAGGGCAGATGGAAGTATATAAGCTTGCTGAGTTCTGGGCTTTATTTCAGTTTGAAGATAAAATAGTTGATACTGTGACTGGGAAACAAGCAGTAGGGGATGAAAGAATAAAAACAAGTAAAGGAGAAGAAGAGTATGGATAGAAGGGCGGTCAAGAAATTATTAGTATGTTTGGAATCTATCTGTCATTTGCAGAGTGTGAGTGGAGTAGGATGAGGTACTGTGGAGGGCAGTAAACTTTTAATGTTTAACACAAAGCCTTGGGTATTCTGAAATTTAAGAAAATCGTAGGAAGAACTAAGTTTCATAATAATAAAATAAGATTTTGGCACAATGAAATAATTTATTAGAACTAGTAATGTCATGTTCTCTTTCTCTTCTTTTCAGCAGTATTTTTAAAGAATTAAAAATTTGACCCAGTAGTATGAGTTTTCATTTCCAGACTAATTTATGTGTAGGCTGGAATGTTGCTCTCTGTGGAATTATAAAATAGCATATTCAGATTTTCAAGTAGGGGAAAATAGAACAGTCTCTGCACTTAGGATTGAGAAGTGGAGTGTTAAAGTCTCCATCCCGTCCTGTGAAATGAATCCTCGTAGGCTGAACTAAGCAGGTATCGTTATTGGTTACCCAAAGCATGGCATTTCTCTGACTCTGTAATTCTGAGCATAAATTTGGCTCTCTGGAGTATTCAGATGCTTCCAATATAAATTTCAAAGTATTTTAGATTTTCCCTAGATACTATTTTTAAATGTGAAAGAAGCTCCATCTCAAAAGAAACAAAGTACAGAAGCCCTGTCGTGGACCACCATTGGAGCACTGTGTGAGTTTTCCAAACACTTTCATCAGACTGTTCTATTGTGATCTCTCCCAGCACAAGCTCAGGATAGGATTCATTTAGCTGATTTTGTGCAAAGTCTTTAGATAGGCAAAGCGAAACTACAAAAACACTGCTTTCTATGAGCTCCAGGAGGCTGCTCCCGCCAGAGGGAGCCCAGTCCCCAACGCAAGAGTGATCCGGGTGGCAGCAGCTGCCCCGCTGTCCAGTTTATTCCAATTTACAGAAGGGAAGACTTTTTTTTTTTTCGCAATTCAGAAGCCATTGGCACGGAGAGAAAACCACAATAATGATAGTGAATATCGGGTTTATTTCCATTCTTTTTTTAATAGAACACTGTATTTGGAAATACATGATACCAAAACCCAGTCTCCATATTTTTAACTTAAAGGTGTCCATTTTTCATAGGAACAGCAGAACGGCAAGAGAGCGAGAGCAAGCAGAAATTTAAAGAAAACTTTAAACATGCATATACTTTCATTTCAGGACTTCTACAAGAACTTTGCACAGATAATCCCTGCTTTACCTTTGCTAAAATATCCTAGCATGTTCTGTGTGCCTGCAGTATTATCACTCTCACAAGAACAAAACCAGGACCACACATAATCTGATACAGCTTTGCTGTAGTCAGTGAATTAAATAGTTTAAGGTATCCAGCTACACCAGCAATATGTAACAGAAGTTATACCAGGATTTTTGCTATTCTGTTTCTGTTACTACTTGTGAGAGACATACCAGCCACTTGCATTGGAGTAATCTAGTACAACTCTGCAAGTCCCTATAATTACACATGTAGAAAAGTGGAACATTTGGAGGAACAATCAATGTTACTATGCTCTAGTATAATTTACTGGCACTGAGTATCTTCCTAATTCTTTTTTTGTGATGGTTCTTTCATCTAACAAATTACATCATTTTTTTCTTCCTGTTTATAATATTTTCATCTGTTTATGGCATCATTCTGAAAGATAGAAGCCTCTCCTGAGAAACAGGCTTAATCCTTACAGTGTTTTGAAAGCTTCCAAAAATTGCATTTCTGTTATAAGTCCAAAGGCAGCTTGATTCTTTTATTTACCTTAAAAACAGATTTTAATCTGCAATGCAATTTCTACATCCAGACAAGGTCTTTGGCATAATCTTATATAGCTTCACTGACTTCAGCAGGGCTGTATGAATTACGTACCAGGAGAGTATGTGGCATTACAGCTGCTTTTAGAGTGGCAGAAAGGCCTCTGATATCATACCAAAAGAAGCTTCTCAAATTTTTCAAAGAACATGCAATATCTTGCAGTGACAACACTTCCACTGATGTTACTGAGTTTTAACTAATAGTGCCTTTCAAGGTAAGTGGGTAGCTTTCACTGCAAGTGACCTTCATACAAGGCATTTCTGTTGTCTAAACACATTTTGTGTAGTAAAATAATCAGCAATGAGTAAGCCAAATTGTGATTTTAAGCCTCTACTTTATCTTCCGACTAGATATGTAACAGTAATGCGCTATGAGAAAATATTGTGCAGAACTTGTGTGACACAATTACACCTGAAATGAAAGAACTTGCACAGGAAATGGGCTGGAAACAATTCTTCACAGACTTCAGCTACAGCTGCAGCTCCAAAGGAGGAGGCAGAAACAAGATGCTCAGAACAAAAACCAAACTGAATAAAGATGCATTTTTTTATTGAAGCAATTGTTATAAGGTGTGGATTTACTGTTTATCAGGTCAGACTCACTGACTTTTCTTCTTTACAGTAGAAAGAAGATTATTGTAAGGACTGAAAGAGGGAAAACAAAGTATGTCTTACTAGGAGCAACATGTAAATAATACAATGTTTAATATGTTGGACATCTTGAAATTGTATTATAGTTAGCATCGTAACAGTTACTAGCAACAGAAGAGGTAGTGGCTTCTTTATACTTCTTCATTCTAACTTCTTTATTTGGTATATATGCTATACATGCTCCATGTCTTACATCAGATGCCATAGCATTGTCATTATTACCTTTATAGAAAACCATCTGTCATTTCCTACTACAAAAATTGCTGATGAATGCTGAAGTTTTTAATGTCCATCATGATAAATTTGCAATGTTTATAAGCAAATAACATGTAGCTGGTTCCAGAGTTTGATGTGTGTTAAAATGTTTTTAAATTAATTATCTAAACTTCAAGCAAATAGTAATTTTGTCACCAAGAGGAAACGTCTTTGGTGAATGAGGGTGTGAATCAAATCATCATCTTCATCTTCAAAGGATCATCTCAATCCATCACAATAATTTTTGAGGCACTGCCAGAATGGAATAAGGGCAAAATTTTTCTTTGACGTTGCTGATGAACAATGGAAGTCAATTAGTTTCAAAAGTTCCTGCAAGTTACATATTTGATAAGAGACATTTGCTATCTTACAAGACTAACAATGGTTACTTAAGAGTGTTGTAAGATGAAGGCAGATGTTACTCACGACTGACTTGCTCCAACATTCAGTTATTAAGAGACCAAATATTACTACTCTGAAAGTACCAGTTGATTAATATATCATTTGCCATTGACTCAACTTAGGACCTGAGTAGTGGTTTCAGTATTTGGATATAATAGTGTAATTTCAAGAGTGTATTAGGTTTACAATTTTTTAACACGTCAAGTATCAAACTTGAATTTCATAAATTGATTAAAAACTATGAATACAGGGTTCTTATTCTTTCTTTATAAAGTAGTATATTCTTAAAATGTATTTGCTAATAATTTAGATTATTTTGTTTTACAACTATATATCAGTATTCTTGAACCATTTGGTGATTGCAGATCTTCAGATAGAAGAAACACTTAAGTATATTCTTTCCTCTTATTGTTTCCTTTTAGGACAACAAATACAAATTTCATTATGTGCATAAAATACTGTATTCATAAAATTTTTTCTGTGTAATAAAACACTATAAAATGTAATTTTGCTTTAGAGAAATTAAGAATTATTTTAAGCATGTGAGCAGAGCTACTAAACAACAGACCCTCTTTTCTCACTTTCTGTTAATTTATCACCAATGAATTTTTTTCTTACCTTGTGCTTTTGTAACAGATTTAGGCAGTTTCAGGTTAGGAAACTAGAGCCTGTGCTATCCAATACAGACTGAGTAAATATTAATTTAAAATCCTAATTTCACTCAATTTTTGTCAGCTTACCTTCCCTTCTCCTTGATCAACCATGTACCTGTCCCTTCTGTTACAAGAAATAAGAACAGTCATTTTGAAGGAAAATCTTCATTTTTAAGCTTAAAAAAACCCCTTAATTAGTAAATTTGGGGTAAGTTTATTCCCATCATATAGCCCACTAAGGACTTCTATAGAAAGATATACTGCAGATATTGTAAGTGAACAACACATTATTCATTACAGTAATAGGCAAATGAAGTTGATTTTGACAAAAGACAAAGTGAAGATCTAAGTATAAAGGGTACATATCTTTCAAAAAGAAAAAGGAAGTGGAGGGAAATCACCACCAATATATATATATTTCAACAATAAAAGATAGCTCAGTTAAAATAAGCTGGCAGCAGTATTCACGCCAATACATTAAACCTGTAACAAAATAACTGATGTGAAAGTGTAGTTTATGGGAACATTTTCTCCAACAAAAAACCCCCTGATTTTAAGAAATTTGTTCAATATAATTGAATAGTATAAATAGTTTTTAAAGAATTCCAGCAGCATGTATCAGTATTAAACAAAGAACCTGATCTGTCAAGAAAAAACTTTCATGAAACTAGAGGAAAAAACCTAATGTGACTTCTATTTGATAGCAAAATTAACATCAGACTCACCTCTCAAAGCTGAAAAAAGGATGTCTTGTAGCACCATACAAAACATTCCACATTAACAGGTGCTTAACACTGTTTAAGAAAATTTATTTGAATATCTTAAATGGTCTTTAGCTCTTCCATGCTCTGCATTATTTAATTTTCTAGTGAATAAACATCTCAAATGTAACCAGTCTTACACAAGACTGCTCATAATGTCGCTTTTCATTATTTAATTAATTGTAACAATTTACTGTGCTGTAGTCCAGTTCTTTCTAAAACTATATTTGGCCAATTTTGCCCAACTCTGTTTCTTTAGTACTGTTTACTCGATGAACAAGTCCCACAGAAGAAGTCAATGGCAATGTTAGAAAGTTCTACAATACCTCTAATTAGGTAAAGCAGCCAGAAAATTCAAACTGTTTCTGGAAACATTTTCCAGTTTGTGAATAATAATAATGTTTTCCATATGTTGCCTGGTTTTGCTTTTATGTTTGTTTTACTTCAGGTGCATTAAGCGTCACAGCGTTTATAATGCAGCCTACGTATGAAGGATGGCTACTTTACTATGCAGTTGATACTTTAAAAAAATAAAATAAAAAATCCTTGAAGTAGAGAGTCATTTCAGAAAAATATAAGAACTCTTCTTCAGTTTTGCATCACAGAAATAGTCATTTTAATACACTGGATTAATTGAATTGTTGTACTAGCATTTCAACAGTACTCAACCAGCCTGGTAAGAAATACAATCATTTTTTCATACCCAGTAACTACTCTTTTCTCAGACAGAATACGCAGTAGGAAGGACTTTTATAAATCATTCATATCCTGGTCAAATTCTCTTGCAGGACTACTGTAAATCAGGAGTAACTGCACTGCAGTCAATGGAGTTTCACCAATGGATAGTGGTGAAAAGTTAAAAGAGAAGCAAGGGTAAAGGCTCTTAGCATTATCCCAATTTTAAGACTAGCAGGGTGCTTTTAATCGCTGTATTTGTTAGTTCTAAAGTAAAAGATCTTAACTCACTTTAAAAGCATGTTTCTATTAATTTATTAGCATTTTGGAGCACATTTGCATTTCACTTAAGTACAGCTCAATGTGGTTGGATCCATAAGAAAAAAAGCTTCATACAGAAACGTGAAAACAAAAGAATTCTGTAAAAAAACTTCTGGAATTTGTTCTATACTTGTGCTTCTTCTGTAGATTTTTCTCTTGATTGTTTCTTTTGAATACAAGGTTGTATAAGTAAAAATATTATTCCCACCATGTATAGCAAGCCAGATATGTAAAACGAAAAATCATATTTATGTGTGATGTCATAGATCCAACCTGGAAAATAAGGACAAAACATATTTGTTACAAAGCTGGAAAACAAGACACATTGCATGGGAAAATATGAAAAACACTGCACATTTTTTTCACGACAGTTCAGTCAAATCCATAGATGTTTTATGGAAAAAAGCTGGTGATTGTCTCCTTCTCTAGATGCTACGAATGGAAATGTGTTAAGAAAAAGTCTTGTTCATTCACCAAAACCCAAAATCAGTGCAAAACCTATCCCCTCATTTAAGTATCATGGAAGTCTTAAAATGGGACTATGTGCCATCCTAAGAAGCCTAGCAACCTTTGCTCTAAAACTACATTTTTCAAACAAGTTATCACAGGTCTGACTTTAAAATAGCCATTTTGGAATCCCAAACCAATTAGTTCTTCCACCCTATTATTGTCTTTGTAAAATGTCTGATATGGCAGGCTAGTTCAAATGCTGTGCCTCGTGCAAGCAAACACATTCCCAATAGCTTTCTCAAAGACTCACATACGAATAAAAGACTTCTCTCATTCCAACCTTAATTCCTTTGCAAAAATACATTAAAGTTGCTTCAGAAAGGTTTGAGAACCCAAAATAGCAAAATTCCCTCATGTCATGCTGGTTGCATTGTGATGTAACCTCAAGATCAGAAGCTTTTTTTAACATCAACTAATTGCATCCTATTTGCTTCGTTACTAATAACCAAACACAAAGACATGTTCAGCACAGGCTGAGAGGTGCTGAAAGAATGTATGGTAGAGTAAAACACTTCTGCTTTTCAAAGGGCACTGAATGAGCTTTCTTCTAAATTGTCTTATCTCACTCAATGGTGGGGAGAGAAGGTGAGAGTGGTCTCGCTTTTCTGCACTGCTTGTGCTGTTAATAGCTTCAGTTCAGCCTAGTGCCATCCCTGGCTGACCACAGCCATTGCTCACAACGTTTCCTTTTGCCGCCTTCTGATTTACATGTCTGTAAAAGATAGCTGTAGTCTGACAAGCAGTACCTAGTACTTCCCCGCCTCTTTCTATGAGGAAATTTATAATGAGTGTTTGTTTAAACCTAAGTAACTTTGGGGATAACATACATATGCTTCTACCTTCTGCTATGGATGGCAGTAAGGAGATTATGAGCAGTGCGGTCCCTAAAGTAGGTATTTCTGGCTGAAGGAAGGCAAAGCTAAGTTAGTTAAATCAACACATCCATTGGCAGCTTAGAGTGGTGACACCCAAACACACTTTGCAGTTCTTGGGGGGGGGTGATACTATGGTACAAACACCTGCCTATCCTGAAAACTACTCATCATTTTTTTCATCTAGATAGAGGCATGAGTATGTATAGTGCATATATTATACAAAATACATAAAAACAGGTTAAACTTTCTCATTTTAAAAAAATATATGATAATATTTAACACACAATTGAAAGGATACGTTGTAACAGATTTGGGGTTATTTTGCAAGGGTTGTAATTTGTAGTGTGTGCATAGTGAACTGGTACCCAGCGAATGCAATCTATAAATTTGTACAATGTAAAGCTGGATGTTACAGTCCATTCTGGAGCAGCTGTATTGTTAACTACATGTGCTCATAACATAAGAAAGCCTAATAATATAACAAGTCACACGGTTATTATACAAACATCTGGTGCTTAGCAATTTGAACTTTTTACCTGCAAAGGGTGGTCCAAACAACGCAGATATTCCGTTGGCACAAATGATGATGCCATAGGCATTTGCAAGGTGTTTAGTTCCAACTAAATCTTCGGTCACAACAGGCATTAGAGAAAAATAGCCACTAGAAAATCCTATTAGAGCACAAACTACAGCCAGGCTGACATATGTTTGCATTAGTGGCAAAGTAAGAATGCAGGTGACCAGGGTAAAGTTAGCCATGAGGAAGACATTCCACGTGCTGATGCATGGGAGATCAGAGATGATTCCAAGGATCACTTTACCAAAAATATGAACAATGGCTATAATTGATGTCAAAGGAAAAATATTGTTCTGACTAGATAAGTTGTACTGTTTGACTATTTCTGGAAGATGAATAAAGGGAATGACAAAGCTGCTATAGGCAAACAAAGCCCAAATTATAAAGGCCACAAATACTCTATTGGTAAACAGTGATGCAGCTCCAAAGTAGCTGGAGTACCACATTGCAAAGCCCTTCCTGACTGTAACCGTCAGCTGGCTCACTGTCTTAAAAATGCGCAGTCCATACATATTCCTTCCGCTTCTAGATTTACCTCCAATTTCTATGTGCTGAACACTGTCAAGCACTTCTTCATTTGTCTCTTGTTTTTTTTCTGGTTCATCACTGAGGACTCCATTAGATTTTATAGTCTCTGCAGAATGGGACAGAGCTTTTGCCTGATTATCTTCACTATTACTTCTCACAATGTATTTTTCACTAACAACATCTTTGGGAGCAAGTGGTCTCATGAGCGCTCCACAGACACAAAGGTTCAGGGAGATGGCGCCCTGGATGAACATGGCGTTCCTCCACCCAAATTCGATGCAGAGGTACTTCAGTAAGGCAGTCATTAGGAAAGCTCCAAACCCTGTTCCCGTGGTACTGAGTCCTTGTGCAAGCGCTCTTCTCTTCTGAAAATACTGCCCTACCATCACCACCGCAGGCAGATAAACCATGCCACTTCCAACACCTACGAAAATAAAACCCAGAATCAGTCTGAACTTTTTGCTGACAAGACAAAAAGCAGTGAAAAACAAATCAGTTTTATTCCTAACTTTTATGCGAGCATAGTAGTAAAACCAAGAATAAATATTCAATGCTCATATTAGCTTTCATTTCTGTCTTGTAGCACGTTTCAAAATTTGCAATAGCCATTCCAGTGAGAATACTATACCACTATTTAACTGCTGGAGAAACTGAAACACATGGAAGATAAAACCTTTACCTCAGTTCAGCATGACACTGCTGTAAAGTCCCAAACATCCCACAATAAATCAGTGACAGTTAATATGGGAACAAACCCAAACAAACCCTACTTTGAAACACCTGCATTTGTAATACTTCCATCTGATTGTATCAGTGACCAGAAATTGCTTAGCGGGCATATCTTGTTGCTTTTGCCCAAGTTCACCAGCAATGACAATTCAGAATGAGTTTCTGTTTTCTTTGTAGCTGTAGAGCCACAGTGACTGTGAGATGTATTTCAGGAGTCAGCACGGGATGTTCGCCCCATGGTGGGACCTTGGGTGGCTTTCAGGTTTCTCTTTGGATACTCCAAGGAGGGCCAAAAAGTAGCTGCACAGGCATATTCTTAAATGGCAGATCTGTAATTCAGTAGAAAATCCCTCAGCCGTATTTATAACCCGGGGTATTAAAGGTACCTATTTCAAGCAGAAGGTGTTGAGAGTTGTGCAAACACATCGTTAAATGTAACAGCTGCCCAGTTTTTCTCACAGTAAATTCCTGAGGGAGGGGATTTGGACTGGAAGAGGTATATGCAGAAGATGCTTCCAAATTCACTGTGACCATAATTTAGAAGACTGTTTTCGGCTTAAAAGTTTTTCTAAGTATCTGGTAACATAGCTGCATGCAGCTACAGCATGATGTAGCTACACCTCCATCATTGAAAGAATGGTTATTCCAGCAAAGCCTTAAAAAAAGCACCTCAACACCACAGCAGTGTACTGTGGTCAGAGCTGACCTGTTTTGCCTGTTAGAAGTGTTTATTTCTTTGCTATGCAAATACATGATCGTGTTTCTATTTTGCACAAGGTCTCCCTCCCCAAACCGAGCCACAAACCCTAAGGAAATCTCTCTGCCCCCCAGAAGACTGCCAGCCTTGTCGGACCAGCCTGCCATCGCCTGCTGTGAAAAACCAGCCCAGGCTCGTGCCTGTGCTAGTGCTTACTGCGCTTCCCAACGCATCCCAAGAAGACTTTTTTTGAAGTTGTTTTAGCTTTTCATTCTGTGGGTTACATAGCAAAACCTACTCTCATTACATGTGAAGGCCTGCCACCTTCACAGGTAAACACAGGGTCACAAGCCTCTCCGCTCCTTTTGCCCTGTGATGGCAGCGGCAGGGCTGACTCCGCTCTCCCCCAGCCCTGTGTGAGGTCTCAGGGGGCATTTTGCCCTAGCCCACAGGCACTCCCTGCTGCCAGCAGCCCCAGCCAGGGGCTCCCCGGGATGGGTGAGGGCGCAGGCGGCTCCTCTGCCCCCCGCCACTGCTGCCACAGGGAGAGAGGCTGGTGGAGCTGGGATGAAGCTGTGGGGCAGGAGGGGAGGAGATGAGGCTGGGGGGCTGAGGCGAGGGGCACTTGGGGAATGGGAGCTGAGGCGGCAGGGGGCTGCAGCTGGCGGGACCAGGCTGGGATCATGGGGACGTTCTGTGTGAGGGCATCTGGCATGGCAGGTCACCGACCAGGAGAATGGGAGCCACGAGTAAGCATGGAGGCCCCAGAAGTGATGTCAGCAGGAGGTGGCCACCGTAAGTGACCAGCAGTCTTACATCTAGCGGCCACCAGAACACGAAAGAAACTTCCCTGAGGTGGTGTGAGGGAGGTGGCTGGGAGCAAGGGGCTGGGAGTGAGCGGCTGGATGGGGCCTGAGGTGAGCGAGGGGACGGTGGGTGATGCGGTGGTGAGCGAGGGCATGGTGAACGGAGGTCTTGTGGAGATGGAAGAAACATCTCAGGCATCTCTACACTGTTCTTATGACCAGAATTACTACTGCTAAAAATCTGCGTCAGATTTTTTCTGAAAATAGGGTTTTCACCCCTCTGTAAATTCGGTGTATAATCTCTGCCTTTTTGTCTGATATTTTGTGTATGCTCTTTCTGAAAAGCAGCAAAGGCTGAGCAAAACAGTGTGTAGATCCCGTCTGTTTGATTATATTCCATATATATGGAAACAGAAATTCTGACAAGGGCAGAACTCTGCCTGTAATTACTGCTCTTTGTTCAGGAATTTACAACATTACTGAAATCTATGGCATGGTGGTATAAAGACTTATCACAGTGATCCTTGCTAATTTCAATTATTTTTTCCATCCAGAGAGCTAGATAAAAAATTGTACAGAAATTCTGTGAAAGGGCAGTTTGAGGGAATGGAGGGTACTGAAGCTATTATTAGTATTGCAAACAATTTTTTTTCATAACGCTTCTGCCACATATAGATACCATGCTTCATCTGCAAACATAACTGGCCACATTAACCGTGGAGTGAATAATATTTCAAAGCCCCCTGAACTGCTCAGTGTTGCTCAGCTAAGAATTAAAGGACAAATTTTGTATTTATCACTTGGATCACTTTAACATTTTTGTTTCATATCTACTAACAGTATCTGTTTCCAGAAATGAACAGTGAATAAATGGAATAGCACTTCAAACAGATAATACTGGGTTCTTCTACATAACTTTCTTTAACTAAACTTTTCACAAGAAGCCACATTTTGCTAGAAAGTGAGCATTCAGGCACCAAGGATCTGTTGGTTTTCAAGAAAGATTCCTAAACATGCATGCATTTTAATATTTTGATTGCACTCTTATATATGTCAAAAGGTTTTCTAGAGACTTAATTCTAATAAAAATGACAAAATATTACTTCAGTGATTTTGATTGCAAAAAAATGTAGCAAGATTAGTTGCTATTTATTAGTGGTTGTTGATGTAATCTGGATATCTTTTATTAGAAACTATCTATGAAATATGGCCACATGCATTGTCCTGAGGCTGGGATAGAGTTAATTTTCTTCATAGTAGCTCATATGGTGCTGTTTTGGATTTGTGACCCAAACACTGGTGATAACACAGGGATGTTTTAGCTGTTGCTGGACAGCATCAAGGACTTTTCTGTTTCTCATGCAGCCCCATCAGTGAGTGGGCTGGGGGTGCATAAGAAGCTGGGAGGGGACACAGTGGGACACCTGACCCCAACTGACCAAAGGGACATCCCAGACCGTATGATGCCATGCTCAGCAATAAAAGTGGGGGAAAGAAGGAGGAAGGGAGAATATTCGAAGCTGCAGAATTTGTCTTCCCATGTAATGATTATACATGATGAAGCCCTGCTTTACTGGAAATGGCTGAGCATCTGCCTGCGCATGGGAAGTAGTGAATGAATTCCTTATTTTGCTCTTCTTGTGCATGCAGCTTTTGCTTTACCTATTAAACTGGTTTTATCTCACTTTTACCCTTCTGATTCTCTCCTCCATCCCACTGCAGGAGAGTGAGCAAGCAGCTTGTGAGGCTTAGCTGCCTACCAGTAGTAACCCACAGCACTCTCTAAAATGGGTTTTGAAGCAGTGCATGGTTATTATAATCTGGTATTTTATTAATGTGGAGCAGCTCCTGTAGAAAACATTGTTTCTTCCTGTGACAAAGAGAGGAGTTAGCTGGATATATAATTCAACAGTGCTTTAGCATCTTTGAATTCTACTTGTTAGTCTGGGAAACATTATTTCTTCTAATTAAAAATGTCCTCTAATATATTTACTTGTGAGAAACTGATAAAAATACCATCTTCACATGGCAGATTCAAATGACAAGTCATTGGGCCCAATCCACTGAGTAAATAAATAAGTTTTCTGAAAAGGTAGCAGGCTGTAAAAAGTGTGAAAGAAAAGCTGGAGTAACTTTACAGTCTAACTTCCCTCTTTAGTCACCCAGATAAGGTGGATTCAAAGGAATCAAAATAATGACAGAACTTCCAAATGTTATTAGAGCTCTTACCAGCTGTTACTCCAAACGTAAGGAAGAGGTAGTGCACATCTGAGGCATAGGCACTCAGTATCCAACCTAGAGCATTCAATATCCCTCCAATTATAGCTGTCTTGCGGCACCCGCACATGCTGATGAATAAACCAATGAAAGGACCTGTTAAAACACATGAAAAAATGTTGAATTATTTATTAAATTCCCTACACGCTAATAATTTTTCACATGAAGATTCTTAATGTTTTAAACAAAATGTTAAACATCAGGCCACTCATGCAATTCGGTTTATTTTCCCTATTACTGTTTAAAATCATGGAAAAATCAACCAACTGACCAAATACTTAGCAAATACCCACAGGACCTAAAATCAAAGTTGCCCCATGAAGAATGGACAGTTTAAACAGAAGAAGAGACTCAAACCATTGTTCCCAATACTAATGTTGTGTGAGTGCAGGCCTTTTTCACAAGCATTTATAAAGTAAACATTTTGTTTTCAGTGGAGTATTTTAGGCAGACCTAAACACAACTTTTTCAGTCTTAATTTAGAGAGGCCGAGGTGTGTATGTGTGTATGTATACACAAATGTACCCCTCCAGATATTATTTGGGGTTGATCCAACAGTAACTTGAAAAATAAATTTTAGTTCAGCTATCAAACTGAAATATAAGGTGTCCAAATTGAACATTTTCTCCTCCTAGACAGAGCACAGGGAAGACCACAAGCTTCACAGATCATCTGTTTTCTTAATTCTATTGAGACCTTGAAGTCACAGGCATCCTTTCCTGCTCATGAGGTCTCCTGAAGTAATTGTCTTCTCCATCATCTTCCCTGTTGTTCCCTTTCTCCCTCTAACTTGTAAAGTTTGTCCTGGTGAGTTTAAAAAGGCAAGTCAGGAGAACCTGCACAGCTCTGCTAATAAAATGGAAAACTGTAAGAAAATACTTCAGGGATCAGTGGCAAACATATTCTGAAAAATCTATGTAGTTTTGAAATAAATTACGTTGGAACATACCTACAATAAGTGTAATGCCCATGCTGAGGGAGCTAACCCACGCTGTTAAGCCACGACTTTGATTAAACTCTTCAAGCCACTCCACATTGAGTATTCCAAGTGCCATCTGGGACCCCATGATAAGTATGTGTACGAGGAAAGAGGAGAGTACAATCATCCAAGCCCATCCTCCATCAACGTTTGGATTAGGCTTAATTGGTTTACTTCCAACTTTTGAGTCATCTCCAAAATCATATCCAATATCCTCTCGACTAGCATACATCTTCTCCACAGTATTCTGAAACAAATGCAGTAAATACCTTCAAAATACATACAAAATTATCAGATTTTGTAGTTTGGTTATAGTGAGAACATAAATCACTACCGTATTTCACATTACTGTGTTTTAGTGCAGTTGTACAGTGAATACCGGATTTTCATTGTTCGAAAGTAAAATCCTTAGAAAATTCTCTAATTAATATATTTCTTTGTGTACCTTATTATCACAGCTGTCTATGCAGAAGTATTTACAGGTTGACAGTAGGCTACATTATTTCCATTACTATATACTTTACTTACATGTAAGTAGCTGAGAGCGCTCACTCTTCATGGGTTGACTGTGGTCACAAAAAAAATCTGGTCTCTTTCTGTATATTCCTTCTCTGTATTGCCTTCTGCTCTCCCAGTAAGATTATGTTCCTTTGTGTTCAAGTTGATAAAGCCTGGAATAAAAAAAGGAAATCCTGAAGAGGTAGGTAGATGAAGATACTGTATCTTTTCAGAGGAAACCAGTTTTGAGATTTATTTCTTCTTTAGTAGTGGAAGAACAAGAGTGAATACAGAGAAAGATAAAGATTTAAGGTTCTTGATTTTCAAAATGCTTTCCTTACATAAATTACAACAAGTGGGTTGTTACTACCTCTCCGGCAAGCTTTTTATTAGAGTCAACCTGACAGTTTGCTATTATGCTTTCAGTTTCCATAGTATTAATCCATATAATCCTACTAAAACCAAAGAATTCTTCTAAATTAATGTCAATGCCTATCAGAATCAAACTGAGTGGCAGTTATGTGCCTAGGTATACGTAGGATCAGACCATAATAGCTTAATTTGATTACTTTGATTTCTTCTATTGTTACTGTAAGTGAAGATTGCAACACAATGTGAAAATAATTTCAAAACCATTTTTAATCGATTAACAGGCAAGGTGCAGAACCCAGTTTTCCCTCCATCTGATTTCTGCTGCAACATATTGAAATGTTACCCAACTGTGAAGCACCACATAGGTTTCCATGGAGACTAAAAATGTAATGGTACAAATTACCAGAGATGGTAATTTTTTGTCTTTTCTTCTCCAGAGAAATAAAAAGAGCCATTAGCTTCACCACAGTAAAAAGAGAAAAAAGTTATCAAGAGTTGTTTAAAAAGCTCCTTACATATTCTGTGAGCCCTCAGAAGGTGTGCCTCAGAGCTAGCTCCTCACTACTAAAAACTGCCAGTGGATGAAGTAACTCAGATTCTGCACTAACTGAAAATTTGGGCTGTTGTCTTTATATACATATTTGGTTTCTCAAGTTACCACTTTTCCAAACTATTCAACTTTTTACTTATTGCTAGAGAAACATACAGAGGCAGCCTTGAAGTATTTCATACTCATACGTAGACAGAGTCAAGAGCTGAATGGTCAAAGCTACCGTTTCTTTCACAGACAACAGTCAAAACCTGCCAATATACATAACCTCTTCAGACCAGCTGCTGGGTACATGACCTTTGTAGTTAAGTGCCACACCCCCCTTACTTACAGTGCAAGTAATTGTGTGTACCTAAGGGCAACTTCAGCATGTAGGTTCCCCCAAGAGCACAGTGATTTGCTTCACACAGTACACTGGAGCTAAAATACATTGTACTACTGGTATCAAACATTTCACAGATGGATACTCTTTATGGACTAAGTTGTCACTAGCCCTGACTTGGCCATGGAAGGTATTGGTGACAGAGCGAGGAGGAATAAGAACTGTGCACATGTAACGCTTGCCACCCAAGCAGATAAACTGGGACCAATCTGAGTCCACACCTGGGTGTCAGTAGGAACACATACTGAAATGACTTACTGGATTTGCAAATCAAGAGGCAGCGAGAAGGAGGATTATGCTTAGAGGTCTTTCTAGAGGTCCTGCAGGGTGTTCGAGGTAGGAGGTAGCAGGGGAGTAAGTCAGAGCCATGTGGTGGTGCAGACTTTTTTTTGAACGTAAGAGAACAGCCTGGGACAGCCTTAAATTAAAATTATACTTCATCCTTCCTCTACAGAAGGTAGGTCTTAAAGATGACACCTCAACTCTCTCCTATTAATGTACTTGAAGACAGATCCCCCACTGATGTAGTTTATCAGACTCCTTCTGGAGGATTCAGCCCACTCACAAGAGAAAGAAACACTAACGGCAAAAAGGTGAATAATCATGCTAATGGGAAATAATGAGAAGTAGCAGAATGAAGGAAAATTGGAAGCTGTTAAAGATGCTCTGTATAAGATTAATGAAAATGTATGATGTATATTACAGTACATCTTAGATAATGGCATACAACATTATGTAACTGAAGATTCAGAGTCAGCATTAAATGTGGAGCCTTACCTCTCTCTTTCATGCTTTTGACTGGTTTTGTGTGCACCTGAATACTGACACTGGATACAAAAATTTTCTTCTTTGGACAGGAAATGGATACATCTTTTATATATTTAAATTTTTTAAAGCAAAAATAATTTACATTGAGATGCAAAGATACAACACTCATTTTTGCCATCTTACTGGCAGAACAGGCTTAGATTGAGTAGATGCAAGTTAATGTCATGCTTGCATCAACCCCCACAAATCTTCATAAAATGGATGTATTTTCCCTTTGAACTGGACTCTTGCTTGTTACTACTTTTATTACTTTCCACTGACATCACAAGTTCAGAGTGAATACTCTCAAAAGCAGGGAAGGTCATCTCCAGTGACTGCACAAGCTCTCAAGCTCTGGATACAGCAAGGGCTGGACGTCTGTGTCCCCTCCCCAGTGCCGACTCCTCGCCCCGTGGCCTATCGCACCCAGGAGAACACACTTACCTGCCCTCAGCCTTCTTCCCACACCACAGCCCTGCCGAGAGCACAGGATCACAGAAGGCAGAGAAGCCCAAGGGGCTCTTCACAACTATGAAATTGTTAAGAGACTGCAACGGAAATGACGGCAGGTGATGTGTGAGGCCAGCCACACTTCCCTGACGAGGAAGGCAGTGAAGACCCACTCGCAACATGTTTAGACACAGCCATCTCGCAAAGGGTTGCATTTAAAGGCAGGAGGATTGGGATTCTTGTTTGGTCAGATGGAGATGGACTTGGGTTTTTTCATAAAAGCTTTTTATACTGTTTGCACACACAATATGCAGAGGTCTTTGAAAACTAGCCCAAACATTAGTGCCCACAAAGATGCTGAGCTTTCTTGAAAATCTGACTCATGAGCTATTTCAGGGACCAATGCAGGTGCTGTAATAAGATCAAAGTTAGCAGCAAAACACCCAAGTTCCCTGTACCACTGGTGGAGCTATGGCTCGCTAGCTTGGAGCTGAACTGATCATCGAAAAGCAGCTGATATTGGTATTAGAAGTCCATACGATGAACAACTGATATATACTTGTGTAATCTCTTCCAGTACCTGATTGCCTCTGTGTTAAAAAGTACAAAGTCATACTTGAAAGGCACTTCCAATGGATAACCGAGAAATGCATTATAAATAGTAATGAGGTTTGCTTCACGGTATTCCCAGTAAACATGGCACGTGGAATTATTTGTCTTTTGAAGACATACAGCAAAAACACTGTTTAAAACACAGTTTATTTGGGGTGTCCTAAGTTTTGGCAGTCTAACTTCAGCTTGCTAACGTGCTGAGCACTTCGGTTGTCCACGACTTCCCTGGAGATGTGGGCACTAGCCACTTCTGCAGCTCAGGGCCACGCTCCTCACTGTGCATGCCCAGCAAGGAAGAGAAAGATCGAGGAAATCAAGCGCTTAGAACGCGAAGCCAGCTGCCAGGGTCGCAAGCTTGCACCAAGCCGGCGGCAGCTCCACTCGCCGGCGGGGGGTCCCCGCCTGCCCCGCAGCGCCGCTTCCCAGGCCCCGCCCGCAGCCCCCGGGAGAGCCCGCGGGGCTGATCGGCCCCGGGGACAGCGGCCCCGCCGTGCACCTCCTGAGGCCGCCCCTCGGGGCCGGGGCCGCGGGCAGCTCGCCTCAGGCGGCGTCCCTCGGTTTCGTAAACGGTGACAGACTGCCACGGCAGCGGCCCGAGGAGGGGAGGCTTCCCCCGCCCCAGATGATCCGTCTGGGAGCTTCCCCCGCTGCGCCTGCCCCGGCACTCAAGCGGAGCCCGTCGTCGCAGCACGCCGCGGGGACCGGGGGAGCTGCCGCCCCCCGGGCGCGGGGCTGCCGCCGGGGCAGCGCCGGCCCGGGCTCGGGCGCCGCCGCCTCCCCGGCCCGCGGGGGGCTGCCGGGCGGCGGGGCCGGGCGGCGGGGCCGGGCGGCGGGGCGGCGTTTGAGCGGACGGCGCGGCTGCAGGCGCCGCCCGCCCGCCGGAGCACAAAGGATGACCGCTAGTTACCCCGCTGCGGCGGCGGCGCTCCCGGCCCGCCGCGGCACGGAGGAGCCGCCGCCGTCCCCCGCCGCCCCCCGGCAGCCCCGCGCCCCGGCCCCGCGGCCGCGCCGGCCCGCCTCCGCCGCAGGCGGCGCGGCTGCTGCGCGGCTCCCCGGCCGCACCCGTCCCGGTGCCGGTGCCGTGCGGCGGCTGCCGGCTCCTCCCGAGGTACTCACCGCGCCGGGCCCCGCCAGCGCCGCCGCCCAGCCCGCCGAGCCCCCGCCGTCAGCCCGAGCCGCGGCGCTGCTCCGCGCCCCGAGAGCCGCTGCGGGCTGCGGCGTCCACCTGCGCCCGGCTCCGCTCTGCCTCGCCCCTGCTCGCCGCCCCGGGGCTTATTCTCTGCAGGAGTGTGGCAGCGGCGTGGGGCCTCCTGCCCCCCAGGCAGCTCCTCTTCTGCACCGCCTTGTCTCCATTCCCTGCAATTTCAAACCTCCACGCTCTTTCATTCCTGCGATACCGGCTAATTCTGGTTTGGCGGAGGAGATTTGCAATCCTCTCACACGCACACTCTTGTGGCTGAATGAAGTTTATTGCCGCACAGGTTATCGCTGGAAATTTACATCTCGGAGAGTTCGAGGATACAATCCAATAAAAGCAGCCAGTATCAAGATTTTAATGACCGTTGGGTTGTTCGGTTATTTTTTTTTTTTACTTCAGAGAGGCTGGTCGAAATAGCCTAACCACCCTAAGAATAAAACTTGAAGGCTTCATTGTACAGTACCTTATTTGTGCAATAAATAAGCTTTTAAAATATTCCTCCCTTAGAAGAAGAGTTGCAGAAATATACTCCTGCTTTTTCAAAGCAGTATCCGGACCTTACTTGTATCTTTCTTAATGATCTGACTTGAATGAGGTACACGTTCTGCAACACATTGCCTTGACTCTTTGCACCCAGGCTAAAGTGATTGTATGCTACGGCACAAAACTTGCATCATCAGAGAATCCTGGTTTTCCTTACAGCAGTTACACTGAGTAGCATAAATAAAGGCTGTTCAAGAAGATGTATAAAGTAGTTTGAATGAAGAAGAAATGAGGAAAACCAACAGGAATGGTTAATGGGGTTGTACAGTCTGTCTATGTGCATAACATCGTGGTTCAGAATCTGTTAAAAGCCCCAAATGTATTTTTACACACACACACACAATTCTTTTACTATCTTTTTACTACATTTGTATTTGACCATACTCTTTGGCCTATGTGCTGTTTACACATGTAAATCTCATCCATTTTTTCACAGAAGTTTAATGTTCTGTTCCATTATATATCTAGTCCACCAAATACATTGCTATGAAACACTTTCATCTGGTTTTCATTCAAGTGTGTGGCAGACTATGGGCTATTGCTATGGCTTCAGTCCTTACGTAAATCTTATGCTACTTTGCACTGTAGTATTAAAAAAAAAAAGTCCTTTTCCAGAATAATCAACTAGATTAGTGTCAGAGACTTGCCATTGGGTTCATTTACTTCTCCTTCGTAAACAAAACTAGATTTCTCATTTTAAAAGATTATGATATTGCATTGCAAATGTGTGTTGTTCCGAAGTATATGTGTTCCCCAATTACTTTGTGGTTTACAGTACCTTGCCCAATGGTGTACGGGGCATTCGTATCCCAGATTTTAACTTTGGCATTAGCTTTTTGGCTGAAGTCTGGTTTCTTAAAAGGTTTAATGCTACAGACTTGACACTTGAAATTTGCTGCTTATTGGCTAGTGTTTTTACCCAAGTTTGAAACATATGCATTTTGATTTGTGTGTCATCTAACATGCTAACATACTTTATTAAACCTAACCACAGAAACAGATTTACTGGGATTGTGGGATGACTAGTCACAAAAATATTTGTTTGACTGGATGTTAACTCATGTTCCCTCTAGTACTTGAGATGCCACCTGCACGCTTATATCCTTGTGCTAGGAGAGATTCTGTTTTTACAGTCTGATTTGATGCAGAATTCACTTAGCTGTGTCATACTGCTTCAGCACTTCGGGTTCATATGTCATTGTGGTTCTGAGCTAAGTTCTGGGACTTATGTTGTCTCTTGGGAAGATGAATATGTATGGATCTACTTGAATTTTAACCATTAATTTGTGCAGGTCTAGCAGCAAGGGTACATACAATGTTTGGTGAGGGAAAAAGTCCATCTTGTAAGAATGGGAAGGACAATTCTACAGTACCAGAAAAAGTTTGCAGTTTTTAGCGAAGATGCATAAGGTGCCTGATACCGTAAAACAAAATGTAAACAAAGTCTGACAGACCCTGGTGCCCTAGAAATCATAACAGTATAAAGTAGTTGGATGTCAAGCAGAGTAACCTGAAATGCTGGGGTTTCAACCCCAAGCCCCAAATTAAGGTTGACATATGGGTGATTCCCACAGCCCTTCCCAAAGGGGGGGTGAGTTTGCCTTTAGGCTTCCCTCCAGGGTGGGGCCGGCCTGGCAGGGAGAGCCATTGGGTAAATGAGCCCAGGTGTCTGCATTCAGTAACCCAAGGTCAGGTGTCCACTGAGGGATAAAAGCTGGGACCACTTGCAGGCAGGGGCAGTGTCTGTCTGTGAGGGGGATGCCCTGTGCAGAGTTCCCTGTTGGGGAAGGACCTCCTGCCTCCCTGGGACTGGGCTCCAGTCAGGTCTGGCTTTTGTAAACGTGGGCTGTGTAGAGATTCAGTGTGTGGCTTCCTTGGTCTTACGTGTTTGGCTTGTTGACTCGGTTGTCTCCCACCCCTTCTATAAGAGACTGCATTTCACCATTTATTCCCCCCATTGTTGGTCGTGCAGTGTCGTTGTTGGGGTCAGTGGGATTGATGTCGATTATGTATAACCTGACTTGTTTATACCCCCAGCGCTCACCCATGTACTGACCCTTTTGTACCAAATACAATTTGGTTATTGGTTCATCTTTATGCTGGCTGTGTCCTTTATGCTAGGCCCAATAATTGACAAAACATAACCTCAACTGAGAAGGAAGGACTTTTTACTAGTCCCTGTTATAATCAAATGAGCCAATTTTAAGTATAAATATATCTTTAGTTGGGTTCAATTGATTTAGGGTGAGAAACAATAGACAAAGCAGTGCTGGGTGTGCCAGGAGTCTCTGGTCTACCAAGACACACACTGAGTTCTAAAAAGCAGTGTCTTTTATACTCCTGTACCACTGTCTTAACCAATCCTCTTCTTGTCAGATGATTGTCCTGCTCTTTCTCCACTGGATCCTTTGAAAGTCTCATGATCACATCTTTTGGCAGGCTTTTCTTCAAGCAGCAGTTACATGTTATCTCTAGGTAATGGGGTTTCTGAGAAGTAGTTATGTTTTTCTAACCGAATGGCATACTTTATATTTTATCCATATATATTCAAACATTCATTGTAATATAGGTTGTAGTAATTGCAAATCATTTCAAAACCCACACAGGGTACCATATTCTATTTTTACAATACTTTTAGACAGCAGGATAGTGTGGTTTAACATTCACAGATCATTCAAACCTATCATACCTGCCTTGCTTAACTTAGCAAATTAGTTACAACAGTTTATTACATCCCTTAAACATGATAGTAACTATATATGGCTATTAAGAGTATAGCTTAAAAGGAGAGAGGAACAGAGGGAGGGAGAAGGACTGAAGGCAGGGGTAGGAGCAATTGATAACTCCCTTTTGTTTATAGGAGCCACTACGGTGGCTTAGACTTTCACAGTCATAGAAGTGGTGGTTGGAAGGGATCTCTGGGGTCCAGCCTTCCACTGGAAGCAGGACTGTGACGTGTGGTGTCTTGGGTCAGCCATGACTCTACCTAACCTACCCTTGAAAACCTTCCAGGATAGAGTCTCAACAGCCTTTCTGGGCAGTGTGTTCCTATGCAGCACCGCCCATGCACAATCACATGCATTAAGTCACAACTCCAGAGACTCAATTTGTGGCCTTTGCTCCTTGTTTTACCATTTGCTACTACTGAGAAGAGTTCAGGTCAATGATCTTTGCCACTCCCCTTCATCTAGTTTTAGATTGTTATCAGATCTCCCCATATTTTCTTCTTTGCCAGGCTAACCAAGCCCAACTTCTTCAACATCTTTTCACAAGTTGTATGCTGTAGGGCACTTACCATCTCATCAACCCTCTGGATGGCCCTCTCCTGTTTCCTGACATCCTTCTTTAACTGGGGAACCCAAAACAGGACACATTATCCCAGGTGTTGACTCACTAGCACTGAATAAAGAGGGATAATAATTTCTGTTTGCTATCCTTGTCTAGCTCAGTCTGTGGTTCATTTAATTCACAATTAAAACACCCTGTTGGCTCATATTCATTTTATTGTCCACTGTGACAGCCACATGCTTTTCAGCTGGGCTGCTGCTCAGGCAGCCTGCACTGGTGCTTGGTGCTTCAATCCCATGAGCACAAATTTGCACTCCTTGTTAAATTTCATGAGGTTTCTGTTGACCCAATTTTTAAGTTTCTCAGAGTCCTCTCAGCTGCAGCTCCACTGTTTGATTTGAGAACCACACTTTCTAAGTTAGTATGGTCTGAAAATCTGCTGCAGGAGCATCTGGTGTCATCATCCAAGTTACAATGCAGGTAATGAATAATACTGGCCCCAGTATTGACCCCAGAGTGTTCTGCTTGCACTGGCCACCAACTAAACATCAACCCATTGATTACTACCCTTCAAGCCCAGCAATCCATCCAGTTTCAACTCATCTGGCAGTTCATTCATCCAGATCATACTCCTCAGCTTTTTCCTCACCTTGGGCTTTAACCACTTGCTTAATGCCCATTGCTCAAAATGGCAGCTGTGCTGGAGAGCTTACAAATTGTTCAGCTCTCTGAAAATGTGTATCGATGAAAATACAAAGTGCTGGTTTAGCTTCCTAGCACTTTTCCTCTACCGTTGCTGCAGTGATGATTGCTCTCCTCCCTAAAGCTCTCATTAAGTCACCACCCTACTTCCCTTGAAATGGTAGTACTGCAGTGATTGATAAGGAAATAAAGATTTGAAATAGCAGCTTGGTTGCTGCAACATCAAGATAGAAAAAGCATCTTGCTCCCAGTTTTGTTCGATCCCTGAACTTAGAACCAGTGCAAAGTATCACGAAATAACCTGGTCAAGTCTTGCTACACAGTTACTGTTAAAAAGAAAGACGATTAAAGGTTTTTAGAGATTTAACCTTCTCTTTCTTGCAGTAAATTCTTTGGGTTACTGAAGTATTCTGTAAATTTAGAAGGGCATGTGACAGTGGTCCTGTGTTAAAAAGGAAAACAAGTCAAACAATATTTTAATTTGACACAGAGATTGCACAGTAGTACAGCTTTCTTGTAACACCCTAAAAGCTTGTGGTACCTCTTCATTTTGGCAACTCCAGACTACCAAACAGAAATAATGCATACTTTCTTATTTTCCCACTGCCTTTCCGAAGAGAATTCTTGATATCATTGGTGGATTTACCACAAAACAACATCCTCAATGAATACCCCAAGCAAGTATGAACATTTTCAGCAACTCCCCCACCTCCTCAAATGATAGCTGCAGAGCCTTACCCAAATGGGAAGGCATGAACTAACTTGCTGTCTTCAAGTTCACCCAAGACTGGGGATAGACCATGGGAATGGAATTCCAAAGTGGAATAAAAAGCAACATTTTTATCATTACTGGCATGGAGATTTCCATTTGGACAATAAGTACGTGTCTTTTCTCTTTCTTCCCTCTCCAAGAGCTGATGCATTATGCCAGCTACAGATATGGGAGGAATCACGAAGTCCTGTCCAATTTTCTTAGATCCTTCAGGGATACCATGTCCAAAAACGACATGTATCCTGTGAGAGATGTGAAAGCTTCCTGGAGCGTATTAAAAGGACAACAGGATGGTCCTCATCAGATGGGGATGCTGAAGAGGTTAACAATCCTGCCTCAGAGTGGCATGGCTATTTCATCAGTGCCTCGTCAAAATTCACAATAGAGATTCCCCCAGCAAAACTGAATGTTGCTTTTCCACACATGAGGGGCTGGGGCCAGGTTCTTCCTGCCACAAGAAGTGCGGCAAGAACGAAGGGGGAAGGTGAGTAGAAAAAGGACACTGAGCTGGAGAAGAAGCCTAGGGAGCTGTCAGAATATGTTGCATGGGTAGGAGTACGTATAGTGGCTTCTGCTTCTGAACTGAACCGCTGCCACTCACATACTTTTAAGTCCTTCAGGGGTGGCAACAGCAGCAATTGTGGGTTTCTGGGTTGTAGATGTAGAAGCCAGTGGGAAAATGGATGTTCTGTGACTCTGTGGTGGTGCTGTTCCCCCCTCCTGGCCACATACCAACCCAAGATGGATTGCGAAAGGCAGCAGACCGGAGCATTTAGGCACCGCCTTAATGTACCTGGCTCCTGCTTCCCCTATCACTTGGGAAGGATAATGGCAGTCAATCACCTCCTGACAGTCCAGTGCCTCTGTACGTGGGTCGTGGCCCAAAGGGGGTGATACCAGAACTTCAAAATCTAGCAAGTTCTAGGCCTGCACAGCTGGTGGGAAGTACCAGAGTATCTCCTCATCCGAGTTGAGCTGAAATGGAAAATTACCTGACAGGAGTCAGTTATCCAGGACCCTATAAATAGCGATTCTAAGTGAGACCCTTTGAGCTCTTCTGGGTCGCAGCAGGCTGTGACCAGCATCACCCCTGAGCTGAGACACCGCTCAGAATTCTCAGAGTTTGAAGATCATCTGCCCACAACGCGGATGGAAGGCCAGGGTGAAGTCAGACTTATTCCTGACTCTCAATTCTAGCCCGTTAACTAATACCAATGCACTGTGAGTATTTGCTCCAGACTTGAGAAGAGGGGAATGTTAACTATAGGCTAGCCTCTTCCATCTACCTCTGAATCTATCCATGTGTTTAACTACGCACATCTGCCTTCACAGGTGTGGCTATTTATATATGCTTCACTGGACAGACAAATATTTTTGTGCTGTTTGTGTGTGTGTATGTCTTCTGTTTTACATATGTATGTACACTTTGGTTCAGAATACCTTGTAGTAAGTTAGTGTGAATCTTGTCATTCTCGAATCTGTAATCACTATTTTAATCAACATATTTTACCAGGTCACTTTGCTAATCTTTAAATCAATCAACCATTAAGTGCTGCTAAAGTTTAACCTTTGATGTACCGCACCCCATTAATAACTCTTAAACTGCTATTGTGAGATACTTTCATCCGTAATAGACTCCCTATAGTGGTTTCCCTGCTTCAGAAAGTCACAGCACAGGAGAAATGGCACTTACAAAACAAAGGATGATGTGATAAAACTGTCCTTTTCTGCAGCATTATTTAATTTCAGCCTTGTACGTTAGCAATCCAAGTTGCATATTGAGAAGGTAAAATAAACTATCTTATCAAAAAATCCTATTAGTCATAACTGCTATTGTGACACTAATGTTTTGCACGTGGTGATATCTCGCTTTTCTGGTTTAAAACGTGTGAGCATAAGGGCGTGGTTGCAGTTGGTTAAACATCAGAAGCACGGTACTAGGAGAAAGAACCCCGGGGGCCCTCGATGTGACTCACAGTTGCGCTGCAGTCATTTCCTCCTCTGGGTCAAACTTCTGCCTGTAAGAAATCTCAGAGCATCCGGTGAGAAGTGTATGACTTGGTTCTGGATTGCACCTGTTACAAATATACCAAATTAACTGTAAATTCCAGTAAGGTCAAATTAGCACTCAACTAGTTAATATAATGTATTGATTTCAGTGGTACTAGGATCTAGTCCTTCAGTCTGTGGCATTGATCCCCTTATCAATCTGTGTTGCAGTAGCTTTCTAAATTTTCACTCTTTAAATATTTTACTCCAGTGAGTATGAAGTTAGTGGTTTGTATATGTCTTGTCTAAACCAATAAATTTGCTTTTACTGCAGATTAAGCATAGTGTTTTAAATATATTTCTAGCTTTGTTCTGTAGTTTATGCTTTATGCTTTTCTTGACAGGCATTTAGATCAAAAGAATCTCCTGATCTGTAAACAGTTTTAAAATACTATATGAAACAGTATTTGTGCTTGTAAAATTTAAGTTTGTCTGAGTTGGATTTGAACTGTGATTTTTTTTGTTTCTCTTTTTATTCTCTGTAGCACCACTGTCAAAGTATTACATTTGTTTGATAAACAGTTCATGAAATATCATAGCTTTTATGAAATACTAACATTAAAATTTTAATAACTTGATGTGTATAAAATCCCAAAGCAATATCTTTTCAGAAGAGGTATTTTTTTAAACTCAAGAACTGCAATAATATTATGATTCATGAGAACAGAGCAAGTAAACAATGACTAGAGACAGGAGGAGAGACATATATTGTCCTCCACTGGAACAGGATCTGTAAATATTTTAGCCAAGTTACAGTAGGCAACTTACTCATTTCACAGCTAAATTGCATTGTGTGATTAGTGGGTCAAATCTTACAAGGTTACCTGCATCAGTACATGAACCAGATAATTTCAGATTGCGGGAAGCTGCCAGGGTGTTCTCACTGTTCCTGGACTTTGCTGGTGTCAAACTCTCCAAGGCTGCACAGGCTGTTTTGGAGGGCCAGAGTGTGATTGATCTGCATTAGGCCAACAAAACCCAGAGATTCTGCAACAGAGATTGCTGTGAGAATTCAGCCAGAATTATCTGTACAAAAGCCAACATTATGTGTCCAGGATAGAGCCACTCCTTCCTTCTCAGTAACTTTTCTGATACCACTTGCTTGTTTTTTGGTTTGGGTTTTTTTTTCAATCTCTGATTATACCATGCTCATATTTTCAATGGCCACAGTTTTCCCTAAACAGAGATAGGGAAAAGGAATGTAATCCTTGGACCATAATTTTTCAATCTTTATTAAACCGCCTCAAGTTCTTTAGAAAATGTAAATAAATATAAACAGGAGTGCAAAATAGAAATACTTTTGAAGTTTCTTTTATTTGTGAGCATTTTGCAAACTTCAAAAGGAAATTCAAACATTTATCTTAAGGCCTGGGTTATGTTTCCTTGTTAACTTTTCATTCTTGAGCAGTAAACAGAGGTCTTCCTTTGAAATTGATAAGAGCACATACTAAGTAATTGTTGCCTTGTGCTTAGTTTGTTCATAGTGCAGTACAATTAAAAAAATTGTGACTTTTCAAGGTCAATTAAACTTTCAGTGCTACATTATTGCTGTGGCAATCTATATACGAAGCCCTCCACACAGCATTTCTTCTTACCCTGTCTGCAGTACATTTCTCCAGTGAGATCTAAGTGAAGTCAGCATTTCAGCCTTTGATGATATGTCATCCATGGTAGTCCTACAGGTACTGGGCATCCTGTACCCACTTTCCAAAAGACAATACGTGCATCAGAAACTTGATCTCATTCAGTATTCTCTAAAGGTGGATAGAGTGTCTCATGCTGTTGTGAGCTGGAGCAGTTCCCATATGCTGTGTGGGGCGCACAGATCACTCTCGCTTGTTTTCTTACCGTATGACAAACTGCAAACCGACAGGATCAAGAGTCCATAGACCTAAAAATGATACCATTTGTGTGGTTATCATGGTCTGGATCATAAGGGGTTTTATATGAAAAGAAACATCCACAAATTCTGTGCAGTTACTGTCAGATTATCTTTGAGGAGGTCAGACTTCTCTGAGCTTCTGAGATAGAGGGTGACCTGTTGGGTGGAAGAAATCATGCTCTGATTTCTAAGCAAGCAGTGAAAACCATGCAGTACTGGTAAGAACGTTTCCCATTCAATACAGAATGGAAAGTACAATATAGGTCATTTTGTTTCTTTGTCAAATTAGTAATTGCTTTTCAGTATTAAAATTTCTGTTACTTTTGTTATTTATTTTATATTTTTAATAAATATGTTAACATCCATGTCTAAAGAAAGCAACATGGTGCAGTAAATAGAAGTAAAAAAACCCCTGACCCATCACTGACCATTCATATGAAATTAAATTACCTGTGTTCATCATGCAGTCCTAATAATCACAGAAAGTAACCTAGCAGCAACGAAATTTTAGATTTCAGGGCTTTAATATTTTAGAAATTACTTTGTATTTGGTGATATAATGGACTAAATTGTTGTTGGGTTGGTTTTTTTTCCAAATTTGACCTTATTGCTTTAAATGATGAATGAAATTGTTTTCCGAATCTGCCCAGCAACAAAAGATGCTTTCTCTCCCTCTAGTGGAGGAAAATAAAATAGCTGTCTTTACGTTTTTGCATGTGTAAACCATCAAATAACACTATCAGAGGTCAAAAGCTTTTCTGAACAAGAATATGTAATAATTTGTGTTTAATGTATAGCATAAATGTTATATGACTAGCAGTGATAATAAGAGATACATTCATATCAATATTTTTCTGCAAGTGCACTGTTTTTAAAGTGATCCTTAATGATATGAATTCTAAAATATTTATGTGTGTAAATATTTACAGATATCTAGACACATTTTAAAACAACAGTAAAGGCCCAGCAGTTAAGATTAAAAATAACTCTTAATCTCAAAAGTAAAATACAGCATGCTTAATGCTGAACACAGGAGTAGCTTGCATGTTGGTATTTGCCAGATTGATCCTCAGTTTAAACAGCATGTGCCTAAATGATAAACTTTTTATTTTATTCCAAACATTTTCTGAATTTGTGGTGTTCATCTTAACGAGGAGACTGCCACGATACTTGGATGTGTATCCATCTCTTTCTCAAAATTAGATGCTACAATCTACCTTTTTGTTTCAGTCTCCTAATAAAAAAATTATTAATTAATAAAAAAAGAACAGTATAAACAACTTCCAAGCACTTAGTATTCATCGTAAATGCAAACTGTTTATGTAAGTAATGATTTACAGGACTAAGTCCATAATTAGGGTAGTAGAAAATACTTCTTATGTATTACTGATTAAACAAGATGTGCCTATAATTACTCCACTTCTAGTTTCCAAAATACAAGGCCATTGTTTTTGGCTAGATTCCTGTTACTGTTTTCACTGTAAAGTTTTTCTTATTCTCCTCCTAAGCTACTTTTCACCATATTTTTCTATTTTGTGTTTTTATTATCTCATTTTCTCTATTAGTATTTTTATTTCACTTCCTTGTTGCCATGCAAAACTTCACACAGGTAGGTGGAAAAGCTGTCACTCTAAGGGGGTCTGAAAGACAGTGTGCATGTAGGTAACCTCACAGTCTTCAGCTTTTAGGGAGAGGGGCTTTCTCCACCTCCAAGTCACCACCTTGCACTGAGTGTGTCACTGGGAGCGTTTTTGTTCAAATTAATTGGAGGTTGTGTATTTGTTGTTCTTACCAAGTCACTAAAGTGTAACAAAGCCACTTAACAAGAAGTGTTGGGTGACAGTTCTGGGTTGCCACTGTCTCTCTCAAGTACCAGCAGAAAGTGGACCTCTTAGCAAGGAGGAAAAGCTTTTATTTTGTATGGAGAACTGACTCCAAGGACAGTGTGCAATGAGTCACTCGAGTTGTACTTACTGTAAGTAGCACAGAAGCTGAAAGAGTGGGGTGAAACAGTGCGCTAAGAGATGATGGAATGCTCTTCGGAAATGCCAGTATGGCCTCCCAGTTGTCTGTACTTGAAAGTCTCCTCCAGCATGAACAACAAATGTAACAGAGGGACAGAGAGATGTACGAGGCAGTGCTTCGTGGCTGCCACAGCAGCTCTGTGCTTCCGTCCCAACAGAGATAGGCTGGCGTAAACACATCCCAGGCTCTGGAATTTGACAAACTTACGGCTCGCTTAGTTTGTGCGGTGTTTTAGGGAGGGTGACAGAGAACAAAAAGCACAGGAGCCAAGTGTGAAAGGGACGTTTGTCCACTCACTGTTCATGTTATCAAATGGGGAGAGAGAAGTAATAGATTGCTGGCCAGGATAACGTAGTAATGTCCTCTCGCACACCAGCCTGTATTTGTTGGTTATGTTTTCCCAAATGCTGTATTCCTTTCCCTTTAGTGTAATAAGAATGTAATAAAGATTATTATTTGAGAGAGAAAGCATCGGCTCCTTGGGCATTTAAAGTTAGTTGTTAACTTTTCCCTGCTTTCAAAATGGAGTCTCGAGCTCTAGTGGTCGATAGCTGCCCAGGGACCTGGCAGATATTTGGAGATGCCCTTTCTGCTGCCGAGACAGCTACAGCTGAAGCGGCACCAAACACACAAAATGAAAAAGAAAAAAGGAAAACTATTAGATGTTCTCCAGTTTAAATCAGTTGATCATCTGTGCAGTTGCATTAATAGGGACTGCAAATACGATTTTAATGCAACTTTATTTTTTATGTGCTAAGAAATTATTGTTAACCTCTATAAGCTTCATTTTGGAATAACTTTTTGTTGATGTTCTGAAATAGTTTTTCACCCAATCCATGTGTTTCTACCTTTGAGATGATGATTACTTCAGCTTCTTAGTATTTCCAGGTGCACTGTTTTTCAAGATTAAATGTTGCAGGCCCACTTCTCAAGATTTTCTTTAAAAAGGCACATGCTTTATTCAGCTCATTTCATTACTGACCCGACAGTTTGTATTTTTTAATTTATTTCTTAGCAGAAATGTAATGAGACTGTAACGAGAAGCTATAATTAGTATTAATGAGGCTTTCTGGAATGAACAGCCACCACAGCATTTTACCGCCCCTAAAAATACCAGGGCCTCCGGCTGCTCCTGTCCCCCGATACGCCTGTGGCGGCACCGCTGCCCTGAAGGGCCGGCTGCTGGGGCCGTGCCTGCGGTGCGGAGTGAGGGCAGCTCCGCCGCCGGCGGCCCCCCCGCAGCCCGCAGCCCGCGGGGCAGGGCGGTGGCGGCCGCCGGCCCGCCCGCCCGCCAGGGGCCGCCGTTGGCGCAGGCAGCGCGGCGCGGGCCGCCTCGGGGCCGGGCGGGCGGCGCCTCCGCCTGGGCGGGTGCTGGCCCGGCGCCGTGCAGGGCACATCCTCAGCCGTGTTTTGTCACGGATAGAGGCAGCGGCTCGGTCAGGTGCGTCGCAGGCAGCTGTGACATACCAGGCCCTCCGGCGGGCTGTGAATCGGGGGTAATGCCAGTTGAATCAGTGGAGTGGCAGCAGGTCACACCAGACAGACACGTTATGGCTTCTGAAAATGTTTAATCACTTGGTAAGGCTACACTGTTAATAGATATTTCAACCAAAATCCATCTGAAAATGTTGCTACTTCGGATGTAGCAAAATAGATCAAAAATCCATTTTAATTCCTATATTAATTTATCTTACAATGTTGTCAGTTTACTGAGGTTTTGATAGGTGATTTAAGTAAGGCCAATACAGAAAAGGGGGCTTTATTATTCAACAAATAATTGGTCCATATCCTTGGAATTTTATAGATGTTTGTTGCAACTAAGCAACAGCTGTTAATGCTTGTTGAGTATCTTTAGTATGCACAATTCATAGTGCTTTGCAAATCATTATAAACATTATATTGTTTCACAAACAATGCCATTTACGTCACAGAGAAGCCAAGAGACACACTTGGAGCAGACTGCTGAGAATACTGGAAATAATGAGCTCGTCCTCTGACCCGATTTTGATGACTCTTTGACACAAAAAGCAGGTAGTGCTTGATAGCCTGGTAAGGCTGATAATCCTGGGCCTCTAAGGAGGTTACAAATTGTGTGCAGCAACCTTAGAATCTCTGGTGTTCACATCAGGCCCAGAAAACTATCCATGGTTTCAGTATTTATTGAAATTCACCTGACACCTGTTAGAAGGGAGGGTTGCTTGCTGTCAGCTGCAGTATTCTGAGAAATAGAGTATAGTACGGAAAGTATATGTCTGACCTTTGTCTCAAAAGTTTAATTACCTTGGTCTTTCTCCCTGCAGTTCTTCTAGGCAAGTGGGAAGCTTCTGGATCTCACTATTGACCTTATCCTCACTTTTTGAGAAAAAATTTTGTGGACCAACTAGACTCCTAAATGATGAGGTCTCCATTTTCTATAGTTGCAGCAGCTTTACAGAACCAAATCTAATCTTACTCTGTCAGTAGCCAACTGTAAATCTTCATTACCTTTTGCAGAGTTAGCATCAAGTCCCTTGGCCTGATTCCGCCAGAGAGCTCCAGGCAGTTTTAGATAACTGTTCTCACAATATAATTTGTCATACCAAAGTTTTGACTTACACAAGATCTGAGAGGAGAACAGTCATCAACCAACTGCCAAGTCATGGTTTTAGTAGAGGAGCACAGGGAAAGAAAACTTACAAAATCTTTCAAATGTTAAATTGTTTTAACTAATTTCACCCTCACTTTCATTCGCCACTTTATTAAAGTTCATTTATAAACAGAAGGTAAAAAAGTTCCACCCACTGATAAAAAATGTTTTATGAAATACTTTATTTATAGTAAATAATGGAATAAATTGGAAAGAAGCCTGGATTCTGTAAATATATACACTGACTATGAAAATTGCAGTAAGTCTTTATATAGAGAGTCTCATGAAAGGCATAAGTTTCATTATTGCCTATTATGCAGGACCAAGTCCATAACAATTTAACATGTATGACACTAATCCTGCAATGCCCACATCTGGGGCCTAAACAATACAGAATATTTTCCAGATTTTTTTTTCTTTATTTTTAGAGAGCTATATTTGCATTTCAAGTAGCTGCCTATTTTAAGTCTCTTGACTTGGGGGTTATTAGTTTTTTAACATTTTAGAAGTCTTATGTCCATCTGCTGAGTTCCTTCTGAACCTCTTTAAGATGTTTCAAATTTGATACCTAAAAATTGAGATGCTAATGACTTCTGATTCTTTGATAGAAGTACAGTGTGTTGGATTGTTAAATGTATCTTGATTTATGTGTTTCTTAGTGCAGTTAATAACTTCTTTGCTTACAGTTAGCTGGAGTGGCCTGCAGCTGCTCCATTGAAGTCTCTGAGTGGTTTTTAGCTTTGACACCAGTGTGAGCCTGGCTGTGCTCTAACCTAGAGGCTATGCAGCTGGTTTTTACCATACTTAGCTGGCTATGATAGCATCATATTAGTCAGAACAATGAGGAGACAAAAGCAAAGCTAAAACTGAAGCTTTAAGGATCTGACTCATTCAGTTTTTGGCACAAGGAGGTGCAAATTGCGCTTCCTGAGTTTGCAGCACACCTAGCAAACCTCAATTACAGCACATGTGCTATGCTATGAAAAGGTCTGCTCGCTTCCTCAGCACATACTCATCTAATTTGCATGTTGTTGCTTCTCATTGCTAATTTAATGCCGGTAGCGGCTTCTTGTAGGATGTTTGCTAAAAGAAGGCTTTGTTTCTGCAATTCTCCTTACCAGTTTTGCGGTCTTTGCTCACTGTCACCCAGAGAGGACAGTTCGTAGTGTCACTGGACAGGGCCCACATCCTTTCTGCCCTTACCCTTTGATATTGATAGGTGGAATACTAGTAATTGCAGTACCACTCATGGTGGTAATAAGCAGCATATTGCCTAGTGATTCTTTTTCTCAGAAATAGCAATAAACCTGCTTCTCAGATGTGTTCCATCTGTTCCATCCACCAGAATAATTTTATGACCCCAATTCCATATAATTATACCCAAAAAAAGTCCAAAGCTGGCAAGAGTGCTGGCATCTTGCTGAAAGCATGTTGCAGCTCCTTTCAAGTCACAAGTCCTGTCTGCGAAATACCAACAAAATGTAGTGCGTTGTAGTAATGTAAGTCAGATTCAGCATATACTGTGCATGGAGATAGCCACAAGGTATGCTGAGCATGAGGAACCAGCAAAAGGAAATTATGTCTGCAAATCTGTGGTGGCTAGAGCAAAGGAGGAGCTTTTGAGGGCAAATCAGCAAAGATGGTAGACATGTTTTACCTAGTGCCTTTGTCATTACACAAAATACTCTGGTGCAGGTACTCCTGCTTGCTGCTGTTTTCTACACAGGATACCAGCTTGCCGCTGGTAGTGAGCACAAACAAAGCAAGGCATGCTTCGGCTAACTTTTTAGGACTTCCATAAACATCTACTTTGGGGGAAAGGGTGTTTTCATTCTATGACTTGGAACCAATATTTGGATCAAAAATATGGAGGTTTTGTGGTCGCTTCACCCACATTTTCCAGGCCACTTAGTTTTTTTCTTCCACAGTTAAAATTCACTGTGTACATTTGGGATTCTCAAAAGTGATGAAGAGAGTCCCAGGAAGGAATTTTCATTAAAGGTGAGTGAGGAAAAAATATTCGGTTATATTGTTATTTATATATATTTATTTCTACAGCTCTTAGAAGATGCTCTCTTGAACCACCCTGGACAAATGGAACACCATAGTACTCCATAAAGGCAGCAATGATCCAATCTCAGATGCAGAACTGAGTAATAAGCTGTAAGAATGGGTAGTGCTGATATAGGAGGTGTGCTTGCTCAATCACACCTTTCATCTTGTTTATCTATACTTACCTTACTGAGTGCCGTGACCTTGTAAGAATCACTCAACCTAATTCTCTTGGGCTATTCTTTTCTCTATTCCTTCTCATATTACTTTTAATATTTTGTTATTTAAGAGATTTATTTCTAAAATAATTTTATGTGTTTATTAGAATATTTTGAAACAGCTTTGAAGGCTTGTCTTTGAGCTCTTTAAGCTGAAGGGACAGGTGAGGTGAACTACATGCAATGAAATAGTTTATATCATTCATGCCATAAGAAAATACCAAAAGCTCTTTTTTTTTCCTATTCTACCTGGGTGGGAGAAGGATTTTTGTAAAATTTTCAGAGAGGAATCCTAGAAAACATTTTGGGAACCCAAAGAATATTAACAGAGTGATAGAATGTCCTCCCCAAATAACAAAAAATAATTGGACAATGAGTGTATATGTTACCTCTTTTGTGAAAGAGAATCAGAAATTATGTGAAAATCAGTGTGACCTGTGCACAAGTGATGCCTTCCTAGCAACTCACATTGTAATCCACATTTTTTTCTTGTTTGAAGTTTGTCCCATATTAGGATTACAATTAGGCCAGAATCAGCACTGTTCATACAGTGCTATTTGGGATGAAATGCAGTCTTCTACATAGAGGCTTCCAGTGCCTCTATGTGTTCCCACCACCCTGACTTGCCTAAGACATCCATATGGGGCTGTCAGGTATGATGGGGCTGTCAGAATAAGGAGACCTGTATTCTTCTGGAGCACAAAGTGGTTGGAAGGTGGGACACTCTACAGCTGCCTGTTTTTAGGGAGGTAAAATCCTCTTTGTACTATCAGCAGACAGTGTAGAGTCAGTACTGTCACAGCTACCACAGCTGTTGAAAGGGGAGCTCTTTCCACACAGCATCATCACTGACTGCAGGAAGGACCACACAGACTCCCTAGAATCGGACACTTCACCATGATACTGGCTAAGCAGTGAATCCGAGGTCCTGAATATCAGATTGGCCTGCCCCTCTTGAGGGGGAGGAGTTTCCTTCTGCGGGGAGTATGCTCTTCTTGATTTGCATTACCAGACCACTTCAGCAGTTAAATATATAAGTATTATAAATATTTTTATTTCCACTGTAACCAAAGATTTATTTCAGATTTTCAGTTATTCAGTTATGAAAAATTTTCAAACATTTTTAGTCAAAATTAGTATGGAGTTTTGAGAGTTGGTAGATGTAGTGATTATAAAAGATAGTATAAAACAGGTTAGAATGGTAATTTGATTTTAATTTCCTTTAAATCTTTCCTAATTTATTTGTCAGTGTAATATCAGTGTAATGCCATTAGTAGTGCCCGAAATAATACAACTAACATACATCATGGGTTTATTATTTTGCATGAGTCCCAAAATGGAAGAGTTTTACTCCTATAGATAGTCTAATTAAAACCTCCAAATTAAATCTGTGATGCTTTTAAAAATGAAGCCTCAGCTTCATGTATAAACATTGTTGATGCACAAACAGCTTTAATTTCTTATCAAATTTAGTGTTAACATTTTTTAAGCTTTTGTAATATTGGAGAATCTGCAAGATGAAGACTTCTATTCTATACCGGGAAACTCCTTCAGCTATGGCAGAGGGCTACAGAAAATTTCTTAGAATAACAGAAATATTACTAGAATATCTTAGAAAAGTAATCAGTGTGGCATTGAATTATACACAATCTAGACCTTACAAGATAACCTGGAATTGTTATGGTGAAGCCCATGACATGTTGGAGAAACTGCTAAATTAGGGATATCTGTCTCTCAGTGTCTGCCAGGATGATCCCAATGCTGCTCTTGGTTATTCTGACAGTTGAATAGTCTACCAAATGAGAACACCTCAAAGGTGGCTTAAAACTTCGGCAGCTCAGAAATCCTCTTTCTTCAGCCAGACCTGTGGGGCTTTGTTTCATTATTTCTTACCCACAGATAATTACTATTAAGCTAATATAGTCACACTAGTGTAAAGCCAGTCCAATCTAAATAAGAGCAATAGACAGTGATTTATTTTGTGGCAGATGAAAACAAAATCCTGTTTCCATCCCAGTGCCTCAACGCTCAAGTTCCCAGTGAAAATCCTGGGGAAGCTCTGATACGCCAAGTCAAACAAGTCTCTGCCATCCTGTTACTGATTTGTTATTAATTTGAGCTGATTTTAACGATTTTGGTGATTTTGATTTAAATAAGGAATAGTTAGGCCTAATCAATTAAATGGAATTTTATGAGTATGGGTTTTATAATAGTTTGAAAACAATAGTAATGTTTTAAGAACCCTTAGAAATACTGTATGCAGTTTAGAGTGACCATACAACCAGTCATGATGCTACAAAATGCTTTGTAAAGTCCCAGGCTAAGGCTGCATAGGCCGGTAATAATCATTAACCAGATTTCTATTCAAAAAATAAGATTCATGACCAGGTACTGTTGTTAGGCTGTTTGGTACTGACGATTTATTGCCCTGTTGACCAGGATGTTCTAAAGGATACATTGTGAAGGGGACCTTGAAGCGTGTTAAAATTGTAATCCGAGACAAAGTCCTTGGGACAAGGACATTGGAGGTTCTTTTGAGTTGGTGGTCCGTGGTAGTTGTAAAAGCGGCCCTTTTGACTCAATTTAAAGACAAAATGCACATGACCGGAAAGAGGTGGGATTAAGAAAATGAATTACAAAAATTGATATGACTATGTATGAGAATCTGTTTACTATGCATCATTCTATCCCATATAATCAGCATGCTACACGAGTTAGGTGTGCGTTGTTGGTGAGACGACTCCGCTATGCACCTGGCCATTAATAAAGTGTCTGCTTATCTACATCACATTGGTGTTGATAAATTCTTTTATCCCATTTGGTGACAATCCCAGACCATACACTTAATCTTGCATTTTTTAAACAAAAAAAAATTTCACTTTTGAAAAGAGTGGCATAAATACGATAGGTGAAAAGATCTTAAGAATTTCTAACCATACAGGGTAGTATAAGGATATGTAGCGTGTGAATGTTTCGCTGTCGTGATAATGCTGAGTGTCTGTATTCAATCAGTTTGTATTGTTCTCAAAAGATTCAGTGCACTAAGACACATTGGTATTGATCATTCCCTGTTAAAGATCCTTCTGACTTTGCAGACTGCATCCTAATAGCCATCTTACATCTAAGACAGACCTGAGATTCCTGTTAAATGCCAACTAGGCACACTGCAGACAGCATGGAGCTGCTGCCCACACTGGGTGTGAAGCCATGCTTCTCTGTGTTGTGGGTAGAGACTTGCATGAACAGGCCCCATGACTCCATTTCAAGAGCTGTGAAAATTCATAAACTGAAATTTAACAATATGCCTGCATACTGATCTAAATCAGCATACAGATCTAAACTGCAGATAAGACCCTTAGGCTACTGTTTCCTTTTGCCCATACATAGGAAATGACCAACTGATAGATGAATGACTAAGCAAAGTGTTAGTTATTTATGCACATATAAAGCTGACTTTCTTGGGCCCCTGACAACCATGGGAGAAGCGGTTTAATTTTACTATGTCTATTCTGCATATTCTAGCAAAAACAATATCAGTTTTCTGCTTATTAAGTGAATACTTTTGAGTTCATCCTTCTATACAATAAATGGAAGATAGAGTGTTTGCCGTGTGTGTATATATATATATACAGTAGGCACTCTATGTACATAAATATATATATATTTTATGGCTGAAGTAGCTAAATGCTTCACTTGCTAAACAGATGATACTGGGAGACCAGAAAGCTGGTTTGTGATAATGCAGAGCATTTTAAAATAGCTCCAGATGCCAGTATTGACACTGTTGAACTGAAGGTGTATAGTTGCACAGAGCCCCAGTAAAAGCAGAAGCTGGCCTGTCTGGAGTGGTTTGAAGCTTTGGAGCCATGACTCTGAGGTGAGGCATTAGTGTTAACAGGTTGACAGGAAGGGGTGACTGCCTCCTGTGAGGGAAGCTGCAGTTGCTGGCCACTGCTTTCCCTTTTGCTTAAATAAAATAAAAAATGTTTCTCTTTTTGTGAAAAGCAAGTACACATACAGTGTCTGTCCCTGATATATTCATCAAAATAAACTTCCTATACTCTGTTTTTCCCAAAACTTTTTGCGGCACATGTAGATCATTTTAAAGCATGCTTCTCTCTTCTCCATGTGCTCAAAGCCCACATCTGTCTATGGAGACTAAATGTAATTTTCTTGAACCACACAGACTCAGCTGGGAGATGCCAGCTATGCCCCATCCATATACTGTCTGCATTCAGAAGTATTCTTGAAGAAGATAATTATAGGTAAACCATGTAAAATCTAACTTTACGTTTTGTCAAGTCAGAAACCCTGTGTAGTACCTGTGTTATGGCTTACTGTTACCTAACAACCAACCACAGACTGGTCTTGGATGTAATAAAAATTAGGCTGCTGTGTCCTCAGAAGCAGCCGTATTAGCTGGGAAACCTGCTTGTCTGTAGTAAGCCTCTGGCTAATGGTTGAGCAATAATGAGCCATGAGCAAAATGAAAGCTTGCATCAAAGTTATTATATGACTTTTGAAAACAGGACTTATGCCCTGAAATTACCTGCCTCCTTTGGAAATGCTTAAACTGTGGTATCTGCATACATGTATACTTCCTTAACTGATCATCACACAGAAAAAATCTGAGACTCCTCAGATCATTTACAGTATCCTTCTTGCCTCTGAAATACCTTTTTTTTGAGTGCTTGTCTCTGTTCCCAGGTATCAGATTCAGTCTTCTCAGTAATGTGTACTTTGGTTAAATGCAGGGAGCATCTATTAAAGATGCCTGAAAAATCAAACACAAAATAAATTACAAGTTACCTCAAGGAAAACCAGCACTTAAGACTGAATTGCAAAGATTCTGCAGTTACATAAAATTAAGAAAATATTAGAGGTTGGGGAGGCATTCATATATCAGAAATACAAGACCCTGAGACACCTAGGTTTCAGTGGAGGACCAATGCTTACAACAGAATAGTTTCAAAGACTCCGTGCACATAACATTTATATTTATGGATTTTTTATATGTGGGTTTTTTTAAGTTGCTAAGTAAAGCCAATTGCAAAGCCAATTTGTCTTTAAATGAAAAATCATATCCTGCTGACTAAAATTTTATCTCAAATACTCTTCAGAGCTGTCATCTGTTTGGATACGTGAAAGCAAACATTCAGAGCACATTATGTCATACTAAGTGCCAGATAGATACTACCATGAATGTACCTTATTTTTCTAATAAATCTAGTACTTATGAAATATTCTAGAGCCAGAACTTTTGGATACTGCAGTATTTTAGCCATTAGGGTTATTGCATTGCAGGTTTATTTCTCTGCACTACCCATCTGACAACTGAGGGACCATCAAGAAGGCTCATCGAGCAGCTTACTCTGTTTGTTCCTTGCTTTGCCCTATGAAATATCATCAAATTAATCAATTTAGCTATCAAAAATGGTGCTTTTTATGATGAGGATACTTTTCATTTCCATGCTCTCTATATTTTTCTTTCTGCTAAATGGCTATCAAAAGGAGACAGTTAAGGATATTCTTTACAAGTTCTGGTATGATATTCTTTCAACTATGAAAACCAATATATCACACGTAAAGGTTGCAGTAAAATCATCTAACAAGTGCATGCAGACAAAGCTGTCTTGGTGTGAATGGCTGCTAATGGCACTTGTTGTGGGGAAAAATAGCATCAAGCTCATTGTACAAATTATTATACCTTAAGGTGTTTCATTATGTTTTTTTGTTACAGAACCTGAGAGCTGGCTTTCAAGATTATGAACATTCTCAGTGTTGCTGCATATAGAAAACGTAGTAAAAAACATCCCCTTATTGGTTGATTTCAATTTTATTAATTCAGTTAAGTTGCTAATACCAAAGATAGTTTGAAAATGCTTTCAAAAGAAGAAAGAAGCTCAGTATTTTTTCCTGTGACATCACCTCCTCTGTTGTTCCCTCTTCTGTGACCTTGGTGCCATCTGTTACACAGTACAAGTACTTGATACGAGAACACCACCATTTGTAATCTGGATAATCTTTGAAGTACAAGGAGCAAGTGGTAGAATAACTTTTACTCTGATGACACTTAACTTGCTGCATGTGCTGGCCTTTGAAATATTTACCACTGGTGCTCTCAGTGAAACAAGTCACCATTGGTGCTTGGATTATAACAAAGCTTAAAGCTATATGCCTGTTACTAATAGAAGGCCTAAAAGAAAGACTGGAAGATATATTCAAAACAGAACCTCCTTGGCCAATTGTGCTTGGAGCTACTTTTGCCAGGACAGCTGGAATTGTTTTAACTGTAGTTCTTATAATCATCATTGTAATTAGCTACTGCCTCTTCTGCAGAGAAGGAAAACATGCTGGCCATTTAAATAGCTCAAATAAAAAGGCCAGAAAAATGCAAATTAGTTTGAATCTTCTGCTACTTCTGGTAATAGCTATTGAAAGACACCCTGATAACCTATTTTCCATTTATCAGCCTTTCTTGTTTTGTTGTTTGCACTATGCTTTAACCCTGTGGTTTATGGTCAGCAAAACACAGAGCTGCAAACCAAGTTATTCAACAGGCAAAGACTTGGTGCACTCACCACATGGCAAACAGTAATGACATTGCAGCTATTTAGCTTACTGAGTTAGGTGACTGTTCCTAGATGTAAAACTCTAGCTCTTGCACCATCTAAGAAAATACGATCATCAGCACTGTAAAATAAAGAAAAAAGCCTTGGATTCTCCTGCACAAAGTGTTTTTATGACACTGGCTGGTACTTAAAGGAAGTTGAACTGATTGACTTTTAACAATTTTCATATCCTTGTTATTATGGCTGTAGTACTATGAAGCTTATGATGAAACAAGATCAAGCAGAGAACTGCGTATGAGCTGGCATGTGAAAATGCTACAGGTCTGCAAAAGGAGATCCAAACCAGGATTTATTTTAAAAGAAATTAAATCCTACTTTCACTGGGCTGTAGTAAAAATGATGATTATAGAGAATACAGTGGAATCCAGCTGCGGGTACTATTGTTAGCTAGGAAAACAAAAGCAGTGAAGTAGGGACCACAGCCTTTCCAAATGCAAAATCGACTCGCAGAATCAAGTATCAGAAATGTTTTTAATACTTGAAAAGATGTACATTGTTGTCTTTACTCATTACATTTAGAACAATTACGTTTTATGAAGATTTTAGTGAACTACCATTTTTTGGTGAATTTGTCCCTTTTAAAGTTGAATGCTGAAATACATGAAAATTAGGAATACAAATCCTTATTTATTTATTTAAAACAATAAGTTCTTGATCTAACAAGGCTGATACATTGTTCTTGTAGGACCTTTGCAAGTGCTGTACTTCAGGGAAGGACATGCATATTTTTCACCTCTTGCATCCCCACAGTCACTGTATCCCCTGAAAAGTCTAGAAATTGCCTTTTGGAGTAAGGTAAAGCTAATAAAATCTTCAGGTTTTTATTTTTAGAGAGACTATGTAGAAATTTGAAAAACTAGACTGATTTTTGTTAAAATTTTTCCAGTACTCTCAGCCCCTAGAGACACATTCATTAGTACGTACACCAGAAAATGAGCTGTCAGCTTCTGAATGATTATAAAACTAAAGGAAAGCAAATCTGGTGTTCACTTGCCTTTTAATGTTTACCTTTTTAGGGTATGCTTACTTTAGCTTTGATATACATCTGTTAAACTAAAAATTATTTTTAAATTTCAAAAAATAAACAAATAAAAGCTAATATTCTTTCTGCTAATGGGATCCCAGAATCCTATCCCATGATGCTGTGATGAACAAAAAAGTTACACTGTACTTCAGGATAAAATTTCAGCAACTGCTGTATTATTGTATGATTCACTACGTATTTATATGCTTGTGACATTTAAATTTGAAAGCAGTGGCCTTCTGTATGTGATCTTACTTCTGCAGATCTAACAAGCAGATGAAAATGAGAAGAAGAAAACTGCTTATTTAGCAGTGAGTTTAGACGAACCAATGAGATCCTCCACTGAAACCTAAAATACAAAAAAAAAAAAAAAAGAGGAAGTATGAGCCCTGCCACTTGCCAATTTCTTCCATGATCAGGCAGCAGATAAGCTGTTTTCAGCTTGACATTTATTTTAGCTTAATGTCATTGTAAGAACAGCATAATTTGCACAGGAACTGAAAACTAAAGCCAGCTGATAATGAGCTGCGCTTTGCCAGTTGAAATGAGTTGTGAATTTTAGGCATGATGAGGAAAAAACGTTTCCTGCCTCATAGTAGAGTATAAACAGAGAGAATGGGATCCAAGTAATGACTCGGGAGAAAGCGGCTTGAGGTCTGTGGGTAAACTGAGCCCTGCTTGGAGGCTACTGCTGCCTGGTGCCTGGCAGGCCCCTGCCCAGAGCTGCCAGCCCAGTGCTGCTCACCAGTGCCCTGGAGAGCCCCGCGAGGGCCGTGGGCTGCGCTGCTCTGCGGGGCCTTCAGAGTGCTTGGTTAAACCTAGAGTTCGGTGAAGAAACAACAGATGAACCCCCAACTGTATGTTCATGTTGCCGTAAAGCCGGTATTAGAAAACCCTCTCAGACTCAATGTGAGTTTTGGAAAGCAGGCACTCTTTATTGAGGCGCCAGGCGCGCAGGGGATAGCTCCTCCTCAAGTGTGTGCCCGCTGATTGTCTCAAAAGTCCAAACTTGTATAGTAACCAATCATACGTATTCAGCATTATTCTGAGAAGTGATTAACATATTCAACACTTTTCCTGGAACTTGTTAATATACGTAAATGTCCTTCTTGCATGCGTACTTAAGTTTTTGAGTAACCTTTGGGGATCCTCTGGTGATCTCCAGTAGTCTCCATCATGGTGTTTGCTGGTTGACCCTTATCCTTGTGCATGCTCTATTTCTACTTGGCTGATTCCCATCTTCTTTCTTAACTTGTAGCAGTTCTTGTCCAGAACAGTTCTTTCTTCTCACAGATTACTTTAGCCAGTACCTATCATTAAGATTTATTTTTGTACTTTCTTAATCACCAAGGTAATCTATTACAAGTATTTCATAATTTAAATTTTCCACTAACCACTACATATAGAAGATTTTTAAGTTACAATTTTTACTTTAACTAAATACCTTTTACTATATTGATCAGTCTGGTTTAATTATATATTTATCAATACTTACCTTCATTACTACCATTAATCCCTTTTATTCATCCGATTTCTTGATATAACCAACAAATATGGTTCCTAAAATTCTAGTTTCTACAATTGAATTTCACAACACACAACCTTCTAACATGCTACTTCTACTACATTTAAATCTAGTGCTTTTTGTAACATTCACACCTACAAAACATGTCTTCCAGAGATGTACACATTTCAGCATCACTGAAATGCCATGTAAAAATATGAAAACTATATAATGTTTATAATGTTCATATTAGCAATGGAAATTAAAAATTATTTCAGACAAATACTAGAAAATAAAACAACAAAGATATGGTCTTTGATTATTAATTTTGTTTTCACCATAAATATATTTAAATCCTGCTGCTTTTCTTATTTCATTCTGTTATGCACAGTGTTGAAACAGGGGAGGAGAGAGCAGGTGAGAAGACTCCTGCTATAGGGAGGTGGGGAAAGTCCAACCTGATAGATGGAAAAAAGTGGTGTCTGTTTGAAGACTGGAGTAACACAGTGTGAAGCGGTCCGCTCTGAGTATCGCTTAACTGCACTGCAAATACAGTACCGGATTTAGAATAACCACAAATTGAAACCTGAATAGTGGTGGAAACTGTCATCTACAGAATTTTGGTAACATGGGTAGAGTGATTGAGGCGATCTCTCTTCTGAGTGTCTTGTTCAAAAGCGCTTGCTGCCCTTGATACCAGGAAGCAGATCTCAGTTTTCCCTTCCTATGGCTTCTTTGAGGTTATAGCCCTAGGAGCAGATGGCCCTAAGTTCAGTCACTAGTACAGATTTATGGTGGCTGTTATAACCGTAGTAATTTCAGTATCTTTTAAAGGCAGAGTTTACAGTTAAATTCAATTCCAGTTGATAAACCTTTAGGTAATACCAGATTTTCACACAGTTTAATCATTAGTGAGGTGATTACAGACCACAAGCTAAAGCAACCACAGACCTTTTCAAACAAATATGGTCAGCAAGTTATATTTAACAAGATGCTAAACATTCCAGAAGCATCAAATCCTTTTTTCCAGTAGAGCTCCTCATGAAAGTAAGGGGTAATGCCAGTGGAATTTTTGTTAAGCAGGCAAAAGCTAATGAGGGATGTAACCAATTTCTAACTTTTTCCCCTTAACCTATATGAGAGTTCTAAACTTGCTACTTTTGCTTTGTTGTGTTTTTATGTTTTAGCTGTTTTGTCCCTGCTTTTCTGCTGCATTTGTCCAGACATTGGTCCATTTTATAGCAGCAGAGAAGCTCAAACAGCAGAAGCAGCCAACCTTCTTTCCCACGGTGAGTAACCACAGGCTTGCAATGGCTGAGAACTATATGCCATGTAGAGAAAAGACATAGAGACTGATTGTCCTTGTTCTGATCCTTTTCCCTTCAGTGGATTATGATTGTTATTGCTGGTTATAATATTAATATATTTTTCATTGTTAATGGAGAGGATATTTTCTGATGATTTATACAGAGGATTTCAGAGTGATGGCAGCCGTTGATGGGTTATTATTTAGGGGAATGCAGATAGAAACACCTTGGGATGTATCTTCAAGCTTGCCTTCACTACAGATGTTCTACTGTCCTGCAGAGCTTTTCAGCACTAGTTCCAGGAAGCTCTCTCAGGCAGTGCGGTTTTGCCCACATGTAAAGATAGGTTGGGAGATTTTACACATGCTGATTGAAACCAGTCCTTGTGTCTAAATAGGGTGGAGGCTAGACTGCAGTTTAATAGACCAGAAAATATGTTTTCTTCCACAGGACCTGACATCTGCCGGCAGTAACTGCAATCATAGGATTACTTTTCCAAATTCTAGGTATTTCTCTGAGAAAGAAGTAAATGGATTCTCAGCTGAGTGAAGAAAATGAACTTACATGATTACTTTCCAAAACAGATTCACTCACAGCATTAGATGTTTCCAACCAAGCTGGCTAGCACATTGCTGGCAAAAGATTTTGTGAGCAAGTTCTGCTTGGATTGTTCTGCTTTGTCAGTGTGGTTTGGGACACAAAGGCTATTGTTTAAAAAACCATGGATGTTAATTTCCATTCCATTGCTGGGTTATTACACAGGGTGTGGAAAGAAAAAGCAAAGTCTGATTAAAAAAAAAATACATTGTTTCCTTTTTCCTTTCTTCTTCCTTGTGTCTGGTTCTCCTTTATTTTAATGTTTCTTCTCCATACTATGCTCTTTGAGATGGTGAGTGTCCTCTAGCACTTTCAGGCAAATGTAGGTACATCCACAGCTGTGTCTGTAGAATAGAATAGGACAAAATAGAATAGAATATTTCAGTTGGAAGGCATCTACAGCAATCATCTAGTCCAGCTGCCTATAGATCATCTAGCAGAGCTATATAAACTAAAAAATGAACTTAACTTACAGAATCAATTCTATAATGATGTCTGTGGGCAGTGACACTTGCAATATACCTGCTCTGAAATTGGAAGGTAATTGCAGTATGAAAATCCATGTCTAAGCTATTACAGAAAATTCTGGGTGTAGTTTCAGAAGTAGCATAGACCCTGCTTAGACCACACTGCCACCACCTCTGCCATCCATTGATTCTCAAGCCCAAGCCTCCATAGCCCTGGTTCTAGTGGTCATACAGCAGTGTGGTTAGATGGCTGAGCTCACTAATATAACCAGAAATAACCTTACCAAAAGATGGTTAGTTTTCAGTTGAACTGATGAGCTGGTCTGACTCAATGTGCAGCCTCACATGCACAAAGGCTCGCATAAGGAGGGTGGGAGGAACTGGCCACAGGAAAGGGGAAAGAGTAGAACTGTCAGGGCCCTGAAGGCACTAATAAGCCTTTTTTGGCCCCACCTGGGGCCTCCTCCCACACTCCCGCCCATGGGCCCAGGGCCTCTATTTCAGTTTGGATGTACCTATTTCTACTACAGCCATGCCCGTGCCTGTCTGTAGGTCCTGTTGATCTGGGTTACTGTGGACTGTCCCAACCTCAGACCTGTAGACTGACTTCTCAGCCTGACCTTGGCTCTCTCCTGTTACTATGGTCCTGCCTGGTGAGGCTGGGTCTCATCCTGACCTGTAGACTGGCTTCTTGGATTCACCTCAGCCCTGCTCTGCTTCCATGGACCTGCTTGGCAATCACAGGGCTGTGTCTGCCCCTGACCTGCAGACTGACTTCTCAGCCTGAGCCTGGACCTGCCTCATTGCCATGAATGTGCCTGATGATCTGGTTTAACCCTGACTACTATCCCTAGCCTGCCCTGCTCCCTTATTTTAGGACAGTAGGACAGTGTCTGGTGATGCCTCTGCTTTACTTGCTGTGATACATCTTGCTGTCCCTTAGGGAGCTGCCAGCCCTCGCTGTTCCCTGGCAAGGACCAGGCACTGGTAGCAGTGTGGTCTCTGACTGGCTCCTACCAGTCTAGGTTAATTAAAAGACTGTGTTAAGAGGTGGCAGTAACAATGAAGATGTTATTACCTCTTCCAGGAGCTGCTTCCCAAAAGAAGCAGTCTTGCCTCTTCCTCAATGGCAGGTACTTGCTCCCATCCCTCTTCCTTGTGCCAGCACAAGCCTTTGTGCAGAAAGGCAGTGAACCAGAACAAATGTAATGAAGTTGGTTCTCGAAGAAAACAAGGTGTGGATTTACGTGGGGCAAGAACAAGCACCTAGTGTTGAGAAGAGTGGCTGACACAGCTTCAGCCTCAAGTGTTTGTGGAAGTCTGGCTGAAAGATCACCAGGGTTAGGGGTGTCGTGGTGATCACACCAGGTCTGTCTGGGATCCCGGGAAAGTGTGAGATTGGCCTAGGCTGAAGTGAGTGATGGCGTGGCTTCCTTTCTGTCACTACCCAAACTAGCTCAGGCATGAAGGTGCTGCTGCAGTTACATCCTGCAACTGGCAGTGTAGATATAGCTGTGGTTGTTTAGGCCTTTCTTGCATAAGTAAACAAAGCAGCAAACATATTCATCTAGACCCAGAGGTGCTGGGCACAGGGTTTACTTTCAGTTCATACTGTGTGAGGAGAAGGTCAAAAACTAAGTGTTCTGTGCTTAACTCTGCCAATGTATTTACGTGAGGATCAGCCCATTTAGTACTGATTGGCTGTTTTGGGTTTTTCTACTGCCTAGTATTTCTGTTCTTTTCAAATGTCATCTTCAGTCAGAATCAGCATGCAAGTAATGTGATGACTGGTATGTGTCTGAACCAGCTGTGTTCAGAAGATGTTAACTTCTAAAATCTTTAACCCACTAAGTGAGATCTCCAAGAAAAAGCTCTCACCATTGACCATAGTTGTAGGGAAGATAGTGATTAGTTGGAAATGGAGACTAAGCTATGCTCTTGATCAATAAGGTGTTCTCTCTGGATCTGGATTTAGGCATGCTGAGGAAGCTTGCACTGCAGTCGATCACTCCGGACCTGCACTATATCTTCGGTCTCCAGCTCTTGTGCTACACTAACTTAATTTTTAGTAAATGAGGAAGGAGGGAAAGTTTTCATAAGAATCGATAAAGCCAGAACTGCCCAGCAAATAAAATAAACTAATGGTTGGATATTCATAAGAGAACATTTGCTTTCTGCCATTAATATTGAGGAATCTAATTAAAATGATTTGCTTTGGGACTAACAAGATACATTTGCATAACGATTATTGTATTCTAGAAAATTCTGAAGTTCCAGAATTTATCAAATATTACAGACATATAAGGAATCATTGAAAAGACAGTCTAAAGGGTAGTAAAACCAATCAGGCATGTGAAACAAGCTGCCAGTATAAGTAAGGAGGAAATGATGAATCGTATCAAGGGTGGAAGAAACACTTAAAGATTATTTTTGTCTGGAATAGAGTCCCTGATGCTTGGTAAAGATTAAACGGTTGTACATCTTGTTGTGAGCTATATTAAATCAGCTTAAGGTTAACAAGTGCCAGATTAAATGTTTTCCAGGATATTCAGTAAGGAAAGGAATCCGAAACGCTGTTAATTTTTTTTTTCAAGAGCTGAAAGTGTTGAAGGAGATTGGAATGGTACTTCCAATGACTCTATGGAGAGTATATAATATATTAATTAATTATTATATTATTTATTAATTTTAATTAGATTATTAATTAATTATAATTCAATTATAATATTAATTAATTTAATTATATTATTAATTCATTAATTAATATATATAATAATATGACTCTATGGAGAGACATATTATTTTAACTGTTTTGCCCTTCTTTCTATATGCAGCTTGATGTTTTAAAGAAAAGTGGCTACAGTCATGCTGTCCTCTCCTTTGAAGTCATAAATAATGTGAATAACACAGATGATTGATTCATGCCTAATGGCCGTTACTAAAAATATCCTCCACTTTTAGATTTGCACCTGAGTAATCAACATAACCAGTAAAAAATTCTTGGTGCTTATGAATGATCCTGCAAAGGTCCAATGAAAATTACAAAATAAAAGGACAAATGAAAGAAATTTACCTGCTGTTAGTCCATAGCAACACTTTCCTTGTCTGGTGAGCACTTCCTCAGAGTAATTATATCATGGTTTTGGAAGCATTTTATAGTGTTCATCTCTGACATCCCACTTCCATTTGTCTGACAACAATTCTTCTTGGTTGGGATAACCCACTTGTGCACGTAGTCCTGGGTTCTGTTCCTGAGTGAATCACTTAACCTCTCTGTCTTTTTCTCTTTCCATCCATAAAATTAGCATAATAATGCTAATTTATTGCAGGCTATAGTTAGGCTCAATTAATGTTTGTAATGATTTCTGAGATTGTTGGATAAAACATGCTGTAAAAGTGTATTATTATTGTTAATAGAGCCTTTTGTACAACTGTGCTCTAACAAAGCACTACCATTGCTCTGTAGCTTTAGTCCTAAAATTTCACTGAAATTCCTAAGGACTTAATGGGATAAAACTTTCTGTTAGTGTTTCCATTTCTCTTCCTGACTCATTCATACCATCAGTAGAACAGTTTCAGTTCTGAAACATGGAAGAGCTGCAGAGTTTGTACGAAGAGAAATGATGTAATTTCATACGTGATTTAGGTCTGAAAGCTTTTCAAACAGGGCCTCGTTTACACAGACCTCGGTTCCAGCTGAACTAATTCAGACTTCAAAGAGCTGCGATGTGCAGAACAGCTTTCTTAAAATGAGGTACCTGTCTAGTTGGGAATATAAATAGTCCTTAACTGTGGAAATGATGGCAGTGTAAGGGAGTGGTAGTAGACAAAACTCAATCTGTACCACTGGAGGAAAAGATCAGTAGTCTGATCATAGTTAAAACCCTTGGGTTTTGCTTACATATACCAGGTTGGAAGACAAAGGCTTAGAACTCCTCTCCCATTTGTCAGGAGCAGATGAAAAACGAAGGAACAAGCCTCACAACTGAACTGGCTGGGAGAAATGGTTTGAGCAGCCCACACTTAGCAGCGTAAGGGATAGCTAAGCTTGAGCAAGGAAACTTGAAATGGAGTTTTTGTTGCTTTGGTTCTACATTTGTTAGACTGTTTGGAGTTGTGAGACAGTCATCTATACCCATGGGTTTTAGGAAGTGAGACTTCTCCATCCTATTATGTGACGTTTGATTTTATCAAATCATAAACAGGTTTTTTGGAACTTCCAAAACATTTTCTTTTCTTCTGACATACTTCAGCTTCCTACCCCTGCTTGTTCTTGTATTACTCAAAATTGATTTCTTACTCTTTTTAATAATGAGAAATGTGTGCTGTTTTCATCCTGTCTGTTCTTCAAAATAGATGAATATCCCTACTGAAACTTTACGGAAAAAACCCCTCCAACAATAATTGAGAAAGACCATGTCCACAAAACTGATCCTGCTTAAATTCATATGTTTCAGAAATAATTCTAATCAGGAGTTTATAAAAGGAAATTTTCTGCTGATTTGAAGATGTAAAATGGCTGAACTTTCTTTTACAAAGAATAGATTTTATGTTGACTGCTCTGATAAACTTCTTTTTTTTTTTTTTTTTTTTTAATCCTAATTCTTACTGCTCTCTTTGTCTACTGTCTGGTATTAATGATTTTGCTAAAATGTCTGTATCTCTCTCCAGGCTGTTATGTGACTAAGTGAAGCCGCTTTCCATATCAAATCTTCGAGTCCATTACTCTAAATGAAAGTCTCTGCCCCTTAAAACTGGAGGAAAAGAAGCAGGTGATGTGAAAATGGAAATGCTGATCAACACAAGGGAAGCACAAGAAAAGTATAGGTGTGGGTATCAAGCAAGTTGTGCCATTTAGTATGGAGAAAAATAAAATTGATAGGAACACATTAAAAATACAATACCTAAATCCACTAATCAGGTAAATTAGCCAGGAGTGGTAGGAGATAGAAATTTGAAACCTTTGGCATCGTGTCTGGCAGCAGTTTAGAAAGCAAATAGGGCCTTAGGAGGTATAATTAGAGGGAGAGACCATGCTCATCAGTAATTAAAGCACTCTTCAGGAAAAAAGCAAGACAAAGCCACTTTTTATTGCTATTTTGAGTGTCACATTACACAGAAAACACAGAAATACAACCTGTAAAGGTAAGTGCAAATATCTAAAAAGGCATTACTTTCTTCATATTCTATGGATGGATTTACAGTTTTAAAAGAAATTCTCTTAGCCATTTGTTTACAGTGAATCCAAGGGGTTCTAATCCTTAAAGATTTTATAGTTTATAGAGTACTAGACTGTAAGTGGCTGTTAGAAGTGTTTCACAAAAAAGCATACAGCACCTCAATATATCTTAATACATGACTTCTCTGTGATTCTTTAGTTTAGGCAGGCCCATGATTTTTCATCATGCAGATTCATAACACATTGATACAATGCAGTATATCAGAATACATTTCATAATATTCATGTATTTGCTATTTTTGTAGAATCTCAGTATTTGCCTTTTATAAGAGGAATTGCCTTTAAATGCTGCTCTGCTTTTAATTCGGTAGCGCTGAAAAACATCCCCATCTAACAGGAATAGCAGGAGTTTGAACTTGTGTCTTAGACCACTTAGATGTTAGTTTTAATGGCTTGTTCATGTGAGTGTGGCAATTAAGAATGAAGGTGTGTAAACCACCTATAGGAATAACTCAGAACAACTGTTTCCTGTCCCAACAAATAATGGAAGAATTTGCTTAGCCATACAGAGACACAGAAGGAATTGCAGGAAAGCCTGGGAAAACAGTCAGCACTCAGCTGATTTAGTCTGTGTCCTTGGGTCAACTTGAGCTAAAAGTGTGCACAAATGGAAGTCCAGGGCATGTTAGCTGGGTCAGGTATAAAAGTGCTTTACTTTGGCTCTAGAAAGCCAAACTCTTGAGGTTCTATCATCCATCCTTTCTTCTCCTTCCCCCCCTGCCTTGTTGTCCAACAACTAGTTGAGGTTTCAGTACTGAAGGAAGTAGTGAGCAGTAGGATTTGCGACAGAAGGCATTTGACCAGTGAGTTCATTGCTAGCCTGAACATCTGGGCATATGGATGCTTTGCTGAACGTGAGTGTTAGGTCAGAGAATTTAGTTCATGATCAAGGGTGTGTTTTGTCTTTTCCAAAATAATTCTAATTTCAAACTGAGTATTCATCAACAGTGTATTTTTTGCAATGGCACTAGTGGAATGAGACAAATATAATTGATGTAGCTAAATTCAGAGGCTGAAACTGTCATTCCCAGAGCAGGTTTGTTGAAAGGCTGTAGCCAGTTTTGGTATGTGCTTTTGGAAACACCCACCCTGGATTCCCAGCTGTCCTTCATGTCCCCTTGTCACTTGCTCTGTGAGGATGGTTTCACAGTACAGTTGACTACAGTTTCTTGAGAGCTGGGATTGAATCTATCCTTCGTTTTCTGTATGTTTCTTGTTTACTTGACAAACAGTTAAAAAAACCCCAAACATAAATACCAAGGTGAGAATGAACCCAAGCATATGTACGTCTGTTCATTCATTTATATATTATTAAGCATAACTTCCATGTCCAGGATGTCTTCTATAGCTAGAGGGACAATTTATTCTGTTGGTCCAGCTTGGGCCCATGTTGAATCAAGACAGAAGTGAGCTCATCCATACAAAATTGAAAGTGTTTGTCACTTTTTTCTCAAAGTCTGCTAGTCTTCTTCCAGATATTTACTGCTACAAGGTTGGTCCTTGGCAGAGTTCCCAGTCTATCAGACTGCCCTCATGTATTTCCTTCTAAGGATGACAAGATGTGGTAGTACTTTCAGACGAAAGAGTTTTAGGGACTTTAAGTGAGTCTTTCTTTCCACAGCCTATCTCCTTTTGCTTCAATTCTCCAAATGATCAACCTGGAGGACTAGGACTTTTCCCCTAAGCAGCCATATACCACAAGGTGGAGGTTGCAGTACAAAGTGACTTTGGGACTTCTCATTCCTCACCAATTTTGATAAGCTATAGTATGTGCGGAGAGATTAGATGTTGCCCTCGAGTGGTGATAAACAGAGGAAGAAGAAGCAGGTTTACAAGTAGGAAGCTTGAAAGTGGGAAAGATTACAGCACCAATGGCCTTTGAGATCCAGTGAGGATACTTGAAATGGCCTCACTTTAAGCTGATTGAATAAAGAACTGACACAAGCTAAAAGCATGGGCTGAGCTAGTCCTGACCCAGCAGAGGCAGGGAATTTTGAAGTCAAGAATCAAGAGAGCCAGTGCCTTGGGATTGTAGCAGTTTGGGCATAAATCAGGTTAGAGCTTAAGTCCCAAATTTCTAACTGAGGAATAACATACAATATTAATGTATCTCTACCTTGAAAATTTGGGCCTAATTTGTGCAACCTGCAAGTGCAATTTTTTGAATATATTTATTTACTGTGCCATGTATCATGCAGCTGTAGAAGGCCCTGGAATCTGATTTCTGAACTGAAATTATGTTGACGCTGAAGCAAAATCACTGCAAATCTAAGCCTGAAAAATTATTACTAAGCACTGAAAACGGTCCATTAAAGCAAGAGGTATGTATAAAGCTCACTCCCCTGTTCACTGAGAACATTCCTCTGCTGCGTTCACTGCCAGCAGGCTTTTAATATTTCCTAAATCACACAACCAAAAACACCTTGCTGTGTGTCTCCCAGATAAGTACTTCTCTGGGAGAATGAGAATGGTGACCTCAAGAATGCAGAATGGATGTATTTGTTGTGACACTCTGCTGAAATCTGTCTTTTGCTGAAAATCATTGTCTTTAAACAAATCTTTCACTTGATTCTGAAATTGTAGTATCATACTTTCTCATAAACCTGAAAGACTGCTGCATAAGGCCCAAATCTTCCCTTCTTGAAATCTATAGGAGCTTTGCCGTGGTTTTAAACAGGGCATGACTAGCTTGACAGTATACATTTGTAGTGCTAGGGCCTGAATAATAGGCCTTGAAACAAAGTTGACCTCTAGATGAACCTCACAACCAAACACTATCTATTATTAATATCTGTCGATTAGTGAAATCTGTATTACCATTAGTGTTTAATATTGGTATCTGATCATTAAAGAAATATGTATGCTCATTAGTGAAAGATGTAGCTTAGACAAAATATAATCAGTTGTAAGGATGAAATATCATGAGAATGTATCCAACGTGCCTTGTATGGCCTTGTTCAAGGCTGAGAAACCAGGTGTCTGCCCTTGTTGGAAACTCCCTTGGTTCTCCTGCCTGAGCCCTGGCCAGGCTTTGGGTAGAATCCAACAGGAGGATGAAACCAGATGTTTCCGCTCAAAGGAAGGTGCCAGTCACTTTGACTTGCTGATTTTTGACATATAAGGCTGGACTTGCTTGTCGCAACTTTGGAAGCCTCACCTATGGATGGACCCACTGTGTAGGATTTCCTACTTGCCGGGACAGGCTCTCCAAATCCTCACTGTAACTGGGGCTCCCCAGCGACTGCGGATCTGGACGATGGTGATGTATGCAAGTGGATGTATCTTTCTTAATCACTACTCTCCCCATCGTGTAGTAGTGATTAGGTGCATTACCTTGCTTATTCTTATTTTCTATAATTAACTGTATGTAGTAATAATTAAGTGTACTATTCTGTATTTTTCTTACTGCTTATTCTCTGTATTACTTGGTTATATCCTTTAATTATTAACAGTAAAATAAGCCTACTCTTTTCACTCTGATGTCTGAGTTTAATTGGCATCCTCAATCAGCAAAACAACAGTTGACTAAGCGATGAACATTAAAAAACCCTCAAAATTAAGCTATATTTAAATTTTTAATTTTAAGTTGATATATGGTGGCATGTGTATAATCAGACAGCTCTTAGTTTAAAAAGCTCAAAACAAACAAAAAAATCCAAATAAAGGGTTGCTAAAATCCTAAGTTATTTTGTAATCATGTATTGGAATAGCAGTTGTTTTTGCTGGTCTGGTCTGCCTTTCTGCTGGCTGGGTTCCCTTTCTGTGTGACAGATGTGCTATTTATGGAAGGGGATTCTGAATATTTTAAAGCACTGACTGCTACGATCATCTCATTCCCAGCCTTTAAAATGAAAGAGAACAAAATGCCAAATAAATTCCCAAAGAAAAACTTCCAAATTAAATAGATACCTATTTAATCATTAAAAAACAAAGAAGAGGAAAAAAGGCACAATTAGATTGTCTATTTTTCACAAGAAGTGAATACGTACATGCAGCCGTCTAGTTGTTGCTGTGCAACATTTTCTGATTTAACACACCACTTGGTGGTAGATTTCACCCTTAAAAACAGGTGCTTTTAGAAAAAAAAAAAAAAGATAGGGTAAATAGGCTCCTAGAGAAAGAATATGTGGCTGAAAATTTGGCTGCTTTCTGTCTCAGCTATATTGGCAGGTCAAATTAAAGATAGCGCTTCTCTGTACAAATCTGGCCTCACAAGGATCTATTTATTTCAGCACTTGCCCAGAAACCATTTATATTCACTTATAGATATGGTAAATAATATTTACCTAACGAAATCTTTCAGTGAAATATTTTCAGAGCTAACATGTTAATTTTCAGAATTCTGTTGATGTGTTGCGTATCAGCTTGCGGTATTTGCAGGTAGAGAGAAAGGAAGCTGGGAGAAGTCACTGAAATAGTGTGGGGGGGATTCTGCTCTCTAAACAGGTAGATCTTACGGTTTATTTTATCTCACCTGATGGTTTAGCCTTCTAGGAAAGTAATTCAGGTTATAGTAGACTGCGGCACGGTTCTCTTATTCTCCCTTTGGAGACACGGTGAAAATAAAATCAGTTTTGCTTAATAGGCATTTAAAAACCCCTCAGATTAGCAGTTTTTAATGCTTTTTTCTCTGTATGTTTTTCATTATATATGCAAAATATTATTGTATTTTGAAGTTTTCCAGAAAATAAGCCTTTTTTAACATTTATAAAAATCTACTTCCCACAATTACTCTTGCAGTCTCTGCAGAGGGTGATACCAATTTAACGTATGCGGCTGAACAATGTGCATGCTATTCATCTGGGAAGGTAACAAAAAGATGTTAAGTAGGTGATGTAAATTTTTTAATTATCATTATCATTTTTACTATTATTATTTTTGCAGCTGTGGTTTAATATTTCAAAATTTTTTTTTTCTTAAAGACGACAGCACTTTAGTATCTGCATTGACCTCCATGATGTCAGAATGTCATTGTGCAACCGTAGCTAAGAAAAGCCTCTGAGAAAAAAAAACAAAGGAGCTTTGCATCTTCCAATAACATGAGATGTGCATATACAGTACGTAGCATTTTGGAATTCATACTGTGGTAGTGAGTTGTTGCTTTCAGTTTGATTAGACAATCATTGTTTCGTTTTCCTTGCTTTGACAGTGAGTATGCTTGCACGCTGCTTAAGTCTTCTTAGTGCTATCTAGGTCAGTATACTTAGGACAGCTTTTACGTTCTGCAAGTCTGACAGATACCGTGCCTGATGGAGATCAGCACCAAATTTTCTTTTATTTATTGTATCTGAGGGTAGAAAAATATTTTATAATTAATCAGAATTGTATACCACATAGCACCTACTGTTTCTGCATTGCAGATATATTTAGCTCTAACACTGCTTGTGGTTAACAGGGTGTAGCGTAGACACAGACAGCTGATCATGCAGTCAGACCCTGTGTTCGTGTGGTTTGTCAATACTGCTCAGGATTTTGATGGACTGTAAAAGAGAGAAAACAGAAAGGAAAGAAAAAGAAATGGTTTATTTTTGTGAACATTAGACCTTAGTTATGCTATTTTTGCTATCATTGTCTTTTTATTTTATTTTTTAATTGTGAGACTTAAAAAATAGGAAAGCACAGCAAATGCATCCAGGATTTAATATGTGCGACGTGAAAGCCTTCTGCATCAAGAGGATGTTACTGTAGTCACTCCAGCGTTTCTCCAATAAGCAAGAAGATTGTTTTGTTTTCCCCGGCAGGCGGACTCAGCCATTGCACAGACAGATTTTGATAAGAGTTTGAAATGCCTACTACTGTATCATTGTAGAATTTGGAGTTTGCTAACAGTGTTAGTGACTGGAGCTCATCTTGCATCACCAGTTGATGACAATTTTCTTTGTTCCCTCCCACCCAGTTGAACCAAGACTCTGTAGCTGATACGCAATGTCACTTACAACATTAATCAGATACTGCATTTAAGGTGAGCTGTCCCTTGCCTCCTCCCTTACCAGAGCTGTGCTGCAGTATGTATCTTACTCCTGCAAGCCTAAAATGGCAGGCAGGATTAACGTTGCTTGTGCTGTGTGCATGCTGTGTATTGAATTCATTATACTGTGCCTAGTATCTCAAATGTGAGTATGTAAATGGTCTGTGTGCCATGTCATGCAGTAGTGAAGACTGGTTTGTGCTTCATTACAGGCTTAGATATTTGAGCATCACCTTAAGAATTCTTTTTTCATTTGCAATGTGGTGAGCTGTTAGCTTGTCATCACGTTCAAACTACATTATTAGCCCTTGGAAAGGGGGAAAAAAAAAAAAGCAAACTGTGCTTCCAGATGGTGTCACCCTTTTTCTTCTTGCGTTTACTGTAGTTTAAATAATGTATATTGTATTGTTAATTAATGTGAATATCGAATTAAAGCACTTGAAACTTACATATTTATTATGCAGGTAGGAGGCACGTCGAATCTATTTTTAACTCTTACGCAGTCCACGTTGTGCAATGGGCTTTGGTTGTCGAGTTTATATTTTCAGCTGTGATATCAATAGGCTGATTTTCAGTAAATGTGACAAGTGGCCTTTGCAGTGGTCAGCTTCAAGCTTTGAACCCTCTGAGGAGGAGAAAAAAAAAAAAACCAACCTTGTGTTGCAGTTTCGGAAAACCTTGGATGAGGACATTTTTTTTTCCCCCACTCCTGCTTTCCCTATTGATAAACTCGGTTCTCCTGATCACGGTCTATTCAAGCTGCTTCCCATCTGATTTTTGACAACTGCTTCTAAAAAATTATCAAGAAGACCAAGAATAGAACTTATCTCCATCGCTTTACATAAAAATGGCTGGGTGCATTGCCATGCTAACACTGCACTAAGTGGTACACGCAGGTAGGTTGAGATTTGCATGTTTTACTGATTTCTCGGTCAGTGTTGCAAGAACATGAAATGGGCTTTGGAATGTAGCTGTCAGTTTAAAAATGTATTAAACTGTTAATGAAAACAACATAATATTAAATTGTTGCCTTCACATACTGGCATGACAATTGCTCTTATCTGTTTTTAAAAAATCTATTGTGAAAGTAGAGCAATCATGTCTGTTAAAATAATCATATGTACTAAGGGCGTGGCAACGCTTATGCAACAAAAGAATTTTTGAAAACCCTATTGATTCAATTACATTTTAAATCTGACTATAAGCATTACTAAGCTTGCAGTTAAAATGCAAAAGTAAAAAAATGAGGTAGATAAGGAAAATGAAAAATATTTAAATTCTGTCGTAAGCGGTTTTGTGTTTTGTGCGAAATCTTAAATAAAGATTAATATGCTTTAATGCTTATATTTTCAGTATTAGCTACAAACATAAATCTGCAGCATTTCTTTTGATTTTAAGGTAGAAGGACTTTAAAGAGAGAGATTGATATAAATGGCCCTGTCAGCTTAAACTGAGTATCAGTTTACTGAAGTGTGTTTTACTTCACACAAAAAAAGGTTATGAAGTAAAAACTTAACAGCCCTAGGTACAAAAACCTGAATTTGAGCATTAAGAATAAAAAGAATTATGAGTATTGCATTACTTACACCAACTTTTGTAATATATTTGTTTCAGATTAATATTGGGCCAGAACCAGTTTCCTTGGCAACCAAATCCTTTTAAAAGGTGCAATAGTATAGATGTAGAAAGATGTGATTCTCTTTAATAGCAATATCACAATGCAAATGGAAATTTTGCAGTTGTTTCCTTTCAGTTCCAAATGAGAATCTGATCTCATTTTATGTTTCCATGCGGCTATCATTTCTTAAACGATGCCATGTTTATAAAGCTGTACACAGGAAAAAACTATTTTATTCCTGTTTTGCATTGGTTGTTTCCAGAAATGTACCCCAGTTTCTTTTTTTAATTTAGCCTAGTCTTGCATGTAGGTCAAGGTTTGCACTGTATGTATATAAAGTGGTAGTTTCATTATCACATGTATAAAAGTATCACTGAAATATTTAGCAGCTGAGAAGTGGAGAGGATCAGAAGTATGTTTAAATCTTCTTTCACTTTTGCTGAATTCAGCCACAGTAATGTTAATAAACCTTTCTTTAAATAGTGGACCCATTCTGAAGTTCTGGTAAAGAACTGTGTTTAAGCATAATGGAAAAGAACTTGCTGTCGGATCTTTAACAAGCCTTCAAAGAATAAGCTCTCTTGTGGTCTGCGGTAATTTGCAGACCTTATAGATTCTGCAAATTTTAAGTATTATAATTCCTTATTTTATTTCTAGCTAATATTTTTAACAGCATCAGTAAAGTTAAATCTTAGGTGTACCACAGGTAACTGCTTATACAGAATCAGATGTTACTAAACATCTGCACTGAGCTTATAACGTAGTGTATCTCCTTATGAATCTCCTTTGTACATGACTTGTGAAATTCTCACTACTGCAGTAAGACTTTTGCAGCAGGGTAGCCATTTTCCTTTCATGTCCTTGACTTTAAAATGACTAAGTATATTTTGTGTGGATGAGGACCCAGCACTCAACATTAATGCAGAAGAGGTATTTAGAAGCACAGCCAATTATCAGTAATAGCCTTGACACTGTCAGTAATATCAAACTATTTCTAATTTATTTCTAAATATATCAGTTCGGTGCATTCCAAATAAACAGAGTATAACTGTTCAGGAATATGACTTATCATCTGTCTCAATAGGCCAATGCTTCATAATGATAATAAAACCATTTGATTCATAATTATGAGATTATTATTGCACTTGACACAGTGCAATATTCCCCTGTTCCACCTAAAGAAGCAGAACTGAAAACGTAATAAACAGCATCTCTCAAGTAACATATTAGAGTTTACATTTCTTTGTAATTTGATTTATCTCCAGTAGCTTGCTTCTGCTGATTATTTTCCTGTCTGAAATGTTAATATGGAATGCGCCATTACATGTAGTTATCAAAATTGCATTTCTTTGTTTATTTCTTCTGTGGTTATTTTTAAAGGAAGTTGCTGAGCAAACGCTATGTAGAAGCAATCTATTTATTGCTGCTGATATTTATCTTTAGAAGAGATGGAGCACTTAGCGATAAACTGTTTTTATTACGTCTTTGTGTTCAAACATACCCACTTGAGACATTTTAAAAAAGTGTAGCTCCGTTACATGAGCATGCTTCGCTATGGTTGTTTTAAATCCAGTTGCAAATTTGCTCTTTTGTTAGGGGGTGCAAGTCCTCTTGTAATTAATATGACTGAACTCAAGTGCTTTCATGATTCTGGAAAAACTCATTGGCAGCCTGTGAAGGGTAATTTCTTCTAGCTAAAGAAACTGATTTATTTATGACAGAGGAGTCTAGTAATTAGCAAGATGTTTCCAGTTTGACTATTATACGTGGGTTGCTGTATGTATTTTAATGGTAGTTTCATCTAGCTAATGCAGACTGTCAGAATGTTATAGCCAGAGGTGCCATAAGAAATCTTGTGTAAACTTCATCCATTTTATTCTCCCTGGCCAAGGGGGCTAACGGGGGCACATAGGAGCAGGTGCAGTTTTTCACACCTCCAGCTCAGCCTGCAAATGTTATTGTTTGGGGGGCTTGTTTGTTTGTTGTTTTTTTTTTTTCCAATTTTATCATAGAAGTCTAATTGTTGATACTAAGTCCTTCCTTTTATAATTGAAATTTGTGTTCTTTGCAAATTCCATTTCTGTGTAACAGAGTTATCTCGCTTTTCAATTACCTTCTGATTAAGGTTACTTTTGCCTCTAAACTTCATTTTGATTTGAAACTGCATGTCTCTCAGTGTGAAACTATCTGTGTTCAGATAATATTTGTCAGACTATTAGGCAAACTCTGGTAGTAATGAACAGGTACCAATTAACCCTTTGGAGGCATCTAGTGTCTGTTGTACTTTATCATGTGAATTGCTTTATTACATCTTTAAAGGGCTTTATTATATATAATATTTGAATTCTAGTATTCTCAAATTTGGGAATTCTTTAGCTTTGATAAGATCTTTTACTGCAGATTCATTCAAATGTGATGCTTAAGCTTCCCATTCACTGTAATATTTCACAGTCATTTGTGAATATGACTTTATTGGTATTTGAAGTAATAATAACAGCTTAATGCAAATTTCCTTCATTCTAGCCTTTGTTACGGGTAAATGTGAGCTATGGAATACTTATTCAAATCAAGATAATAGTAAAAATGTACTCAGCTAAATCAACAAAAAAAAAAGCTCACCTTCTTATCTTTTAAAGCAAAAGTAATGGATCCTGTATTTCCTAATGTTATTTATAAAAGTATACACCATATCTGCAAATGGAAGATGGATCTATGCATTCTTAATTACTGCAATATAAATAAATGCCTATCAGCTGAGTCATAAGGCCTTATCCTTAAGGTTCTGCAGTTGCTTTATGGAACAATTTTATTTTGTTTAGTATTTTTGAACCAAAGCCCCGTTCTGAATAATTTTTACACTATTACATGATAACTTTATTAGGATGTTTGATACAGAACATAAAATCAGGATGTTTGACAACAATGAATAATCATTTAAGTGGAGAGATACAGGAAGTGTATTCCAGAGAACAAGAGTTGCCTAGAAATGTCATTATCACAGATACTGTGATGATATCTGTGACAAAAGAGACCAAAAGAAAAGTGGCAGAATGGAAAGAAGAGAAAGAAAGGGCCTTTTGAAAGACTAAAAAAAAAAAAAAAAAAAAGATTTTAAGATAAAGAATAACTTGTAATTGGTTTCAGCAGTTTATGTGGAGTGAAGGAAGTTGGCTAGTACTGATGACTGTTTCTCCCTGTACCATGATTTGTTTTCTAAACTGGGAAACTGTGAAGCTCATCTTAAAATACACTTGTTTTCCACTGACTTCTGCCTTGTGAAACTCAGGACCAGACTAACTGAGGAAGCTGTGAAGCCTCCATTATTTGATGTCTTACTAGGTAAATATGCGAGCAATAATTTGAATATAGTTGAGATGGGGGAAGGGAAGTAGAGCCAAGGATTAATTTTAGTCTAATTTTTCCATTGAGCACAATGAAAAATCATTTTAAACTTGAAAACATCCTTACATTTCTGTCTAGAACATATTATGAAACATTATGTCCAGTTTGCACTGCACAGATTAAACTGTAATAAAACAGTGCAGACAGAAGCAGTATTTGCAATAGTTTGGTTAACAGTACTGTTTCATTGCTGGTGTGTTGTAAGCCTCCCCGATGTAGATTTGGAGTCCTACAGCGCTCTGGGGAAAATATTGATGAATTCCACAACGTATCTGGAAATTAGTACTTGTCTAATAATTTAGTCATTACATTTGGATTTTCCCCTTTGCAGGCTGAATAACAGTAGCCACAGAATTCACAAAATTACTGAGATGGTTTTGCCGAAAATACCTGTCGATACCACTTTTAAAAGACTCTAACAGAAGAACTTCATTTTAGGTGGGTAAGTTTATGGGGTGATTATAGCAAGCTGAAATCTCTTTAAAACTCATATAGAAAGCGTGCTAAAGTATTTAACACTTTAAACCACTGCATTACATGATTATTTTTTTCAGTTAAAGTTCTACCTTTTTAAACCAATGATTTAAGAGTTGTTCTCACTATAGTACCACATTGCTCTATTCTCATGTCAGTACTGTTGGATTTTTCCAGCTCCCTCTGGATTTTCATTGCCATAGAGGTTGGACAAACAAAATCAGGCAGAACAGATCTTTGAAAAAGGTTGTTACAGCCTCCAGTGATCTGTACAAATCAAACATATTGGCAGGCAAGCAAACCTCCTAAGCTTGCCAGAATGTTAACCCTGGATCCCAGTCACTAGTGTTCATTACAAATCTGTGCCATACAGTAGAACTCCTTTAGTGCCAATGCCCACTTCTGATGTTGTTTTGGTTAAGCTGTATGTAGTTCATCTGATCTGTACCTTTATACGTGACTGTAATCATGGTAGTAAAAACCTCCTGAATCATGAGCTGCAAAGAGCACTTTGTAAATTCAAGTATAATATTGTGATATTTCAAAATAAGAGCTTCACATTTTGCATGGCTTCTTTAAGCATTAGCAATTTCCTTTCTTCTTACTGCGAATGTGTAATAATCATCTTGGTTAAAATAAATTGTCTGGTACCTGTGCTTTATATTTGAGATATGTATGTACCGAAAGAATCATTGAAATCCTGATTAATTCATTAGTTTTGAACATGGTTCTTTGCATCACAGGAGTATGATTTGCGTTAGAGAAAGGGAGTAGTTTCATTGATTTCAGTGGCACGATTTGCACAAATTTCTGCAGGAAATGGTTTGCTGCATCATAGTCATTAATGCTGTGATATCTCTAAGTAGGAATAAGTAATTAAGGCTACCAGGCAGGATGTAAGATAAGGAAGCAAATTTAAAACAAAACAAAAGTTTCTTCAATTCCTAAAGTATCTCAAAATGTTTTCTGTATTTAAGTTTACTTTTAGTACACAATGCTGTGTGATGTAGAAAATGGTAATGGATTTCCAGAGACAATAGGATGGCATTGGTGGTTTAAACTAATCAGAGAAACATTAAAATTAGATAAATTCAGGTTACCTGGACTTAGAGAGCAATGGGCTACAAAATCTAAGTTGTACCTATTTTAAGTAAATTATCATAGAACACTTGCTCAGTATATTTTAGGTAGAATACTGGGCCATAACCTGTTTCCTTGGCAACCACATACGAATAAAAGGTACATTAGCAAAGCTGCAGATGTGTGTCAGTGAATGCTTATTAAGCAGCCCAATGCATTTACATACCATGTGCTCACAATAATGCATGCATCTTGAAAATCACCATATAAAAAGATTTTGGGGCATGGCCCAATGTGGATTCTTAATACTCAGAGGTTTTAACCTAAAAACATCATGTTTTCAATCTCTTCTGATTTTTTCATTGTGCTTTAAATTGGACTTGAAATAACTGGACAAAATTGGCATGGTAGGCTTGGTCTGCAAATGGAAACCTTTCTCCAAGATTCGGAATACTTAGAGCTCTGCTTTAAGACAACAGAAACAAAGGTTTACGGTATCTTTCAGAAATGCTCAGGCATTCTAAATTCGAATCTTGTACCAGGATTCTAAAGTAAGTATAATTATACTGGTGTACACAGTGACAAACTAAAGCCACTTCATAAAAACAAAACTGGTGTTGCTTGTAGCACTCTCATTCTATCCAGCGCTTCCAGGCAGAGATATGACCAAGTGGTGTCTCCTAACACAGAAGGCGGGGTGGGGGTGGGGGTGTAGAAAAAGCTTAGAAAAAGTCAAAATGGCAGTTGTTCAAGGACTTTCAAAATAAGATTTGGATGTAGCATTTAGACAGTAGTCACGCTTTCCATGCAGGTGTTTGTATGGTACTATTTTGGTTTATATTCCTGGATTTAAAAGAAGCTCAGACATATAGGATCAGTTGTGACAAATATGTTTACTGACTTAAACAAATTTACGTACAGGGGTTTTTTGGCTTTTTGTATTCATTTGTACATAAAATGGAAAGCATATATAACCCTTCTGGTTCACTATGTTATCCCAAGATGATAGATCTTTAAGAAATAAGTCTAAAATGCTAATCATTAAAAAGACAGGAAAAATGGGAATCTGCAAATCGTGAGTTTATATTCAGTTGTGTGATCTGAGAAGTTGTTTATGTGACCAGTAGCCTAATTAAACCCCCCTTGAAATCAATGAAAAGATTCCCATTGACTTTTTTTGAAGTGTGCAGCAAGAGAGAAGGCGGCTTCATACATAACAATGAGCTTTAGCAAATAAGGATTATCGTGGCAGTGTTAAACATGTCCATAACTCTCAACGGTCAAGTGTACCAGAATCTAGTATTAATTCCAGATAGTTTGAACACTTTCACATGAATGTTTCATGATCCAGAACCATAAACAATGTTATAATATACCATCATGTGCTACGATACTATTAAGGTTCTTTAACAAATAAGAGTTTAGGAAATGATTAGGGAGATGCAAGTCAGCTGTTTTTTCCTTTTTATTATTTGTTGCTCCCCATCTGAGCTGAGCTCACTGTCAGGCCAGGATTTGTGCCTGGGGCAATTCACATTGGTGGCAGTGCAGGCAGCACAAACCAGAGCTGGAGCCATCAAGATTTTTTTCTTCCTGCCAGCTGCTACCTGCTTCTGCTACAGTCCTCCTCCACTGCACGAGCAGAGGCCCCAAGTACAGCTTTTAGTTTGGAAACATGCAGCAGGATGGAGGAGGAGTTGGAGGGCTTGGGCTGGGCCACTTAAGTCAGCACAAAATGAAGCATAAGAATATTTAAGAGCCAAAGTTCTTGTGTCCAGTAAGTAGTCATAATAAATGGCCATACTAAAGTGATAAATCAGAGTAACTGCTATCACTTGTGCCTTGGTTTTGGCATGCTGAAGTTTACCACTATAACAGCAAAAACATAAAAATATTTTGCAATATTTTAAGGAATATTGGAGATCAGTGGTGGCCAGTTAACAGCTTGAAGACCAGTTCTAGCTTTCAAAATGGCTGTGTCCAGCCATCTGGCAGACCAACTAAATGAGGTGTTTCCAGGGGAAAGGATTCAGCTCTGTTTGCAGTCTAGCATGATTTGCTGCATCAGCTGTAGTGAAGGGCACGAATGGCTGCGTTGGCCTGGCCCCCAGCACACCTGACTGAGAGCGACAGTGGCCCCTGAGCACGCAGCTTGGCTGCTGCTCTTGTGGATGTTGGTTCAGATAGTAAAAGGATGTTTCCTCTGAAAACTGGAAAATTAGAGGCTGGGTTCGACTACTTTTATTTTGTCTTTCTGATAACTGCATGAGCAACAGAATACCACACAGTAATTGTCCAAATTTGCTACTTTTGTTTCAAGCTATTCAAATATATAAATTACTACATTTGACAACAGTCAACAACAGAAAAATGTGTCTTGTTGTTACTCTGTCTGTAAACATAGCTTCATGATTGCAACTGATCTGTGCTAGCTAAGACTGTGATATGTCCCAGAAGTTTAGGAGGCTAGAAAGTGGCTTGTCAGCAGCACATAAAAAATGAAAGACTGTTGTGGTTCAGGCCTAGCCAGCAACTAAGCACCATGCAGCCCAGTGGGATGGGAGAGGAACCAAGAAAAAAAAGTAAGCTTACAGGTTGAGATAAGAATGGCTTAATAACTAAAATTTTAAAAATATTATAATAATAAAAATATAATAATAATTGTAATGAAAAGGGATGTAACAGAGAGAAATAAAACCAAAGGGGGAAAAGGAAAGAAAAAACAACCAACACAAAAACTGAAACCAAGTGATGCACAATGCAATTGCTCACCGCCCACTGACCGATGCCCAAGCAGTGATCTTCCCTCCTGGCCAACTCCCCCCATTTTCTACACTGAGCCTGACGTCCCATGGTGTGGAATAGCCCTTTGGCTACTTCAGGTCAGCAGTTCCAGCCGTGTTCCCTCCAGCTTCTTGTGCACCTGCTTGCTGGCAGAGCACAGGAAACTGAAAAATCCTTGACTTATGATAAGCACTACTGAGCAACTAAAACATCAGTGTGTTATCAGCATTATTCCCATGCTAAATCCAAAACACACTGTACCAGCGACTAAAAGAAAATTAACTCTATCCCAGCTGAAACCAGCACAAAGACTTAAATAGAAAACAATACTGAGATTGTTCAGAGAAAGCAAGATGTGAAGTCAGCTGATTCTTAGCAGCACTACAACATGAGTTTTTGTATTTTGTGCAAAAGAAGAATATGGATTAATGTCAGTTATTGCTGTTGCTTTTCTTTTTTAGACTGGTGGAGAGACAAAGGTATAGTTACACCTTTAAAAATTGCTTGCATGTATTCTGCTTAGTGTTAATGGGACTCAGATTAGGCCATGCCTAAATTTTAACAAGGCAACATACCTTGAAGAAAGGCTCACTTTGGTGCACATCAGAGCTCAGGCAGTTTGAGAGCCAAGCGAGTTCTGCCAGGCTCCTGTCCTCTCAACCAGACTTGGAGGAGCAGGCAGCTGCTGCAGGTCTCCATGACTGCGCTCCTTCTCCCTTCCTCTTCCTCCATTTGATGCTTCAGAAGGGTTACACAAAGCAACTCTTTCCCTTGCTCGTCTAAGAGAACAGGGAGTGAAGCCACTTTGGGCTGCTGGGTCCTTCTTGCACCCCAGTTCTGAGTGAAGTGTTGGCCTGCCCAAGGGGCGGAGAGGAGCTGTGTTCTCCTCCAAAACAGCATCACTGGCTGCTTTGACCTCAGCAGTGAGCAAAATGAAGAGTCCATCCAAGCGCTTTTCTCATGGATAGGCTGGCCTGCTCTGGGCACTGAGAAGGAAATCAGTCAAGCCCTGGCCAAAATCTTGTCACTCATGAGGAATCTGCAAGAGTTGGTATACTATTTATGTTGTTTCCTGCTGTTGTTTAAGAACTGAAACTGCTTGACTAGAGAGGCACATTGGAACATTTTTTTCCTAGGCAGTCTGAAATACTCTTAAGGAAAGAATACCATGTGCCATGAGTTGCAGAAGTGAGATTATCAGACTTCGGCAAAGGATCCAAACACCAGCAATTCAGCAACACTGGAACCGTTTTATACATTTTAGAGAAGTAAAAGTTTGCTGACAATTTTCTCTATACCTTGCAATTTTACCATGTAAGAAGAGCTGCTAAACTACTTGGACTTCTATTTAAAAAGAACATATTTGTGTGATGGTATGTGCAACCATTTATATGTTTAATGTGAATTAGTACACATTAATACACATACACTAGCAAGATAGCTATTTTTAAAGTGTATAATTTGTATTGTGTCTTACACCCTGAAATCAGGACGGCAGATGCAGATAAATCTTGTCTGACTTCTCACAGATATCAGTGTAGTCCATTCACATAGGTCTGACTGCAGCACCAGTTCCTCCATTTTCTCTACATGCAATTGATTTTACATGAAACATTACAATAAGAATGTAAAATCTTGGGTGCAGCCAAGATGATCTTATAATTTTTTTACTCTGAAGAATATTTTTAATACATAAGGAGATGCTGGGACTGTGAATTCCAGATAGCTCAAATTATACATATATGGAAAATAGTAGCTTCAAATACAGTACTAGTCACAGAAAAGGTGATTCTTTTTTTAGTGGATGTGCTGAAATTGCATGAAAAACCCACTCATATCAATTAAAAAAAAAGTTTTCTCCAAATCACACTGTCTATAGATATTAAGACTGTCAGAGCATCAAATAGTCAAGTACAAATAAATTAATCTCTCTAAATTGGGGGTACTTGCTATACAAATGATGGTTATGCATCTGATTTTCAAAAGAATTTAAAATAATTTTAATTAAGATTTAGGGGGAATGCATAACCTAATCTTCCTTAAATTTGTTTCATGTAATCTAAAAAAAATGCTTGTATTTATTGTTGCTCAGTAATGCATTTCTTTCTTTTAAAGGATTACAACAGGTTTAATTTAATCCATATTACTTTATTGTTATTGACAACGCATTTGTCACAAACACTTTTTATAGCACTTGTGTCAGAAATCTTCATTAATACACATTAATATGTATATGTGCACCTAAAATTATAATAAAGAAACAATAGTAAATAAGCAATAGACAAAGTCCAAGATTAAAAGCAACCTATATGTGAGTTATGAAACTTTGCTTCTCACTTATGTAGGTTGGAATAAAAAAAGAAGGTTGTGAAAACTTTGGGACGCACTTTCCTTTTGCAATCAATACTGCTGTGTTCTTCAACTATTTGTTCCATCTCCCATAGCTGTTGGTAAACAGCTACTGATATGAACAGTTCAGCTTGTCAGGAGAGGAAAGAAACCATTTTGTGCTAGCAGACTCCTAAGGTAAAAAGATACTAATTTCTTTAGCAGGTGAACTTACTTACAAAAATTCATTATCCAGAAGCAGTAATTAAGCTCTCCACTGAGATGTTCAGCATTTCTAAGGTGATCTTTTAATGTGGGTTGTGTCAAATAGTGAAAGAAGGGGATTGTATAGATCAGTCTGTGAAATTATGACAATTTCAGGACAAGAACAACTTTCCTTCTGTATCTTTTAAACAACCAGGAAAGCATATGATAACTCCAAGGCAGAATGCTGAGAAAAAGACCTCCCATCCTTACAGTAGATTGTGTATCTTATGTTGATATTAAATAGTTTTCTCAGATAAGCAGTGTTTATCATGAAGGGGCTTTGGGTAAGTTCTTAGGTCCAGGCTCATCAAGGGTGACAATGATAAAACAGTTTATGCTTTTGGATTTTGTTTAAGTGAATCAGTTCCTACTATTCAGTGCTTGTAATGCATAAGCTTAAAATCTTAAAACAAAGTAACTGTCCAGTAAACCTCATACAAAATAGCATGTAAAAATAAACACAGGTTAGTCTTAGGCAAAATTAGTATCTTCAAGCAATCTTTAAGACAGAAGCAAATTGTCCATTTTTCCAACGGTGTTTTCCACCTGTCTCAAATCCGTTTTTCTTTAAGCTTCATGATTCTTAGTACTGGGAAAACAAATTTTGCTGGCTATTTAAAGTGAGAGGCACAGAGAGAATATATAAGACTGCACCAAACATAACAGAGCATCTGGCTAAATAAAATCAAGCTAAGCGTTTGTTAGTGCTTATGATGCACTAAGAGTATTGTGCTTGTTTCCTGAGGCAGTAAATAATCAGAAAAAAACCCAAAATCAAAGAATAAGACTACTACTTTAAAATAAACATTCTCATGAGTTTCTATATACGCTTAAATGATACTATAATCACGTAAGGAAAATAAATGTGGTTGTACTTCAGTAACCAAATGTAATTCATTTCAGATATTTTTTCAAGAAGGATTTCATCTGTCCCTTTTAGTGGGAAGTTGCAGAAGTTATGTGCGAGGCTATGAATCTCTATAAATGCTTTCTCTTTCTCCCTGAGAAAGGCTTTGAAGGAGATAGAGTAAGGCCATCAAAATGCTTTGTGAGGTTTAAGAGGAATTCTAAATTACGTGGGCAAAACTGCATCGACGCCTAGGAAGCAAGGGGTTAGACACCGAAACACTGCATTTCCTCACCTTTCTAAATTCACAGTCCTTGCATATAAACATCTTGTCTGATACGCTCAGTATCCCAGCTGGCTGCGCTAATTACGCGCCGAGCGTTTGCTGTAAAACAGGCACGTGAAAAATAACGCAGCAGTTAGCAGAGGAGGAAGGGGAGCCGGGGCGCTGGAGGCAGCCCGTATTTCACAAGCCACAGGCAAATCTGATTACCGGGATTATCAGAGCAAAATGGCTGCTGCGCCCTGCTGCCGCCGCGCGCGGGCCGCGCGCCCCGGCGGGGCTGGCGGGCGCCGGGGGCCCCGCGCTGCCGCGAAGATGGCACCTGCCGCCGCGCCCCGCGCCCGCGCATCCGGCGCGCCCGCCCGCTGAGCTGCTGCCGCCGCCGCTGCTGCTGCCGCCGCCGCCGTCCTCCCGGCTAGAGAAAGCCCCAAAGACACGGTTTGTAATCGCCAGGTAGCTCAACAACAGTGAGTTCTCTACATTAGAGCGTGAGGTTGCGTAAGCGATTCTGGTGCTGTAGGAGAAACCTGGGTGGGCACTGCCTCCTCGGCTCGAGGCTGGGCCGGCCCGAGCGCAGCGACTGCCCGTAAACAGGAAGTGTCTGCCGGCGAGCGGCCGCTGACGGGCCGCCGAACGTCTGATGTCTCGGGAGGGCCCGCTCTGAGAGACAAACGTCCTGGCGTTACCGTGCCGCGCCGGCAGCTCGCGCGTCTCTGATTCGGGCAGGACTAAGAGGCAGTCGCGCTCGAGCTCCGCAGCGGCAGCAGCTCACGCCGGGTGTACCCGAAAACGCCTTTATTTCGTATCTGGCTGTAACGAGGCGGGGGGACGGGGGCTGGCGCGCGCGGCCGGCTCCCCCGTGTGGGCGAACGGCGCCAGGGAGCTCGCGCCAAGGGCGGCGCCGCCCCCGCCCGCGCGGCCCCGCGGGGGGAAGCTCGGGGGAAGCGCCGCGGCGGAAGGGCGAAGCCTCCCGGTAGCGGCGAGGGCCGGGCGCGCGCGGGGAGCCGCGGGGGGTGCGCAGGTACTTTTGTAGACAGGTCGGTGACGGAGAGGCCGCTTACAGAGACAGGCCGCGCTTGGTTTGCCGAAGTGAGAAACACCCCTAGTAAAAATCGCAAGCCTGCGCCGAGCGCTGGTAAGGTCCTCAGGGGTGTTTTCCATGCGGCCAGAAACGATCGTAGAAACTGTAAAGTAGGAAGTGAGAGATTGAGTTAGGGACGCTGATAATAGGGAAGAATTACAACTCTGAAAGAACGCTTCAGCTGGGGGCCTCAGAGATCTGCTAATACCAGTATCATATTCTTGTGATAAATACCGCCCACCCCCCAGCTGTCTGAATTAGAAGTTAGAGGTAACGGTGCAAGGCTGGAAAAACTTAAGTCTGTCATGCTTATAAGGCTATAACGTAGAAAAGGTATGTTAATAGGGCAAGATGCAAGCAGTGAGAGTCTAAAAGAGAAAATAAAAATGTAGAAATAATTTGTAGCTATGTAGACTGGAGCACTAAGCTATACACCACTGCAGCTATTAAACATAATTAAACATCATTAAAACTTCCCAGCGTGCCTGAGGCCGCAAGGAGACTGAAGGGACCCTGGTCGGGGCAACCCTGTGTAGCTGTACTGCCCAGACAGGACTGGGGAACCATTCCATAAAAAAACCTGAGCTACCATCATAAGAGTGATATTGGACTGTAGGTTTCCAGGGGGGCAATCAGGATAGTAGAGCTGGGGGGCATGTGGTGTGTATGTGCTTGGTTTTGTCTGCGTTTTGTTTTTTTTTTTTTGTGATGCCTAGCCCTATTTCTGCTTTAGAACAAAATGGTGCCCTTTAGGAGAGCTAGACACAGATGAATGTTTGTCTTAGCGGGGGAAACAGGCCGGAAGCAAAGCAGAGAGAGAGCCTTCAGAGTATGGTAATAGAGTGGAATGAAACTGAACATAAGAAAATTGTGGAGTGAACATGTTTCCATAGTGTCATGTTGGTAAGTACCAGAAAATATTAGCTCCTTTAAAATCCAAGTAAAAATGCATGGAATAAGAAAACAGAGGGACAACTGTTACTACACTTTACCAAGTGTTGTGCTGTTTTTATTTTGTCTGGATACTAGCAACTGGCCTTAATGGTTTTTTTGTTGATGACACTAGCTTGTCTTTCAAATTTAGGTGGCCAAAGTGAAATAAAAGACTCTTTTCTCTTACGTAATGGGGCACTCTTGCCTGGCAGTGGGCTGCAGAAGTTAAAAAAACACATTCCTAGATTGCAATAGGTAGTAAAAAATTTTATTTTTGTTATATTTGGTATTCATTGACCAGTAAAACTCATTGTGATATCTTTGTTTAATTCAGAGTACTATCAATGTAAGAATTAACAGTAGTTTCTTTCCTTTGCAACATCTGTGTACAGTTGGCTGCTCTAATATTTATAATTAGCAGGGTCACCTGTGAGGCATAAGTAATGAAATTTGTATTTGGATGCATCAATCTCTGATCTTTCCATTAACTTTTAGTATTATTTATTTTCACTTATGACTATTGTCATGGAGTGGTGTTTTGTTGATGTCGGCAAAGGTAACATTATCGTTTCATCAGCCTATTGACTGTTACACATAAGTTTCAGATGAATAATTAAATCTTGTTTCTCAAAGTGATTTAATAATTGTTAACGATAGGTTAAGTTTGTTACTGTCTTCACAGAAAATCTGCAAGTAGTAAGGTAACCCCCCATCAAAAATTCTGCTGTTCAGAAACTGAAATTACCTATAGGTGCACCAAAGACTATTATAAGGTTATACTACAGTGGTACTGTTTAGATTTCTAAGAAATTATTTATGTCTGAAGTGAGAGTAAAAAGTTTCAAAATAACACACATACTTGTGTTAAAAAAAGATGGCTTAGTAGTCTGATGAGTTTTTGACCTTTAATAGGTCAAATGGTATTTATATATGTTTTGGGCATCACTTACAAATAATAATTTCTTCTATAATAAAAATCATACAGAAGAATAGTAACATTCCAAATGGACTTTCTGTTGTTTTAATTGAAAATATTTAATAATAATAATACATCTGAAAAGTTTGATCTCAGTGTGTTCTTGGTCTCAGTAGACAGAGCTCCCTTGGAAACTGAAGAGTGGGTTTTCCTTTTGCAGTATGAACTGCAAATGGAATGTAAAATATTCCAAAAATATTCAATTTATGTGTGTGCTAGGTAGAGCATTCTGATTTTATAGCATTTCAGACACATTCTCACAAATGCAAGAAGCAAGACAGGTAAAATAAAAGGCAGTAGAGAATTATTACACACATGAATAAAGGAACTATTTGGGGAATGCTTAGGTTGAGACAGAGAGCAAAAAGTGTTGGCTCTGAAAATCAATTTGCTCTGCAGTTTTTCTGTATGACTTTCCAATGAAATACATAGCAGATGGTTTAGCACATAGCAAAAAAAAAAAATTAAACCTCCAAATAGCAAATGATAATTTCTACTGCCCTTACACAAGGAATCTAGTTTGATATTTTACAGAGCATACCAAAATATCCAGGACTACAGAAAATGGCAATCTGTGTACATGCAGGTTGAAGCTGAAAATACTCCCTTTTCTCCTTAGGAGTATAAATTTTGAAATAGCTACTTGAATAAGAAAACTTCTACTAAAGCCACTTGGGTTTGTAGGCCTCGTTTATAAATGCCTCTTAGTATATGTGGTGGTGTAGTCCCCATCCCCCCCCCTCTGCCCCGGGCTGCTTGGTGCTGTTCCCCCCTCCTGGCCACATACCAACCCAAGATGGATTGCGAAAGGCAGCAGACCGGAGCATTTAGGCACCGCCTTAATGTACCTGGCTCCTGCTTCCCCTATCACTTGGGAAGGATAATGGCAGTCAATCACCTCCTGACAGTCCAGTGCCTCTGTACGTGGGTCGTGGCCCAAAGGGGGTGATACCAGAACTTCAAAATCTAGCAAGTTCTAGGCCTGCACAGCTGGTGGGAAGTACCAGAGTATCTCCTCATCCGAGTTGAGCTGAAATGGAAAATTACCTGACAGGAGTCAGTTATCCAGGACCCTATAAATAGCGATTCTAAGTGATTCTAACTAATACCAATGCACTGTGAGTATTTGCTCCAGACTTGAGAAGAGGGGAATGTTAACTATAGGCTAGCCTCTTCCATCTACCTCTGAATCTATCCATGTGTTTAACTACGCACATCTGCCTTCACAGGTGTGGCTATTTATATATACTTCACTGGACAGACAAATATTTTTGTGCTGTTCGTGTGTGTGTATGTCTTCTGTTTTACATATGTATGTACACTTTGGTTCAGAATACCTTGTAGTAAGTTAGTGTGAATCTTGTCATTCTTGAACCTGTAATCACATCGCTGTTTTAATCAACATATTTTACCAGATCACTTTGCTAATCTTTAAATCAATCAACCATTAAGTACTGCTAAAATTTAACCTTTGATCTGCCTCACACCGCTAATCTTAAATTGCTATTAAATCATAACAGTGTGAGATACCTTCATCCGCAACAGTATAGAAGCAGCAGTCTGATATATTTAGCTAACTATATCAGATGATGTGTCTTTGAACTAAAACCATCTGTCTCCAATAAAGAAACAGAAAAAACACAGGCAAGTTCCTATGGGGCAGTTCACTGGGAGGTAGAGTTGACATCATTTATTTCCTATGCTCAGGAAATAACTCTATCAATAGCTCCTGTTGTGAAATGTTTTTGATGTCTGACAGTTGGTTTCTAATACCACATCACATGAGCAAGTCAGATGTAATCTCAGACATTGTCAATGAGAAAAAAGAATCAATTATGGGATAGTGGCTGCTTGCTTGAAGAAAAGTGTTCTTGTCAGTATTCTTTCTGTAGAGGACTCTATACTAGAAACCATCTACAATTATATATGGGTTTTCAGATACCAAACCAAAGCAGATAACCATACCTAACTACTGTGCATGTCAGGTTATCACTCCAAAGGAATAAATATCTCGTATTTTAAGGCAAATATCAACACGTGATAAACTATGATTTTAAGATTTACAGGTGCAAAATAATGCATCTAGTTTTACAGCTGTTGTGAGCAACCAGATAACCAAATAATATATGTCTACATTTCTATCACATTTATACTGATGAATTAATTTCTTGACATCTGTGGCATATGTAAACATCAGAAGTATTTTTTGTGAATCGCAATTTTGATTTTTCTGAATTCTGTGCATTGAAAATTCTCAGCCATTAAACTGTATTAGAAGTTTTGGCCACTTGTATAGACAATACCTTTCTGATGGAAACAGTGGCCATGCTGCAAAGCACAAATTTTAATTCTAAGCTTCATCCACAATGTACCAAATTATGATCTTCGTTGTGTTTGACTTCACAGTAAGGTTGTCACTGTTTTTTGTATAATTTGATTTGCAGTAAAGTAGCTGGTGGATTTGTGATAAAGTGTCCCAAGTGTAACTAGATTAGCTAGAGCAAGGGTGTCTGTCCCATGTTATTTTGTGATAAAGACCCTAATTTCAAGACAGGATTACTTCTGAATAGCTTGAGTAAGAGAGCCAATGCATTCTAAATGGCCATTGCTTAGTGAATATGGGTTAACCCTTTATTTCACCATTTGGATCAAACCCATCTTAACAAATATATTGATATTTTTAATGTAAACTATTGGAGGGTAAGTGTCATAATAAAAATTTTCAAGCTTAATGTTTAAGTTTTGAGCAGTAGATGGAATGTTTAGAAAGTATTCCTAACTTACTAGAGCACTGCAGTATGGTACTATTTTAACATATCTTACAAAATATCTGTAGTTAGTAATTTTCTTTAAGGTGCTTTTCGATTCCATAAGTTGAAAGAAAAAGGTCTTTAATAAATACACTTTTTTTTTTTACTGTAGTAATTGGTAAGTGCCAGTAGGACTACTATCTCTTCATGACTTGAAGTCAGAAATGGGCAGTAGTAGAAAACACTACTCTGAGATGGGAAAAAAGGAACAAAAGTCAGTATATGGTACAGATCTGAATTTAGACAAAACAAAATAATCATCTGTTTAAGTCAGATTTTTCCAGATACCTACTGTCAAATTAATCCATTTTTTCAGTCTATTTTTCATTCCTATTTTGTCTCTTTTATCTCAATTAAATAAACTACTGTATTCATACAGGAACAGCCTGGCTGATCTTTTGTCAGCATTAAACATCATTATTATTATTAATTTGCCATGTTATTAATTAACCATTAATTTTAAATTAATGGTATTTACTATTGCAATTAAATATTATTTGGTAGAATTTAAGAACAGACTATCAAATTACAAAGTGTGAACACTATAAATCTAAACTATAACTGAAGAAAAAACATTATTACTCTCTATTTGTTCACTGAATTTATAAATTCAGTTATTTATAAACTTTCAGTTATTTTAAAGTGTAAACTATTTAGTAAGATGTAATCACTATTAAAAAATACTGTTAGTGTAAATAGTGTTATACATACTCCACTATTGTTTACAAAATTGTGTTGCTTGTGCATCAGTTTGTTTATAAAGCCTTATCCTGTAATTGAAACTTTATTGCATGGGATCTCTGATCCCTGTTTTAAATATCAGCTTAATAAGGGTATTTACAACAGTTGTGTTGTAAAATCATTGTCTGACAAACTGCCCTAGAAAACAAAGTCCCCAGTATCCACAGAACCACAGCAATTCAGCCTTCCCCTTAATGTCTACCAAATACCTCAAGCGCATGCTGGGGGAATTACCTCAAGGGTTCAGTGAGTCGTTCAGTGTGAACCTAAGCAGATGCACCCGCTGGCACAACGGAAAGCTGGCGGCTGTGGTCCCCAATGAAAGGCACGAGGTGGGTGACAGACCCATATGGGGACAGAGAAGATCCTCTGCCTCCTGCTGAGGGGCTACAGATGTTCCTGCATCCTTGAGCTGTACATAGATTACCTTCAGTATTGGCGTGAGTCAACCTCAGATGACTTCAACCTAAAATGCTATGGCAAAATTATTCTTAAAATTTAAAAGTTAATAAATTTTAAAAATATATGAAAGAAATATAGAACTATAAACTTGATCTGTAGCTGAAATGGATGAAAAGCGCCTTCTAAATATATTCTTTTTTTTTTCTTGTAGATGACAGTCATGTCCCATTCAAAGGATCTCAAAGACGACTTCCACAGTGACACTGTTCTTTCCATTTTAAATGAACAGCGCATTCGGGGTATTTTATGTGATGTCACCATAATTGTGGAAGATACCAAATTTAAAGCCCATAGTAATGTGCTGGCAGCTTCAAGCCTTTACTTTAAAAACATTTTTTGGAGTCGTACTATCTGTATTTCAGGTCATGTACTGGAGTTAGATGATCTCAAAGCTGAAGTGTTTACAGAAATTCTGAATTACATCTACAGTTCCACAGTAGTTGTTAAGAGGCAGGAGACTGTAACGGACCTTGCAGCTGCAGGGAAAAAACTGGGAATATCATTTCTAGAAGATCTTACAGATATTAATTTTTCAAGTTCCCCCTGCCCATATGCATACTGTATTAATGAAAAAGGGACTGTCAAAGAGGAAAAGCATGAAAAGAGACACGAAGACTCTGCTGTGACAAATGGACCACGAATTACAAATGCATTCTCAATTTTTGAAACAGAAAACAGTTTGTTTTCTCCACTTGATTTGAGGGCAAGCTTTAAAAAGGTATCTGAGACAGTACAAGCTCCCAACATCGACAGAAGCGAGGTTTGCAAGGATGCTGAGCCAGCCAGTACGCTGGCCGAACACTCTTATGCAGTGTCTTCTGGGGGAGATACTTTTCAAGGAACACCTTTTCTTGAGCAGGATAGCAGCCCTTCATACAAGATGGGTGAAGACCACTATGAAAATCTCCAAGCTACACCTGTCAGTCAGCCAGGAAAACAAGCATGTAGTACTGCTAAGAGTGCTTTTAAGCCCCAGGGAACTGGTTTGGCTATAGCAAAAGTACCGGCCTCTACAGTAACCACTACAGAAGCCCAACATGAAGCAGCTACTGATCAGACAATTATTTCCTTTCCAAAACCTCAAAATAAAGCAGGAGATTTCCATTTAACTAGAGAAGAGGAAAACAATTCTGCTAGTGGCTCTGGATCTGTGGCAACTGTCGTTCCACCTGTTTACAGTTGTAACTGTTGCGCACAGTCGTTCAATGACAGTGCGTTACTCAGTACTCATCTTCAGCTCCATTCAGAGCATCAGGAGACTTTCGTATGCAAATATTGCAGCAAACAATTTGCAAATCTAAATATACTGGAAAGTCATGAAAAAGTCTGCATGAGATCAAGTAGTTTATCGGTTCACAATGGAAATGAACAAAATTTTGCAGATAACTATACAGCTACAGATGGAAGGAATGGAAGTTCATATGCAAATGCAGAGTCTTTGTTGTCTGAAAACAGCATTGCTGATTATTCTAACACAAACTGCACTTTACCAGAGACAGATCACTTGGTTAAAGTCGTTGATGGACAGATATTATATACTTGCGTTGTTTGCAAGCGCAGTTATGTAACGCTGTCTAGCCTTCGAAGACATGCAAACGTGCATTCATGGAGAAGAACATACCCTTGTCACTACTGCAATAAAGTATTTGCATTAGCTGAGTATCGCACCAGGCATGAGATCTGGCATACTGGAGAAAGACGGTATCAGTGCATTTTCTGCCTGGAGACTTTCATGACTTACTATATACTAAAAAATCATCAGAAGTCTTTCCATGCAATTGACCATCGTCTCTCAGTAAATAAAAAGACAGCAAATGGAGGCTTAAAACCAAGTATGTACCCATACAAACTTTATCGACTTTTACCTATGAAATGCAGGCGACTACCTTACAAGTCCTACCGAAATTCTTCATATGAAAATGTTCAAACAAGTAGCCAGGTTAGCGAAACTGCTTCTTCTAACTGCTTCATTCAGAGTTCTCTTAGCTCTGATCTACAACCCCTGAATTTTCAAAGTAATATAATAGCAAACAACAGAACTCTTGCCTTGGATACATCTTCATGTAACGATACAGCATCTTCTACGAATCCTCAGAATTCTTCCTCTTGGGGAGTAGGTATCTTAAATTCTGACTTGCAGAGGGACTTTTTCACAACTGAAAAAAGAGTTTCCACTGCTGCAAATGACTCTGGTTCTCAGGAGTGTGATTCCTCAGTTGTATCTTTAACTAATGTGAATGAAAATTCAACCTCTGTCATCAGTTATGGCAGTTCTGCACCCTCTGTTATAATGCACAGTAGCAGAGTTTCATCAGTAATAATGCACAGTAAAACAGTCACTTCTGTAGAAAACAGTAAGACAGAATCTTCAAATAATGTACCTAGTCAATCTGTAAATGATGATTGTAAATATGGGTCAGATAATTATGGGAAGTGCATTACAAAATCAAAAACTATTAAGGAGAAAAAGAAACCACTGCTGTACAACAGAGCAGAAGCAGCTGAGGATACGCAGCATGTCACAGGATCTGGAGGTTCATCTACCAAAACAACTACTACAGTCCAAGAATCGAGTAAAACTGAAACGTACATTGCAAAGCCTGCCTTACCTGGAACATCTACTGACAGCAATGTTGCACCTCTTTGTCAAATAACAGTAAAAATTGGTAATGAGGCTATTGTAAAAAGACATATATTAGGATCGAAGCTGTTTTGTAAAAGGGGCCGAAAATCTAAACACGAGTCCAAGCAGGACAACCTAATTGAGGAATCAGAAATGGAAATAAAAGAAAGAAGCCCATCTAGGCTATATAGCTCAGAATGCCTGGAGCTGACAGAAATGTGTGATGACGTAAGTGATCAGGACTCCAGTGATAAACCCTGGAGACCCTATTATAATTACAAACCAAAAAAGAAATCCAAACAGTTAAGAAAAATGAAAAAGACCAAATGGAGGAAAAAGCATGGAAGCAAGAACACCATTATGGAAAGCCCCAACACATGCAGTCGAGAGTATGCACTCAGGAATGCTCCTGAGGAAAAGGCGATCAGTCAGGAAGAGAACACGGAAATGCCTAATCTTCATTGTGAGCTCTGTGAAAGAGATCAGTCTTCCACTGCAGAAATTCAAGAACACGTGCACTGGCATGTAGCTCCTTCAAAGCCTTACATTTGTGAGTTATGCCAAAAACAATTTCAGAGTCCATCCACTTTAAAAATGCATATGAGGTGTCACACTGGGGAAAAGCCCTATACTTGTAAAACCTGTGGTAAATGTTTCTCAGTTCCTGGAAATCTACAGAAACATGAACGTATTCACCTGGGTGTAAAAGACTTTGTCTGCCAATACTGTAATAAGGCGTTCACTTTAAATGAAACACTCAAAATACATGAAAGAATCCATACTGGAGAAAAACGCTACCACTGTCAGTTCTGCTTTCAGAGCTTCTTGTATCTTTCTACCAAGAGGAACCATGAGCAAAGGCATGTACGTGAGCATAATGGAAAAGGATACGCTTGCTTTCAATGCCCCAAAATTTGCAAGACAGCAGCTGCTCTGGGAATGCACCAGAAGAAACATTTATTCAAAAGTTCAGGTCCGCAAGATAGAAAAGAACAGTTTTGCAATGAAAGTACTAAACTTTTGGAAAATCCACATTTCCTCAGGTCAGAAGGAAGTGAAGTAAACAGTATACAAAATGTAACTCCAGAAGTTATACTCTGAGTGACAGTTGTGCAAAAGAAGAAAAATCCAAAACTATATATTGGAGAAAACACAGATGCATTAAACGGGGAAACATCTCCACTCAAATTAGTATCATTTACTAAGATCAAATATATTTCATCTAAATGTGTCAATATATGCAAAAGAAGTAAAAATAACACAGAAGAGAAAACCTAGTATTTGCAATAATACAAACTTAATGTGAAAGACCCAAAATACTTTTGCCACAATAGACTTCTAACATATAGAGAGGGAGAAAGAAAAAAACAAAACAAAAACCAACCAAAATCCTTCTACTTAGCATTACAGGAAACTAGTCACTGAACTATTTTACAGTGCTGTTTCTGAGTCAGAATCGTTCTAGGCAAAATAAGTATGTAGGTTCACAGTGTACTCTGTAGAAGGAATTTTTGCTGCAGAAACCATATATTGCATTTTTTTAACAAAAAGTAATGTGTTTATAAACAATTGTAATCTAGTGTATTCTAAAGTGAAGGTGAGAAATGTTTAATGAACTTGGGTATGCTGAAGTACAGTTGAGTTCTGGTGTGCTTTTCTGTAACTCAACATTTACAAAACATATTCAGGACTTTAAACTTCTTTTCCTTTTCATACTCAGTTTTGTAGTTACCATAATAACCATTAAGTCTGAGTGCTTGTGTAGAAAGTATTCCAGGTTTATGATATCTGAGACATTTATTAAGATTCAGTGGAACTCACATTAGTCAGTCTTCCAAACTGCATCGATCCCAATGTCGATGGCCTGGTAGAGCTGTTCAGGTGCATTTGTCTCAAGAAAATTGTTCTCATGAAACAGTCCAGCTTAAAGAAATCCTGTATATAAGTGTCCACCTCCTGGTGGGTCTGCAACTCCTGTCTTTTAGAAATATCATTCTTCTCAGCAGAAGAAGAGGAGATTTAGACAGAGTCTTCCTCCTCATCCTGGAATAATGCCTGGACAACAACCAACAGAGCCACTCCCCATAAATACTTTGATTTTGGGAGGAGTAGGTAAATACTCAGATTCTTGCTTCCGTATATATCCCTGAGGCAATTGCTGTGTATAAACAGGGATAGGGCCAGTTTGTGGGGTTCTCTGTCATCCCCATGCCTTAAATACAACATTTAACCTTTGATTGTCCCTTTTCGGTGATCCCCCTAAGCATGCCAGCATCTGGCCCCAGGCAGGCGGCGGTGTGGTGTCCCTTGGCCCAGTACCTTGGGCCCATAGCAGAGAGGTGTCTGGAACGAGTTGCTGGAGGGAGGAGTGTTGGCTTTTCTGCCTCTGTCGTCCTGCTGCACCAGAGGGTTATGATGACCCTTACGGCTTCACAGTTTGCTAAGAATCAGGAGAACAGGTTTCTGAAAGACATCGCCAAAACATTATAATTAATATTATTTTGTGAAAACATGATTAATTTTAAATGAGGTGAAGAAATTTTAAAAGTCAAGGAGGGTGTATGTCTACAAGTTGCATTTTGTATGATAGGGCTCTGTTTTAACGTATCTGCATTTCCAGTTAGTCATGTCCGTTCATCTCTGTGAAGTGTTAAAAAATTAAGTCAGGACAAAGGTTAGTGATCCTCAACTTCATTCTATGTGCAAATATGGTACACAGGTTGTTTACTTCGTCTTATTGAATATTTTTAGAAGAAACTATAGCTTGGGTACAATAAAACTGCAGTTGAGATGATAATACAGTATTGATTGAAGTAATAATGTAGTCCACTTATTCTATCGTTGGTGAATGCTGTGAACCCCTTGAGAAATTTTGGGTTCATGGCAGCTTTGGTTCCATTTAAATAAGGATAATAGAAGAATAAACACAGGAAATTATTACAATGTTTCAAAGAAAGTACACAAAGATATCTTCTAAGTGGACTTGTATGATGATAATTATAGACCAAAGCAAATAAGGTAGAATATTTATAAATATAAAGATAATTTTACAAATATTTTATATAACTGTATAGTTCATAAGAAAAATACTGATAGCTTGTGTTAGGTTTGGGGGGGGTTTGTATATTTTGATAAAAACACAATGACTTTGTAACTCTGTATATTCTCTACAGTTTATAGCAAAGCAGTTTTAAGATGGCAATGTCATGTTTATAGTTCAATTGTGGCACTTTTACTACAAGTAACACGTTGCAGTAATGAGTCGAGTATTAATGACCAAATTAGAATTAAAGTAAGTGTAAGAGAAGGTAAATACTATACGTTGTCAAAGACTGTAATTTGCTACACAATGGCATCTGTATTTTTGTTCAGCAGAAAATATTAAATGCAGATGTTAAGGATTGATAAAGAGTCTAATTTTATTTTTAGAAAGAGTGATTATAACTCTGTTTTTGCTTAATTAAAATAACATCTTCATATTTTTCTGTAAGTCTCTCCATTTTTTAAATTAGGTCAATACTTATATAATCTATAAGATCCAGAGATGTGTATCTTCTAATTAGAAGATTAAGCAACATCATTACCAAACATTCCCTTCGTTAAGGTCAAAACAGTTAATTGAGAACACGTCAGAGCTCAAGGAAAGTGATGGTATCTCCTGGCATTATACCATTAAGGGTGAACACAATGCTGAGGTGAACAGAGTCTGTCTGCTCAGTATCTTAAAGGACTGGGAAGACAGGTGAACTGTGTTTAATACTTTGCAACATCTTAAACATGTTTTCATGAGGACCCAAAACTTCAAAAATTCTCTTCAATTCTGATAGTAACCTTGCTGTGTAGATTGTGTGTTTTACACAGTACTTCAGATCTTTTGGGACTACTGTCAAAAAATATAGTTCAGAATGCAAATATCTAATTGCATAAGGAAATGTGAATATACATACAAAATAGAAGGTTACACACATTCAAAGTACTTCCCCCTTCAGCTAGGTGTCACTAGTCTGTAACTTGCATTAAAAAACAAGTTTAAGCTGAATTATAGAGTTCATTTTGGGATGGTCCTCAGGAGAGATGTGTACCTAACCAAAAAAAATTTAGAAGTTTGCTACATAAAACAAATTTATTTTTCTCTATTTTAAAAGCTAATTAAAAAGACAAGTGGATCATCTCAAAGCTTGTACATCCAGACAAAATGTTAGTCAATCCTCATTTATGACATCCCAAAATTAGAGCAAATGATATTGGTGTCTTCTGTGAAATGAGATTAAAATGACGCACCTAAACTACAGGCAGAGGCATACAAAGTAAGCCACTAAGTGTCATCATCCCTTTTATTTGTTCAAAACTTCCTTAATATAGCAATTATCACTGACAATTCAGCACCTTGGCTGACATAAAAGGTTATCTCACAAGAGTGAGGATTCCCTTACTTACATCTTAAGTGTTGAAGACATCTTTCCCCTAAGTTTGCAAGTTAGCACAGCAATGTTTTAACTGTGTCCTTAGCTGAGCAGAGCTACCTGTCATACAGATGTTCCTAAAATGTAGCTTTGAGAGAGGCCAAAAATGAATGTATGCAATTGAAACAGTATTCTGACTATAGTATGTCACATTAAAACAAGGCACTTTTAAAATAAAATGGAGTGTCAGTAATTAGATAATGGCAAAACTAAAAGTTGCATTGATAATGTTGATAGGAGGTCCGTGCTTCAAAGGAAGCTGATACTGAGTTAAAACGGTAAACTCCAACTAATAACTTTTGAGAGAGTATGGAAGAACTAGAATCACACAATCTAACTTTTAAAATGTTGCAACCCACAGTTTAAGCATACATCTTCATTCTTGGAGTGCTACCCTGCTACGTTTCTCAGATCAAAGCCCTGACTCTGCTCAGGTTAGCCTCAGTTCACCCGCCACCAGTCAGACAGGGCAGCCAACCTAGATAGCTAACTGTAGATAATCAAATCCTCAATTTGTACTGTAGAGGAACCTCTCATTTCTAACAGGTTAAAATTCAGCTTATGCAAACTCATGTCTTTGTGCAGATTTGGGTTATGCATGCATACAAATACACCCGTTACTGGCGTGATGAAGCAGTTTACTCCCTGCCAACCCCCCACCCACCACCTTTAAACACCCACCTGTCCTCCCCAGCTGCGGTGAGGCGCATGGGGCAGGGGCAGCAGGGGAGATGTTGGATGCAGGAAAAGCCACCAAGGAATGAGGCACAACAGTGCCTGACTGTCAGGTGATGTGGCTCAATGCCATATCATAATGACAAGATTTGTGCGAGGGAAAATAAAAAATGGTCAGAGTACCATGGCAGAGGACTTCAGTTAGACAAATGACAGATGGTGACCTGAAGCTTTCCAGACTTCCCTTTGCTTTCACAGAAGGACAGACTGAAGAGGGCTTTCTAGGTGTAAAATGAAAAATCCTAGTCCTCAAACTGCTTTTTGAAACAGCTTTAGCCCACTGAACTACCTCTGTTTGAGGACATGTCAGTCAGTAAAGGCTTTTACCAGACTCTGCCTACAGAGCCTGGAGGCTGATGTACCCTCAGTGTGGGCCCGCAGAGCGTCACCAAACTGGACACACCACCTACAGCTGGTGGCCGGGAGGATCATGCCCACCACCAGTGTGCGACTGAGGCGAACTCCAGATGGAAGCAAGATCCCAGAGTTTCACATTAGGATCTGTCTCTTCGAGAAACATTGGTATAAAACATGATACAAAGGCCCTTTAATTCCTGATGAAGGTGGGCAGCTGCTGGGCATTATCTGTAGTCTACCAACGCCTTCAGGTGTCTTCGGACTGCGGTGAGCGAAGCCCTGCTCATTGCAGTCTGCAGGCAGCACTACACCTGCTTGCTCAGGCAGCCATGGAAGCTGAACCATTTCCTTCTTGTTTTATGGCATTTCTTACGTGGCTTAACCAACAAACGCGAACAAGCCGCAGCCGAGAAGATTCGGTTAACAGAAGCCATGGGGTGCTTTTCTCAGAGACGGGCACCCAGCATAGCAGAAATGGAAGCAGCCGGCTCCCTCGCGCGTTCCAGCCGTTCAGTGCGATTAATACGGTAACTAGCAGCGCTTAACGTGCCCCGCAGCTGGGGCCCCGCTGCCCCTGGAAGGGCTACACAAGGGGATCGGGCAGTCGGGGCAAGCTGCGGAAGTGGCCGACCCCACCGGGCACCCCGGGAAGCGCAGCGGGAACAGCGAGACCCCCGGCGCCGGGCCCGGGCCGCCGTCGCAAGGGCGGGCCCGCCGCACAAGGGCCTGCTGGGAGGCGGGCCCGGCGCGCATGCGCCCGCTGCCCCCCGCCCCGCTTCCAGCCCTGGTGCCCCCCGAGGGCGGCGGCCGGCGGGGGCGGAGCGGGGCGGCTCGCGGGCGTGTGGCGGGGCCGGGCCGCTCCCTTCCCCCCGCGGCGCGCCGCACTGCGCAGGCGGCGGGTGCTGCTGGCGCGATGGCGGCTGGGGACGGCGGCGACGAGGCGCGGGTGCTGCAGAGCCTCCGGGGGAAGATCTGTAAGTGCGGCGCTGCGGGCGGCGGCCGGGCCTCCGCGCTCGGGCGCCCGCTCCTGTCCCGGCTCCGCCGCTCCCCCTCCTTGCCCGTGCCGAGGCGGGCGCTCGTGCGGCGGGCGCTGAGGCCGTGGCGCGCGGGGCCGGGCGGGGGGTGGCGGCGCGGAACGGGGCGGGGGGGGGGGGAGCAGCCGCTGCTCACGGCGGTGACCTTCGGGCCGGGCGGCCGGGAGAGCCCCGCCGGCTGGGCGCGGGGGCCCGGGCCGCGCTGCGGCGGCGCCGGGAAGGGGCTTTGTGGCGGGCGCGGCCGGCACGTGCTGGCGGGGGCGGGCGGGGCCCGGCCGGGGTCTGCGCGGCCCCGGGGCCCGGCGGGCGGGAGCGAGGGAGGGAGCGAGACATGCGGCGGGGTGGCCGGGGGCCGGGGGGGCTGACGAGCGCCCGTCGCTCTGAGGGCTTCCTTGAGTCAGCGGGCGAGCAGAAATGCCCCCTCCCGTCCAGACCTCGGGCATCGGAGTCTGTTTGTCAAGCAGAAATTGCGAAATTATTGATGTGCAGGAAGTTGGTGGTAGAGGGTGGTTCTGGAAACGGTCATTAATGCTTCTGTTTCTTTGTGTAGCGTGTGCGCGAGTGAGAGGGAGGCAGAGAGAGAGGCTGGTGACTTTATTTTGGTGGTTAGGAAGTGCTGACTAAAAATACCTATACATTCAGTAACGTGGGAAACCAAAGGATGAGCTGGGGAGGAGGCGCCGGGGAGGAAAACAGATAGTGTGGTGCGGCTCGGGAGGACTTCAAAGCAAAATAGGAGAAACAGGATGTGCGGCGGCTTCCTGAAGGGGTATCAAAATACATTCATACAATTCAGATGCAACCCATTTATTTCCTTTCTCACGCAGTCGATCGGCTTTTTGAGAATGAAGCGGAACAAGTTGTATTGGGCATGGCCCTGGGATTGGGAAGGGGTTGTGAAAACCTTCTGAAGGATTAGGTTTGGTGAAGGAACAGAGTCGCGTTTACTTAAGTACTGTCGCACAGTATAGGCTTGAATATGTCTTCAGTAAATAGAAGACTAGGTCATGAAGATAGGAGACTGAAGTGTAGCTGGAGGTACTCTTGCTTGACTGTGTTAGTGATAGGGATTGCCTCTTGAGTAGACAGGGCTGAACACACGCTTGCTGAGATCTTACGTTGTTAGCAATTGTCACAGAAGTAATACATGTCATCTTAGCTTTAAAAACGAATATTGCTAGTTTTGGGGCTGAGACATTAATTACTGAAGCTGACTTATTTATTGACACTGTTCTGCTTCCTAACTTTTATCATAAGGTTGACAACACTGGACAGCAAAACATTCCAGGAGTTTCGTGATACTTGAACCTGATAAAAGTTTTCCATTAAGCATTTCAAGACAAAACCCCAAATGTCTCAAGACTTTTGTAGAAACTAGTTTTATTGTCCCATTTATGTGTTCTGGATTGAGCTTGCAGTTGTATCGTAACTTTGTTCAAATATCTGGCAAAAGTACCGAGGACTATGATCTGCTTCCTGGGGAATACATAAAAAGTTCGTGGAGAAAGATGGACCCATAAGAACCGAAGGAGCCCATTTGGAACATGAGTGGAAGTAATAGCTGCAATAGAAGATGTGTCTTGTAACAGTGTGAAAATCACTTAGTAAAGCTACTTGTTTCTTCTAACAAAACAAAAACACTGTTTAAAAAAAAAAAAGATAAGAGTTAAATATGCTGTGGAAGCTTGCAAGCCTTAGATGCTCTTATGGCTTCTTCGCACAGCAAATACTGTTTTATTTTCACTTCTTACTAGTATTTTACTAATGTGTTTTTTTAGGGGAAAGCTCTCTGAATGAACAATAATAATCAAATGTAATAGTGTAATCTCCCTTGATCTGGAGGGATTATCGGTAGCAGACCTCACTTTGGAAAGTTGATGTTCATAGTCTGTAAGAATTCCTTGTAACATTTTTCTTGGAAGTGGAATACATTTCGGTGCCTAAGCTTTGTTGGCATTTAAACTACTACAAGACTTGACACTGGCTCATTTTAGATGTATTGCATGAGAGAGTGTGGTAGGTTTAACGAGGTAATGCCAGTTGTATGTGATTCTGCATGTATAGAAAACACCATCTGGGTAAGTTCATACTGTTGTTTTACAATACACAAATAGGTGATAAAATTTAAAGTTGGTGACTTCACACAAATCATCACAACAGACTGAATTGAGGCATATACTTACAGGTGGTTTAAATAGCTGTTACATACCTAGCCGTGAAAAAACAGAGCAGGGACACATTTGCAGGCCCTGGCACTTGCTCTGTTTTCTGCGATACCAGTGTTCACAGGAGTCTCCTGCCTCTGGTTTTCAAGAGGCAAGATGAACTGGTCTTACCAGTTTAAGACCCCATAATATTTTTTGAAAATGTGGTATTACACTTTAGCAGGCTTCCACCAGAAATCTACTGAAGGTCTGTCTTCATGGTGACTCTTTTGTATTGTTGGCTCTATTTTATGTGTCACAGTAATGACGAAAGCGCTTTAGAAAGGTATGTATATATCACATAGTTTTAGGCATATCCCAGAGTGTAGTGTTTTAAGCTGTATAACTAGCCTCTGTTTTCATTTTATGATGTACAGTGGTATATTTTTAGGTGGTAAGTGATTTTTCATTACTTTGATTTTTGGTGTGTTTACTGAAACCTGCCTTAGTGGATCACTTGGAAAATGTTATCTCCCAGAGCTCATTTGACAAAATTCAGGGTGCATTCTCTTTCAGACTTCTTGAACTGAGTTGTTAACACTGCGTGGTTATCTCAGATTATGATGCACTCCTGGAGTGGATTTAATTGTTGCTATGTAATATGTTTAGTCCTGTGGAGTTTGTGTGCATAGATGTCTTCTAAATGTCTTTGTTTGAGGTCCCTGTCACAGGATGTATGCTAATTGCACACTTTCACTTGACAGAGGATATTGTGAATAGCATTTATCTATCCCACCTCCTGCTTTTGCTTGGTTTCTGATGCACCTTTAATGGTGAACAGGCTTTAACTTGATGTTTTCATGCAGTGTCTACATTTAACAGATGATGTGTAGGCAAAGGAGTTTGACAGAACTGTTGAATTTGGTAGGTTGCTCCATTATTGTTATTACTAACTCATAATATTAAAGTAACATGAAGAGTTTGAATTTATTACATGATGTACCCCTGAATTCCTATTGCTGTAACACTTGAGTATTTATTAGCATCACAGCTTTTCTCTTTTGTTTAGGTTTGATCTAATCTTATTTTGAAGTGAGATTTTTAACTAGGTATTTATATAGAAAACCTAAACAATATTTTCTAAATATATTAAAATCCAAAGCAATATGCGTAATTGGCCAAAGTGTGGATTTGGGGTTTTTTAATGCTATTATTATGTTTTGTTCTTTTCTCAAAGTATCTGAGTGACAGTAAAGTTAGTTTAAAAGTTAGGTAACTAACTGCAATTATGAACTTCTGCCTTTTCAAAACAGTAAGATTGATGTTTATTATTTTAGCGATGCATTTCATGGTTTGCCTATTGAATTAGTCTACTGAATGTGTCATGTGAAAATAGTTTCTGGATTAATTTAGTCTGGTGACCAAAAATGGTGAATTGATACGATCAATACAAAATAAGTCTGTTACTGCTGGTGTTGCATCACTTGCACGTTTTTGTGATTTGAACTGCAAATTTAACACTTATGTAATTTTAAATGAGAGCCTCTGTAAAGAGTCTTGAAATATAGTTCCATAGTCAGATGAAGAAAATTGGCTTAATTTCTCTCTTCTTCCCAAAACAACTTTACCTGGTGTTTCTGACTAACCATTCTACCTACACTTTCTAAATAAACCCTTGGAAAACACTGGTGTACAGTTCCTCAGTATACTTCTCACACTTCTTACTTTTTTTTTTTCCTTTCAGTCCTTTGAACAGTGAAACGTAGGCAGTCTTCAGAATTACATACTTGATGAATGTACTGAAGATTAAACATCCAAGCAGATACCTGGTGTTGTTCATACTTGATTTTTATGCAACCATTACAACCTTAGGTTTTTGAGGACAAACTAAGACTTAGTGTATCAAAGACCTATGCTGCCCCCCCCCCGAAAATAAGCTTCTTGGAAGAGTTGGATATGATATGACTGAAAAGACTCCCACAATTATAGATATTAAGAGGTGTTTGGAAAGATGTGAAAGCTCATGCTCTGTACTCCACTGGATGAGTGCTCTGAGGTTATTTTTAACTCGGAACTAAGAATCATCCCCCCTGCATCCCAAAAACCTCAATAAATTTGTCTGTGCCTTAAAGCTAAACACTTGGGCTGTGAAATAAAGGTTTTTATCCTACTAGAAAATCAAACCTTCCATTTCTTCTGTTCCTTCGGGTAGAAAGTTTCTTTCAATACTGAAAGACTACAGTATAGTAGACATAAAAATTGTGAATTATGTATAAATATTTAATTTTTACTCTTTTAAGAAAACACAAAACTATAATAATTGCAATTTCCTTTCGAAGTCCACTGTACAGCATCTTTACAGTGCCAGTTAAGTAATGCTTTATCTTAATATTTTATGTAAAAATAGGATGGTGAAGCTACAGAGTATTAACTAAAAAGTAAAGATTCTTACCAGGAACAACAAACACATACAGTTCGTGCTTATTAATTACAAACTACAGTATCAGAGGCTCTCTGGGGATTATTAGCCTCTTTCATGAATTTATGTTTGTATTTTCTTTAATATATTTTATTAAAATAGCTTTTTTTAAGGCAGTGTTCAATTTTTGATGCTTTTCTTGGTTCTTCTGCAATATCACAAGTGTAATTTTGAGTTTAGTCTCTTTTTGGAGTCTAATGACATTAAAAACTGGTTCTCTTTATGTCCCAGTCTGTCAATATTAAGTGTGGTGTTTAAAAATAATACGTATACTTCCTCTTCTCCCACACCCAAGTTGTTGAAAAGCTCATTGATGCTTCAGAGAGCACAAGTTTTAACTGTGGAAGTTACTTAATTGTCTGTTCATACTTTCCATCAATGTACATATCCCCGACTTGGTATCATAAATGAAGTTCAGTTGCTGTTCCTGTGAAGCTGTCACGTCCTGTGCTCAGATACAGTTGTGGTAGCCTTTTCAATGCCAGGCATTACTTACTTCACTTTCAAGACTGTAATAATCTGCTTCACAAAAAAGGGGGGGGAGTGGAGAGAGAGGAAACAAGAGTTCTGATTTTATAACTTAGCAGCATAGTCAGTAAGGCTTACATGCTTCATATCTGCAGTTTTTTTTAAAAAGGAAGATAGGTATGACACTTCAAATCTAGTTTCAAGCTGTGGAGGTGGCATATTACTGAGACATAAGTAATGAAAACTCAACACTTTGGTGTAGTTTTCATCCTGTTACTCTGAATACCTTATATAGAATTTAGATAATATTGTTTCCACATTTCAATGGGAGAGTTATTTCCAGTATCAGGTAAGGATGAATGCTACTGTAAAGGTCCTAGTTAAGAGCTAATGCAGAACACAATCCTGGTTGCCTGTGTTTTAAGATAACAAAGTGAAACGGGGACAGAGAGTCACTACTCACCTATTAGGAGCCTCTTACATGAGAGAGTACTAGAAAAGCTTGTCTTGTTTCTTTTAGTAGAATAAAAAGTGAAAAGGGTTTGTTTGCTGTCTTCAAAGACATTCAGAGGGGAAGGAAACATCGGGGGATAACTATTTAAGATAAAGGGCAGTGTTGCTGTAAATAAATGTAGATGTCTGCGGCATTCAGATTTTGGAAGAGCCTTCCAGTTTGAGCATTGGCAACTGTTTTTAGCTGTAACTACTTAGAAGTAACCATTTCCAAAAAGGGGCTACCTGATGTCCAGCATGTGTTATTGCAGTGGCCTTAGACTCAGTACCTCCTTTGTATTCCTGTGTTGACAGTCATCCTGTCTCATTAGAAACTTCCTTTTCTACTTGTTCTTATCTGTGTTTCCTTTAGTCAGTGGGTGATTTTTCTCTCCTCTACTAGACCAGACAGTTAGGAAAAAATAAACAGTAGTCGTAGCTGAACCTTTGAAAATCTATCAGTCAACTTAAAATCATCTGTTCATTGTGGAAAATGAAATAAAGATTTGATGGGTAAGTTCTTATTAATCAGCTTCCTTTAGCCAAAGTATTTGCAGAGAAAATACCAAGTGAGCAATAGCTCAGCCAGATCATGTCTTGGTCTTATGACCTAATGCCGTATCACCTCAGGCTGCAAGCTTCTCGGATTTAGCAAGCTACCCAGGGTCAAGCCCGGGATGAGACCTCTCAAGGGAAAGTGCAGGTGCTGCAGGAAGTGGTGTTCATGAGTCAGTGTGCCGGCCTCTTCCCGTCGACTCTCATTCCACCTGAAGCTGGATGTAGCAATTTCTGTATGCTGTTGGATCTTATGCATTGAAAAAGTATATGGAAATGCATGCTAACTGAATAGGAAAGTAAATTCTGGACACGCATTAAAGCTGTAAAATTCTTGTGCCTAGTGTTTTGTGGGGTTTTCTCTCTCAATATTTACAGTCACTTTTTTATTTACAGATGACGCCAAACACTTAGTACCCAACAAAATGAGAGATTTTTTCTGTACCATAAACTTGGACCAAGAAGAAGTTTTTCGTACACAGGTAGTTGAAAAGTCTTTAAGGTAAGATTAATTTTTAAATGCAGATAAGACTGTCTCAGTTCAAATAAAACCAAGATATGTATCAATGTGCATGTGCTTTTTATTATACCTCTTTAAAATGAGACCTGACTTGTGGCAACTACTCAGAAATGTTATAGTAATGTGTGAATTGTGAGAGTAGTTGAAAGAAGATAGAATTGAGGCTTGTGAGTAGTAACTTTTAAAATGAAGCATGCTTAACATACTTCACTGTTACTTTATTCTGTTATGTTGGGGAGCATAACATTCTTTTTCTTGCTAAGTTGTTTTCAGGGGAAAGAAAGCTGCTTATTAATTGCTCTCTATGTCATTTCCTACTTAGGACATGCAGTTGGTCTGTATTGGTGAAATTCTGCTTTTAGTATCTGTTTGTAGAATGAAGGAACCAGAACTTTTCCGTGTATAGTTTTGTGTGCTGTGGGATGTACCCCCTGACCACACCTTATTCTCTCCTGAGTTGTTGTTTTGGGAACTATAACTTGTACCCACACAGGGTGGCTTGCTTTGCCTCCCTGAGCAGCACTTAGCTGTTGATTCTGCTACTTAAAGCCTTAAAAGCAATCAGACAAAAAAAGTCATAACATAGCTATAGTAGTATAGGTGCTTTGTCTCAAAACTCTAAAGTTCACTGATGACCCATACTGAAGCATCATTGCAGCTGTGTTGCTCAGAATATCTGAGTGACAGTTTGTTATCTGGAGATGACGTTAAACCTTCCTTGTAAAACCAAGAAAGCCTGTTCAGATCTTGAATTGTTCCCTAATTCTTGTTGTTTACAGTGGTTTTATTGTTAATGTTTATTCTTTGAGCCATCTCTCTAAATGTTTCCTGGTGAGAAACAGCATACTGCTTATATGGCAAACTTAAATTGGGAATTTTACTTCTTCAAAGCATCTTTAAAACGCTTTAAAGCCTCCTTGTGCCTCTACGTGAAAAGCGAACACCACATACATGCAAGCAGAAATAAATATTTTGCTAATCTTCCTGACCTGTAACTGCTGTAGTCAGATCCAGAAAATTTTCAGAATATAACTGGCTGCAATTGAGATGGATTACCAATCCAAACTCAACTGAGTAATCCTTCAGAGAAGAATGTTAAATTGGATTAAAGCAGAAACTTAAAATTTTCCCTTCAAATAATTTGATGGGTAAAAGGGAACCCAATTCACATTTTTAAAATAAAGACTTTGCTGTCTGATTCTTGACATGTTAATAATTGAAACCCTAAAAGTTACTACTGTGCTTAGCAACAAGACTTACTACATTTAATATAATGTCTGTTTATGCAGACAGTCTTACTATATTCTGTTTAAGAATTTTTAAACTTATTTTAATCATCTGATAGTAGAAGTGTTAGCTGCATAGTAAAACATTTGATAAATCACCTGAGAGTCATCAATTTTAAAAAAAATTAAGTACTCGTTTAACTGAAATTTGATTAAATCAAAGAATCCCATTAGCACTTTACAGAAGAAAGGAAGAAGAATCTCACTATAACAAAATACCAACGTGGGGGAGTCTTAAGTGATGCATATGCACCCTTCCCCTCAAATTGAGAATTTTTCAGGTGATACGAAGTTAGTATTTCTAAGTTGAGAACATTTTATTAAGAGTTAGTGTTCTGAATCACTCTTTGCCCATAGGTGCCTTTCTGTCTTCACTGACTGCACAGGGAACTCTTTCATCCTCTGAATTATTGCTGTGTTGTTAGATTGACAGCATGAGTAGGGCTTCCTAAAACTGATGAAACATAATAAAATAAGTCATCCTCTGTTAGCAGCAACCAGAGCTGGATGCTTACACTTGATTACTAGTGTGTATGTAGTTATGAAGGCTGATACTTGTTCCAGAAACTTAATTATACCATCTTGTGCTAGAATACCGTACTAACCTAGAGGTACTGGAAGCGAAGATGAAAGCTCTGATCTCTTATTAGTCCCAAAACTTTATAAATTGCTTTTTAGTAAGGTGTAGTACAGTGTAATTTTAATAATAAATAGAACTCGAAATTTAATTGTTTTGTTTTATTTGCTTGCTTTTTCTTTCACACGCAATTCACAGTCTGATTCTGGCACTGTATTCTGGGTTGCAAATTTATACTAGCTATAATCTAAATTGTATTCAATGAATATCCGCTAGTTAAACGCCTGTGGAAGTAATTATCACTAGCATTAAAATTATCTTGGACTATAGTGATCAAAAACTAATGAAGAAATGTATTTTTAAAACGTGCAAATAGGTTTGGACTTTCGCCAGCACTGGGACTATTGTTAGAGTGCAGATGCGAAGCATATGACTTTTCAAAATTAGAAAAAACATGAATTAACACTGAAGTGAAAGCAGGATATTTTGACTAAAGACTCAAGAAATATTTCCTGGTGTGGTGTGGGATTTCTGTGGATTCTGAAGAAACAAACTCTTTTGCCTTGGAAAGTTTAAAGAACATCTGTTAACGTCCTCAAATATGAGGAATTGGGGAAGGGTTGTGGTATATGTGTGTTGCCTTTTTTTATTTAAACTAAATTCAGTTTCTTTTTTTCAAACTGAACTTTGTGCGAATGCAAGGTTATAGCAAAAATTCTCTTGTTGATATAACTGCAGATTTTTATCAAATGATAGATCTAGGGGCATTCTTCAGTTTCTGCTTAGAACTGCCAGTTTAATATAGCAAGGAAAGGAAGAGCAAATGCATATGTCGCATATTTAAATTTAATCTCTTGTATTACCGTAATCCAGTTCTTCCTGTATGACAGTCTGGTCTTCCTTCGAATTAGCACTGTCTTCTAATTTTGTATCTGTCACAGTCTTTAAAGTTCTTGCATCAAAGTCACAAATGAAAGTACTAAACTGACTGAATCCCTGAGGAACAGGTTGAGTAAGTTTTCCATTTTAATTATTCCTCATTGGTATAACCTACTGTACCCCTTCATCCAGTTCTGTATCCAGCTAATAATTTATTTATTAATCCTTTGTACTGTGCATCTTAGATTTTCTCTCTGTGCCTTATTTGCTAAAGAATAATCAGCAGCTGGTTTATTAGGCAGTGGTGTTAATCTGTGAAAGGAAAAATTTATTAACACGAACAATGCATTATCTTCTATTTATGCTTATAATATTGACCTGCTCTTTATTGCATAATCTGAGACTTCATGTAATGTTGAGATCAAAATAATGATTGTGGGGGGATATAATTGTGATGTTGGCTCTCTTTAGCCATAGTGTATGGCTGCTAAATAGGCTTTTGGAAATCTCTAATAGTCTCTATCTCAGACTAATTATTTGATTATAATTGGATACATAGTGTTATACAGATTCAGCAAGAACCAGGGACTTAACACTTAGTTATATGCAGAAGTTGCTATTGTATGTCGTGGTCTAGCGTTCTCCTTAGGATGTCTGACTGAAGCTGAGTTAATAGCTGTTTCCCTTGATACCAGTGCCAGCTAGTTCACCTACTGTTCACTCTCTCTGCTGTCTTTGTACTGGTGCAAGTAATATTTGTAGCTGTTAAGGGGAACCATATCATGGAATTGACCCAAGTTTAAGATAAGACTTTTTTTCATCTATTTTGGTCTAAGTTATTGTGTCAGTAGAATTAAAATGAGCAACCAAGGTAACAAGGAAATTGAGGCTGCTTAGGGCTGCATTTCTGCTAAAGGTAGTGCTTGTGAATTTGTACCTTTAGTGGTAGTGCTGACAAGAAGAACCTAGTCCTTGAAATCAAAGCTGGATTTGTTGGCTTTGAAAATCAAAAACTGAAAAGCCACAGGCAAACTTTTCAACTGAGAATTCTTAAATTATTTCTCAGTGTAGTGCAGACTTAATACTGATTTATCTGCTTTGAAGCCGAAGATGTAGGGTCCGTGTTTGAACAAAAGGAACATTTTCACTTCTGAATTTCCTCCAATTAAAGCTCTTGTTTCTAAACATCAGTTCTAGGAATTTGGAATGCCAGATTTTTCATCTGTGTTTTTTTACCTACTTTTTAAGTTAGTTATCAGCTCTTCTCTTATTTTTAACATTTAATAAACCATTGGTCCTTTAACATTTGGTGGTTTTTCTAAAATTGTTTTGGAGGGAAGAGAGTAGGGATGATACCCTCTTTTTCCTGGTATCTTTTTGGGTAGGTAATACTGTGAACTCACTGTTCCAAACATAAGTATATTTGTGTTAGTTTAATAAAGTATTGTAGCAGTATAGTGTCAGAAAGGTACTTTACAGGGAAACAAAAAACCCCACTTTGTTTCTGAGTTTGGTATGACTGTCATCTCAGTACTCTTCTGTAGAAAGAAAGCAGAGACTGAAATTAGTTTCATGAAGCTGCACACTTTGCCCTGCTGATGTTAATTGTAGTTAAAAGTATTTTAACTCTTTAAGAATCCAGTAGTTCTGAAATAGCGGGGTTTGTTTTGTGGATGCACTTCATTGTCAGAATTCACAACTTGCAGTGACCCAAATAACTGGTTTTGTTCAGTCTTGAAATACAACATTCTGACTATGGGCTGATTGCATCAATATGTACTCCTTAAGTTTAATGGAAGTATAAATTCCTTAAGTGAAGATACCAACACATTGTGAGGAACTCAGAGTCTTTTTACATAGAGGTCTCTGCAAATGGCAGTTAAGTAGGGCGAACTGTAAACATTGGACTTCCTTAGATGGAGAAATGGCATGACCATTTCAGCATGTGGAGAATGTGTATTTGAGATGAACATTTCTCTTCTTCACTGTTGTGTTTTATACTTGCTAATGCTTATGACTTCTTTTCTCGGGTCTGAATCTCTGAGCATCAAATTTGACACAGAAGTTAGAGCTAAGCAAATGTCAGTTAGTGAAGTAATCCCTGAATTGTGTTTTGATGTAATTTAATCATGTACTGACTGAAAAAGGAGAAACATAAAACTTGTAAGTGTTTCAGGAAGTCATTTGGGCTGGGTAGAGAACCAACTAGAATAATTTCAAGACAGAAAAATAGAATGGAAATCACAGAGGAGACAACACTTTGTGTGCACTTTTTTTTAAAACATATATAAGGCATTCATGAAATTTTATCTTGCAATGTTACTGTATGTTCTTGTAATGAAATGGTTGTGGATAACTTTGATAGATGAGTATAGTTCTAAAGGCCAAGGTTTGGGACTGCAGTAAAAATGTAGCATTTTAGCGTTTGTCTTCTGTATAAATAAAGTGTTTTTCTATTTTAACTTTCAGTCTTTCTTTTCAGCCCTTACTTTGGGGAAGAGTTTTACTTCGAGATTCCAAGGACATTCCAGTGGTTGTCCTTCTACATTTATGATAAAAGTGTTTTACAAAAAGACCTGCGTATAGGTAAGTTCTGGGATACTGTCTATATCTTGTGTAATGTTTGGTTATTTTCAGTATCATCTGTAGTAAGGATACAATTATTAAGGTGATACCTTTTTCAAAACATAATGTATAGTGGACTTAAACAACATATTCCTTTAAAGTTTGAAGAGCAGGATTTTGTTTCCTTACTTTATTTGATTATACTAAAATATATTTTAGGCCAATAGGACATTTCGTAGTCTTATAGACTCAATACATTTTTTAAAATTCTATTTGTTTTTTTTCCACTTCTGTTTCATTGGATTACTTGAATAATTGTCACTGCCTGTAGGTCTTTTAAAGAATGAGTTCTGGAATAATTCCACAGTAATTGCAATTGTGGAATAATTCTTAAAATTATTTATAGATTTATTTTTTTTTTTTCTGTCAGTGCAACCTGTAACTTAGTGACTTAGAAGTTGCTGCAAAATGCTTTATGTAGCTTAGGTGAAAAATTGCAGGAAGTGGATCCCCCCTCCCCAGCATAGCAGCTGGTATTTGGATATAGTTTCTGTAAAGAAGTAATCGAAGAAGGATTCACGTTACTTAAATTGAGGAAGAAAATAATTTGCACCAGGATGCCAGATGATTTGGTGTAATAACAGCTTTCCAAATAGCAATCAGGAGAGTAAAAGGCACCTACCGTCAGTTTCCTATTTAAACATTCTTCAACACCATTACTGTTCTTTCAAATCTTTATTATGTTATTTCCAACCACAAGTGTGTTCTTATCCAAGATAACACATGGTAATTAATTTAATTTGGCTTTATAGAAACTATTTTTCTGCTTTACTTATGGAAACAAGGAACGTGAAGCATAAGCTTTTCATATAGCAGTATAAGTGTAAAAAACCCCTAAAATATTTTAAACAAAAATCAACTTCAAATCTATTTAAATGTTTGTCCTATTCAGATGAATCCTTATGCTTATCTCTCCCTGTCTCCCTCCCCCAGGAAAGGTGTCAATCAAAAAAGAAGATTTATGCAACTACACAGGAAAAGAAAACTGGTTTATGCTTCAACCTGTTGATTCTAATTCAGAGGTTCAGGTAACTATTAAATTGCACATTTACATTTTAAAATTAGTAATAGATTAGTGCATTAATGGTAGAAGTTTATATTGAACTGTAGCAGATAGAGGTTAGCATCTGTCTAATTTTGAGGGACAGTTGTGTCTTTCGGCTTGATTAGAGAATAATGCATATTCTACATTTCTAAACTGGTTGTATTGGTCATGATACTTAAAACTGGCAGAAGACTTGTAACAACTGTTTGGAAAATGTCTCAATGGTACTTTGATGTCTAAAATTGTTGAAAGACAAGCTATGTACATGAGACGGGATAATGATTTAGGAAACTACTGAATCATTTATTTAGTCAGTTTTGGAGTTATCGGAAAGTATGACTAATTATATGACATGAAATAGTCTCCAAAACTGGAGGTACTTGTGCTGTGCTCATTTATCTTATTTTGAAATAGTTACTGCATTCAGTATCAAGTAACTTGCACTTCAGAGTTGTATTTTAGTCTGTGGTTCAAGTTCTTCTGACAGGATTGTTCCAGTAGCGTAAAAATGAGATGGCTCTAGAAGTTGTAGCAATTCCCTTTTTGGCTTGAGGAAAAAAACCGAACAGTATTCTTGAGAATCTCTTAGCCTTGTTGCTGTGATAAACAGTTTATTAGATTTTAATAGTTTTTTCAGATTTGCGTAAGGGAAAAAGTCTTGAACTTGGCAGTGTTTGTATTTTTCTAGTAACTTGGAAGTCCCTCTGAGTAGGGAGAACGCTGTCTACTTTTACAAGAGGTGAATGTGCACAGAATTCTCAAAAAAAACACAGGTTGTTTTCCAGGATTAATCATCTGTGAGTCGTAAGTTATGGATGTATAACAGGACATACAATCGCTTTACTTGGAGACAGATTTTCAAAACATCTGAATGCCACTTTCTCTTATCTGTTGAAAATCAGTCCTTGTTAGGTTAGGATAGAATATAATAGCATAGTTCAGTTGGAAGTGACCTACAGATCATTTAGTCCAACTGCGAATTGTCACATTCTTCTTCAATCCTTCCATCTAATCACTCTGAATATTCTAGAAAGTCTTTTACAGATATAAACTGAAAAGCAGTTTCTGCTTTGACTTAAATATTGTCATGCTTGCTATGCTTTTTCCTCAGTAGTAAAAATGTATTCTGACAAAAAGTAATCTTTCATTCAATACAATATAAGTATGAAAACTTGATTATAATATTCCATTAACAGAATTTAGCGATTTCTTACATAATGGAAATTAAAAGTTATTAATTTTCCATACCTTTGTAGCTCACAGTAGAATGTAAGCTTTTACTAATACTTTTCTATGGCTGAGACACGTGTAGAGCACTCTCCTGCATGACACATCCATTGAAGGATGACCTTTTCTGCTAAGGTATCTGCTCCTCATGTTAGTCTTTCCTTGAGTTAGGGCATTTGGGTAGGTTTCTCCTCTATTCCGCTTCCTCTTTCCAGGAAATTTGTAAGAGCGGAGCTGAGACCAGTTCTAATCTGCTAGATTTGGCTGAAATGTTGTTAGTTTGGATGTGCCATAACATACTAAAATATATTCCTAGGAAATTCCCAAGGTTATTGATGGGATAGGGGTGAAAATAGCAGGCTTTCTTATAGTGTACATGCAGCAACAGTTCACAAATGTTTGTAAAGCTAGATAACAGGTTTTTGGGAAAAAAAATTGTTTTCAGATGTGCTCTTCTCCTTATGGTACCATACATGTAGCTGGCATTTTTTCTTCTAGTTCCCTCCATGTGAGTGTTTTCCAGAATTTATGATGGGTGCAAGGCAGTAGGATGGCTTTAGAGTGTTCCTTGGCCTGTACAGGACACATTGCAGTTTGCCTGGTTGGGCAAGCTTGATTTGTTTCACAAAACCATGTACTTTCTGTGTACCAGTATTCTGTTTTTTCATACAGGCTAACTGCTCTAATGAGCAGCCTGTGTATCAGGTACATTAGTGCTGGAAGTGCATATTGAATATTGTGGTATACAGCTTGTAGATCTACAAAATCCACATGAAGTCGTAAGTTCTTTGGCACTGAGTGTTGTCATATTCACTAATAAGTGTATTTTGGATTTGTTGTTTTCTTATAGTCTCTACAGGAAATTGTCAGCTCTACCTTGGTAGGACAATGAAAGTATCACAGGAAGACATTTGAGTTTGTTTATAACTTAGTTTCTAGAAAGGCTTAAAAGTATGTTAAATGTAACATTTTGTCTTCTGTGGAATTACCAAGAATTAAACTTGCTGATTCATAAAACGATCTTACTTGTAACGAATTCAGGACTTCTTTAGGGTCACAATCCACTCCTAATGCAGAAGCTGTAGACTAGTCTGTTCTGGTTCTACAGTTCTGTACATACAGGCAATCTGAAGTGGAGGTGATAAGTTCATCAGAGTAAAAGCATTATATACTTGAGTGAATATAAGTTTTTGGTGAAATAAGGGTATTGCATATTTCCTTTCAGGTGTGCATGAGAGAAGGGTCGCTTCTGCCCAGCCACTGAAAGTGTGTAAAAATTACTGTGATTTTTAGAAAGAATCTGTTCTGTGTTTTGATCTCAGCTGTTGGTTTTTTGTTTTTTTTTTTTGCTGCTGTTTACAATATTATGAATGGATATTCATCTTGTTTTCTTAAAACATTTTCCTTTGTCCACTATTTCTTGAAAAGTGTGCGTGAATGTGGCAATACTAGACAAGTAAAATAGCATTTGAAAAGCTGAGTGGAACAGACCATATTTCCCTGAAGTTGGTGTAAACTTGTTAATATATATGTATTAAAAATCTTAATGTTTCCTAAAATACAGATAGCTGTAGCATGCTAATAAAGTTCTTAGAATTGCTTGTGGCCCCCCCACATTTAAAAAAAAAAAATCTTCATTTAGCTGGTTTGAAATGAGGTCATATTGTTAAACGTGCCCTTGATCTTTGTTATTCACAGTAAGAAACATTTTGTAGAGACTTGATCTATGCTTGCAAAGAACATTGATAAGGTAAAAATTTTTCACGCACTTCTAAGGTTTTTGAAGATAAGTTTTACTTTCACTGTTCTCTTCTTTAAAATTGATGGGATTTATAATTACTGGAGTAAGGTACTCCAAATAGATTTCCCTGGTGTTCATGTAGAATGTGTAAATTTGGAAAAAATGGAGATGGAGCCTCAAGCCAGCTTGTAGATTCCTGGTGGCTCCGATCTCTAACCCTAGGAAAGAAGAAAGGTCTGGGTGAAGTAAACCGTGTGGGTTATGTGAGTTGAACGAATATTCCTGGTGCTAGGGAACTGTTGCCATTACATAGTGCTAGGAGCTCAGTGTGGTACACCATAAAATGCACAATTCAGGAATGTGGCATATGTTTGCTCTACTCTAGAATGGGAAAGCAGATAGAACCTCTGTCTGCTGTGTAGAGACATTTTTGCAGTAAGCACACAGAGTTAACAATTCAGTACTAAATGAGGGAATATTATGTAATTTGTGGAGTAATCTAGAGCCCCAGTTTTACAGTCCATGAGCCTCAAGGACTTCAGTTTACCAGAGGTGTTTGAGTGGATAATCTGGGTTATTTTAGTGGGGTTTTTTTGGTGTTTTTTTAATTAAAGTTTTCTAACTTCTAGCTTAGAATGGTTTTCTTCTACTTATCTTAACACTGTGTATGGCATAAAGATGATCTTTTTTATTCTTCCAAATTCCCTACTTCAGTTGTGATATTTGTTCCATTGAGTTGGGGGAAGTGGAAGGAAGAAGACAGTTCAAGAGAAATACTGTAATCTAGAGTTTCTGACATTGAGGGAGGAACTGGAAAATAACTGTTAGGCAGTTGTAACTCTGTTCAAACACCACCACTACCCTGAATAACTTTCTCAAATGACAACTACCCTTCAGATAAAAGAGTATACATCTCCTCCAAGGTTTTATGAAGGAAACTAACGCTGTCAAAAGTTACTTTCTGCTACACTTGGAACAGTAGTGTGATTCTGTATATGGAATGTGGGCACAGTGTATGAGTTCCTGTTGGCATAAATATTTGAAATACACTTGCTAGCCCAGTTTTCACTTACGAGCTTTAGAAAACTAGAAAACTTGTATTTATTACAGATACTTGTATTATTTCATAGTGTGGAAATGATAAAAATATTGAAACACTGAGGAGAAAAAAACTCTTAAAGTGTTAAAAGGTAGTAGTAATTCTAAAACCAAAACTGTGTAACTAAATTGATTTTGTAGTTCTGAAGTTTAGGTTGGTGATTTGGGCACTCTGGTTTTGGCTTCTTTGTTACTATGTGAATCTTGGCAGTGTGATCAACAGCTCCATCATCCGCTAGTCAGTATCTGAAAACTGATTGTTAATCCATTTGTAAAGTTAAAATGGTACCTACCTGCCTTTCAGCAACCCTGAGATCTACAGATGAAAAGTGTGTTCACATAAAGTGCGCTGCTTATTTATGGTGTAAGAATAGCTGATTTCTCTTTGTTTTGAACTAAAACCTGGTTGCATATTATGTCAAAAGTTCTGATGCAGATCTGCAGATCAGCTACTTCAGGAAACCATTGTGCGGCTCTCAACAAACAAAACAACAAAATGTACCCGAAACTCCATACATGTCAGGGAAATATTTACTTAGAGTCATATTTCTGTAGCCATCCTGAAACTGAGTTTTGAACAAACTGCATCTATAGATAGTTCTCAGGAGCAGTAAACTCGCTGTTTTACTCCTGATCAGTGTAGAATACAGGGTGGGGATGGGGTGTTAAAGCAAGAAGATGTTTAAGCCATTCACAAGGTCTGCCATACTAAAACTAGTTAAGTCAGCTATCACAACAAATACTAACGTTGTCTTTTCATTTGTCATTCAAAATCTTTGCCTTGTACGGCTGTTGGCCTGCTTCTCAGTATCCTCTTTTTATCCTGTAAATCTATTTTTGTAATTGAGCTTCTCTGCTTGACAAATATTTTTTTTAATATACCTGTGTTCCAATCCGTGTAGAAACAGTTTGCAAAACACTTGGCAGAGATTCCAAAATAGTTACATTTAAAACTTCCTTATAAAAGAAACTTCACTTCTCCTCCCACCTGATGCAGAGAGAAACACAGCCCTTGCCCCGGGGAATTTACAATAAAAACATTTCAGTTTTATGTCAGAACATAAGTACTGTAGAAATGTCTGCAAGGTCAGCTAAGGGTTTTAAGTTTAATTTTAGTGTTGTACAGCAAAACTGTAGTTCAAATTATAGCTTGTTTCCTTTGCCACACTTTAAAGTTACCTTCCAGGTCCCTTCCCTAAGAACCATAATTGCGGACAGACCATTGTCAAAGAGTACTAAGGACAACATGGTTTAGAGGAAAGACTTTGTCAGTGACTGGTTGTCTTAGATGTGGAAACCAGCACAAATAGCCAGACACTGAAAGGGCGGTAGCAGTATTGTTCAGGCAGCAGATGTCTGGAGCAAGGTTATAGTACCAAATTTTGGTCATGTCAAAAAAAGTTGCATATCATGGTTTGGAGATTTTGGAGCCTTTTATTGAGAGGGTAGAGTAGGCTGGCCCTTGCTGAGTTCTGATGTTAATCCGTGCTGTGCTGTCATTTATGGATTCTTTTTTATAATGGATTCAGCCATATCAGAAAAAAGGAAAGGAGAAAGTCAGATTTAGCAATTATTGCTACCTTTTTTTTCTCCTTTGGTTGTGTTTACTGCTCTATGAATACATCAGCAGACTTCATGAGATAGTTGAAAGCTGCACTGGGATGCTTAATGAATTAGAAATGATCTTTAGTCTGGTGGGATGGACAGGGTTTCACAGCTGGATATTAAATGTTGCTGGTTATGGCTACTGCATACTATTCTACTTTTCTAAATATACTTAACTGCCTTCAGAGTTCACAGTCATTTTAGAACTTTCTCCTGAAATGCTCTTAAATTCACTGTGTTTATTCAAGGGTTCATCCCCTGCTTAGGATAAAAAAGCTGAGGGGGGCTTTTGCACTTGGTACTTCCTCATGCGGGAAGAAACATTTTGTGTGTGTGCGTGTTAAATCTATGGAGGCTTGACTGATTCGTGTGCTATCTGCAGTTGAGGATAATGCTGCTCTTTAACATTGTCTCTCCAAGTCTGAATGCATTTTTTACACTCTGCTGGCAGTATACATGCTTGAGAACAGATACTTACTTGAAGTAGGTGTATTGGAATTACCTAAAATGATTCTAGCTGTAAACAATATCATTGTCCTAATTACTACATTTAAAATAAAGTCTTTTAAAATTATTTGTTTCTCTCTTGTTTTTTTCAGGGGAAAGTTCACCTTGAATTAAAACTGAATGAACTGATAACAGACAATGGATCTGTGTGCCAGCAGCTAGTAGTACAGTAAGAAGATACATTAATCCTTGAATGTTTAGTTGTTTGTTAGAACATTATGTGTTTTGGGTCTCATAATACTGAATGTAGTAACACTTTTTACGTGACTTCCCTTGGAGCCTACCTTGGTGAGGGAATGGGTATGTGCTTAGGGAACTTCTGCAGGAGTTTTTCACAACTGCTCATCTCTGCTGCTCCCAAAGCACTCACTTTTATTAGGACTCAGCATGGCTATCTGGTATCATTAGTTCAGTGTCTTGTAATTCCAAATGAATTGGATCTGATGAGAAAGCTAGGATATGCCCACTGCAGCTGACAGCCAGAACTTGCAGTACTGCTCTTACTGCTGGAATTGAGTTGCTGCTGGTGGTGTTGGGAACAATGTGAAGCTTTTTCATTGATCATATTTTGGTTTGCTAGGGGAAAATCTACTTTCAGTTTTGCTTCAGAATTAATTTCATGTGGTTAAGCATGATGAGGAATGTTTATAGAAAAACAAAGTACAGGAGTTGACAATCTGGAGCAGCATAATGTTGCCACATTTCAATAAAATTGCTTAGAAACAACCTCAGGATTTTTCACTACCAAACTTAATTTTTACTCCAAAGTATAAAGACATTACAGCATGTCAAAGAGCCTCATAGAAACTGTAAATTTTTGGCATACGTTATTTCAAAAAAGTCAAATGTGACCAGCATTAAAAAAAAAGCACAGAATGAGACATATTGGAAGATACTAACCAGTCTGTACTCTTGTATTGTTACTCTTGGAGCTGTGTATGATAATGGTGTTATGTGATGGCTTTGGAAGCCTGAATATACAAGTTACAGATGTTAGTCACAGAAGACAGATACCACATGTACTCATCATTCTTTTTATTCATTATTAAGCAGTACATTTAAGGCCAGAAATTGCTAAGAAGCTAATGCAAATACAGCTATACAAAATTGTTTTGACACTCGTAAGAAGTTTTTGCAGTAAGGACATACTAGAAGATACCGGTCTCTCTAGAAACTAATCATATCCTTTATCTTGGAAGAAGTCTGATAGCTTTTTATGTTACTTCTCTCTGGGAGACTGCTTTCATTGAAGAGACCAGTGGGATCTGGAGGCTTGCAGAGACTCAGTGCAATTGACAGTTTTCTCTTGTGACTCTATGTTCTCAGCATGGGTAAAGTTCAGGAGAGTAAGGTGGTCTTAACTGCAGTTTTTAGTTTCTCGTGCTTCAGAAGGAAATAAAGGCATTTTCTGCATTTGTGTCCTGTGGGATAGACCATGTGAAGAAAAGCATACAGACAAAGGGGTTGTAAAGATTTAAGGAAAAATTAAGATAAAACCTCAAAAGTTAGTAAGATTCTTTAATTTTGCTTTCCAACATTGTTCACGAACTTATATTTATTCAGAGATTGAGGGGTTTGGGTTTTGTTTTTTTTAAAATCTTCTCTGAGAACTTAGTATTAAAGAATGTGTTGTATTGCAAAACTGTGAGGGGAGGAAATGGTGTGTGGTCTTCTGTTTGTCTCAGTGGCTTCAGATCAGCTCCAGGGAGCAGGGGAAGACGATTGCACTGTCAATTTTGCTAATGTAATTTTAATGATGAAGTTTAAATTACGTTCGTTCTGTCTTCGTTAGCTATCTAAACCAAGATGAGTAGTTCAGTTGAAGTGAGACGTAGCAAAATAATCTCTTTCCTTTTTTGTTACTTAACATTATATGAAAAGGAAAGCTAGTTCTAAGCCAGTGAAACTGTTAATGTCTTAGTGGCTATTGTAGGCTGGTAATGCAGGCAAGATATGGAAATTTGCTGTATATCAGTGTATATTTATAACTTAAAGGTAATTCTGAATGTGTTTTTACTTGTAAAGTGGGTGGTATCTTGCTTCCTTGGGAGTCTTGCTGCTCTTATTTTTGTATCATACTTGCAGTGCAAGACAAAATTAGAACAGCTTTTCCCCCATGAACTATTCACAACCAAAAGCCTGCTGAAGCTTTATGATTTTGTGTTTTATTCCCAACTTAACTTGCTGATAGATGTCATTTTTTTAAAAAAAAATTATATATCATGCACTTTAAGTTAAATTTTTTTTAATTTTTATTTTTAAAAGATGTTTAGATTTTTCCACATGATGAAGAAAAGTTGCTTTAGACAGTTACTGTTGCAGATTGCAGTTTTGAGTAGGAAGTAGGTTACTCACTGTGCTGTCTCTTACGATCTCTTTATGACGGAGATAAATGATCAAAAGGAAGCCAGGGTTCTCTCGTGGTTGCTGTGCTCACCCACTCACATGTGGGAGAGGATTGTGCGTTAAACTGCAGTATTACATCAGTACTTTTGTCTTCATCTGAGATTATGAAATGCACTGAAGTTCCTTAAACTAAAAATGTTTAGTACTATTTTATCACACATGCTGATAGCATTGAAATAATCAGCTGTGTAAGTAATATTGAATATAAATGTATTTTTGGATGTGTATGATAAGTAAGAAATTGCTCACTGGATATAGTATTACAGAAATGGATGTGAGGGCATTTCTGAGACCTTTGTGATCTTAAAGCATGAGGAACTTACAGAAAATACATGTGAGATTCTTTAATAGAAAATGTAAATTTTTTAAGAGTCTGCTTATTTTGTAAATTTCTGTGGATAATTAGTAAGTGATGCACTTACTGCTATGTTTTGTTAGTCACAGGGCCCTGAGAAGTCATTGTAAATATTAGTAACTCCTGTAACAAAGCTGAAAGATAGGAAGTAGTAGAGCTGTGATTGAGTAAAAGAAGACAGAGTGAGCATATATGTGTGTTTCTCATCCTGCCTCTTCTTGATATGGCCAAAACTAAAAATGTATTGGCCAAAGAAGAAAAAATCTGGAAAAAATAATTCTTAAAATATGGGCTGTACTACTTGTCTTTCAGACCCATCTTTTACTTCATGTTCAAATTAGTGGTCTCTCAATGTAATGAGACAAGGAGGCTTTTAAACCTTCACCAGTTACATTTTTTGTAGGATAAAAGAATTCTAGATACTTGTGCTTACCTGGCTTCTGTGCATAGGTAAGTTTCTAATGGATTTCCACCATGTATTCTGTGAGAGTCCAAAAATTCTACAAAGATGAAAAATAGTAGCTATAGCATTCACAACACATCATAGGATTAAACATCATATTAAGCGCATGGACAATAGCAAGTAATTCAAGGGCTGTGATTCTGAGCATTATCTGGAGTTCCCCATCACTTTTTTTGTTTGTGGCTGAACCAAAGCAATAGGATTAGAGTTGATTAGGAGATGGTTTCATATTATTTCGGTTCTGTAGACATAGTTGTAGAAACTTCTTTTTGCTGGTCTTCTAGATGGATTTTATGATGAGGATTGATTTTTAAAACTGAAGGTAATTCCGTTAGAAAGCAATTTTTAAAAGTTAAGCATTTGGACAACAGAGAGCTGCTGCTGATGTTCGCCTCTTACCGCTAACGTGAAAGGGAAGAAGGCTTCATTTTTCATACCAGTATGTATAGTAAAATCAGCTTTTTCAAACAATAAGTTGTTGGGAAAAGAACATGTGATTTTAGAAAGATAAGTGGTGCTGCATATGATGAAGGGATGGTCAGTTGTGTAATGAAACCAAGAATGTGATTCCTCATGTTTCTTTTTTTTTTTTCCACTCTCCCCCTGCCAGCCCCATTCTGTGTTTGGTGTTACTCTATTCCCCAACTTCATGGAAGTAAGGTTGGGGAAGGATAAATATTGATATATCACAAACTGTGTTTGTATCAGCAAAGCTGTGGATAATGGTCAAAAAAACCCCCTTGCTTCTTAAAAACTGCAAGTTTCCTTTTTTGTTCAAGTTGACAAAAAGTGGTCATGTACAAGATACACCACAACTGACTGATCTGGTCTTACTTGATGTTGGGGGGCAGGAAGCAAAAACCTGCCAATTTTCTTAAGGCGGGACTTTCTGAAGCCAGCTAGGGTATTCAGGTGGTATAAAATGTCTAAAAACATGACACTGAAATACATTTTTCCCTGGAGAAAGTAAAATTAAGGCTTGTAATTGCTGTTCTTGTATCAGTGAAGCCCCTGCCCTTTTTTGAAATACAAGTATAAAGTTAATCTTTTGGTGATGGATCTTAGAGACCATTTAACAGTGGGCTAAGCCCTGATCTTATACATAAGTTTTTGTATTAATTGGAAACTTGCTGTTAAATTTAATGTAGTTACACCCACAGACTACTTCTGAATTAAAATTTTGTTTTGTCTCTGATACTAGTTGTTTCCTTTTCTAATGTGTGAATGAGGAGGGGAAGAAGATAATGCAGTAGATTAACTGCTGACTCAATATGGGCTCTTTTTTTCAAAACCACAATGGCATGTATAGCAGCGTATTTCGAAAATATATGCTTGCAGCTCTCCATTCTGGGGGTCTGTAAAAACAAGTTTGCATGACTGTTTGTTGCATGTTTGCTGCTGCTGAAACAGTTTCTTGCCAAATTAGGCTATTGCATGGTGGTACTTGCTTCTCTGTTTAACATGACTTCAACTCTGAAATAAAAAGTTTCATGTATTTACAATATGAATACTTGAAAGCCTAGAAATGGCTTTCAATTATTATCAATTACAGCTAGATTTTGTCTTTTTTGTGCTCACTTTTCTAAATAAATTATACACTATACTATCTTAAATTCACCTGTTAATTTTTTACTGTCCTCTTTATCTGTTCTCATGAAGTTGTTCTAGGGAACATAACAATTTATGAAGTGTACAAATCCTAGTTGGCTGCAGTTATTTAGTTTCTGCACTTTTGAGGACTTCAGATGATTGTTAGAGGTACAGTCCCTCAGTCACTGAGGGGGTTTATTGTGGACTGTGTCTTCTTAAGGACTTATTTCCATCTTATGAGCTGAATATATGCCAGTTCTATCTGAAAGGCTCATAACTTCCTGTATGAAACTCCTCTTGCAGAACAGAATACTGAGATGTGAAGCAAGAATTAATGTAAACAGAAAGATCTCTTACACTGTACTGTAACTGATCAGTAGTGTGAAAAAAAACAAAAGTTCTTTGATTAGTTATTGCTTAGACTTTACATAAAGACATAGTAGTTTAAAATATAAAATAAAATGCTTTTAAGTTCCTGTCTACTTCTTCAAACTCTATGCATTTATAGCCTTTGAATGAAAATTGCTTGTGCCAGCCTAGATAGATGAAACCATTTGTCAAATCTGAAAGGTTTACCATACAGTGGAAATGTATTTATTATAGTTGTCAGAATAAGAATATATATTTATTTTCTCTTTTGATTGGTCAGAGGGTTTGGAGGCAGGGGGTGTTGGTTTTGGTGAGTTTTTGGGGTTTTTTTTTGTTGTAGAGGATTGCAGTTCTATCACTTTGCCTGATTCTTTGGGGAAGGGCAGTATTCCTTGGAGATTTGCTATCTGGTAAACTTGTTGAGGTGTCACTTCTCTATTTCTGTTAGACTGATCTAATTGATCCCCTTCAGACATCTTCAGAAGGTTTTAAATGGGTTTACTGGAGGCTGCTTGTTTAGGAGCTTAAATCTGCAATAATGCAGTTTTGTGTATTCAGTCTATAGGGAGTAACAACCCAGTTTGATGGTGCTGAGTTGATGTAATGGCTTCCTACCCTTAATGGCTACTTGCCTTGCATTGCCTTTGGAGCTCGTGAGATCTTCTGCATGACTGGGTTAATTCAGGTTGCCAAACTGGCTGAAAACTGACTGGAAACCTGAATAGCTTTCTGTAAGGTTAGGAAACAGAATCACCATATGTGATAGTTGCAAGGCAGGAGTGTAAGAGAAGGAGGATCCACAATTTTGGTGTTTGGTTGAGTTAGCTGTGCTGTCAGATGTGTCTAAAGTAGATTTCAGACAGTAAGTGGAGAGTTCAGGGATGGTTATGGCTGGCTAGGTTAGTGTGAGAGTTGGAGGGGAGGAGGGGGGATAAATTTGGAACAAATTCTTGAGCCTGATGGGTCTGAAAAGGAAAGATTTTGGAATATTAGGAATTGATGGTCAGGGGGACTGGGGTTGGTCTGTTTGGGTTTTTTTGGTTGTTGGGTTTTTTTGTTTTGTTTTGGTGTTGGTTTTTTTTGTTGTTGTTGTTGTTGTTATGTTGGAACAGGGTAGGCTGTCTAAGCTAGGTAGATCTTCCTTGCTGGTAAAGCACTGGGGCAGGAGATAAAAAGGGAATGCTAGAGCTGCCTACACAGGGAGACTGACTGAAGCATGAAATTAGCTTGAAATGACAGATCTGTATGATGAATCTGGAGGTTCTAGTTCTGCTGCAGGCTAGGCAGTTGTTAGTAAAATGTTTTTCAACCTGCAGGAAATAACAAACAAGCCTTCCTTTAGTTTATGTGTGTTGTGGTCAAAGTGTAAGAAGATAGGAGGCTGGAACAAGCTGTTTCTGTAACCAGAAGTAGGACATAGTGATAGTTTTTTGTTGATATGATAATACGTGTTTTCCCACGGGATCATTATGTCAACTATGCAGGTCATTCATACAGTGATTAGGGAAGGAGTGAGAAACCTCATACATAGGGAAAGAAACTGCTTTCTGTAGGACTTAGATCTGTTTGCTAGAGAAATCCAGGAGCTTGGTGAACAGGCTGTAGGAAGAGAAATTGTGGTGTTCTTGTTAAAATAGTTGACTTCTATCCAGATAAGCTTGACTTGATCCATCTGCTATGAATTTCCTGTGAGATTGCAGTTGAGGCTAACTTACAGGTACACTCAGCACTCACAACTGAAACAAAATCTCTGGGACCCTCAGAGACACTATACTTAGTGCTACAAAATGCCTGATAGTCTGAAAGAGTCAAGTCCTAGCAGCCTCGAGTCAGATCCTCCAAATGACTGAAAAGTCTAGACAGTTGAATTTTGTCACCACTCTTCTGTCATGTGTGTTGGAGGAATCAATTAATGCTTATGAAACAACTGGATGTTTCAAGAACCCATTTAAATGGTGGGTTTGAAATCACTGTAGGGTTCATTGTGATTCAAAAATTATTGAAATGCTGAAGGCCGCGTGCTTGAAAACTGGAAGAAAAATAACAAAAGATTGTGCAGTGTTTTAGCACTCGATGTTCCATGAACTGGCTAAGACAAAGGGACTTGGGGGGGTGGAATGCCATCTGGTTTATAGTCGTGCATACTCCAAACAGGGTGGAGTTCTGAGGCAGCACAGGAGTGTTAGTGTCTGTTGTTCCCCACTTGTGTTTGTTTGCAGCTCTAGTTTTTCTTTAAACACTGTTTTTCTACAGTTCAGAAAGCATTTACTTAACAGTGTGTAGCTACTGTTGCTATGGAACTTTAACTTGATGTGCCCAATTTAATATTCCACATTATAGCATTAGAACATTTACTTGATTATTTATATGAACTTAGAGCAGAAAAATCTCTTTTTTCCTTAAGTTACATAGGGTTTGGATTTTATTCAAACTGACTAATTATGGCAACCAAAACTTACTTGCATTTAGTTAACTTCCTGCAATACGTTATTTAAAAATAGGTTATTTTTTTAAAAAGATATATACCATTCAGATCTCACTTGTTTTATTCGTTTATTAAATGTCATCATCTTCTGAACGTTTGTGGACTTAAGAAATATTACAGTGTGCGTGGCTATATTACAGCACACTTTTGCTAGAAAGTCTGGTTTCTGCTGTAAATTTACAAACTGTTTTGCTTTATTTTTCTTGTTCCAGCTGGTTTTATTTAATACTGATATGTGGGCAGCATTGGAAGGTTAGTCAGCTTGCTGACTAAGCTCTGCTTTTAGTAGTGTTGCTGCTGTGGTGTTTCAAGAAGATGGCTAGCCTTCAGAAAAAGTCCAGAAAATGCACCTCTATCCCCATGAGCATTACTTGATAACCATCCCATCGCTTTTTCATCAGGAGTGATGAGCAGTGTGCCTGTGTGCCTGTTAAACACCAGCTTACAAATTTACTGTACGAATTATGGAAGAAAACTTTATAAGGGTCGTTTAGCCCTGATGATGAACTAGTGTGAAAAAATTTGAAAATAAAATTTAAACACTATTTCAAGGGTAACCTGATTTTGTGGCTGAATTGTATGGATGGAACCTGGACATGCTAGGACTATATACTAATAGTTTTGCATGCTTCATTTTAAATAACATTTCAGGGTATGACTTCGTATTTCTCAGCTTACTCAACACAGAATGTAGTTTAGCCAAAACAAAATATTTGAATCCACTTTAATGCCTTCCAAACGTAGTTGCTACCATGTGGATGAGGCCAAATAGCTTTTTTGTGGACCTTGAGAAATCAAATTTTAAAGTTAATGAAGTCTGCAGTTTTCTGTAATATAGCAGTTCATTTTACTTAGGTTTTTGTCATGCATGTGTGATACTGGAATATCTTTTGTTGAAGCAATTCTGAGAATTTTGTTCTCACAGAGCCCCCTAAGTCTGACTGTACACTTGAGTATTACCTTGTATTACCATCCAGACATCTGTAGTTACGATCTACTTCATTGTACATACGTTATGTTGAATCAACGTATGTATCCGTGTGTAATACATCAGGACTTAAAAGAATGTTCTTTAAAAGAAATGATTGTTTGGGTTTTGTTTTTTTAAGCCAAAGACATTGTTTCACTGATTTATTAATTGTCTTTTCCTTGTAGCATAAAGGAGTGCCATGGATTGCCTCTTATAAATGGACAGAATTGTGACCCGTATGCAACAGTTTCTCTTGTGGGGCCTTCCAGGTAACATTTAATATAAAATTAATGCATCTAAAATGCTGTTATCTTAAACTGGAAAAGAAAGTCATAGGTTTTAAGCAAAATCTTTAAGATACAGAAAAAATCTTTATGCTTTCTGCGTACATCTCATTTTCCATTTGTTACTGTACTCACCCCTTCCCTACCATATTCTCAAGACTGAAGGTGCTTGGTCTGTCTGAATTGCCTGCACTAGTCAAGAACCATTTGTCACTCAGTTTGTTTTCTTCTCAGGTTTTGTACTGGACTCTTGATACCTGTCCTGTATTTTTATTAATTTCTGTCAAATTCCTGTATGAGATGATACAGTCAATTGCTAACTCACTTTCCTCTGTTGTTCTTAATAAGTGAGTTTCTTTGCAGTGAATGTTTAGCACTTGGGAGGAAGCAAGAGAGTAGAGGTTTTGATGAGACCTTTCTAATGCCAGCACCCTCAGGATGCTACATTCAAAGTCCCCACAGTTTAAACATCTCCTTTTTTCAGATTGGTAATTGTCAATAATTGTTGGGGTTTTTAACAAAAATCCCATATCCCACACATTCACTATCTGCAAGTCCCTGCCCAGTAACATCTAAAGTAAGCTAGGTTTCAGCTGTTTCTTTTTTGCGACATCAAACCTAAGCCCATCTGCTTTCTCCAGTACTGAAGAATTGCCACTGTGAGCATAGTACCAGAATGTCTTCTAGCAAACTAATGTGTTTTAAAGAATTTGAGTGTTCCTGACTAAGTTTGCAGTGAATGGGGCAATTTTTCTTCCTTGGTAATAAATGATTACTTTTATTTTTTAGCTTTGGGTTGGGTTTTTTTTGGTGGGTTTCTTCTTGTTTTGGTTTGGTTGGTCGGTCTTTTTTTAAGAGGTCTAAGGAGATTTGACTATTACACCTAGGAAGGATGGTGTTGATTGCCAAAGAAGGTAAATTGACATATATTTCCTGTTTGAGTCCTGTGATACAAATGGAACTAGGTGAACACTGGTTCCACAAAATATTTACCCTGTAGGTATGGGAATATATGTGCATATCTGACAGAAGTTCCTGGTTAAGATTTTCCAATCTCATGCATGTGTGACTCATGTACCATGACTGGAATATTTATATGGCCAGCGCCTCAAAACAGTTGATTTATGTCTAGGACCATTTTTCTTCTCCCTTGTGTGTTTTTCCCCCACATTTTATATTTGTTTCTTTTAGAAAGCATTTTTATACTGTCATAGCTCTTTCCTAACTAAATAAGACTGTATTCTTCTATAAAACTTTTTTTAAAATTATCTATATAAAACAGTAGGGAGAGGGAAGCAGTTGTTTTGTTTGACCCTATGCTGTTTAGCATTTAGCATTATCAGTGATTCCTTCCAAAGAAAACATTCAGTGACTTGGTGCAAGCCTCTGTCTGTGAATAAGTAGTGGGTATTTCCCCAGCAAAAGAGGGTGGGAAAAAACAGAATTGGTACTTGAACAAGATGAGGAAAACTGTGCTGGTAGCCTGCAAGCAGTGGTAAAGGAATTGTCTGCAGACTTAAATTTGAAATGCTTTAGAAATTGTTGATATAGTTTATTTTCTATGTATAAGTTATACTCACTTGTGAAATGAAATAGAAACTGTGAGCTGGACAAATGCATGATTAACTAGATACAGCACTTAAAAATTTAACTTGTCAAACTATATTGTGAAGATGCACTCATTTTAAGATTTTCTTCATTGATCAAAGTGACCTCTAAAATAACAAAAATGTTTAACTTAAATGCATGGGTCGTTCTTGACAATAGAATGTCTTTATAATTGTGTGTTGAAGTTGTCTATGGTAAAAATTTTACCACATTGGAACAGGAATGACCAAAAGAAGACCAAAGTAAAGAAGAAAACAAGCAATCCGCAGTTTAACGAAACGTTTTATTTTGAGGTAACTTTTTGTGTGGTATTCTGCCTGTTTATTTTATGCAACCCTTCAATATTTTTAAGCATCCTGCATAGCAGTACCTAATACAGAAAGCTCTCTTAAAGCAGGTTGAAGAGCTTTTACTAGCCTCTCAAATATAAATAAATAATATGATTAAATTCCTGGGGGCTGCCAGACAATAGCATTCCCTTTCAATTGCTGTGTGAAAAATTACTTCCTCACAAGCACATACATGAAGGTAATTAGTTATCTTGATCACTTTATATAGCATTTGTTGCTATCAGGAGTTCTGAGAGAACTTTAACCTGTCCAATGGAATTGGATTTAAATATTTTCAAGAACACTGAGCTAAAAAAAGGCTAATTTTATTATTTTAAAAAATGTGTTAAATTTTTTGCTATTTAGGATTTGATTTAAATTCTACATGAGTTACCCTACAATAACCAAATTATAAGTTTGAATTTTCATTATTTGTTTCTGTAATAAAAACTACATTTGCATGTAAGTGTACTGTTTTGCTCAGCTGAGAGTTGAAAGTACTACAGCTATTAAATATGCCTCAGATGTATTACAGTTTACTGGGTTTATGTAGATTCTGGTCCTGCTGTGGGACTTCAGTGAGAAATTGTTCCGTACTTATGTATAGAGTACCAACATATGGTGTGTGTGTTTCAGTTGACCTGCTCAAGATACTGAGTGTCATTTCTTAGGAAATAAGATACTAGGATAAAAATCTGATCCAAACCACTCCAATAACTTATGTTTGGAGTTAAACTGAGACTGCAATAAGTCAAGAAATGAGGAAAACAAAAATAAGTTATAATTGTGGTATGACTAGAGCAAAAAGAGCGAACTTCTTATTTGTCGTTTTCTTAAACATCTCAGAACTAACTTTAATGCTTTTGTGAGGCTCATGCTGAAATCAAAGAAATCCTTGCCAGTTTCACATTACACTTCTTTCTTGTTTTTTCTAATAGATCTATACTGTAATTCCCTTAGATATCAGCTAGCCCTCATCAGGCTCCACTATGAGCCCTTGACCCATTTTTCACCTGCTTTTTGTCAAAAGGCAGCTTGGTGAACTGAACTTCTTCCTTTCTAAAAGGAACAGTAACTATTTACCAATGTTGAAGAGGCACGATTTTCTTTGTTTTTTTTGACATCCATAACAACAGTAAGAAGAGTGTTAATTTACTTGCAGGTAACCAGGTCCAGCAGTTACACTAAAAAGTCCCAGTTTCAGGTGGAAGAAGAAGATATTGAGAAACTAGAAGTCAGGTAAGTTATGTAGATTAGAAAGTGATTTATTTTATCATTAATAAATCATAATGTTTTATCAAGACAATAAAGAAATGTTTTGTTCTAGTGTAGCTCCAGAGAATTACTGGTCAGACTTGTAGAAAAGATCCTTCTAACATATAAAATTACTCAGTATTTTTAGTGTGTTTCTCACTGAAGAGGAGTTTTTTTGTTTTTAAGTAAATAGTGGTAGAGTGTATCTCGCAGCCTAAATTTGTTTCCCGTGCCTCTGAGTAATGAGGCACGAGGACCTCCTATCAATACATATTAGTTTGGGCAGAATATTGGTAATAGAACTTGTACTGAAGCATAACAGCATACTCGATGCTAGTCTGTGGTTTCAAATGTAGTTGACTGTTTTAAGAGGGGGAAAAGCTTTTATGAGATTCCTGTGATTTTGCATCAGTTCTTAGAGGAACATGTGTTGCATCTTTTCCTTGCAAATGCAAATAATACTTCAAAGTATGTTCCCCTTTTCTGCTCCTTCACCCTTAGAGCAAGTCTGTCTGTATTCATGCTGTGTAGTTAAAACTGTTTAGAGCCCCTGTACTTAGTTTCTTTTCTTTATTGTGCTCATGCACATACATGCACCAAATCTGCTGAATGGCAAAAAGTCTTCAAGGGTAGCATATATTTCCTAACAGGGATCAGAAGAAAAATTCAGTGGTTAGTTTTAATAGCCATTATAGAACTGACTTGGTATGTGCATTTTTAACTATGAGCTTCATTAATATCTTAATTAGAATTGTATATTTCATTATAGATGCAAATATATTTAGAAAAATAGTCATGCCCCAACAAATCTAGTATTAATTTTTTTTGTTCTTCTTAACAACTGCTGTCTGTCAGAAATGTCAGAGAGGTAAGAAGTAATAGAAACAACCCAAGGTGCATGTCTGGAGTCTGTGATTCCTTTCGAGGTTGTAAGCATACGAGCTGCTGTTTGGAAAAACAAGCGCATGTGTTGGTGTGACATTGCAGTGTGCCAAATTCCAGCAATTAGATAGGGACATGTAAATATATTGGTTGAAGAGTTCACTTGGATTATCTGAGAAGAAATATGCACAGTTTTGGGGGTGGAGATTGCTCAGAATACATATATGTTGCCAATATCACTTTTATTTACTGATGCAAGGTCTGCGAGTCTAACTTTCACTGTTTGTTCCTTTATCTGTTGTTTATGGGTTAATAAGCCACTCGATTCCTCTTGATTTAATTAGAGTGGAGTGAGATTTCTAACATTTTCTGCCTGCATGCATGTGGATTAGTGCTGTAAGGCAGTTACTGTTAACTTGAAGATTTTTATTTCTCTCTGGGAGAAAAAAAAATTAAGCAACATTTTTATTTCCAGGGTTGACCTATGGAATAATGGAAATTTGGTACAAGACGTCTTTCTAGGAGAAATTAAAGTTCCTGTGAAGGTGTTAAGAAATGATTCCTTTCAAGCATGGTGAGAAATGGTGGCTCAGAAGTTAATTTGCTTCTATCTTACAGATCTTCCTTTGCAAAAGCTGTTTTACTCTAACTATCCGTTAAAATATGTCTTCCTGTTCTAGTCTAGGTAAAATGTCTTTCTAGAGTGTTGCCTTTCTCAGTAAATTAAACTTGCCAGAGGGTACATCTAGCTCTTCCCCCAGTCTGCCCACTCCCACAAAATAGTTCACATGTTTGAGGGGAAGGTGCAGAGAGTGAAGAAAGGGAAGACTGAGCGTAACTATCTTTCAGTCAGCTTACTGGATTTTAGTGATCCATGTATGCTTTTCAGCCTAACCATCGAACCTGGAACTTCTCAGATTGAACATTTGCGTCAGTATTCTCTGTTTTTGACATGGTGTATTGCAGATACAGGCTTGTTCTGCAAGTGCTCTGAACTGGTAAAAAGCTGTATGTCCGTATTAACATAATGACACGCCTCTGTTAACAACCTGCTAAGAGAAAGGTTATACGAGCATGGACTCATTACCAGTGTATTGTGTTCGTGTAGTTTTTTGAACTGACCTAACTCATGTCCAGTTCACTTGAAGCGTTAGTAGAGGCTTGTCTGCTAATCTACTTTGTAGGCATACCTTGTATTGAACATCCTCACATCCAATTATGATCTGCTGATCAAAAACAGTTCTGTGATTTTAAAATAACCAACTTTTTCTATTATTACTAATTTACATTAAAAAAACTTCGAATACAGCTGAAGTAGCAGATAAAACAATATCACTAGTACTAAACATGGGTAAGATAAACCTGAGTCATGCTGTCAAGTAGAGGTTCTCGACGCTGTCATGGGCAATGCATCTGATTATATTTGTACTTCTACAATCAGGAGATCAGACTTCAAATACTGTTTTACAATCATTTATTTAAGAAAAGATACGATTTTAGTTTGTTGGGCTGAATGTTGAAACTATACTGTGACACAACTTAAGCTGTTAAAATTTTTGTAGTGCTGCACCTCCTGTTGGAATATAGACGAACTACAGCAAAAACCAATGACGAATTGTTTAGTATATTTAGTATTGAGAATAGGGAAAAAAGCATAGTTTTTTTTCCTTTGATTTTTTTTCTCAGGAATACAGTCTGTTAAAATTACGTATTGTTACTGGTTTCAGATTAGACCATTTAAATTTTTGACACTAGCTGTTCCATCTGCAGTGTCCAAGACCCTAAATATAACCTAGATGTAAAATGAGAAGGTCCAATGTAGTTTGTAACTATTCTTGCTATCCTAGTTGAGCTACAAGCATTATATCCTATTTCACTGTTCGGAAAGAGACAAAAAAATAAATATATGTGTCATTATGTGCTAAAGGTGCATCAAAAGCTGCTTTTCAGATTCTATGTATACTGAAATAGTTAAATGTGATACTTTGCTTTATTGTAGAATTAGTCAAATTAATGAAATGTGACTCTGATATTTTAGAATTACCCTGTTGCTTTCAGGTACTTACTTCAACCAAGAGAAAACGGAAACAAGTCTTCTAAAAATGATGATTTGGGATCACTTAGATTAAATATCTGTTACACTGAAGACTGTGTGCTTCCATCTGAGTACTACATTTCTCTAAGAAACTTGCTGCTAAAATCATCAGATGTTCAGGTACTTCTGTTGAAAATCACTTCTAAAATGAAAATTTAAAATGGATTATGCAATCTTTATGAGACAATGTGAATTATGAACTAGAGATTTTTTTTGTTCCTTCACATTAGTTACTTGTAGATGAGCAGCTTATATTTACCTCTGCTCCAAAGTAGTAAGATTTTCTTCTTATTTTAGAAGAAGCAGCAGAAACAGTGAAATAATCTATGCTGTGTGACTGGAAGAGAGAAAATACTTTCTTCTCATTGGTTGCTCTTCTCAACACTCTGTTTTCTCTGGTCATAGTTTTAAAAATCTTATAAAGATATATAGTAAAGCAATTGCTTACTGCCTCCTACTTGGATTTGTGACAAAACCATACTCTAACCCTTTAGGGAGAATGACAAGAGTGAGTAGATACTGAATTTCTTTCTTAAATGTCAAGTACAGAGTAGATAATACCAATTTTCAGTTAAGTATTTCTGTAGAATGGAAACTTTTAGCTTTTTATACAGTAAATGTTGAAACTTTCTGTTAAGAAGCTGTGTCTGTAGTCTTGTTGGATTTGATCAGTTCTTTTACAAATACATGAAGAAATTTAACTACTTCATTATTTCATGTTCTGCTTTCTCACAGCCAATTTCTGCATCTGCTGCCTACATACTGAGTGAAGTGTGTCGAGACAAGTATGATGCTGTTCTGCCTCTTGTACGATTGTTGCTACACCACCATAAGCTAGTTCCATTTATTGCTGCAGTAGCAGAACTAGATCTGAAGGACACCCAGTATGTATTTCATGTTTAGTGGTATCATGCCTTCTTAAATTTTTCTTAGAGTCTCAAAGGGCTTCATGATCTGACATCAATAAGTAAACAAATAGATTTTTTTTTTCTTTCGTTATGTAAAATTGACTGAAGACATTTGTCTTTCAATAGTTTGTAAAAACATTAATTAAAATTACATTGAAACTGAGACTCAGTATGTGCTATTTGGTAAAATTTTCTTGGATCTTGTATACAGCTAAATATAAGCTAGCAATCTGGAGTTGTGTCTAAGAGCACATGGTTTTTATTTTTAAATGTCATAATTTGGCCACTCTTCAAATTTTACTGGTCATTAGACTGGTACTTAACATTTTTTAAATTGCTGAGAATCTTACCCTGTTTCCTTTAGTATGTGATTTAAATGAGGGGTACTTTTTTTCCTGCAAAGATGCCTCGTAAGTATGTGTCCTGAATGCCTTGAAAGTAGCAAGCACAGGAGTTTTTCCACATAGCAGTGTATGGCCTGTGAATTTGCAGCTCTGTGGTTAGGAGAGAAATTAAGTAGTGGCCACTGAGGTGCTGAGTCAGGTCCTATTGAGATGTGGAAGGGATTTTGTCACTGCAGGATGGTTATTTCAAAGCTGAGTTACCCCAGATTTAAATAAGGTGAGACCGTTTAGCTGTGTAGAAGAAAGTGACTCATGGAAAATAATTTTCTCAACTGCATTTTAGTACACACATTCCTTTCAGTTATAATTGAACTGTAACAAAGAAAGATTAAACTAAATCTCTCAGATTAGAAAGACTTTACACAGCTGGCTCTCACTTTTCTTCAACAGCTATAATGAATAAAAAGCATAATCCTAAATTAAATATGTTTTGGTTAAAGTGTTTGGGTTTATCAGGGTAGTGTAGCAGTATGTTATTTATTGTACCTTTAAGATTTTTTTTTTCACTAGGACTACTGGAGGAAGAATTGTATATTGGTGAAGTACAAGCCTTAATTATTTGGGAATTTTCTCCAATTTTCTCTCTCACATTCAGCACTGGATTTTAGTTTCCTTTGTCTAAAATTTCTTAGATTTTTCCTTATGATTTTATTTATGTTCCTGGTTTTGGTAATAGCTGTAATGTTCTTGTTACTCTCTGTTTCAGAGTGCCATTGCAAACTGGGTATCTAGGTTCTGGAGTTTCTGACTGAAATACATGAAAAAATGTTTTCAAAAAATTCATTATTTAATAGCAAGATAAAGTATGCATCAGATTCTGTAACTGAGCTTATTTTTTTTTCTGTTTAAATTATTTTCTTCCAGAGAAGCAAACACAGTCTTCAGAGGCAACTCATTAGCAACTCGGTGTGTAGATGAAATGATGAAAATAGTGGGGAAGCACTACTTAAAGGTTACTTTGAAACCTGTGATTGATGAGGTAGGTTATACTACTGAAACTTTTTTCAGGACACTTAGACCACTGAGATATTCTGTCTCTTTGACAGGCATTCTTACAGCTCCCTGTGTGGTAGTAATCACTTAAGTGGGGGAATTCTAGAAGAAAGTCAAATTGAGCAATAATTGGTTAAGTTTAGTGGGAGGAGATGCTTTTTGTTATTTATGTTCCAGATGCTTGAAAATAAACAGTGACAGTTGCTCCAGCCTCCTAATACATTTTAGAATTTACCCACATGATGCTTTATGTAATTGATCCATTTAAAAAGGCATACACAAAAGCGAGAATGATGATGACATGCTGTTATGGATAGTTAGAACCTATTTAGAGTTTTTCCCCTAAAATCTAAGGACAGAATCTTGTTTTAAATAGGTGCATTTCCATGCTTTTTGTCTGAAAAATTGATCTCCTATTGTTTTCTTTGTTTGTTTCAGATATGTGAGTCTCCTAAACCCTGTGAAATAGATCCCATCAAATTAAGAGAAGGGGATAATGTAGAAATAAATATGGTGAGTTTTTCCTAATTTAAACTTTCTCAGAATCTGAGAGAAAAACATTTTTTAAAAGCAGCTTTGTGTAATGGAAAATGAGTAACTTACAGTAGCAGTAGAATTCTGATTCCACAGTAAACAAAGGAAAAATTGTATGTTCTTATCCCTGTTTATGAAAACTGCAAAGGAAAAGCCCACTGGAAAATGGAATAGGGAGGAGAAACTAAACAAAGGATAACAGTCTTCCTTACCAATTTATTGGCTGTTGAGATTCCTGACTTAGCATCTAGATGATGAAGTACCTAGTTAGGACTCTTTTAATAGTTTTCATTGACTTTTTGCTTGCTTGTTACTAGAGGATGACGTTTAAGGCAATAGTTGCTGCAACACACTTAACATTCACTAGGTGTGCATGGGAAGTGCTCCTTCCTTGTAACGTGGTGTTGTCAAATTACAAAAACCGGTTTTGATAAGTAGTTGTATATTGCCAGACACTGCTTAGATACTTTAATGTAAATGAATATCATTAAACTATCTTTTAACACTAGTAATCCCATATAAATAGTATGAGGCTTTTTAAAATATGTACTGTACTAAAATACATAATTGAACAGTCAGGGTTTTGAAAAAAGGAATTGTAGTGTTATGTTTGTATTCAGGAAAAAAAACAGAAATGAAAATGTTAATGGTCTGAAAAAAAACCCTTTTTTCATAATTGCAGGAAAATCTACGCTATTATGTAGACAAAGTATTCCGTGAAATTGTGCGGTCAAGTATAAGTTGTCCTACCCTAATGTGTGATGTTTTTTATTCTTTGAGGCATCTAGCTGCCAAAAGATTTCCAAGTAAGTGTTCTTTAAAAACTTTTGAAAATGGTGTTCAGAGTGAAATACTTCTGCAGTTACCTTATAGGGATTGTTAAAGTTCTTGCCTTGTCCAAAGCTGTTCCCTGAACTTCTTACCTTGACAGTCAGGCATTTGTTTTTCTGTCAGTCTGTAAATTATAGTAAAGCCTTGTGGTCAGTCAGTAAGAATTTTTGTGTTTTCTGATACAAAAATGTAGCAGGTCAGAAACACTGCAAGACAGCAGCAAATAAGTCACTAAAAGTATGAGATACTAGAAGAAAAACACAAGTAATACAAGAAGTGATTTAGTTGGAAGATACGTAGAATTGGGAAGAGGTGATCTCTTTATAGCTTCTATAGAAGTAAGATGTAAATCTGGAAATAAATTCAATATTTACATCTTAACTAATGTGAACTGCAGCCATGACTGACTAGCACATTTATAACTTCTATGAAGTTAGCTTTACTACTTACGGGTTGTTTTGAGGAGGGTAGGTAATGTAAAATATTTAATGTGTTTGCAATGTGACCAGTATTAGAACAGTTTTATTCTTTCAGAATGGTTTTAATACAGAAATAATGTGGTGGGTCTAAAATACTCTTATACTTCAGTCAATTAGAACCTGAAATTAAGAACCTGATTCTCATAATCTGGAGTCTTTCTCTGGTTCATGTTTGTCACTGGAACTGATGCCATAAAATCACCTAGTTAAGACAGTCAGTATTAAATTCCTCTAGTTAAGACAGCTTTCAGAATAGCTGACTTCCCAGACAGATCAGACTGAAGTAGTCACTAGAGTAAGAATGTGATCCCACTGTATTTCCCAGTATAAAGGTGTAAATATACACAAAATATTAAATGAGAAAATCCTAATTTACAGCATGAAAATTATATAACACTATGGTTTTATGACTCAGAATTGGAGTTAAAGTTGCTCTTATACGTTGACTGCATATGTTTTGGAGTATTAATGTATTTGAGTTGATCAGTGATTAGCTTTACGGATAAATAAACCTGATAGTCCTAGTGTTTAAAGGTAACTGCTACACTATTTTCTCTTTTGGTCCAGTGTGTATACAGCTGTACCTAATGAACACTGTATAAACACTTGCAATAATCTCATTGTTCCTGTTAGAGGAGCTGATGAGCTGGTTTTATGAGAACAAAACTTCTTCTCAGAGACATAAACTCTCCGTTATGAGTAGAACATTTCTTATCATGATCATCTTTCTCATTTCATGCACTTCATTGATTTTTCTATTCTGTTTTAAAATGTAAATGTCTCCTCTGATGTTATATTCTTAGGGATTTTTGTGTTGACTGTCTTCATTATTTCCTGTTAAGTTCAGTGCATGTTACATTTCATGATTTTTCTCTGCAGATGACCCTCATGTACAGTATTCTGCAGTGAGCAGCTTTGTGTTTCTTCGTTTCTTTGCTGTAGCCGTAGTCTCACCTCATACTTTTCATTTACGACCTCATCATCCAGTAAGTTTTGTGAAGCTTTGTTCTGTTTTATTCATAACTGTCAGATGTGTTTATCTGGGAAGGTGTAAGTTACTTTCAGTGGGTCTGTAACTGGGAAATGAGATTACTACATGTCTCTAGGTTGAGTTTTCAATTTCATACCTCAGCAAAGGAACTAATACATTAGCAATTCTTTAAGCATCAAATTCCTCAGTCTTTACAGAGTGTTCTCAAATGATGCAGAAAAACTGTTGATCTTAAAGGCACTGTGCCTTTTTTGGGAACGTGCTGCTTTGTTAGAATGGTAACACGACTGAGGGGTTTTTAAGGCATATGCTTAAACTACATTGGTTCTTTCTCCTGTGCAAGTTAAATATCCAGATGTCACTTACACTTTAAAAAAAATTCTCCGTTTGTGTCTTAAACAGAGGTTGTAGAATTACCCAGTAATTGGTCTGCATATTTATTCTGGGCTCCACTGGTTGCAGTGGGTTGCCATATCTTCCATTTTCAGTTTTTGAATTGTCAAGTAGATCTGCATTAAAAAAACCTTAAAAGACAGGAATATGGAGATAAGAAAAAAGTAGTGTATTATTTTCACATAAAATACAAAATAGGTATGAAATCTTCTGTTCCAGAGGTTATCTTTATTAGCTTATTTTATCTACTTATGTGTTCTGTGCTTTCAAAAGATAAAAGTCTGCTTAAATTCATTCCTTTGACATTATCCATTTTGAGTAAAAAAGATTACAGGATTTTTCCACTTGAGGGTTAAACATTTTAAAGGAAACAGCAAAGCCCCTTTCTGTGTCTGTGTTTCTAAATCTGTACTAAAATGCAAGCAGTGAGGCAGCAAATAAAGCAAATGTGTTAAAGATGAAGTTTTAAGTTCACTTTGTGTTATGACAGTTTCTGCCATTTGTCCAGCAATAGTTAATTATGTTTAGTGTTAAGTTTTTGAATAGTTCAGAAGCATTAGATCTGTAGTGTCAATTATAGGATTTGAGGGGTTTGAGATGTTTTATAGGTAAAATTACATTTCCAAGTAGTAATATTTAATTCTGGTGGTAGCAGCTAAAATATTCAACACTGTATGGTAGCTTATAAAATTTATTCACAAAGCACAAGTACTAACAGAGGATGACACTGCACATGGATTTTGTCTCTTTGGGTGAAGAAGAAAAGGAATGAAGGTGTTGCAGATTTACCACATTATGTAATGATTTTCTGACATTTTCTTTAAAGTTTTACATGGAATTGTGCAAAAATATAACTTCTGAATTTTGTTTCTTTGTTTTAGGATACACAGACTTCTAGAACATTAACTCTTATATCAAAAGCCATCCAGACTTTGGGGAGTTGGGGAAGTTTGACCAAAAGCAAGCTTGTAAGGCTACTAAAATTCTTTCTCATTTCATAGACAACAGTCTTTGAAAGTTTATTTAAGTCAATATACCTTTTCTTTCAGTCAAGTTTCAAGGAGACATTTATGTGTGAGTTTTTCAAAACATTTCAAGAAGAAAAATTTACAGAATCTGTTAAAAAGGTACTTTTCAACTACATTTTTTTAATGGTTAATGTATTTGATCAGTCTTAATTATTAGAAGGCTGTGTTACTGTCCAGTTTTCTACTAGAGAGAAAGATTGTGATCCATTTCAGTCATATTAAAAAACCCCAACAAAATCCACACAGTTGGATACACAAGAGTTATACGTAGTGGAGTAAGCTGATTTAGTTTTTTTAAAAAAATTAAATTTTTTGAAACAGACTTTATTAGATATGTTTTTTAGGAGCTAATTACAGAAATCTTTGTGTGACTTTTGGACATCCCTTGTTATGTTGTTCCAATTCTCTCCAATATATTTTTTCGTTTCATCTGTTGCATGAAGTAATCGTTCTATTCCAGGAGAAAATATACATGTATATTTTCAAAAGAATTTTTGGCTGTTCTGTTTTTGAACAGTATATATTATCTGTGTATTTTTCTTTAAGTTCCTAGATGATGTTTCCTCTACTGAAAGTAGAGAGCCCAGTGGTCTGAGTGAGCCAGTACATCTAAAAGAAGGGTAAATACATCTTAAATCTGTATTGTGCAAAACAGATTTGACTTTACTGTTTTTTTCATTACTACAAGATTAGTGCTTATTAAAATGTTTGATATAATGTAGAAATTATTATACTCGTATTTTGTGATAATTCTTTGTTAGTTTGCAGACCTAGTTTAAACCAACAGCTGTAAACTTTCATAACTGATCTTTTAATACCTTGGAAAACATAACGAAAAGTAGCTTAAAACCTATTAAAGCCTGCTTGCATTTCCGTTACAATTCAGTGTATGTGCTCTGTGATAGTTTATTCAGGATTGTGAAAGTGTATTTAAAAGAACATACTACTTTAAATTGAAGTTACTTTGCATGCTGTTTAACCCCAGACAGCTAATTGTTCTGCCTTTAAAGTAGGAGAAAAAATTACCATATAATTGGAATATTTAACAGTAAATGATAGAATGTCTTTATAAAAATTTATCTTTCTAAGAAATTAACTGTCTTGTTTTTTTAATGTAGATCAGGAATAGCCGATGAATTAATTCAAACAACATTTATGGGGAAAAAATCTGAGAAGCAGTTTCATAGCAAATAAAGATTCTTCTGTGAAACAAGCATACAAATTTCAAACAAGGAAGAAATGTATCTCTTATTAAAATTCTAAATAGAAATGAAGATGACAGTTGTAGTGGATCAACAGTTATAGCAATTTGGAAGCTAATTGATACTATAAATTGATGGCTGTTAAAAAAACAAAGCAAAAAAACCAAACCAAAACCCCCCAGTTGCCAGTGAATATACTCAGTGTACTGCATATGGTTTGCATCTACCCTTGCTATTGAGTCATGTTCAGTGTAGTTTCATTTATATTTAGTTTCTGATCCAAATAAGGCCAAGTACATTCGCATGTGGAAAGTGGCAGGAAAGAGAGAATCTTGTAGTTGGATACACCTTACTCCCTTTTGGGAAAATTTGGAGTTTTGGATCCAAATAAATAAATACCCACTCCAAATTTACTGCTGCAAACAAGAGTCTGGATTGCATATTTTTCAAACTCGTTTCCTGTTTATGGAACCCTGTACATGATCACCATATTGGGAGGTAATTTTAATCTATTTTGAATGACTAATATCTACAATGAAGTAGATTTTTAAGTTGCTGCATGATGAATAATAATAACGTGTTACCTCAATAAATGGTTTTGAAAGCTCTTCTGAAGACTAATGGTTGCATTTCGTGTGATTCTGTCTTTACAGAGAAATGTACAAAAGAGCTCAGGGAAGGACTCGGATTGGTAAAAAGAATTTCAAGAAGCGGTGGTTCTGTCTCACAAGTAGAGAATTCACCTACCACAAACAACAAGGTAAATTGTGGTTATTTTAGAATTATTTTTATTTTCTCTATGTTTTCTATGTGTTTGCATCTGGTTTGTGCTGTCTAAAATGCATAATTCTTCCCTTTTCTTAAAGTACATATGATAACGTTTTTAGTTGCCTTTGTCCTGATTACAAAATGCTTCTGATTCATGTACATTTTCTCAATAATGCACATTTTGAGAACTTAACTTACAGCATTGGTTCACTCAGATTATAAAACTGTTTTTAAAAAACACACTCATTTGTTTACCATTTTTTGCAGATAAAGAGCCAATTTTCACTATTCCAATCAAAAACATACTTGCAGTGGAGAAACTTGATGAGAGCTCCTTCAACAAGAAAAATGTGAGTTAAAATATAGTTTTTATGTAATTCCTGATGTGGTCTTTAAATAAAAGATTGTCATTAGTTTATAGAGTTACTGAAACCCTGTTACTAAACACTTAAGCAAAAAATAATTTTTGGATCAAGAATAAAAAGCTGTATGTAGTATTTCCAAATACTCTGAACCTGGGACTTAACCTGGAGACTTGAATCTCTGCACCAACTTTTCTCACTGATTTTATGATATCTGCCCTTATTTCCAAACTTCTGGAATGAAGGTTAAAACTACTGTGACGTTTTACAAAGCACTTTTATGTAAGGTGTTAGTAATATGAATTACATAGAAATATAATATTACCAAACATATTTATTCTTTTTGATGAAGACTTCCTACAATACCTTCATCAGCTGAGACCAGTTGTTTGTGCTCACAGCCTCATTCTGGACCTGTACCACATCAATATTTCTGTTATTTCAGGACAAAATTCTGAGGCAGTGAAAAAAGTACAGCTGTTACTTAGGCTGAGGATGGTTAATGAATGAAGTATGAGGTCACATTTAAAGATATGTGAATGAAGAGGACAGAAAAGGCATCATGCTCTCATTCTTTAGGGCTTTTTTTTTTTTTTTTCTTTTGGATGAGGAAATGGTGTAGGCAGAACACAGGGAGCTGTTTTGTTCTGGTTTTTCCCCTAAATAGGGCTGTGCAGTAAAATGAAAGAGGTGGAAAGTCTTCCTTTCTCCCTTGTCTCATTTTCTGTCTTAATTTGGCTGCTTTGTATTGCTGGAGTTTTGAAATTTATTTTGATTTACACAAAGTTGCTCAGTAACAAGGCTTTTTACTGACAGAATGATTTTGCGTTCCTTCTACAGATGTTTCAAGTACTACATGGAGAAAAGCCACTCTATATCCAAGCAAATAACTGTGTAGAAGCTAGTGAGTGGATAGAAGCTCTTTGCCGAGTAACGAGATGCAACCAGAAGAGGCTTAGTTTTTACCATCCTTCTGCTTTTCTGAATGGGAACTGGCTTTGCTGCAAGGCTACAATAGAGAACACAGTGGGCTGTGCTCGTTGTACTGCGTAAGTTGTTTCTCAAATGAAAACACATATATTTTGTAGGACAGGTAATGTATGATTCAAGATACAACTTGTAAATCTGAAGGCAAGGCTTTCCCAGTCTACTTTAACAAGTTATGCTACTAAAAAGTTTATTCAGATGCCAAGTTGAATGCAGAAATATGACATGCCTAGGTCATCTGTATAAGCAATAATTGAAATACCTTGCTGCAGAGAGCTCAGCCTGGAAGTCTGTCTGTTTCCCTGATAGCATTGTCTTGTTTAAAACAGTCACTTTTTTATTTTAACCTCACATATTTTAAAACATAGTGTACTAAGAAAATGAGCTAAATAATCTTGGATGTAGATTCTGATGAACCATTTGGTGTTTGTGGGTATGTCAGGAAAAGGAATAATGTCTCATAATGCATTATTGCCTTTCTTCAAGGTGTGGATTTCTGAAAAATTATAAAGTAAATTTATCCTTAGCTGGATGGTTTGCATAAATTACAAACTACTTTAGTGTAAGTCCTACAAGATAACTTTTTGAAAATATTAAAAAATACTTTCTACGTGTTACTCAGTTCACTCTTAGATTAGGTTTCTCAACAGTTCGGAAGATTTCTGTTACTAAACTTTTGGTTGTTTTTGTCTTTCTGGTTTTTTAAACTGTTATGGTTTATCTTGTCCTTCTGTTCTGGTTACCTTTCAAGTATAGTAGATTTTAAAAGAAGTGTTTAATTGTCATTTAATAACAATTAACCTTACTTTGATCTTTTTGGAATATATTTCTCTTGCCATACTGAGCAATAAATTCTATTGGAAAAAGTGATTTTTAGTTTTGCTGTATATGTTGCCCTCAAAACTGTTTCTATAGAACACTTGCAATGAATGTTAAGCTTTCTGTAGCAGTTGTGAAACTGTCTTGAGTTATAGACATACTAAAAAGCTAAGTATCTTCAAACAGAACTTTTTTTTACTTGCTTTCAAACATTTCAAGAATAACTTCTATTGACTATCCATTTCTCTTTTTTCCCTTTTAGAGATGTTCCTGCTGATACTCAAATTGAGATTGATGGAGACAGAGAGACAGAAAGAATTTACTCGCTTTTCACTATCAACATGTCTAAACTACAGAAGTTGGAAGGTACTCAAATAATAATTCAGGAGAATTATACTGATATTCAGCTCTATTTAGGCCTGTAACATGTTTGATATCTTAACAATTTACCTGAAAATATTGGATAGTAGACACACAGATTATATTTTCTGTCTTTTTAGTGCTCTGGTATCAGACATTCTTCATTCATTTCTTTACAGCAAATCAGGCATGCACACTGTTCTAATTTAGTGTGCATATATGAAGTATCTTTAATAGCCTAAACAGAGAGACTGCACTATAGCCGGTTGCTCTTCTGTCTTTGCTCACCGTTTCCTGATTATGGAGTGAATTCTGTTGAACATGGTTGAATTGCAAGAAAGCACTGGTCTTCTGTTAATATGAACAGGAGAGAGCTGGATCCTCCAGATGCTGAACACAACCAGCAGAGAATAAGCCACAGAACTTTAAATACGTCTAGTTGATACTGTTTTCTGCTTTTGTCTTAACCCATTTTGTGTATAAGCTAGAGTAACTTTACATTTCAGAATCACCATTTATGTAAGAGTTAGATCTGTTTGTAAATTATCTAAATTCTAATTGGGATAATTGTGATAATTTTTGTAGAGGCTTGTGGAAGCATAGCGGTCTATCAAGGTCCACGGAAAGAACCAGATGACTATTCTAACTTCACAATTGAAGATTCTGTAGCAACTTTTCATACACTTAAACAGATAATAGATATAGTAGAAAAGCTGAATGAATCCCATGAAAAATACCAAAAGAAGAGATCATCTAGTGCTAAATATGGTAGCGAGTAAGTATCTTAATGTAATTTTGACATACATAAATGTGTATTTTTTTAAAAATAAATTGTAGAACAAAGCCAGGCTTGTTGAGGTATAGATAATTAAGATAAACGTAGATTTAGGCAACACAAAGACACAGAGGAAATAAGGTACATAATTTGCAGTGATGCAGCTTTTTGCCAGTTGTTAGAAGATACAAGAAGTTCCTCTGGTGTGGGATTCATCTGTGTTCCTGCTGAGATTCCTGTAAGCAGGTGCAACAATTCTTCTGTCATTTCCTTGCAGCTTAACATCTGAAGTGCATGCAGAATTTATCCCTGTCTACCTACCTTCTATTTTTTCAAAATTTTAAATATCAGTTAAGAAATAATTGAAATATCATTATCTAAAATTGTAAAAATTACACTATAGAAACATACTTTTCATGCAGGATATTTACTGTTTGTAATTTGCTTGCCATACTCAATGATAAATACTGTTTCTGGTGAAGTTAAAAAAAGATCTGTTCTTTGGAGTACATTGTTGTTCCAGAGTGGATTCTCTCAATTCTCTTCAGTCGTAGCTGATATGTATGGAACGCAGTTTTCTGATTTCTTCTTTGCATTAATAAGGTTTAATTCACTAGAAGGAAAAAAAAAAAATGCTTAAACCCCAGTTTGGTTTGCCTTGTTTAGGATTTGACCCAAGATTTTTTAGAAAAATTGAATTTGATTTAGAGGTCTCACAGGAAAGTATATGAGGTTTTTCACAAATCATGAAACTTCACTAGTGATAGAAATAATGCAGAAAATATGTTTGCTTAATAAATTGAAATTTAGGTGATGAGAACTAGCAAGAAAATGTTAACCTTAAAAATATTTATGCATAATATTTTCTTTTTTTTCCAGAGAAAATCCAATTGTTGGAAAAGTTTCCTAACCAAAACAAACTGTGGCACACTTGGATGAAAAAAGAAACTGGAAATGTTCTTGAGTATTTTGGTGTTTTGGTTTTTTAAATTCATTATATGCATTTTTACAAAGTATTTAAGAATGAATGTAAATGCTAGTTGTGTTGACAATCTATTTAATATTTAATAGAAAAATACCTACTTGGAAATCTGGTCTTAAGGTTTATTCTCATTTTGCTGAAGAACTTGAAGTTCCAGGTTCTTGGAAGTAACAGGTGTGAGTAAATCTAAATGTTGTTTTGCCATTGTTGTCTTATTGGAAAGAACTTTCTAAACAAATAAGCTTTTTAATGGAAGAAAATCCACACGGCATTTGTTGGTTGGATTACATCTCTTGATATATACACTGCAAATTTGCATGAATTTACCATGAGTGCCTGCCCTGCTGATACAGATCTTGAAATAGACATCCCAAGATACCATGACATGGAAAAGAACTGAAGCTTCACACTCAATTAATTTGACTTTTTTCCTCGTATTAAGTGTTGTCAGTACTTGACTGATCTGCAGCTGAAGTCTTAGAAAATCATGGAGTATGCTGCAAATAATCTGGACAGCAGATAGCAGTGTTAGTTATGCTTTTAAGTACTAAAGAAGAAGAAATCAGGGAACTTATGCTGTACCTCTTGTTTACATTTGGGGTGAGTAATATAGAAAGTGACATTAGACCACTATCTATTTTCTTTATGATTTTTTTTAAGGTACATATTTTTTTCTTAATCTAAAAAGAAATGCAGGGTAGCAATGTCCTTTTTAAGTAAGTTTGCTTACAGATAAAGTTTAAATGTGAACAGATTGTGGTTAAGTACTGATCAATTTACATCATCCCATGTATGATTTTATTTCTTTTTTTTTGTAAAGGTAGTAACTAGATCCAGTTCACCTTTTGACTACAAATCTAATAAATAATTAATCTCTATTATAATCACTCAAAGCACTTTAGATATCTGGACTATCCCAGATTATTTTTAGATACTTTGTAGTATCTGCTTGTTATGATCAGTTGAATGATCAACATTGTTTTGTCTTTAAGCAATGCTTTGGTGACTGTTTTTGTATCTTTAGTTATATGGATTCATATTTGCCACTTAACCCAATTTTAAACTGGCATTCTTGACTTTAGTAAGATTAATTTTTGCTCACTTCATCTGAGAAGTTAGGTTTATGCTGAAAGAACATGTGTATATATATAACCAGGAAGAAGCAAAGGTGGTATTGTGGCAACTTTGCTTCGCCAGTATTAAATACAATGGTACTCCTTGGAATATTATTTTTAACAATAACTATATGTGGTACTTTTATTTTTGGAGCGTTTGCTGTGGGGTGTTTTGTTGCTGTTTTGTTGGGTGGTTTTTGGTTTTTCTACAATCATGATTTGGCCAAATTAGGAATGTAATTTACAAATAGAATAGAAATCCACAGTGTTTGAAACTGTAAGCTGTTTATATTACTCTGTGTTTATTATACTGTTGTAGGGAGGCTTTCTGTAATAGAAGCAAGTTGGCAAGACAGGACTGAAATCTCTTTTGGAATGAATGTAACTTGTTAGAATAACTACTTGGTTTAACACCAGACAGGCTATTTTAGAATATCTGTGATTCAGTACTAGCATCTGCAAAATCACAATCATCTAATCCCCTCAACTGTTTTTGCCTTTTCCTTTTTAACATATTTGATGTATTCTAAGGGACTTTTTATTTGCCAACAGTTGAAAATGGAGGGGCTTAGGGGTATGACGAACAAGACAGGATGGGACATAGTAATGCCAAAAATGTTTTGCCAAGGTAAAATGGGTCTGATTAGTTGCCATTAATAAAAAGCTGCCATTAAACAAAGTTGAATGTGGTTGAGTGTTAAAGTTAGGTTTTGCTGTATATGGATTAACCCTGTGGCAAAGTGTCTGTTCCTTGGAGCCATTTTCTGTTGTTTTCAGTCAAATTTATGAAAAATTAATTTGTATACTCCTGCAACATTTTTTCTTAAATATGCACTTTTTCTTTGGTACTGGAATATCTGAAAAAAAACAAAGGCCATTGAAGATTTGATTTCTCGTTTTATGTTTTAAAATGCAGTAGGTGTTCTAGAATTTAATTAGGTACAAATAGGGTGATTAATAATAAAAGTTGCCTTCATTTTTATTAGTCTAGAAAGGTGATGTTATTCAGTAATTAGTTCTGTTAGGATTGTAAATTATCATTAGTTTTAATTTGTGTTATGATGATGTATTGTTGAATGTATTTTTATTTAAATTTTATTTTCTTATCAAGACATTAAAATGTTTTGTAACATTGCTTGAGAATAACTCACAAATAAATTACAACAAACTTGAGATACACTGTGTGTTTATTGTGAGGCCTGGCTTTGTCACATGTTAGCAATTATCTGAATTAATAGGGGTTTACAGACAGGAGTTGGGTATAAAGAGATAAATCTAACTGACAGGAAAAAAAAATCCAAAATTAAGTTGAGGGATCTTGCATGGTCATCTATGGTATTGTTACATTCTAAGACTGATGGTTGGAGAGAGAAGTGATAGTTAAATCATTTAGCATGACAGCTTACATAGAAGCCTTAATAATTTGACAGTTTTTTAAATGTTCTCAATAATGACTCTGGTGTATTGAAGATATCTAGTACTATGTTATTAATGTTATACGACTTTTTCTTGCTTTGATTTGCCTTTTGTTAGCTGTCCTGTGTACCAGTACCAGCTATATAGTTTGTCAGACCTATTTTAACTATATTGCAGATGGAAAAAATAGACTTTTCTCAATCTTCTTTCTTGTATATGTAGTCTGGGCACTTTTTTTTGGCCACCTGTTCTCCCTTCCTATGCTGTAGGCATTTTTTATATTACAATTTTGTACAAGCATGTTTTAATGTCTTGAGATGTTTTGTTTCCTCGAACAGAGAGCTGACCTGTTGCCCTTTATTGCTGGTATGGAAGCTCCTATTAGGAGTGCAAACCTTCCAGCCATTCTGGAATTAATTTTGATTAATTCTGAGGTAAGCTGTATTAAGGCCCAGTCTGAGTAGTCATTTACATTTGCTTCCACAGATCAGAAGGCAGAGGAAGTTAAAGGTGAAATTGGAAGTATGGGAGGAACTTTTTTCACTGGACATTAAAAAAATCTGTAAGGGTTCTCTGGTGATTATAGCAGAGTAATCTTTTCACTGCTAATATGCTATCTTCTCAAACTGTTCAATTAAGCAGAGTTTTCTCTAAACCATGACCTGAAAAGGGCATTCCCATTTAAGATCTGTAGCATGTGTGCTGATCATACTTTCAGGTTCTGGGCTAGGCTAGCAATCATAGATGCATAGGGCCTCTGTAGCTAGAAGGTTCTTTGTAGGACTCCAGATTCCTTGAAAAATCAGTGTGCTGGTTTCACACACAGTTCTATATATCTTTGTCCCACATCATATATGCAGATAACTAGATTGAGAAAATGCATACTTGTAGTCTATATGTCAGTGAGCATATATATTTATCTTCATATAGTCTACCTATAAACAATAATATACAGGAAACTTCTGCTCATTTGTATGTATTTTAAAGTACAAAGTTTGCAAACTTACTCACATAAGGTCCGATTCAGTATTGATTCAGTATTGCTTTTACAAGAGCATGTACATGGAATAAAAATTAGGCCAGTAAGTACAGTAACAAGCAAGGGTATCTTCCAGTAGACTGGACAAATGCATACAGTTCACTTAAGATTCTTACAAATAGTTACAGAAGTATATTTAGCTAAAGTTTCTATAATTTTAAGCAGATTAAATAAATCAGAAATCCTTTAATAGCAGTAAGGAACACAGTATCACTGATACAGTGTCAGCTGTGATGAGACTGCTGCTGGAATACTTTGTCTATTTCTGAGATTCAGCAAACAGGCAGCTGTTTAAAAAAGTCAGTTCAGAGTTTGAGAGTAGAGCTATAAGAACTGGGACTATAGAAGAATTTTGCTAAATTACTTAGTTTTAAATATGTAAGTTTAAAAAGTCACTTCACCTAAATCAAGGACAAAAATTTGATAATCAGTTGCTCTACAATCAGAATAAGGTTTAAAAAGATTCAGTGGCTACAGTGTTTAGGAAGTGCACATGCTTTGTAAGGATGTGTTTGGGCGGTTTTTTTTAAAAAAGCAATTAGACATCCTTGCTGAATTGCTTTTAAAATATTCTTTACATTAGTAAATGTATATGCAAAATAACAAAATTCATATATAAATCTTAATATAATGTTCCATGTAAGTATATGACCAAGCTTTTTAACTGTTTGAGGTTGTAATTATTTTAGCATAATTACTATTGCAAATGCAATAATAAAATCTAATCAATAGTTTCACCAAAAAGAGGTTCTAAATCTCATTTTAGAAACATAAATTGTATGGGGTTTTTAAATACCATCAGACAATTTACTTTGCTTTAAGGGCTTGTGATTTTTCTTCCCCACTTTCATTCTCTGTTTTTGGTCATTCTTCCTGCACAGGGAAGAAAGCTGAGAGAACATAGAACAGCCAAAGTAAATCTACTCTGTGACTTGAATTCAAGACTTAAAGGTAAAAATCTCTTACCTGGTCCCTCTGTAATAGTAGTGCAGACGATTTTGGCTCTGTTTTCCAAAAAAATGCAAGGTATCACCTGCTTTACTCCAGGTTGGTGTTTCAGTGACAGACTCCACTGTGTCAGGGAGCTGAGAGAAGATGGTATTTTCAGGGACCTGTGTGTGTGTATAACAGAAGGTTTCAGAGCCAGCCAGACTCGTGTTCTCCTCCTAGATCAGCATGCAGACACTGTACCTACTGAAGGGTTACTTCAGTAGCTGGCTAAGAAGCTTAGGGGTGGGAGCTCCACAGGGTTTAACACTGCCTGCTCAGCCTTCACTTTCTCTGGACACTGTGACACTGTTGCTAGGTGATACAGAAACAAGCCTCCAGATGGCAAAAAGCAAGTGGCAGAGATAAAATTAGTAAGAGGGGAACTCCTGTAAAAATTAAGTGACGTGCAATAATGTTCAGACCTGACATTTATGTTGCATCTTTCATCCGTAGACCTCTAAAGTACTTAATGAAAGAAGGGTAAGTATATACAATCCAGTCTTGCTGGGGGATGGCAAGGTGCTATGTATTGTGCAGATGTAAAAAGCCCAAGAGGAAGGGGTACTTCCCTGTATTTAAAGGGTGCTAGATGCAGGCAAAATGCTTTGTCAATGCTTGGTCATTTTAGTCATCTCAAGTCATGAACAGACACCCCTGAGGGTGACAGTATAAGCTGAGAGGTATGTACACGCATTTTCTCCATATAATAATGATGCAATATAGCTCATAATTCACCTTGCAAGTTGTATTTACTCCTTTGCCTTTCCATCTCTCACCTTTTCTCCTAATCTTGCTGATTTATAAATTAGACCAAACATGTTACAGATTACCTGATTGACTTTACAAGTATCTCAAAACTGAAAGAGAAATAATTCTAGTCCTAGATACAGGATCTGAAGTAAAACATCAAGCTGTACAACTGAAAAAAATTCAAGGACAAGTTCCAGTACTACTGAAAAATTCCATGAAAGATCTAACTTTTTAAAAACACAAATCATACAATGATTTCTGTAAGAACCAAAATAATTCACCTAGCTTCTTCCTGAGTAGGTGATTCATATTCCTGTCAAGTCTTCCCTGTCACACCATTCTGTCATGGTATGACATTTATATGGTTCTGGGGTTTTTCTGGCTTTTTTTTTTTTTTAATTATTATTTATGTTTATACTTTAATTGTATATGCATATATTCTGGCACTACCTTGGCCAAAATCTTAAGTAGAAAAGTGGGTCAAAGTCAAAAAAATGTGAGTGATGTGGTACATGGCATATAATGTCTGCAAGTGTGAATGATGAGACGATTAACTTCACTTATGCAATACCTTCCAGTAATTTAAACATGTGAATAGGGGGAATTTCCATAAGACAAGTTTCTATGTGGCTTCTTTTGCTGGTGTTCTTGGTTTGAGGTTTTGTAGTGGTGGGTTTTTTTGGAGGGCAGGATTTGCTAACAGTGGCTTTATGGGGTCTATCCTGATACTAGGCAGGATCCAAATATCAGTGGGGCGTTAAAAATAGTAAGATAAATTGCACTACATCTTGAATTTATAGGAAGGTCAATATTTTAAAATGGGGGGGGTGCCCCCTCATAACAGTAAAACAACAGAATCTGCTTTTCAATTTTTAACTCGGAATGCAGTTCCATTCTCAAACAGCAAACCTCAGTTAAAATAGCATCGTTTTGTGTTCGCAGGTTTTGGGGTCTTTTTAATTAATAAATTGAATATGAGACAAACTTCTAACTTGAAAATCCACACTGCCCAGGGGGAATAGTAATAGCTGAGTTTTACTCCAGAGAGCAAAACAATTAGCAAACAAGACCCTAGTGTAGGATTTAATAAAGTAGTCCAGGGTTTTTGTGTCATTGACTTTAAATCTCTGCTTCAGAAGGAGAGGTGGATGAGCTTGGGTGTTATATGAACAATGGAGATGTTTCAAGGGTTTAGACTTAATTAAAGCAGCTCAGCAAAGTTGGGAACTATTTAGCCTCTTCTGAGACAGGGTTTTCCTATTAAAGCACAAAGGTTCCCATGCCAAAGTCATTAACTTTTTTTGTAAAATTTCTTCAAGAATTTCCCTTCCGTATATTAGGTGTTACGGTGTCCATTTGTTTCACTTAATGAGTAATGCACAATGCATTTAAGGATCTGTATTACTGGTACTTCTCTGTTCTCGAACACATTCCTGGACTTCAGTAAAGGTCATGCCAAATCACATTCTTATGTGCCAATATAGGGAAGATGGTGGGGGATATACTTTTTTTAACTCCATTTGCTATGGGTATATACTTTTTTATTAAACTCCATTTGCTACTCTGGGTAGCAATATATTTCTGTGATTTCTTCACTCCAGTCTTCCTTCTAGCAAGATCTGGTGTAAAAGTGGTATGCAGTTTATTTCACAAGCGCAGTATGTTTCCCTAATTTCTGGTTTTGATTTATTGCAGTTTTGTATTTCTGGATGCCCACTTCATGCTTTTCTCTCACAGAAACTGTACATATTAACATTGAAGTCTATTTTCTGTTTTGGCATTTGCATCAGGCAGCTTCAGTGAAACCTTAACTACTACAGGTGCTTTTGTCCAGGTGTGCTGATACAGTACTGTTTCCTTTGCTGTCTTTCTCTATCGCAGCCCCACTGTCTGCCCTTACCAAGGTCTCAGCTATAACCACAACAGTATTATTAGTACTGGCTACTAATAGCCCTGTTTAGCATATTCCTATTGGTAAAAAGGCACCGAGAGGCATAGATGATCTAGAGTTTAAGAAATAAGTTTTGGTACAAAGCTATGCTTAAATTCTTTTCTTTGGCAGATAAGTTGACACAGTACTTAAGTGTTCTGATATATGTTAGTCTATTGACAGAACAAACATTAAGTGTAATAATACAGTCCAGCACGTGCATTAGTTGGCCAAGATACACACATACTTACATAACTGTTCTTTGCATTATCATAAAACTGACATTTCCATAACAGTTTTGTTATTAGTCAAAATAATCTTTGATTCTGTGTTTCAGAGTAAGCAAGCTGTGGAAAAAACAACAAAAATCTCAAGAAGTTGTAAGAGAAAAGCAGACAGAAAGAACAGAAGAGAAGTCGGGTAATTTCCAGACATCATCTTTCTCAGAAGATCTGTGAGAAACTGAGGGGCATTGTATGTGCTTTCACTGTCTCTGCAGTGTTCAGAGGTTAAAAAGGTGCATAGAGAATTAATACATTCTTACAAGGTAAAGGTGAATCTATATTAATTTGAATTGGGATTAGGAATATGAAAAGAAAACTATAATGGCAATTATGTAAATTGGATGTCAGACACTTGGAGCTTTGAGTATTTTTTTGACATGGAGACAATCGGGATCCACAGTCCTTGAATTACACTGCATCCTTACTGTGAAATTATTGCAGAAATTTAGTTGATGATAAATTGTATAATACAATATTCCGAATTTGGACACTACCATTATGTACATCCCCATTCACAGTTGCCAGACAACTTGTTTTTTTCCCATTCTGTAGCACACGATTGGCTGAGCAGCTGTAATTCTAGCTAAACAATCACTTGATGGGCTGAAAGGAACTTAGTTCTAGTTCCTATATTTAGATATTCAATTTGGAATATTTTCAGTGCAGCCTGAGGTAAGCAAATGCAGTCTTCCCCTACCCAATCTGAAATAATGAGTGTTTATTTACAGTTAAATACAGTGACACAGGACATAAGAAAAACTCACCAAAAGAGCTATCATATTTTGTGCCACTCTCCCTTGTGCAGTGTCCTTAATGTCATGTGTGTCTGTAGGGAACAGATGAATTCTAGAGTGCCAGGTCAGTATTTCTCCAAAATGGTGTAAAAATTTTTGTACTGCTCTTTAGGTGATAAAATAGCCAATAAAAGAATTATTAGTTGGGAAACTGTTATTTTAAAGCAATATGGACAGAGTTAAAGCTACCTGTATCATAGTTGCTCTATGACTTTAACTGCTAATGTAAATTCTGGCACTACACAGTAAAAATGCAAGTTTTATTATTCAGAGTAGACAAGACAAAGCAAGCAAGGGTATACCAAATCAGAAGTTACCTCCTTTCTGTTTTGAAAAAACTAGTTTTCAAAACATCTCTTTCAACCTAATACTGAAAAGAGTGTTTCATGTTGGCAATCTCTTTTCTATTAGAGGATATCCCAGTCTTTGGGAATAAATGATCTCATTTGAACTGACATGCTTGGCAAAGGAGCTGGTTATGCCTGATGGCTTCTTGCATGAGGAGGTGAGGAGGAGAGGCTCAAGGAAGGGGATCGTGGTGGTTTTAATGACCATATTTGATACCTTACTGACTTTTTTCGATCCATAGGCGTCCACAGCAGTTCCTATATACTTGAGCCACTCGTTTTGCTACCACCCTCCGCATCGTGCAAGAAAAACTGCTTTATAGCATCATGAAGTAAGTAAGTTCAGGGGATGGTCACAGGTTAAAACTAGCATTGCCAAATTAACTGAAATCAGTGTGGTTTATGTTTACATTTGTGAAGGGTACAGCAAATGTGTAACACTTTAGCAGCACCCAAATAATAATCTCTGTTAGTTTGCTTTTATGAGCTCTTAGAACTGAAGGGGAGAATTGCATCCAGTTTCCTTCTAATCCCTGCTAAGAAAAATTAGAAATGACAAGGCAAATAGTGTAACTTTAAAAAAAAAAAAAAAAAAAAAGTGGCTACAACAGGCTTTCTTTAAATCTCTGTTTAGGGGCAATTGATATTTTACACAGCAGAAATTAAAAATGCTTAATTCTTATAATTTTTTACTTCAGGAACAGATATGTTCAAAATGTAAACATCCATGCTAATGGTATAAAAATATAGTGTATTATCAAAGAAAAATTAGGTATACGTTTTCTTTCCAAGTTTTAAAAAAAGTAGTTTTAATTTTAAACCTTCCTAGATAATGCCTAGTCCCAGCAATTCAGATTAAGAAATGCCACAGTAGTTAAAAGACAGGAGTATGATGAGTTAAAGAATGGAATTATCAAAATTAATGACAAATTTGTGATTAGAGAGCAGTTACTTCAACTTTGTATCATTGATATTTTTGAATTTTCTCTGATAGCTGTTGAGAACTTACTGAGAGAGCCCTATTGGTAAAATACATACACAGTGAGGGAAAACAGAAACCATATAGTCCGTATTACCCTCACACACCGCTGTATTAGCGCAGTGATAGTAGTAACTTGAGTGTCACACCGGCTACATATGGTGGGTCCTCTGAGCTTATAGATCTTCCAGTCTGGCCAAACCAGAGACTCGGTGACATCAAGTTAGCAGTTGTGCCTTCCATGGCTGGCTTCTGCAAGTTTAGGAATTGGACAGTGTGGATTCAGAGAAGCGGGAATCAGCTGACGTAAGAGCGGATCTTGTTCACACATCGTTTGATAGTGTTTTTGAGGAAATGACAGGTCCTTCTGAATTGATAGTTGATTAATGTAGAAACAGAAGATCTTTAACATCAATATAATTGAAGTGAATGAACTATTTTTGGTTTTGACTTTATTACCAAAGGCCAGATTTTTGTGGCCACAGTGCACAACATGCAATCCACCACCAAAGTGTATGGCTTCCTCTGTTAGCAGTTTTAGGAAACCTGTCAAGAGTTGGAATTCCAGGAGGATTTGATCATCCTCTCCCCTTCATGAAAGCTGTCAGTCCATTCAGATGAAGCTATGATTCACAGCTGAAGAAACTTGTGCTACAACTGCTCATAATATTCTCTATATGTAGACAGTATCCTTCATGAGGAATGTCAATTTGGTACTTGCTAGGTGCCCTGTTTAAATGCACTCAATCTTGCACAAAGTCTTCCCTGGCTTTAAAATTGTATGATTATCTATGAAAAGTTTTTATTTCTGTTCACGCTATGTATTACTCTACAGTACTTGCAAAGCTGGATGGGTGCACTGTGTACTGCTTTTCTACACTAGCAATAATTCATTGAGGTTGATACATGGTCCAGAGTGACTTGGAGCTGTTTTCCTTCTCAGCAGTTTTAGCTCTGTTGTTGTCTGCTCTATACCAGGCAAGCAGAAAATGAGTTTTAGAGCATCAAATCACCATGGGTTTTTACATTGATTATATTCAGCGTAATTTAAGGTAGGAACCATTCCAATTTAAAGTTTTAAGAGTTCTACGAGTAAAGATCCTCTAGGGATCAAGTTAACCAAAATTGTTTTTTCTCAAATGAATTTTAAAATTCACGTTAATTTTGCACTTATTATTTTATTGTTGTTACCATCTAAGAACTGAATTACAGAGAGATAAATGATAGTTATTTCTGTTACAAGAAATACATTTCTGGGTGAAATTATATTTTTGAATGGTTAAAGGGTATTAAGAAATGCAATTTCTGTTTCTGCCCTTCCTTTCCTTTAAAATATCTATTTTTTGACTCTACTCTTATTTATACCATATTCTTACACATCATTATTCTTGTGCCTTTATAATCATATGTATATGTTACCCAGCTGTGACAATCAGCAGCAATTGTTATTGAAGGAATGTTGGCAAAACCAAGAAGTTAGTATTTTGAAACCTCCACTTGGCAGCATTTCTGCTGAGCAAAGATATGTTTTTAAAGTGGTAGAGAGATAAACAATTTCTCAAGTTAGTAAACAGTGATCCAGCCTAATTAAAGTTTAGCACCACAATCTGCTGTAGTTTCAGAACTGGACCGGTACTAGTACGGAACAGTGAAGTATTCTTGTTGGTATGACTTTCCTAATAGTAGGTTAATGAATAGAGAATCAACAGATTTTTTTCTACAGTAGAAGTAGGAACTGACTCACATTTAAGATCTTGCCTCAGCCAGCGATGTTAGTGTGATTGGAGTAACTTGGCTTGGCAAACTGATGCTCAAAGTTCAGCCCAACCACCAAAACCAATGTGAACATACTGACATTTCTGCAGTGTGGTCGGAGACTTAATAAATTGCAATGAACTAATGAGAGGAGGGGGAGTGCATGTGTGTTTGTGCACATGCAAGGGTCCAGTCCAGGGCTAGAGGAGACTTTTGCCTTTAGCTTTTTGCTTTGTGGATAAGCTAAGGAGAACCACTGTGGTCCACACACATCTGCAGTGTCTTGTTGATCCTTCCTGTTCAAAGTGTATGATGGGGTATGCTAATGTTTTAGGATATAAATCCATAGAAATGTCCTAGGCTGCATACAAAAATAAGTGCTGCATAAGTATGTAAAGCTGACAAAATTATTTTGTTGGGTGCAATTAGGTGCTCTGAATGTGGTTGGATCTATTTGGCAATGTCCTAGTAGAACTTTCGTGCAGATGACATACTGGTAAGTCTTGAGAAAATGTAAAGAAAGGTGAACTGGTTTTAACTTTAGCTCTTAGACTTCCCGTTAATTTGTCTTAAACTGTAAAGATACAATGTTCTATTTAAAGTTAACATGTTCATGAATAACAACATTATTTAACAAACTTATCTTAAAGTAGGCTTAAAGGGACAGGGCACTATATTGGAAAAGTAAATTTTGTATACTTTTGAGTAAAGACTAGAAAAGAAATGCAAGTTTCTACTACACTTTAAAATAATGATATTGTTTAGCTTTCTTCCTGTCCACACTTTGAAGCTCCACTTTTGAAGATGTGTGTAGTTGAATATGTAAATATTTTATTTTTTAATGTAATCAGCCACTTTGAAATTCCCTTTTAGTTTTTTAGTTATCTGGTGCTTCACAACACTTACCTATTTTCTGCTGATTTATTTTGTCCCTTCACAAGTTCAAGGTGATAAATTAGCAAGTAACATCAGACTGTCCTACTCTGACATTACAAAGTAGCCATATTTAATTGACTATTTCCATGGAGGCTTGCTGTCCTGACAGGACTTTGCTTTCAGTTACTACTGGCTGTAGGCTTTGAGAACTTTGAACACAAGTTATTTGTGATATTTTCACAAGCAAATGCAAGAGGAATTTTCATAGTGTGTATATGATGAAAATAGGAATGATGAAAACAGGAACAATGAAAAATAGAAATAATCCAGAAGTTGAATGTTGAGGAATGTTGCACTTTAATATTGGTGAATGAGCTGATGGGGCTGGGAGAGTATTTAGCAGTTTGGGGAACAGTTTGAGCTAATGGTGTGGGCTACCTCACCTAGTCAGCCTCCTGCTGCTGCTTCATGCCGTGGTTGTACTCCCCAGGGCCACATGAAGAAAACTGCTCCTGTGCACGTCCTGCAAAGGGGCCCACGGCTCCCCGAGGCGATGGCGGGAGCTGCATCCCCCGCTGGGCTCCCTGCACTCTGCCCCGTGTTGGCGACATGTCTGTTTGAATTGTATCGCTTCGCTGAAACCACGAGGCACAAAAACCAGAGCAGCAGGAAGCCGTGCCTGGGCACCTATTGCCCGTTTCTCAGGTGCACCCTGCCCACAGTTGTCCTGAGAGCAGGGGTCTCGCCCCACAGCGAACGCATCAAAATGCCCCCTGGGACCGGATCGCCACCATCAATTAAATTTTTTTCTGCCTCCTTGTTGCCGAGCGTGGCTGGCCGGCGCCGAGAGGCCGCGGCGGCCGCCCGTCCCTCGGCGCGCCCGGTGAGGCCTGCTGCGGGGCACCGGCTGCCCCGGCTGAGGTGACCGTGAGCGCCGGCAGCGCGGGCTTCGCGCAGGGCACGGCCGCCGCTCCGGCCGGGCCGGGGCCGGCTGCCGGCGCGGGGTGGCGCTGGAGCCCCGCGCTGCCGCCCGCCAGGCGCCGGCGCCGCCTCCCCGCCCCTCCGCCATGGCCGATGTGGAGGACGGGGACGAGCCGGGCGCCCCCCACTCGCACCCGGGCTCGGCGGGCTCCAAGGCGGGCGCCCCCGACAAGATGTTCTCGCTGAAGAAGTGGAACGCCGTGGCCATGTGGAGCTGGGACGTGGAGTGCGACACCTGCGCCATTTGCCGGGTGCAGGTCATGGGTAAGCGCCGGCCGGCAGGCCCGGGCCGCCATGGCCGCCGCCAGCCCCAGGGCTGCGCTGCCGCCGTGCCCTCCGCCCCTCGCGCGGCGGGCGGAGGCGGCACGCGGCTTCCGGCGGGGGGGGCGGCCCCCTCCGCCCCGAGAAGCGGCGGCTCCCGCGCTGCCCCCGCCACGGGCGCCCCGAGGGGCCCGCACACGACGCCGGGCCGGGCCGCGCCGGGCGCCGCCGGCTGCCCACGGCGGCCGGGGAGCGTCTCCGCGGGCCTCGCCGGCTGCCCGGCCGCGGGCAGCGCCCCCCCGCCACCTCCCCCGGCGCCGCTGCCCCGCCAGGTCGGGGCGGTGCTCCCGGGCCGGGCTGAGCCTGTGCCAGAGCACGCCCGCCCGCCCGGAGGCGCCTTCGGCCCCGAGGCTCTTCCCTGGTTGCTGTCAGACTCGGCAGGCGCTGAGTTACGGCCGAGCTGAGCGAAGCGCGGTGCCGCTCGTCGAGGGGGTTTGTTTTGAAGAAGCAGTTGTGGATGTAGATACGAACTCGTTTTCCAAATCTGTTAATCCAGAGCCTCCAACGCTTACACCCAAGCCTCCTAGCTACTAGTGCAGTTCAACACGCCTGAATGTACCGAACAATCTGTTGAAAAGTAAGGGGCTACTTTACCTGGCATTGAATACTAGAGAATCTCTTTGAAAGTAGCATCATCGTTGATTGGCATTACTTTTTTTCTGATATCTTCTACAAATACGAAGATCTTGGAAATTGATTATTAAATTATTTAAATTCTTCCTCTACTGTATATCTAGATTCCGTTTTTACTGTTGTGCTGAGTCACCCTAAGTGTAACTGTCCTCTCAGTTGGGCTTGGTACCGTCTGACAGAACAGACCCAGGATTCCCTCCAGAGCACCTTGCTCTTGTAGGTGCAGGAGCCATGATAACGCAAATCCAGTCGGGGTTTGGCTTCACAGAAATGAGACAAAATATGCAATGCTGTCACTTCTCATATATGTTTTTACTGAGAATGTTCTGTGGAACAGAAAAGGCAAAAAAGGTGTACTAGAAGAAAAAAGATGCAGCCAGACTGAAGTGGTGGAAGATTCACCTTCTGCATAAGTGTGTTTCGAAGTTTGTCTGCTTCTGTATGGTGAACAGAGACCACCCTGGAAAGACGAAATTGGCTTTATCTGCTGCATAAGCCATAATTTTAAGAACGTATTTCATTGTTTTACCTAGCCTGTGACAGGGCACTATAAAAAGTCTTTAAGGAACAAAATGTTACCTAGAGCTTTTAAAGACGTTTTTAAAAAAAACACACTTATAATTTTTTGTAACTAGACCAAGGGAGTACTTCTTATATGAAACTAGCAGAAAAAATCTAGTAGCTGTTTTTTGAGAACAAACCACATTGCTAGAATGTGAAACTTGATTATTACTGACTTGAGTTTAGCAATTTCATGTTGACCCCGACAGACCCGGTCTGGCTCCTGTAGAGCCTCTGCGTCTGCAGTAACCGTACATTGGAGGCAGTGCCAGACTTAAGCTGGCACTTGTTGAAAGTTAGTTTGTTTGATTTTTGTCCAAGGGACAAAAGTGCTGGCTGGCTTAATTTTTCTACTGCTTTAACTCCTTGAACCAATGTGGCCTTCAAGGATGACAGAAGCACAGAGGAAAAAAGCAATACAAGTATTAGCTGGAAGGGCAGGATTGCAGCAGTACTAAATTAGATTTGCTTAACCTTTCAGACTGACACCATTAGGATTGTGATGTGGGAGAGGGGACAGACTACCTTGGTATCCTTGCAGTGATTTCTGTCTTCAGCTGTCTGGGCTGCTTCTCTGTCTGAAATGACAGATGAAGGCTAGGATAGGAAAGTTGCTTTTATAGTGACTGCTAGTCTGCCACAGTTTACTGCCCTGCATGTTAAGATGACTCCAGATAGCTTGCTTCAATACCACGATACAAGTTGAAACAGTTTGGCTGAATTTTCGCTGCAGATTGGCCTTTAAATACTGTGGAAATCTAAATTAGAGTAACAAACAACAGGAAACAATTTACTGTCTTGTTATCTTAGTGAGGAAAGGGTAACTGTTGCAGAATTTCTTGCTTCTTTGTTCTTTACTACCTGAGAAAATAAGGAATGTCCGTGCAGATGAATCTAAAATGGAAGTACTGGCCATATCTGGCAGAGAAAGCAAAAATACTCAAATCTAAATTCCTGTAGAACATTGTGTTTCTGTCTTCTAGGAAAACATGGTCCAACTAGTGACATGTAGGTCATGTCCAACCTGTGGGGCGCTTTTGTTTGTTACCTTTTCTTTGGAGGAGATGAAAATGCGTTTGCTCCCGTAATAGTTGTACGCTTTCTATTGTGCGTGGTATGTGCACATGTCTATGGCAGCTCACGTTGGGGCCAAGGAGAAACAGGCATTTTTCCACTCTATGTGTGTGGTACAGTATTAAGTCTGGAAGCTGTCACTTCTGTATCTTACTGAGTCCCAAACCTGCCATGCAGTCCTACAGCCACAGATTAGAGTGTACAAAGATGACAAATATTTTTAATTACATAGTTCCATGTTTATTCATTTATATTATCAAATTGACCAATATGTTTGCATGTTTATTTGGCTTGTGAAAATTACGTGCAGGTATTTGTTAAGGAAAAATACTATATAAAAAGTAGCAGGAGGTACAGGTTGTGGTGAGAGTTGTATAGCCTACAAAAAAAAAAAAAAAATTGTGAATTATTTCCTTAAAAGGACATGCTGACATCTGAAAAACAAAGTCCTGTAATTAGGGTTTGGCTTTGTGCTTGCTCTGGACTTAATATGCCTGAGTGCCTTGGCACAGATCTGCTGGTTGTTATATCTACAAAATGGAGAAGGCTTTTTTTCAGCAGAAGTTATGAAAATACCAAAGCAATGGAAAATAAACAAAACTTGTTGGACAGTTTAGAGTCCTTCTGATCTCTTTCAGATATGTATTTCATTGTCATGTGCACTGTTTTAAAATTTAGGGAGGGTTATTTAATCTTAAAGGGCTGAACCTAGTCATCAAAACTTGGGGATTTTTACCTTTGTAAATTCGTTTTAGAGTTTATATTTTCCTCTGACAAACCTATTCTTAAGATGGAATCCTGAGAATCAAATTGAGTCTTGTTCTTGTTTACTTTTAGATGCCTGTCTTAGATGTCAAGCTGAAAACAAACAAGAAGATTGTGTTGGTATGTAGTGATTTCATTCGCTTGTTTTTCAATTGAAGCTTCTCTCAGTAGGGTGCATTTTAAAGTTTGAAGGGAATACTGATTTTATTAAGCTCAAAAGTAAACTGGTGTTTTGTTCTACATTGTGTCATCTTTTTATATTAGTAATACTTTATGCTTTATTCCTCAGCACTGATAAAATTAGTTTTCACTTTGGACATGGTGTAGAACAGAACAGCTTCAAATTTGCAGTCAAGACATACGCAACTGAGAGGTTTGTTTTTTTCACCCTGAGCATAATTGAGGAGATGATAATGTACACTTTTGAAGTGGGCAGAAAAAGGCTCCTTTTTTTTTTTTTTTCCTGAGATGCATGCCAGAAGACACAATGGTAATACCAATAAAAATTCTCTGTTCTGAAATAAATGTTTGTCTGGGTTAGAAAGCAGTATTTCTCCCAGTCGTAATTCAGACACAGCAGAGGCAATTGCCTGTTTGTTCACTTTTCATTTGAAAAGGTGGAATCACTTGGATTTGCTATAATGCTATTTAAACATACTTTCAATTGCATACCAATGTACACAAAAGCAAACCTTTACTTAATTCTGATAGTTTTCGCTATTTTCAATTTAAATATGTCTCAAACAGTTTGCCTTAAGCTTTTAAGTCATCTTTTAAACCAGTGGTAAACCTTTCCATGCCCTTCTTCTTTCTGTTCTGAAATACATTGTCTCAAAGTTTATCCACTGTTGTTTTTGATGATTGTTTTAATGAGATCTGGAATTTCGTGTTCCAGATGTCTTAATCGGCTTGCTAAATGTCTTATTTAAGGTAGAGAGAAAATATATAATCTACAACACTCCTCTGATTGGTACACTTGTATTCCAGTAAGGAAAACATGAACTAGAAGTAACTAATACTATTCAGGAGTAGATGTACAATACATAACCCTTTTTGTTGTGTTGAAACAACTGTAGCCTGTGAACAAGTTCTGGTCTAAGATCCCATTTTGAGGCTATATACAGTGTCAAATGTGCCTCCTTAATATCATACATTTAAGTTTAAACACTGTGTTTCAGATGAGAATTTGGTGATACTCCCTTGTGCAGTAGTCAGTAGTACATTGGCTATATTTTGGTACTGAGGAAGATAAAGTGAAGAATTTAGCTAGTTGCACTTGTTTCCTAGACAGAACTGATAAATGTGTTTATACATTCACAAAACTGTCACTTTATCCAAGAAAGTGAGAATATTTCTTCTATTGTAACTGGAAGCAAGGAAGAGGATTAATAAAAGAGAACTGATTTATCAGATAATCCAATAATAATCCAATCTCAGTGGATAAATCAGTGATAACCCATTTTATCTCTAAAGCTTGCAGTGGTTATAAACATCTGAGAATGATAGTTTGGACCTTGCTGTAGGTGTTGGTTGAACAGCTGAGCATGACTGGAACATGTTCTTTCTTCTCTTTCAGTGGTTTGGGGAGAATGCAATCATTCCTTCCACAATTGCTGCATGTCCTTGTGGGTGAAACAGAATAATCGCTGTCCCCTCTGCCAGCAGGACTGGGTAGTGCAGAGAATAGGCAAATAAAAACACTGCAAGTTTGGTTTTTTTTTTTTTCTGTTGAATTTGTTGAAATAATGTATGTCTTATACCATATGCTTATACAAAAAAATGGAACATGTCAACCATGGCATGATTTATTTATCTGCTACAAGATTAGTGTGGTTTTGTTGTATGCTCTTTGCTGTATGAGGAGGTAGTGGGTCAGTCTTAGAGATTTCCACAACTGAAAAGAGAGAGACACTACCTTAACAAATGTATCTGTTACCATTTGAGTGTTAACTGTATCAGAGCATAGAAATGCGGTGAAGCAGATTATACCCTAAATACAGTTTATTTAATGGTTTTGCATAGATAAATTCATTAACTTGAAAGAACAACCATACCTGTAAGTCTGATACGCTGCAAAGTTTACTGTCAGGGTAAATAAATTGTTTTCTAAGTAAGATTGTATACAAAGCCACAGTTGGTGAGTTTTTTTAGAAAATATTATGGGTTTTAATCTAAAATTAATAGTGTGTAAAGCATTTGTTATGTGCTTTTCCTGTCACACTGTACTAAGCATTTCTGACTTAGGGTTTCTTTTATGACTTTAGAAAATTCTGTTTTGTAGTATCTCTAAGTCTGTTGCTGTATTGTATGTTTTGTATATGATTTCTAGAACCATAGTATTAAAACTTAACCACATTAATAGTTTTTTAATTTGCATTTCCGTTAAGGGTCATGGAGACATGTATTTTTAATCCAGAGACTTTTGGTACAAATACACATATTTGATGTCAGTTAACTAGGGGTGTAAACAGTCTCGCTGGTCAGCTGACTAACATAGAAAGCAAAAATATCTGATAATTTAAATATCCCAAGGAAACCAGGTACTAAGTAAATCTAGGGAAAAATGTTAAATTGTGGTTTTGTGGAAATTCAGTTAATAGAAATTTCTTCTTCATTTTATTGGTTACAATGTTTTGGAAGTAAGAGAAAGCATTATTTCATTTTTGTGGAAATCCTCAATGTATAATCTTTTTTATATGAATTATGATTTTTTTTCTTAGAAATATTTAAGTGCTTGCCTCTGACTTTCTCATTTCCCTAAATATCCAAAGTAATTACTATTAATCTGAACATATGCTGTGGGGTTTTTTTAATATATGTAATAGATTGAATTACTGCTTTAAGTCTGTAACAAATTCAATCTTAATAAAATGGCTAATAAGCAGGGGTGAAATTGAAGCAATATTATGTGCATATAATTGCTTACTTGAAAATTATCTTAAAGGTTTAAGATTAATGCATTTCTTAGGAGATGTATTTCTATCTAGTTCTGTTTACTCATATTTAAAGAGTTTTATCTTCACTGTATAAAGAAGTTCAAATGGCAACCTTTGTGTCATCAAGCATACATGCAGAGTTTACTGTGTTTTCATTTAATACTTGTAATCTCGTTTTTAAAATGCTTTGAATTTTTTAAATATAGCTTTTGTCTCATTACACACTGAGATCAAAAAACTCCTGTGTCACTGTTAGTGTATCACATCGGTTGTTATTATCCCAGATGATATCTGTCTTAAAATAGAAAGCAAATATAAAATAGGTGAACAGTAGTGATGAAGTGCCTATAGCATCTATGTTGTTGTAGAGTATTTCTGTTTGTGTACAAGGATTCTTCCTAAAATTATTGCAAAAGAAATTCTGATTGGGTGTGGAAATCATATTTAGCAATGTTAAAACTATATCTCCTCTACCAAAGTTAAGCTATATCTTAACTACTGCCTGTTTGCCAGAATTTGGTCCCAGGCTCCATCCTCTAACTGCTGTTACTTTGATCTAGTCCCAGCAGAGGCCTTCTTTCTTCATTTTGCCTTGGTTTATAGGTGAATATGGAAAATACCAAAGTAACTTTCACCCTGCTTTCAGTTCATGCCACTTGCATGACAAGAATAGCTGAGAATGATAATTGTAGAAAAGGTAGAAAGGCTCAAACAGCTGTTAAGACAAATGAGGTATTATGAAAGAGAATGTTAAAATTAAAGCAACTGATATTTGTATGTATCGTGTGTTGCAAGTATCTTGTTGACCAGTAATTAGAGCTTCATCTAGAATACAAGGTAATGAACTTTAAGTCCTGCATATTTTCTTTGTGATTTAGAGAAGATTAGTTTAAATCCCAGTCTTTCTATGAGCTTTGCACCAGATAAATTTTCTTCTGTTCCAAATCATACCCTGATATTCCATTAGCATTGTTCTTAAGTACCCATTTTTAGTTTTGAATTTCTTCTCCTCTTGTACATGCAAAATAAATCAGTTTTGCTTCTCATGCAAACACTGTTTTATGAGTAGGTAACACTAACTTAAATAGCCGTTATTGACTAATAGATTAATGCTGATCTACTTTTCTCCACTGATTAATAAATGGTGGGCAGATTTGGATAATTCAGCAAATCTAGCTGGACTCCTCTCTCAAAAGTGACTGGAGTAATGAGTATGTGTCCAAAGATCATATTGTTTCACTTTTTGTGAAGTTCTGTTCTTTTAGAGAAAGCTTATGTTCTGTAGAAATCGAGAAAGATTCTAATTAAGAGCAGGATGATTTTTGGACCTCTGAATGTGTCTGTCTTATGCAGATACTTGTAAACATAGGTATTTTCTTGGTTTGCTTAGACATAAGTACATCAATAGCTGGTGTAAGCTTGAGTTCACCCATAGGTCTCCAGCTGCCAGCCATTCGTACTGCTACTGTTTGAGCTGTGGTGGCATTCTTGCTAAAAGTTTAACAAGACCCTACGGAATTTTAGGACCTGAAACTATGATTACCTCTTTCTTTGCCTTTTGTACCCAGGATATTATAGGACTATGTTGCTGTAGGCATCATTTTCAGGAAAAAGCTGCCAGCGGAATTCTGCATTTCTTCCCTGGACTTTTTTCAGTTTTGCTTACTCTACTGGCTGCATTATTTAGGCCTTGTCCTACCCCCTTCTTGCATTCACCTGGCAGAATTAGCAATCGGTGTACAAGCAAGCTTTCAAATACTTTACATGTTCTTGTGCACACATAACAGTTTGCAAGGGGTGGCCCTTGCAGTCCACAGCTAGAAAAACACTCCTGTAATGTAATTTTGTAGAGTATAAGCATGAATTATATGTCTGATGGATTCAATGCAGACAGGATTAAGCATGTAAAAACAATACTAGATCATAATAGAGTGACAAAAGGCAGCCAAGAAGGGCTTAGCACTTACTGTAGGGAGTCTGAGGTGCTTGTTGTTAGTCCTAATGTTTACCGTTTGTGATTCAGCTCTTCAGCTTGCTCCAAGAGAAAAGGAAACTTGGGTTTGACCTCAAGAGTACAGCTCGACCCCATGCTACTGGAAGAATCATGGAACTGCTTTTCCTCTTCCCATAATACCTTCCTTAAATTTAAAGAGTTTTTGCAGCCAAATCACATGACCCCACAACAGAAGGGGGCTTAGCCTAGTAAGTGCCACACAGGGTTTTTATTCTTCTGGGGAAAAAAATGGAGCACAGGCTTCCTGGTAGGCAGCCAGTGAGTGAAGTCAGGTGGAATTTGCTTTCACACGATTATAATCAGCTTTGTCCCTTCGCTGATGCCACCTCAGCCATACACTGTTGTCACCTTCTCATCCTGCCAGCTACTGTCATAAAACTCAGCAGGGAACATAAACTGAGGCTACAATAACGTATGGAAGTGTCTTGACAAGATCTGGCTGGTCATTTGAAGTGTATGTCCCTTTTCTGTGGGTAGGAGGTGAAGTCAGAGCTATATGTTGTTTCATATCTAGGGATTATTATTTTTAGACCGGCAGCAGGTCTTAGCCTCCGCATGTAATGCGCTCAGACACATAAGACATCAGGGTTTGCACGAAGTGTCTGTGGAGCTCAGTCATTGATGTTGAGTATAACTTGAGTTTTGGAAGCATGGATGCTCAAACCACTGAATTGTGGGATAATTTAAAGCTCAATGACTCATGTCAGTCTATGTCAACTTCTGTTTCAGGCATGGCAGATTTGTGATAAAAGCTTTTAATAAAACCAGATCCCAACTTATGTAATTCTTAGTCCGTTGGTGTTCCGTGTGTCAAGGGGGGGAGATATAAGGCTGTCCTATTAACTGTGGCCAGAGTGCCACTGAGTTTGGAGTGTGCATGTATTGCAGACAGGAATCTTTGCATGTTCTTTGGGGACAGTGTATATAGATGAAATCTTGATACACTTAAAGGTTATCATGGTCCATTCTGAAAACCATCAGCTGAACTATGTGTATTTGGTGCTGCCAGTGAGAAGGTTTGCCTAGGATGTCATCGCTCAGCTATACATAGCAACCTCAAAGCTCCTTATAGAGAAACCTCTTACCAGTCACTTTCCACAAATGGTGCATATACCTAAAGGTACTTAGTGAAAATCCTTCAGAGGTATTTAATGCAAAAGCAGTTAGTCTCCCTGGTCTTTTTCAGAAGCCCACACACACCACTAGCAGGCAGAAGTGCAGAGCGGCTATAGCACAGCACTTGGGAGAGTTACTCATTTTGTCTCAACCAGGCTCTGCCACCCCAAGAGCTTGCCAACATGTGTGACATGGGGGGGCTTGACAACCTGATTGCCAACACAGCCTATTTGCAGGCAAGGAAGAGTGCAGATGGAGACACCAAGGAGATGCAAAGGAGACGTAAGAGCCTCTCACTGCCCAGGGTTGATCAGTGCAGAGAGGTTAGGCAGTCCATTGATGCTGATTATGACAGCATCTGTGAGCAGCAGCCCATCGGCAAGAAATTATTCAGAGAGTTCTTGAAGACAGTGCCAGAACACTTGGTAGCTAGGGACTTCTTGGATGAAGTGTCACAGTGGGAGTTGGCAGAGGACAATGTCAGGAGCAGTACCATGGAAAATATGATCACCAGTTTTCTTAAGGCAGGCTCCAAAAACTATCTGGCTTTCATGAGCTCTGACTTGGCCAGCAAATGTGAGGCAGCTACTGCAGAAGACTATGAGAAGGTCGTGCAGCTGGCCAAGGAGGAAACCAAACTCTTCCTTAAAGGCAAGCCATTTCAGGACTTCCAGACCAGCTCCTTCTATGACAAATTCCTCCAATGGAAAGTTTTTGAGAAGCAGCCGATAACTGAAAAGTACTTTTATGAGTACCGAGTGCTGGGTAAAGGTGGCTTTGGAGAGGTAAGTGCTGTTATTTTTAAGGATGTGGGTTATCCCTCCCCTTTCAAGACCAGCAGGTAGGCTTGCAGAGGAACTTGTCAATGAATTAAGAAGTTGTGTAAGGTTTTGCGAAACTTCATCCTTCAGATTGTCCATTTCCCAGAAATTAGACTGCATTTGTTATCTATACTGTGATAGAGGCTCCAGATGCCTGTTAGTGAAGAGCTACTCTAATGTTTTTATGTTCTGTATCTATGCTAGCAAAAAAAGGTCGTCTTCACAAAAGCTTGCATGGCTGTCCATATAGTTAATTATTAGTCTGCTCCTTGGTCCCATTTTTAGCCTGTGTTATCTCTCACACTCTCACATAATTCCTAGGTGCAGTTTAGGGAATAGCACAGATCAGGTTCTGTTCCCAAAACACAGTATGAACGAGGCTCCCTTTTTCTGAGATGGAAGGGAGATTAGCTATGCAGATGCAAGTTATAGATGCCATGTATTATCATGGGTCCTTGTTTATTTTATTTGCTAATACATGTCTACTAATAGTGTCCTCAAGAACTTTGCATTAGGTCCACCGTATACTGGTCCAGAACAGAACAGACTGTACTCTTGTTTTTTCCTTATTTTTTCTGCTAATATACTCCGTCACGGAAGTTAGCATCACCAGCTACCAATAGGCATCAGTGACTCCCCAGTTCCTGGCTATTACTGCCCTTGATATTCCAGTCTGTATGTGTAAAATTCCTTCGTTACCTTTCCTCATGCATGTTGCTTGCCTAGGTTTGTGCCATCCAAGTGAAAAATACTGGCAAGATGTATGCCTGCAAGAAACTGGATAAGAAAAGGTTGAAAAAGAAAGGTGGAGAGAAGATGGCACTACTGGAGAAAGAGATTCTGGAGAAGACCACCAGTCCTTTCATAGTCACACTAGCTTATGCCTATGAAAGCAAAAGCCATCTGTGTCTTGTCATGACTCTCATGAATGGAGGGGATCTGAAGTATCACATCTACAATGTGGGAGAAAGGGGTTTGGAAATGGACAGGGTCATCTATTACTCAGCTCAGATCACCTGTGGGATTCTGCATCTCCATTCCATCAAGATTGTGTACCGGGACATGAAACCAGAGAATGTCCTCCTGGATGATAATGGTAACTGCCGTCTGTCTGATCTTGGATTGGCTGTGAAAGTCAAAGAGGGAAGAACCATCACTCAGAGGGTGAGTACAAATTCATTGAACATGGGCAGTGGGAAGGAAAGATGTTCTATTTCTAACACATTATGAGTCCAAGACTTAATTCCCCTGGATTTGTTCTTTGCTAAAGACCTTATGTGGTCATTTCATTCCAAGAGGCAGGTGGTAAGAAGATTTGGTTAATTAACTCTCTAGGTGCTATATGTAGTAAAATAACTTATCTTATATAGAAGTAGGAGAATCAGCTTGACCTGTTGTTTCTTTTAAGATAAACTCTTGAACCAGTTATTTTATAGAGGGCTAACACAAAGTCTTTGTGCCTTGAGTAATAGTGCATAGTTGTTGATTGAACCAATTACTTGTTTGTTTAATGAGCAGCAAAGATGCGACTCCTTCTGTATTCAGTTTCTTCCAGATGTGCAGTAGTGCTACTGTTTGCAGGTGTTTATGGTGCTACACAATAAATCATTGCAACCTTCCTCCCCCAACAAATTCATTCCTGAAAAAGCTACCGGGCTTGATGACAGTTTGCAAATGTACGTGCCTGTGCACATGTGCAGGAAGAAAGAGTTGGATGACCAGTTGGTTTTTGCTATGTGAATTAGACAGTGCAGCACTTCAGTTGTGCCTGTGGTCCTTCCAAACTAACCCACATTGGTAATAATGTCAAGAGGTTTACTCAGGAAAGATGTGAACAAAAAGATGAGCAAATTATGAACTGCCCTGTCTTATGTTAAACTCTCCAAATCTTTCAAGTTACTCTGTAAAAATCAGTAGAAGAGGGGACCTGCTTGAGGCACACATGCTTGAAGTACACACATCTTTTGACATTGTTACTTAATACAGTAATTTGTACTTTGAAGGAATATATTTTGTTTCCTGGCAATTTAAAAGGGTTGTATTATGAATAGTTTTAGTTCTCAATGAAAGAAAATATGGAAATTGATGTATCTTTAGATAGGAAATAATTTTAAAATGAGACTACACTGTGTTTTAGATATGAAAATACAGTTTCTGTGAAAGCTAAGGCAGGTTTTTAAATAGAACTTACGTGAAATGGGAATGTTATTTTGTTTGTGAAGATGGCATTTTGATCAGTGACCCCAAAGCTACAAACCTTACTGTACTTTGCAAGTTATAGATGCATGCAGATCAGAAAAAATAATTTTGTCCAAGGGCAGTTTTTCCTACTTGTAAATACGTAAGATTTGACAGAAGAAAAAAAAAGTGTATTTAGAAATGTCTAATCACTTCTGTTGGTGTTAGGGTAAAATCTCAAAGCAGTAGTGTACAAGGCTGTTGTTCCTCCTTGCTTTCTATGATGGTCATCAAGTTATTATAATGATTTTCCTTCTGTTTTTCACTGTTTTTAGAAGCACTGTTCACCATTATATGGGTGCTCTTATTAGAACAAAACCTGCAATGAACAATGTATTACACAACTGTAGTGTGTTATAAGGAATTCCTGTTAAAGGCAGTTTTATTCATATAGGAAATAGAAATAGGAGAAGGAAGAAAAATATTTTTTTTTCTCACTTGCTGTATCATAACTATGAGGGAGTTAGATGAATAATAATTCCCAGTATTTTTTTGCATTTCTATAAACTAACCCTATTTGAGTCATTTGGAAGCTAAAAAACATTATATAAGAGCTAGATACTGCTTTTATTTATAATAATGTTTTACACAGGAAGACCTAGAAACACCTTCACAAATTTGTTGCATTAAGCTTCACCATATACCCCTGTAAAAAAAAAAAAAAAAAAAAAAAATCAATTTAACAGCACCATTTAAAGTTTACTAATCACAGTTACAGTGTGACTTAAAACTGGCAGAAAGCTTATATGATAACATGCTTTTTGAATATGACTGCCAAATCGTTATCACTTTTAAAGAGTCTCGAGAGAAGGTATTTGTATAGGTTTGGAGTTTTTTCCCCAGAAAAGATATATGGCTCCAAGACGGATGTATTAAGTTAAATTTAATCAGTTGCACCATTTTGTGGACACAGTTTTATAAGGGCAATTTTATAAGCTAAGGCAGAAAATATGTTCCTCCAGGCCAAATTTGTAGTGTACTATATATCTGAGTGAAGTGCCTAACATCATAAATCAGTTTCTAGATTTTGGATGATGGTCTGAACTGACAATTTAAAGGCTTATAATTTTCAGTCATTCATTATAGGGAAAATACTACTGATCTATAACATAAAACCTTTTCATTTCAATTTATCCATTTGCAAAGAATTCTTCTATTTTGATGGATGTTGTAATACATTGAACTTCATTCATTTCTCCAGCAGTTCTGACTTTATATCCCTTGTAACCTTGTAACCCTCTTTTATGACCTGGTTCTTCAATATCATATTTAAAATACTGTTCTATTGCACTGTGATAATAATGCCTAACTTTGCTTTAATCATATTCACAAGTAATTCTACTGCCTGAAACTAATTAACTAATATCCCTACTACCAAATGAAACCATGGTTTTAACTGTCTGGTACAGTTAATGGTCATTTATATCATCTGTTATGATAAATTTTACTTAGCCAGCCTTACAGATATTATGAAGAATGAAAATAGTTTATTTATTAAATGTAAGGTAGAAATATTTTTTTTAAAATTGTCTCTCTTGTGGCCTTTCTGTAAGGTGATAAATTTAAAAAAAAAACATTTGGATTTTTTTTTTCTTTTTTCTGTTGTCTAATGAAATTGGAAGCTTGAGCAAGCTTGAGTTGTTTGATCTTTCATTTTATTTCTTGTTTTTCATCTTAGAAATATCAGTAACAGCAACTGTTGAATTCCTTGTTTTGCTGAAGTACCATTTCGGAGGAAGAAAAGGAATATGCTTTTCTGGGTCATATTTTAACAATTTACTCACACAGAACAGATTTCTACAATGCAAGCTACCCTGGTGTTGAGTAAAACTACTTTTATTATGAGACTGTATTCATTCTAAGTATGGAGATACTGTTTTGGTTTCATACACTGAAATGAAGAAGCAGAATGGTCCCTTCTTTAAAATAGAGTTGTTTTCATCGGGTGTGAACTAAATAGATGCTAGAAATAAAGTAAAATAATTTAAGATTTTTCAACAACTGTCTAAAAATCTCTCTCGGTGATTTAGGTTTTTCTTCCTGAGTGCTAATCTTTTCATGATGTCTCTAGTTCTTCAGGTGTTAAGTGGATCTTCCTTCTGAATAAACAAAATAAAATAGAAGACTCTTCCATACCTTTCATAGATCAGGAGGAGCCAAGTAAATAAATGTGGAGTAGACATCTGATCTTAGGCACCTGCTTAAAAAATGTTCATCTCCATGTGTTTGACTGTAACTATGCTAGTATGAAAGTGGCTCTTAATACATCATAGATAGTGAAACAAAGTATCGGTTTTCTGCCTTTTTTTTTCTATGTATTTTTTTGTTATATATTATGAAGTAGAAATAACGATGACTTTCATCATTCCTTATGCAGGGTGGAATAGTATATAATATATGGATTTATCTGTGTATTTATTTCACTGGAGACAGCAAAAGACAGTATTTTTATACATTCTAAAAGTTTTGTACACCTCTCGAGTGTACAAGCAATTAAATTTGTTCCACTTAAAAAGCATAAAAAAATTCCTAGTTCCTCATGTATGAATAAATGCATATCACCCATACATCAACCGGAGGATCCATAAATCCCTTTTGTAAATCTTGTTTAGGTGATTAGGTTATCACATGGCACAAGTGATAAGCTAGTTAACAAGTTCCTGTTTTAGACATTTTCCAAGTTTTTGGTCAAGACTTCTATGAAACAATAATGTTTGTTTTGTTTACCAGACAAAGATTACTTTATTTATGGGTGGAAAGGTTTTTTGAATTTTAGATGGGTGACTTTAATGTGGCCTTATAAAGTAATGTGTCTTTATGCTACAGAAAAGTCATTGTGCAGCTGATGATTAATACTTATGTAACTGAAGGAGTAGCTTTGGTATCCTTTAAGTACTGTCATTACATATACTCCCTTTGAGAAATATTTGTGTGCTCTATACCAATTTGCCTGTAGCTATTAAAATAAAAATACCCTACTTTCAGAAACAGTGCTCTTTCTAGACGGAGTTGGATACCGAGCCTTACTTTTCTTCCTTTCTTTTCAATTGCTAAAGCAGCAAGTAGAAATATCTGGCTTTCCATCTGAATCTTATTTTGAACATATATAGATGGTTGTAATTGGTACAGTAATAATTACAGAAAATTATAGAAATGATATTTATACAGAAATGATAGAAATTACAATTACAGAAAACTTCACTAAGTAAGGTGTGCTGATTTGTACTTGTGAAGTCTTAGCTGGCTTTAGAACGGAGAAGTCACCAAAACAAAAAAGAAAATACACCATTTTGAACAATAACAGTCGGGGGAAAAAAAAAAGTAGAATGTAGTTGAGAACTGCTTACAATGTATGTTTTTCTTCATGAAACAAACATGGATTATATGTGATCTTCTTGTGATACTTGCATGTACCTGTGCAATCTATCTAGAAATATGTATATGCACACTTATTCAGAATTCTTACATCACTGGAAACAAATTCTTTGCCACTGATAATAATATTATTCAGGAATTTAGGAAATATCATTACGACTTTTAATTCAAATATGCCTGTAGCATCTGTTCTGATGTGTTGATCATACTGTCCATAAACTAGATTGTATCTTAAAAGTACCCCTTTTTAAATGTTGATACTCTTCCTTATATAATCATAATAGGCAACAAGGAGAAACTGAGAGCCTGCAAATACAGCTTTTGCACAGGCAAAATGTTTTGTCTAGTTATGAACTCACTTGATTGATTCTGGAGCTAGTTCCTTTGGCATATGACAGAAGTGAGGAGTCTCCATCCCAAGTTTCTCCACTTGAACAGGTTGACGTAGCAATCCTTTTTCTTGAAGTCTCTACAACTTTTTCTCATACAAGTGAATTTTCAGTTGTATATGAATCAAATGTTCCTGCCCTTAATCAAAAGAGTAATACTACTTAATTTCCTGAGAATGGTTGTGAGAAAAGTGAGCATGTTCTTCTGTTTAGTACTTTCATATGCTCCGCACTTCAAAATATAGAGGACTTAATTCTGTTTTTCTAGAAGTCAGTGCATATTTGCTGCTTATTTCAGGAAGAACTTTCTGCCCTTACTGGTGCAAAGCAACTGTTGCACATAAATTGTGAAGTATTTTTGTGCAGATGCATGTGAGCCAGAGAGCTTAAATATTGACATAATAACTGTGAAAAATAAGGCAAACATTTCTATGTAGTATTTATAAATGTGTATTCATATCTTCTGAGGTTTCAGGCTTCTTCACAGTTTTCCTGTGCTATGTTTTATATATTTGAAGGACATCATAATATTTTTATAGGAAAAACATGTTTTGGTTAAAATCTTACTCAAAATGTCCTTTTGCCCTCCTGTATGTTTGTTTATTATAAGATTCTATTTCTTAAGAAAACAGAAGGAAATCTATTTAGATGTTCCTGAAACTTGCAGTTTAATTTCAAGGCAGTTGAGAAGCAGGAGTAGAGTTTAGACTTGTGAAATAAAAAATATCTCCGCAAGCTATTCTACAGTTGACCTTTGGTCATTATCACATGGCATAATGGATAAGATTTTTGTAAAAATTTATTCTTCCTCTGCACTTTGAAAAATTACAGCCCTTCATTTGCTCGGGTTTAGAGTGACTTGCCTGCTCTCTTACAGTTTCAAAACCACCTTTTTACCTATGCTTATTTAAGTATGACATGTAAAATGGATTGTTTTACTAGCAGAACTTTGTTCTTAAAAATTTTGATAATCCTGGCTGTTATGAAGGGCGTCATCATGACAGGTATTTCAGATTTTTTTTTAGTCTCTGAAACACAGTTTACAGTATGCAACCTTATCCACTATGAATGCCATGATCATGAGAGTGAAGAGAGCAAAACCGATTTTGTGGGACCATTCTGCCTCCTGCAGTTTTGGAGATGGCAGAAAGGATACTGTAGTCATCTAAAATTATGAGAATGCAATGTGTCCCATTAAATGCTTTTCCTACACAGGGTGTGCCACCCATGAGACACATTTGTCTCTCTGAGGAAAGACATTAGAGCCCTTTAAGACATAGCATCAAGTCTCTTTGCATGACTTTCAAACTTGTTCTTCATTCAGTTTAATCTGACAGTTAATAAATGCTATAGCACGCTCTATAAAAAAGCAAGGGATAAGACTTACATAGAATTTTTCATGTTGAAATAGCTGAAGTGCTAAACACTACTGGTTAGTCCCTTTGTCTCTTGAGGTTCATTATTTATTACAGAAAATAATATACATTCTGGAGTGATCTCTTTGGTAAGTCATCTTGTAGGCCACTTGTTGTTTCAACACTGTCAAAGATGTTTTTATTTTATTGAGTAAGAAATGGAACACTTGACTGACAACGTAATTCTTTGAACTGTTGATTTGACAGCTTTGACCAGAAGCAGTATTGCAGGAACTGTAAGCTAGGGGATGGTGAGGAATGTAGTACTTCTGTTCTTAGTGGACCATGTGACATTCCGCTTACTGTGAATAGTTTCAGTTAACAAACATATAATGACTTTTTCATGAAGACAAAATAAAATCCTGAAATTAAAGACATAAGCGAGGGAAAATTGTGGGTTTGGTTTTGCTCATTGTTCAAGTTCAAAATCTGCTAGTGGAAGGTAGCATGTTCAAAAATACATGGAGTTGGTTCTTAACACAATGTATAGTTAAGCTGTAGGACTCTTGTAAAATATCTTGTAGGGTCTAAGATTTTATCTAGATTCAGGGGGAGAGTGGACAATTCATGGAAAACAACTTTGTTGAGAGAAACCATTTCTGTCTCTGGAAGCCCTTGAACTGAAAACAGTTGGAGTCTAGGAAACAATAGAGAAGTATCAATGTACACACCAGGTTCTTATAGTCTTCCTTGTGCATCCATTTTTTGGCCAATTCACAGACAGTAAACTGGCCATATGGGCCTTTGGACTGATGCAGCCAGTACCATCTTCCTGGATTTACATGTAAAAGAATTGTACCTCCAGTGTGTGTCGTAATCCTGAAAGATTTTAGTGATAAGACAGTAACCATCCAGGCCTCACTGTCATTCGCACTGCTTGACCCACAGGAGCTGTACCTACATTGAAGGGCCAGTACCCTTCTTAGGGCATCTTGCAGTCCTGTTCCCTCCATCACACAGGCACTGAACACAAAATTTCTCTTTGATGTCCCCTTTTTGAGAAAGCCACCTGTGCACTGTATAAAATACATACAGGTCTAAGTAGATGGAGAATTTTCTCCCATATTAATGATGTTTAAGGAATATTCTATGGTCATTAAAAAACCCATAAGCACCTCTGAAGTATTATTATTCACACAATATAGATGGGAAATGATCAGGAGAAATTTAAAGGGAGATTAATGGGAAAATTGTTACACGAAGACTAGAAAACTAAGTTCTTGAATTCTGTGTGGTTATGAGTCTGTACCAAGTGTTCTGCTTGTCCTGTATGCTCCACCTCTATAATGTCTGATTGCTTCACCATCTAGCAGTGCATATTTCTTCTGATGACACTTCAAGGTGCGGATGTTAGGGGGTTCTATCTCCAGTAGGGATCTGAGGCAAAGAGTGATTTACACATGATCACACAGGAGGAGAGTACGGAGATGCTCTGGAGTCCAAAGTTAAAATTTGTGTCCAATTACTAGACTGTCCTTCCTCGAGCTGTCCCTTTGATTTTCATATAGCATGAATCTAAACTGAAAAACATGCTGTAACTGTGTCTATTTCTTTTCCCAAGTGTGAGCACACAGGCAGCCTGCCCTTACTGTCACAGAAGTGGCTTTCTCTTTCATTTGTGCAACTTCCTTGATTTCAAAGACTACCGATGTCCAAACTTAAGAGTAAAAACCAATGGTGGATTATTTTTTTTTACTACTCCAGTTAGTGACATTGAACCCGCAATTTTGTTTCCTTTTTCTATTATATAGACATTTGTTTTGTCCCTTTTGTGCTTTTATCTGTGTGGGGTTTTTTAAGGCAGATAACTTTCTCTGTTAAAATTATGTGCCTGTGTGAAAATGAAAAAAATTTTGGTCTTGAATTTTGCGTAAGCATGTGGGATTCAGTAGCTCCTAAACTTCTATGCAGTCTTTCTCATTATCTTTTACTGTGAACAGTCGTCCTTGTGTTCTTCTGAATCAGCAGCCCATCAGTTTATGATGGGCCATCCCATTGTAAGGTCCTTCCCTTTGCTAAGCATTAACAATATGGCAAATTTTTTTTTCTGTGAGACTTTTCAAGGGTGCCTTTTGTTCTAATTAGATTTGATTTTATCTTCTTTTAAAAGATAGTTGCCTTTGATCGACTGGCTTCTTATTGCTGTATGAACATGTGGTGAGAAAGTGTGGAGGAACTGCAATTGTGTGTGACGTTTAAATTACGCTCCATTCCTCCTCACAGTGGCTCTTGGGAGAAAAATGAAGAATGTAAAGTGAGTGACAGAGGCAGATCAGTTGTTCTTCTCTATGTGTAGGGCCTATTAGCTTGTGTGGAGAGAAGAGTTTTCTGTGGTCTGTTCCTGCATTCCTGCAGGGTCTATTAAGGCCATTGCTGAAGGAGTGGAGGAACAGCTGGACAAGAGAACAAAGCAGGCAGTGGCACCCCTTGGAGGAAGGAAGGACTGAGCCCCAGGAAACAGCTGATAGAGCTAAACTCAGCTTGTTTTTTTTCCTCTGTTCAACAGTTCTTTTGCCATGGCAAACAAAAGATAGACATTCTGATTTGCTTTACTGTTTGGTTTGTGATATCAATTGAGTTTGTTTTGCAGAGATCTGTGGGAAAAGGTAGAGAGATCTAAATCCCATTTCTCCTCATTTGCCTGTTGCTGTGCTCATGAAAGCTCTAGAGAGTTTTGTTTCTTCCCTGCATCTGCTAGAAGCTGGGATAATGGCAGCGTTCAAGGGACTTTCCCTTCTCAGGACAGCAATCGGAATAGGATGTATGAGTGTGCTTACACTGTGGGCCTCACTCTGCTCAGAGTTGTGGTGTGCCAAGTACCGTTGACTGTACTGGGAACTGAGTGCACTTAGTGCTTCTCAGGATCACATCTTGTATTATTAAAAGATTATAATTATGTGACCTTTTAAAAATTTATGCAGGATCACATTTCACAAAAGAAACATTTGTATACTTTCAGATGAGTCATTTCTACTATGCCCTGTCAAACCACACTCAAAGCAACAATTCCACTTAACAGAACTTCTTCACTAATGTATCCAAGGACAACATTGGGTCATCACATTTTAGAAGATTATTGAAAAATTGTATTTTGGGTTGTTCTCAAGATGGAGAAATAAAGGGAGAAGTAGATCTGTTAACCCTTTTCAAAAGAAAGCCAATTAAAATTTAATTGACTGAAATTTAAGAACTATTTTTATATTTCAAACAGCATATGCAAGTAAGGCATCCTGCTCATCATCACAAACGACAGTATTGATGGAGAGCAAGCAAAAATTAGCTACTGTTGCACTGACTACACTTCAAAAAGTTGTGTGTCTGTGCAATGGCATATGATTTCTGCCTTCTGTAAAAAAGTTGGGAAAATATAACATTCTTTGGCTCCTTTGTGATATTTTTAAAATTTGTGTCCCATTAGACGCTTCGAGATCAGTGAAGAGTAAGTCCATGTGTTTGTGTGTCTCTATGAAATCACTTGAGCAGTCAGCACTTACATACAAATGTTTCCTGGTCTTATCAGGAATCCTACAGGAAAGAAGAAAATAAATGCGCTTGGCCTTAGTCTCATTCAAAACCCAATGCAAGCCCAAGTAGTGTAGAGCTGACAAAAAAGGAATTTACCTTTCTGAGTGTGGGTTTTTTTATTTTCCCTGTTTCCATTAAAAGTTACATGTATCCATGTAAAATAATATCTAGTAAGAAAGTGTTTTTCAATTAATACACAACTTCTGAATTTACTTACAAATTGTATTGAGTGAAAACAGCTACAAAATCATGAAAACATAATGACTCTTTTGTGCTATAGACATACCAGTAACCCATACTTAGAGGTATGCATTCTGAGGCATGGTCAATAATTCTAACTGAATGAAATACTCTGTACCAGCCCATGGAAAATAAAGACCTTCTCAAAAATAATGCATTTATCTTTTTTGTGATATCTTTTAATTTGCTTTCTGTCCATTTTTTTACCTTTTTATGTTTGAGTATAATTTACAGTATATTTATTTTCTTCTTGGCCTGCTAAGAGTCATTTAACTCATTACTTTGATTCACTTTTGCTTTGAGAATCAGTGAATACATTTTCCACCTAATACACTATTTTTTGGCTGCTCAAATCTCACTACTGTTACTGACAGCTGTACAGTTTAAAAACTCCCTTCGCTAAGCTTCTGTTTTACCTGCTTAAATAAACTTCTTCTGAGTCCTCAAGGCTGCTTTTCATGTTGCCACAGGATCTGTTTTCCTTGAAAGATGATCTGATTTTTGACATTGTGTTCTTCATAATGATTAGTGCAGGAATGTTAGGTTTTAGCTTTCCTTTAATGCTATCTACTCCCCAAAGATAGAATTAAGTCTTCATTTGAAAGACGTATGTTGTTCCAGTTCTGGGGGATTAATAATTCCTTTTTTTTTTTTTTTTGCATTCCCTAATATAACAAATGCTTATGGCTTTATCATCTTTCTTCCTAAATGATTTTGCCAAAGCTCCACATATGTAGAAATAGGTGGAAAAGACTAAAATTTAAGCTCCTTTCTTCAAATTCCTGTTTTGCTAAAGATTGCAGAGATTTATTTATTTCTTCCTCCTGATTGTTTATGTGTTTCTTCCCCCTTAAACATCACTGCTGACTGCTTGTGAAATGTGTTTGTTTCTGTTATAAAATGGTAATGTTTAAGTGGGTTTTGAGTCTCAGGGGTTATGAGATTAGGTTTAGATTCCTGCTTCTCAGCCTGTTCCTTCATTATGAATCATAGGAAAGCTTCAGGATTGGAGGAGATTTGTTTTAAGGTTATGTTCAAGTTTTTGATGGAATTTCATGAGAAAAACAGCTCTCATAAAAATCTGATTATATCAGAGGAACAATATATGTTTCTAGACTTCTCTCAGATTGAGCTGAATCAGCTCAAAACCAGCTCAAAAGATTTAATTGCTACTAATTTAGAATTTTTGAGGTTAATTCTTGTTCACAGTAACCCCATCCACAGTCTTTCACTTCAGTCTGAAGGGAAGCTGCTGTTGGTCCATCCCTATTTTCTGTTAAGTTGTGGTCGTGCAGTCTTTTTGGTCTGTGGTTGTGATCTTGCTTTCTCTGTTCTTGAAACATGAGCACCAAGTCGAAGCACTGTGTTCTGTATGGTGTGACAGGGTGAAGGTTATGTGTAAAATGGACATGGAAGAGACTGAAGTTAACTTGGCAACTATATATTTGGAAAAAAGAGCTATGGGAGAAAAGACAAGTGGAAGGAAAGAGAGACAGTCTGAAAGGAGCTGCCTTGAGACAGTCATGATCACAGAATTCAGACTTGTCCATGTCAGATTTATCCAGTTCCCATATGATGATGTGAAGTTGCAGCAAAGTAATGTCTTATCAGAAAGACCATCCTGTGCTGTCAGGGTACATTTTGATGATATGACTCATCAGTTCTTCCAGGCATTAGTGCCCCAGCTTCATATCAGTAAAAATGTTTATTGCTTCCCAGAAGGAAGAAAAAAAAAAAAAGACAAAAATAGTCCAGAAGCCTATTTAGTGTCTGTGTTCACTAACCTGCAATGAGCTCTGTGTGAATCCTTTTGTACCAGACTTTCTCAACTGCTTTCAACCCCTCCTTTGCTTCCAGATTTCATGATCTTCTGAGGCCAGATGAATCTGGGTTCTGTGGTCTGTATTTGAGCACTTGTCCCCCTTTTTGAATGGAGTAGTAATCACACATTATAATGTAATACTGTATCTCAGTATTAACTTTTACTTAGAGATATTCACTGCCAACAGTACAGATTGCCTGTGGAATGATGTCAGCTGCTGCAGTGCCCATACTGATCCTCTGTACTTTTGTGGGTGAGGGAGACAACAGTTTGCTTTTAACCTTTTCTTTTGCTTTCAACCTGGCTGATATTTTTGTTGTTCTTATCTCATTTCTGTTTTTCAACGAAATGGAAGATTTTGCTCTATATCCCTAAAATTAAAAAAACACAGAGAAGAAAAACAAACTGGATTTAATTTTCTGTCTGTTAGGCTTATGTTGTAATTGATGCTAAAATGTTCCCTCTTGCACACATTATTTACAGTAGAGTATATGCCATAATGTGTAGTGGCATGAGCTAAAGCTTATAGGTAGAACTGACTCAGAAATACTGTGGCTAAAGTTGAGAAAATTAGAGGGATTACCCAGACCTCATAAAATGTAATTCGTTTGTTGAACTGTGCTTTTTACAAATATAATTTGCCCAAATGAGCTCTAGTTTTAGTTACCTTTTTCTAACTGTTTTGGTTTGGAGTCATTCTCTGTCATTATTTTATTTGTGTTCTGATTGCAATAATAATGACCATCTTGAATAACCTTTAGTGGGATTTTGCACAATGATAATTTTCACCTCAAATTGTAATACTACTAATACATCAGTGCCAGAATTTCAAAAAGATAAAAAAGAGGTTCAAACAACTTCTGACATAGTTACCACTGTTAGCTGAATCTGGTAAATATATAAAATAAGATATAGTATCAGGTGTGACAGGAAGTGTTGGGTGAGTTGAGAGGATGCTGTTTCAGCTGAAATCTCACATCCTCAGTCGTGTAACAGTGCAGCAGAAAGCGTATAGAGAGATTGACCTCCTCTCTTTCCTCCCAGGTGAATCAGCTCCCTGGAGAGAGAGGCAGCAGGAGCTCCCTTGACCACTGTGCAGTCTGTCCCCAGGGGGAATTGTGCCAGGCCTGGTCTGGGAAGGGAGCAGGCAGATTCTTCTCTCAGAGCAGCCACTTCTCTTGGAGAAGGGTCCATTAGTCCTGTATATAGTAATAGTCTTTATTCAGAGACCTTTTATCAGTTAGGAAATATAAACTTGTTCTTTCATCTGAATGTATCTAATTTACTAATTATAATTTCCATAGGTTTACTTTCTTACAATGGTTTTCAGAGTTTTTCTTGGCCCTTGGTGGTAGTACCTCCTTCCTGAAACCAACAGGGATCCCTGCGCGAGTGAGAACCTCCTCATGCAGCTCAGCTACTGCCTTTGATGAGAAGTTCCTCATTGGCAGCACAGCCCTGTGTTGGACCAGTTATAACCACTGAAGAGAGAGGGAATCAATGATTGTTTGTCTCATTCTTGTCTTTTTTTAATCTTTTCAAATTGATTGCTAGTTGTGTTTACAGAACAAAGCTAGCAACCCTATCTTTAACAGGAAAACAATTAATATGGAAGAAGAAAGCAAACTAAATATTATTTTTATAAAGAAAACACTTTTAGGTAGAAATTGCACAGTCATTTCACCTTTGAAGAGTATATTTGAGACAGTTTTCCTGTATGCCAAAATGTTTAAAGACAGATATAGTCCCTGTGCTAAAACAAGTTATACCTTAGAGTTTCTAGATGAAAAAAATATTAATTTATACAGTTTCTAGATACAAAATATATCAATTGTATTACTAATATTTTGGAAGAATTACAGGCTAGTCTGTCTAATTTTATGCATTTAATTATTGACATTGTATAGTAAATCTCTCTATATGTTTGCAATAGGCTGGGACAAATGGTTATATGGCTCCGGAAATCCTGAAGGAAGAAGAATACAGCTATCCTGTGGACTGGTTTGCTATGGGATGTAGTATTTATGAGATGATTGCTGGGCGAACACCATTCAAGGATTTCAAAGAAAAGGTCAGTAAGGATGAGGTTAAAAGAAGAACTCTGGAAGATGAGGTGAAATTTGAACATGCCAACTTTACAAAGGAAGCAAAAGATATTTGCGAACTGTTCTTGGCCAAGACAGCAGAGAAACGTTTAGGAAGCAGGTATGCCTTACTTCTCAAACTCAGTAAAAGCCGGATTAAAGCTGCAAACAGTATTATTATGATATTTTACGTATTGCACAAAATGAGGTTAGATCTTGACTTTCTACAGAGTATTGCATTTTCCTTTTCACTTCTAGGAGAGAGGTGGAAAGTTTTGAAGATAATATGCAAATAAGGAATTTTGTTGCAATATTGTGATTGTCCATCCTCGCCCCAGGCTACTGATAGGAGGTCCCTTCTTGGTATTTTGTGTGGTTAGACTAGTTCTGAGAGAAGGGAGAGCAGCCCATTTCTCTTGCATTTTCTTTCCTAAAAGTAAAGAATATTCAAGTAGATACCTGTATCTATGCTAATGCAGAATGAATGCAAAATCTTAGGCTGTATCACTTACTGGAATGATGTGGGCAAAAATCCAAATCTGCAGTGTGGATTCTCTTCCTTGCAGATATTTAACTGGCAAGGCTGCGTCATTGGCTTCTTACTGAAGAGACCTTAACCCTTCTGCTTTACTCAAGTGCTTTAAAAAAAACTCTTGTAGATGTTCTGGTTTCCTGACTCATCCCAGGAGGAAAAGAATATTGTGCACAAATTCTTATAAAGCAAAACATTTTTGGGGATTTAAGAGGTGGCTTTGGGTTGATGAAGATTAATGGATGTGTCCTTGACTTAGCAATTTCAAGTAGCTGCTCAATAGCAAGAAAATTGGAAAGCTAAGCATTGTAATATTTAACTTGTAATATCTCTGATCCCGCCAATATATGTGTGTGTGTATATATAAAAAATTATTTAGTTCTGAGACAGATTGGGGATTTACATTTACAAGATAGACAAAAATAAAAGAAATATAATAAAAATGTAAAAAACTAATAGCAACTGATAGTACTTGTCTTTAGAATACACCATGATTTGAATATTCTATAAATGCAAATATATGTATCAGGTGCTTTTCCAGTCTAAAGGTGGAATAAACACAGGGACTTAATGAAAACGTACAGATAGTCTTCTAAATTTATATTTCATAACAATGTGGAGCAGATTTTCAAAATGTTAGTCACACATTTGCCTGAAAGTATTAACTTTAATGAAAGATAATATATCATTAATATACACGTTCTTATTATTCCAGTGCTAAATGAAGACAACTATTCTTTGTGCCTGATGAGTTTTCCCAACAACTCTGCAAGGCTGCAGAAAAAAAAAAAAAATTTGAACAGCACATAGAGTATGCTTGATACAAAATCCATATTATTTTTAATATGTTTAGAGAGCTTATTTAAAAAATAAATTTAATACAAAAGCATTTAGAACAATCCTCCGTACAAGCCAGCATGCTTTGCAGACATTTACTGCCTTTTGTGAAGTAAACAAATTTCAGAGTAGGGGAAAATGAAACTTAGAGATTCTGAGCAACTTGGTCAAGTTTATTAAGCAAGTCTGAAGCAAAACCAGCAACAGACTATTCACTTACTGTAACCACATTCCCTTTGCCAGGGGAATAATTTGCAATTGTCTGTCTGCTTACATTATTTCTCAGTAATGGAAGAAATGTGCACAGAAAGGTAATTGCAGAGATTATTTTTAGTTTTCTGCTATTTAAGATATTCTTACTCTTATGTGCTGTACTTAGAGAAGGAAAACGAAAGGATGTATACCATGGCTGGTCATGATACAGAATAAAACCCCACATTTACCTTTTGAACAGGGTGATAGTATTCAGGACAGCTCATCCTTATGTAAAGATTAGCACTGTAATTCTACTAAGGACGACAAGACCTTGGGTTATCTACATAAGTGCCTGTTGCATAAGTTAAAGCTGCTCAAGGACAGCTTTACTTTGTACACCTGACCTTTTAAAATACTCCACTTGATACTTGAAATACTTGAAAACTCGATGTCACTGGCTAACTCAGGAAAGATGTAACCCTTTTTCTCCACTCAAGCCCTTTGGGATCGACACCTCAAATCCCAAATCTGTAAAGTTATTTATTTATTTATTTCAGTGGAGGAATACAAAACTGACAGTTTAGATGAGTTCATTTGCTCTTCCTATTTAAGTTACATAAACATGCAGTTCACAGAGGAAGACCTAGCTGGAAGATGCCTCAGCTGGTTCCAGTAGATGGCGTTCCTGTAGCTTTATGTTTTTAAACTTTTAATGGTTTTGGTAGTGTCAGAAAATACATCAAAATACATCAGGATGAGGAGCACTGCAGCAATTTATTCTGGAGCCTTCACCAGCTTCTAGTGCTTTTTGGTTTATGTTACAGAAAGGAAAAGCAAAAGGAAGTGAAATTTTTGTGAGTACATCTGCCCAGTAGGATTGTCGGCGCTACTAGCTCACTAGTGTCCCTAGGCAGTAGTTAATTTAAACAGCAAATCTAATGCACTTAAAGCTAACAGTGAATGTAAATAAATCACATCAGGCTCCAGAGCTGCTTGAGTACTTGGTTGTCACTAGCTACTTAAGTTAGGAGATGATTTTGCAGGACTATATATATGCAGAGGTTATGATCCCTGTTGACTTATTGTATACGTTCATAATTGTGTTCATATGGCTCTTTTGGGCTGCAAACTTCATGATTTCATTGCCCAGGCTGCCCAGATGGCAGCATCTATTGTTATTCAGGCTGTGATTTAGCATCCTGGTCACAGGTGGAGTGGTTAGTGGCTGGTGGTGACCTGCTCAGGATAACCAGGCAGCAGAGGTGCAAAATGACAATTTTCTAATCAGGGTGCTGAAAAGGGCAGCTGGTAGTTTAATCTTAGCTGTGCCTGATAGCACCAAGGCAGGCTAGAAGCATGGCAGGACAGTGTATGAGGAACTGGCACTGGTGGCAAGCTAGAGGAGCTGTTCTGTACACATGGTATAAGGTCTTGAAAAATAAAGATTTTCTGTAGTCACACAAATCTACTACTTCTATATAGTGCTTCTACACATCTGCGAAAATAAAAAGACTTTGCAGAGGTTTGCGCTACATTTTGTTCGTAGAACATTGTCTAGAAATATATGAGGGCTTACGCCTTGCTAAGTATATGATCTTGTAAGGAAGTGGGAAGATAAAAAAGCAGCATGTTAGCCTCAGAAAATGGTAGTTGCTAAAAACCAGACAAATTTGGTTTTCCTACATTACCATTTTCAAGACCAGTGCGTCCATAAATACATTTAAAAAAGTGCATAGGTGTAGAAAATGCAGTGGTCCTCTCTGCTCTTCCTCTCACTAGAATTCAAAACTCAAACTTGGCATGCCTTGATGCTGGAGGCACAGTTCAAAAGCTATGGTCCTTGGTCATGCTTTGACAACCATGACGGTTCTCATCATCAGAATATCCTACAAGCCTCTCTATGGGTATACAATGAAACAGTTCACTGTTTCTTTTACAGCAAAAATTCTCGCTGAGGTCTGCAGTTGTTTTTCATAAGATGTACTTAAAATATGTATTTACAATTATTTTAGTCCTTGGAATTTATTATTGGGTTTTAATAATATAAATAAAGGATTGTGGTTGTGACGCTGGCACATATAGTTTTGCTAATGTCATAATTTGTGAGTCTCGCTTAAAATCTTTGCTGATTTACGAGTAGTTAATTTTAATGAACAGACTCATTAAACTGGGAGGGTTTATTAGAGTGGCATCACTGGGTTTTATGATGTAAATGCAAAGCTGCTTTGAATTAAGATAAAACCAAAAATGTCATTTGCAACCATTTTCCTACTCACTGTTGTTCCTTGGAGTCAGTCCCTAGTTATATTAAGCCAATGTACCCCAGTCTAGAGTTTAATAGATATTCTTATCCTAGTTAATCTAGAGCCAACCACTGGACTTTCATTGCCCATTCAGTAAATCTGATACTCCCCCTCCCCACCTTGCTGTATCTTCAGTTCTGGTTAAAGTCTGTCTTTGGATATGAGTGTCTCGGTGCACTGCCAGAAGCAGCACTGCAACTCTTGCATGGCACCTTGCCCAGACTGATTTACCCTGAGAGGTAATGAATAATGGTATCGAGATGTTTTCTGCTTCTCAGCTTTGCTTATATTGTGCAATGCAGCATTCTCTGGTTATGAAAAGAAGGAATTGCATTGTATGATCTCTCTCTTCCCCTCCACCCCTTTAAAATACTCTTATGTATACAACACAAAGACACACCTGTATATATCTGAGAGCAAAACATTGTACTGATTTACAAACCTTCGCTTTATTGCAGAAATGAAGATGATGACCCAAGGAAACATAGTTTCTTCAAAACAGTAAATTTCCACAGGCTAGAGGCAAACCTTGTTGACCCTCCATTTGTGCCAGATCCATCAGTTGTCTATGCCAGAGATATTACAGACATTGCTGACTTCTCTGAAGTACGAGGCATTGAGTTTGATGACAAAGATAAGAAGTTCTTCAAAAAGTTTGCAACAGGTGCTAGCCCTATAGCCTGGCAGGAAGAAATTATAGAAACGGGACTGTTTGAAGAACTGAATGATCCTAGCAGAGATTCCGGAGGTTACACAAACGGAAGTGAAGCTAAGTCAGGAGTTTGTTTGTTGTTGTAAATATCACATCATTATCAAAAAGAGTAGAAACCACCTCAGAACTTTCTCTATTCTGACAGTGTTTCAGAAATTCAGTGCATCTGTTTAAGAACCAACAATCAGTGTAATATGACATTGACAGGCTGTGTAGGACCACAAGCTGTATAGACTATTATTTTCCTTTTTTCTAACAAAGGAGATAATATTTTTGTTCTATTGGAAATTTATCAAGATGCAGAACTGTATTTCTCTAAGAAACTTAGAATGATAGAAATTCTGAAATACACCAAGCAATAATAGAGTGAAGAGGCAACACCTTACAATGATTTGTTGGTTTTCTTTCTATTTTCTTGTTATTTCTACTAACACTTCCTATTTGTTCTACAGTTTTCAGGAAAGACTTTAATTTTCAAGTAATATTCTCAGTTAGACAGTGGAGCTCATATACTATGTCAAACTTGGAATCTTATTGATTAGCCAGTCTCTCTGTTGTTTTCTTAATTTCTGTTAGTTTTTGGGTGGTTTAATTGTAATATGTTCAAATTGTCATAAAATGTAAAAGAAGGCTCTACATATCACTAGGAAATAGGACCAACAGGATCAAACTCTTTTCAAAGATTATTTTAACAAAGTGAAGCTAGGATTGCGCCAATTTCATTGAATAAAGCATTTATTTATTATTATTAAGTGTATTCTTTTAAGTGATACTGCCACATACAAGGAAAATGTATTTATCAGTAAATACACATTCTTTTTGACAATCAATTTTAAACTTTTATCAGGATTCCTGATATTTTTTCTGTATTTTGGTGATAAACTAAGCTACAGATAGACCAAAGGAATTTGTAAGTAGCTTTTTGTAAGACATTTATTTCGGTGCGATATAGATTTTAATTCAGTAGTTGCAAAATGCATTATACTGTTAAGTGCTGTGATGGTGCAAAGGTTACATGTGCAAGTTGACACTATCTTCAGATGCTCATTGATTCTCATGCAAATTTTGATGTGTTTTATTTTTCAATTTTATGACAACTTGAATTAATTGGAAACATTTCTGCAAATACTTGCTACTGCTGAAGTGTATTACTCATGAGATGCATCCTGCTGATTCTCTATGGTAAGAAAACAGGTGGAAGTTATTTGCAACAACTTTTAAAACTGATTCTGCGTGCTGTTTATGGTCATCTATTTAGCCATAATTTCCTTTGGCTAGAGTGGAAGTTGAAACTGCTCCCTTCCTTGGAGTCCTGGAGGCTGCTAATACTCTGTTTCCCATTTTTCATAGAGCAAACCTTCTACTGAACTCAAGACTTCTTTTATATAGACACTGGGCTTGAACTCGTATGTTGTTTTTAAAAAGGAAAAACTATATATAATGGCTTCTACAGTCAGGTCTACAGTGTGCAACACATGGCTTTAGTATTTATTTATAATCTAATAGCTCATCCCAAACATTGCAGTAATCAAAAACTCTTTAGTTTTAAATACTTTAAGTGATTTAGTCACAGCTAAGTAATACATTGATAGTACATTGTGGTGTTCTAAGTAGAAAAATAATTGTTCTTTTTTTTCCTTTTAAATTTGCTTTTCCAGTGCTTTATATACTTAATTTTCAAGTAAAAATCATGAAGAACAGTGTTACTTAGGATTAGTGGATAATTCTGTTCATGAATTGTGAGCATATAATTGTCTGCCTTTTGAGGGGAGACTTTCTGTCAAATAGTTCAAACAAATATAAGCTGACTTCTGACTTGGGCTTTTAATTGAGAAGGATGATCCTGAAACATTGTGAAAAGCGAAGGAGGTTGAGAGCAAAGATAGGCATGTGGTTCTGTCCATGGATTTAGGAGAGTACTTCCACTGCTGACATCCAGTGATTTTATTTCTTATTGCTTCCACCTGTAGGAAGCTCTCAGAGTGGTATTAGGCTAATATATTTAAGAAACCCAGAGAGAAAACTTTATATACATTATAAAAAAGCAAAAAAACAAAACAAAAAACCTACAAACACCTCCCCACCACCACCTTATTACAGCTAGAAGAGACCTGTTAGTGCTAGTGGCAACAAACTTCTGTCCTGAGTTGGTACACCTCAGATCCATAGTAATGCCATTTCACACATCCTCCAGAGCCATAAAACAGTACTCTGAAATGGCTGCACATTTTCTAGTGCACAACTAATTTTTCAGTACATACATGTTGCCCTGTAGAAAGAGGTTATGTATAGACAGAACCAGAATTTAATATCATGTTAGAATCATATATCCCCTATGATACCAGGTGTTGCAAGTCTGGGTTTTTCAAAATGTATGGCAGTGCTGAGATCTGTGAATTCAGGACATTGTATGTGCATAACATTAGGTTATTTAGTTTTAGAAGTGTTATAGTGTCAATAAATCCCATCAGGAATTATATCAGTGAGATACTGTAAAGTGTTCCATGAATCATTCAAAGAAGCACATCAGAAGTCTGATAATGCACAGTCTGGCACAGTGTGTGACAGAGAAGAATGTGTTAGTTTGAAATTATTCATTTTAATTTTCTAAAATTCTCTATTTCATAACGTGGACAACTTCTGTTTGCACTGCGAAAATATTGAGCAGGGCAGAGATTATTTTTGTATTTCTGTTAGCATTTTCAGTGCATGTTTTAAAAATTAATTTCAACTTCTTTTAAAGAATCTGCAGAATGCTTGGTTCTTTTCTTGTTCCTGCCGCTGTAAAGTTCCTTGTTAAACTGTCAGGACCAAAGTTATTTTAACATCCTGTTTCACCCTAACAAAACAAAGGCAGCAATCCTGAAAGGTTTACGTGTTTGATGAATTGTGTTATTCCAGCCAATGATACTACTCATGTGAGTAAATCTAAATATATATGCAAGTGGGCAAGATCAAGGCCCAAGTCATTGGATGTTTATGATAGAAAATGAGGGATGAAGTTGTGGGAGGAAAATAACCTTGTGGTTCTGGGATACTTAAGTTCTTGTGGCAAAAGAAAATTATGTAATTTGAAACTGCTATTTTTGTCTTCTAGCTGTGTCTTTTTCCTCCTTTGCCAGCTTTGTGGTGTCTCACTTGCCTCTTTTTCAGGCAGATAAGATGCATTCAAGTGTTAATCTAATCTAAAAAACTAAATTGTGAATTTTTTGCATTAAATGCCACCTGTGAAAGGTTACTGAGTGTCCTGACCACTCTGCAGTGATTGTACCAACAGCGCTGTCTTTCCTGCCCAGTTTTACTTAGTACTGCTATTAGAACTACTTGATAATTTTAACTGAAGTAGGCTGAAATGTGAGATTCATAATGGCTTGAAATCTGTTCTTATAAGAACATCATTTAAAGTACCCTGGACAACACTGGAGAAGGGCTGCTGGCACTGAGAAGGTTTAAAAAGAGAAGCTTTCTACTGTATCTCAAGTCCCAATTTTCTTTGGTACCATCCCCGTTACCCTTACCATTACCTCATCAGTTTCACTGAGCACAGAGAGAAAACAAGGCTTAGTATTAACCTAAAAAAATCATTGTTCACAGAGATTATTTAGCGGTAGCAATTATGCTCTAGCTGTGTACCTTCAGTTGTGTCATGGCAAAGGCTCATTTATTCAATAAACACCTAGTGTTGCAGCAAGTAGTTCACTTTTCTATTCCAGTATGAAACAGATTTAGTAACTGGAACCTATGTGCAATTTCCAGGCTATTGAGTAGCATCCGTATTAGGGAAGGCAACTTTACGTTAAGAGCCTCTTAGCAAACATAATACTTGAGATAGTTATTTCTTCAAGCATAAACAAGTGTCAGTACAGATACCTGTATTGTTCAGTGTGGCTATCATCATCGTTTTTTAGAAATACAATGCTCATAATACTGTACTTAAAATAATGTTGCTTTTACAGCTTAATAATGTATATGTAACAATTTTCTGATCTGAATATCCACATCTATGATTAAGTATGCTCATGTCATTTACCTTAAAAAATATAAGTTGCTTATGTTATGATAATAATTTGTATCTTTTTATTATTAGATTTTTAATACCAAAATATTTAAATTCTTTGAATCTATTTATGCAGTAAGGAATTGTAAAAAAATTCTTCTAATTACGTGCAGTGTTTTTTCTCTATAATAGGGTGTAAATTGAGAATTATGATCTTAGCAACTATGGCTTATAGCACCACAGAAGCACTAAAAATTCTACTAGTTCTGGGAATTCTGCTAAAAGCAAAGCACGCTTTTTTCCCAAGTGATAAACACATCAATTTTGAAATCTAGGGATAGCAGAAATTACTGGCTTTTTATAGTATGAGACCTATCACTTGTTACGGGTAAAGAGCACCTATGACCATTGTGGCTCAGGGCGCACATTGAAACACTGCATTATGACAGCCTTAGGGAGCTTTACGGGCACATTAAGGAATGCATGGACAGAAACTGGAAACAAATTCAATTAAGCATAATACTTTTTCTGGTTAGGCATTGCATTATTACAGCAAGTGAGTCTAAATCTAGTATTTAATTGTAAAAATAGACCAAAAGATTAATGTTTCTTAGGAAATAATTGTTTATTATTTCTGACTTTGATTGATATGACTGTCTGAACCTGAGCAGTGCTAGTGTAAAATCCTTACCAGTTAGCCCTCTGCCTTTGCAAAAGTATGAACACTTAGTGGTTGTAAGGGAGTGGAAATCTTTTAGCTATCTCTCGCCTGGAAATGAGGAACAGCAAGAACATGGAGGGGTGTCACTGTGTCTCTTACAATGCATGGGAATCTACAGCTAGTGACATGTGTAGGTAGCACCATTCACACCATGCTCTTGAGTTCATTTCATTTATACAACATAGTATATTGTTCTTACGTTTATCCCGCATCTGTACCCTCTTCTGTCACCTCCAGAAGGCTGGCACAATTCTGAACAGAGCTACTTGAACTTTCAGGGAAACTTAATGTTAGTTCTGTACCTTGGACAGACAAAAGGTGCCATAAAGAACAATGGTGTCAACACCATTTCAGTCAAGTGTTACTCCAAGTGGTGAAAGGCTTTGGGGGGGAACATGGGAAAAAAACATGAGTCTCTTTGAAAGGGCTTATGGTTCTAGTTATATTCCTTCTCCTCTGGCAACTCTGGGACAGCTGCAGTGGTTAATTCCTCTCTTTCCTTTTGACCAAGTGCAAGCACAATCTGGTTTAGATGTTATTTTATCCTGTTTATACTCTTTATCCATGCTTTTCAATGTCTGAGCTTTGATAGTAGACCAGTTTCTCATAAGTGTTTTGTTTCCTGATTAATGTACACCGACATGGTGCTATTGCAATGTTTGGTAGAACGACTTATAAAGAATGAAAATTTTCATTTTTCTTCTGTACAGAAGCATTAGTTGAAGCTAAACATAACTAATTAATTTTGACATGTGTTTTATCAGATGAGTTCTTTACCAAGCCTACATGTTGGCCTATATGATTCATGCAAGTTGTTCTGACAGTTACATTTTACAGAGTGGAAAGATACAGCAAGCTGAATGACACACTGTAGACATGTCCTTCTGATGGCAGTTCCTCATGATGAATGTTTCTGTGACTCATGTTTTTATAAAGAATGCCAAAGGGATGACTATGGATATATCAGTTGTCATAACTTGTAGTTCAGTTAACAATAGTAGAGTAACTGTTTAAAAAAACCAGCTATTGTACAGGAATGTTCAGTTATGTTTGCTTCACAGGACTTCATGCAAGCATGACATCGGATGTGCTAGACATGTCTCGTGACTTTTGAATCTCTGGGGTAGAAGGTCTACTGCAAGTAAGAACATATTTGTTGTTAATCAGTCCTGTCTGCAAGTATTCTTATAGTAATATATACTATTCTGACTGAACACCTTTTGAACAGCAGTTCTTTTAAGTACATTGCTAGTCTACAGTGCTTAGTTACATGTCAGTCTATGGAAATACATTGATGGAACTACAAAGAGATAAATTGTTCCAATATCCTGGGCTTCTCAGGAGGGTGTAAAGTGGAGCATGTAGCTGTAGTGGTTGCTTCTTATGGCTTGAGCCTGCTTCTGACATCATCAGCATGTAAGTCAGAAGTGGCTTTAGTCATATGAAAGAGGAGAAAAAGAAGTCGTGTCACATGATGCATTGAGTCAGTTCAGTCAAACTGTTAGGAACTGCTTCTCTAGATCAAATAAATGACAGTAGAGCTATTTCTTCATAGGAAGGGATGGCCAGAGTGGAACTGGAGAAGATCGTGTCTGCTGCAGGCCCAAAGAGGGAGGCCACTAAAGCATTCTTGTTTGTGCACTTCCTTGTATGAAGGAATTAAATTTATAGTATGAAGTACAGATAATTTTTGTCACTCTCAGTAATAAGATCATGATCATAAAGAAGAACCACTAGTACCAATTACCAATTTAGCATGTTCCTCTGTAATAAACTGGCGAAAGATGCCTGATATACAAACATGCCCAAAAGAATTTTGCTTCTATTCCTAAAACATAATACCAACAGGATATCACGAACAACAGCAGGAAACTCTCTGTTGAACTCGTACAGGACAGTTGACAGAATGGTAATCTCAAATATGGTATCTGTCTTGTAAATCTGTTTTATTCTGTCCTAATTATGCAAGAACTATGAAGCTGATTTGAAAACAGTCATTAGGCAAATAAGTATTTTCTGATGAATACAGGAAATTTTTCCTTTTGTTCTTTTCAAGGTGTCCATTTCCTTCCTTCCTCCAGACTGACTTCTCTCCTATCCCCGTTAGGACTTGATATATTAATGCATTTCTGTGAACAGATAAGAGATTATTTTTGGCCACAAATTGATGATGGAGTGGATAAAACCAGAGCTACCTTGAAAATGTAATGAGAGATCAGCAATTAATGGGTGTCCAAAAAGATGAAAAATATGAAATCAGCATATATTGAAAATTAGGCTATAGTTTAGGAATATTTTCTTAAGCAAAAAGTGACTGATTTTAACTCATATCTGTTCCTTAGTACAATTACTGTACATGTCTGTAAGTACAGTGTATCACTGGTGCAGGCTATTTTAATCAGCATCCACATAGAAATAAATATTCATCCTTCTATTAAGTAAAGTTTGGGGAGACCAATTTAAATATCTTGCTGCCCAGAGTGAAGCAAAAACTTAATTCTGGATATTTGATTAAGACAGCTAAGCTGTGCTACCAACACTGTGTACAAGTATATAAACTTTTGGTTTCCCATGCCAACATAATGAAAGTGAGAAAAGATAGTGCTGAAATCTGGAACCTAGCATCAAACTAATGAGCTGTCAGAGCACACTTGCATGAAAAAATTAAGATGTTGCATTAAAATATATGAACTCTCTGGGAGGCTGTGAAAAGGTTGCGTAATGGTTTGATATTTGTGCATCTATTGATACTCGGATCTGGTTTTATTTAATAAGTAGTAAAAGCAGCAATATTCTCAGAACTTTAAGAAACATGGGCATCTGTTTTCTATAGCTGTATTGCACAACTGCGTCTTTTCATCCTATACATAGGAAGAAATCAGAAAACGTTCTCTGTACTAAATGTTAAGGATACTTTATGTGCTGCTTAAAATAATCTGATAATGATACATTGTCTGATAGAACCTAAGAATCAGTAGTTTCTCACGCTTTCATCTTAGTATAAAACATCCCATAATGAGAATCCTCTGTTAGATCAACCAATGGATAAATGTTCAAATACTGGTTTTCCTGAATTCCCCCCCACAGTGATTTTTCCAATTTCTGCAGCTCACATTTCTGCTTCTCTCCCCATCTTTCTGTGTCAATACTAAATCAAAATGTTATATTCTTTTTGATGTGAATGAAAATGTGGTGACAGATGCTAGATGAAAAGTCCTGTAATTCATGAATTCATAATCCTAACCCAGGATCTGCTACCCGTGAGAACTAAAACTGAGTGTGTACTATTCTATTCGGTCCTTCTAAAGGACCGTTCTTACGTTACACTAGTTCCAGGCAGGGAAAAGAATAAAGAAATGGATAATCTCTTCAGAATTTTCCATATGCCTTGTACAGAGAATAGTGGATCAAGTGTTTTAAACAAAGGAAGGAAGGAAACTTTGATTTCTTGCCAAGAGATTGAAACCTCCTGATCTCTTACCAAGCTAGCTTATTTTGCTGCCAACAAAACAGTTTCCTCACCTTAAACAGCTCCTTCTCATCTGTGGAACTAACAGCAGTGAGGGAAATGGGCTCTGCAGAATGGCAACGCTGCAAGAATCTGCTCTAGTTAATGCAGGGACTGATTCACAATCAAATTTAGATACGGACCAGAAAACACACACAGCTCCAGGTGTGGGGTGTCCTCAGATGGTTCTAACCAAATTTTCTCTTTTTTTTTTTTTTAAATACATGAAAGTTGCTGGCTTTGCAAATGTTGATCTCCTACTGCACAAAATTATTTAACTGCCTTTGCTATTGAATAAAATATGACCCTGGTTTTTCAGGATTCCATACATTTTTTTTAAAACTGTTGAGATTTACCAAATTTAAGAAACTGAACCCCTTTGAAGTCAGCTGGATGCATCAGATCTGAAACTTGGCCTTCCTTAAAACTGATGAGTTAGTTACAGTTTACACGTATCCTCAGTGTTACACTATTGATTTCAGAGACTTCTCTAAGCTGCTGTGAAGCCCAAGTTCTTTGATATTTTGTGTATCTTTTTACAATGAGAAGGAGAAGATGAAGATGTTTGATAAAGTCTGAAGTCAAAGGCTGGCCATGGGTCCCACATGACAAGGTTTTTAGTTTTATTATGCTAATAAACTCAAGAACAGATGTGTGATGAAATTATCTTCTGTGTAGCAACAGAGCATAAATCCTGCATGCCCCTTCAGCCTTTTGTTCCAATGGTAGTTCTGCAAGGCTGAGGGATTAATCAGCTACAAGTATCTGTTTCATTCTTAGTTCAGAACTAAAATAGAGGGAAAGTTTTTTTTATTTTATAGTTCTAAATTAAAACAATAATGTAAATTATTGCTTTTGAAGCAAGGAAGCTGTAATTAATAAGCTGTATTAGCAAACATCTTCCAGTTTTTGTCTGATGAATACAGGGATAATTTGTTATTCTGAGATCCATGGAACAGCCACTGCTCCAGACTGTAAACCGTTGTTCTGAAATGACCATGATCTTGACATTATCTGAAAAATCAACATTTAAAAATCAGTTTAAGACAGGATATACAGGGCTTTAAATCTTCATTTTAAGCAGGAACGGCAGCAAATGCATTAATTGTGTTTTGTTCCTGCAATCTTCCGGTAAGGAAAAAAAAATAGACTCATTCTGTAAAAGCTATTATTTAAATGAACAATGATTTTAAAAAAAATTTTTTTTTACAATAGCAGGACAGGAAATGCTGTCTGAATTTTTTTTTTTTACTTGCAAATACATTCTAATTTATAGTAAATCAAGTGAACAATCCTCTATTAATTTGTTTTTTCCTTTATATAACTAGCAGACTGCAATCAGTGCTTTTACCAGCAGAACTGATAAATAAGAGAATGAAGAAACTATGTTTCAGACTTTGACATGTATCTTTGGGTCACCTAGTTGATATGAAAATGTTTGGACTGTTTAGAAGAAATTAATTTATTTTCCAACATTAAGCAAAAACCACGTAGCCTACAACCCTCAAGCTAGAACTACATCTAATTTAACCACGCATACTGAACTAACTGGAACAAAGCTTTGTATATTTATCTCTAGAGGGATGGTTTACCTACCAATTTCTCAGTTGCTCAGTGTATGATTTACAGATCACTGCATAGCCCTTTGTGCAGTTTACTGTTTCTAGTGAGAACATAAATGGTTTTGTCAACTTAAAGGGCTTTTATTTCATTAAAGAAGAAAGCAATGGGGAAAGAGACAGAAGGAGATGGCCTGAACAGCTTGAGAGCACACTGTATGTGCTCAGTGGAACTCAAAAAATCTTTTTATTGTAAGAGTCTCTGTGGTCACAGACGCTTATTCTTACCACTTATTCTAAATGATACCCTAAGGATTTTTTTTAATGCTATTCTGCTGCTTCAAGTTCAAACAACAGTGTTTTTATTTACTTTGTGCTTAATGTCAACCATTTTTGGAGTTGGGAAAAGTCTTATGAAGGAGCAAGTTAGAAAAAAAATATTTTTTACTGTATGGAGGTAATGTCTTTAGGATTGTGCATATCCTTATGAAAAAACATAGTCCCTCTTTTCTTATTTGAGCAAGAGCCATGAGGTCTAGTGAAAGAATACTTCAGATTTCCAGATTCCAAAAGGATTTATTCTGAAATAAGATGTTTAAAAACAAACAAGAAGTGTACTGAACCCAGCACTACTTGACTTAAACCACACACAAACTTAGAAGAGTAATATGAAAGAAGGATCTTTTTTAATTAATAGGAATCTTAATCAGCTAATTGTTTCTAGAAATTTATTTATTATGTATGATTTGACCCAAAAAAAGTGGAAATCTTATGTCTAGTAAACAGCAGAGTATGTATGTCACAACATGATTTTATCTTTGTTGGTATTACAAAGGGTTTGGGGTTTTTTTTCAAAGTTTACAGTTTTAGCATTAAAACCAGGGAAAATTTCTGTATGATTAACAATGGAGATCATGTTTGACTATTCAAACATCTGCCATTGGGAATTTATTTCCTGGGTTTAGATTTTAAATTGGCCTTGCTGCATTATTCCTGCTACTGAACTGCTGTTAAGAACAACTCAAATAACAAGAGAACATACTAAAATAGAAAAGAAAAAACTGTAGCTGAAGAATCATGGCTAAAATAATCACAGGAATTAAATTTACTTGTCAGGAATATATATCATAATACAGTTCATGTATAATTTTTAGCTGATTGTTGTATTTACATATTCATATATATCACTTTTAGCTGACAGACCCCTGAGTCACCAAAGGCTTTAAAGTAAGACCTACTCAGTCTTTTTTTAAAGTGAACGTGCTGAAAGAAACCAGAGGCTTCCTGTCTCTAAACTAAATGATATTAGCACACAAAATAGCAAACAAGAGCAAGAGAGTTCTTTACAGAGAAAGCTGAGGCTACCAATGAAGTCTGATTAAAAAGTTTAAATAACCTCCTGCCCAGTGTGCCTTACAGGATGAATTCCTCTACTCAATTTTGCCTTCCACACGAGCAACTTTGAGCAGCCTCCTCATCTATGTGTAATCCACACAGCTCCCTGTTAGGTTCCTATAGAAACACCCTTATTTCTAGGTCTGGGCCTGAGTCTTTTCTGTGCTGGAAGCAAACCCTCCTGTTGGCTTCCACTCCCCTGCCTGCTGTGCCTCTGCCTGCCCTCCCACCCTCTGCTCCAGAGTTGCTGCTCCAGAAAGGTCAGTGCTTCTCCAGGCAGCCCCCCCTCTCCTCAGAAGGCTGCAACCAGAAAAAGAGAAAGGGTGGTCTACCACTCTGTGCTCTATACCATTTAGATAATATATACACATAGAATCTATGCATAAGCCAGAAACAAATCAGTAAAAGAAATACAATCTTAGTCCCATTGTTAACCCCTCAGTCTTATTTTTTATCTTATCACAGGATATCCATCCCAAATGTAATTAAAATGAAGAGCCAGCGATTTTATAATAGTAGAACACTCACAGCCTTGTAAATAAATGCAATGCAGGAAATTCAAATTAAATAGTGATTTTTTGCACAAAGATACAGGCTTTTTCAAAGTTAATGGCTGAGGATTGCAAATGAGGTTTTGTGTCTTTCCACCATAGAAATGCCACTAATGGCAAAACCTGAACCTCCAGTGGCTTCCCCTAAATCCAGAATTTCTTAGGTCTGTGTTCAAGGACACTGTTTAACAAGAATTACTGACTGTTCATTATGCCACACAAACAATTCCTCCTCCCATCTAAATGCAGTTTCCAATCTGTGGCTTACTTGTCTCCTGGTTTACTTAAGGGTATGTATATGTAGATCTGTGTATGTAGATAAGATGAACTGCGTTTGTATCTTGGTTTCTTAAATATTAAGTGGAGGCCTAATTTAATATAAAAATTTGACATTAAGTGTCCTTATGTTTTAAAATACACAATGCATCTTTACAAGACATTATAGCAGCCCTACCCAGACTTCACTGCGAGTGTTGATGTAATGACTCTGGATACTAACAAAAAAAATCTGCTCTCACTGAGATCTTCACAACCGTTTGACAATTACCAAAGGGGAGGGAACAGGTATAATTGTATTTCATGGTCAAACTTAAGACAGATGTTTAGTATTTCCTGGTGTAGTATTTATCTGAATGCTGTTTTGGGCAATATATAATGGATTTGAGAAATCTGCTGTATAGCATACATTGTGCTAAGAATATGAATTCATTGCCTGCTGTCCTCTGAAAGAGCCTATGCAAATAACCATTTCCTTTTCACTGACTTCAGTGTTTTAAATGTGATTAACTCGGTATATTTCTGCTATAGTTATACAGGGCAACAGCGGTCATTCTTCTCAAGTATTGGTTGATAACCTTTAATAATCTTCCTAATAACCTTTTCCTATGTGCCAAATTTCAGTAGTCCAACTTGACATGAAGTGCAAGGATAGTAGCTTAATGCTATAGGTGTCATCAATGCAGTGACTAATTATGCTCAGTGTGTGCTTAAATACTAACACAGCACTACTCTTCATAGCACATACGAAGTGTAGTTCCTTCATCAGCTGCATAAATCATCTTCCTCACAAGGAAACTGCACTGTGATTTCTGCCACAGGTCACAACCAGATTTGTTCCTTAGGATGACTGTAAGTACTGTTTTATTCGTAATTATTAAAAAAGAATCAATTTCTGTGGCCCAAAATTTGTTAACAAAGAGATCTCTTAGATATAATCAATATGTCTTTGGACTGAATGTTAGAATATGCAATTATGATTGCACAAATCTACACCAATGGGCTTTTATTATAAATTATTTTCTCTTTCTTCTGTTAGCAAACAATTTAGTAAATAAATAAAAAATGAAGATTGATGGTATTACAACAACAAAGTACCCATTACAATTACAGCACCTGCAGTAAAAAGGATGTAGAACATTTCAGTCTATATTTTAATACTCAGGGGTTTTTTGTAGTTTAAGATTTTTTCCTTATAGGCTCTGTAACTATAACAGTATTTTCTTTCACGTTTTCAGTGGACTAAAATCTGCTTGTCCTACTCAAATACTTCATTCTTGTATGGGAAGTGCCCTATTCCTGTCTGGGTAGTATCTCCCCCTGCACAGGGGAACAGTATGGGGAGAAGACAGCAGTTTTACTTACTATGTGAGCAACTGAGTGTGGATTTTTGTTGGTGTTATCTGCAGTATGAATCTGAAAAAAAACTTTCCCTGAGCCACTATGTATTTAAAAACTTGTAGGTTACCATCATCTGCTAGCAACCACTGTTGCCTTGTAAGTATAGAGAGATCAGTTAAATGTCCTGGTTTAAGTATAGTTTTCTTTCAAAGGACTGCATGTGGCAGTAAGAGATAGAATTAACATTTGTAGATTATATTATGATTAGGGAGCAATGGAAAGGGAGGCCTGTTGTGTATGCTAGTTCAAATGTGAGAGAAATTGGAAAATACAATGTAAAAATAGTTTAAAATCTTTATTGCTGGTACTTTTGGGAAAATGTGCCCTCAGGAATGAAACCTGTAGGAGCCTGCAGAATCAAAAGAAATGGACATATGGATCCTATGTAGCTCTGATCCTCTTCTATATTATTCCTATACTATTTGCTTATAAATCTATATGATAAACTATGAAATGTATCTACTGCTCTTTCAAAACCACAGATAGTTAAAAATCAACACAAATCAGTTGCAGATAATATAATTTTGTTTAGAATGTTTTAATAATTTGCTGTAAAGGTAATATAATCTTAAAAAAATGCTGTTAGAAAGTCAGACCAAAAATAGAGTAATGGTGGAATTCCCACACATTCAGACTAGAGAAAAATGCTGTTATTTTCCATTTTCCAAAGCTCTCTTTTTTTCTGACTTCCTCTTTCAAAATCATATAAGAACAGATTGCGTAACATAAAAAGTTAACGTTATCTCAATTGGCAAGTCTTGTGATTTTGTGTGGGCATTCCACAATTGTACTGACTATAGGGATACTCCCTACGAATGAATCTATCAAAAACAGATGGATGTAGGACTTCCCTGAAAACGGCTGAGCAACTTCAGTATCATTTGTGGTTAATGAGAGATGAAGGTGGTTAGCCTTTTAACAAATCTAGCTCTCATGGAGTGGCAGAAATATTCACAAAGAGTTAGTAAATAACCTCAGATGAATACATTAGGCAAGAGCTGTCCCTATACACCAGCTAGTTAAATATCTTTATTATTTCAGTTTGACGCCACCATCACCAAGGTGTATATATGTAATACAAATTATTTGGATTAGGAAGTAGAATTAAATATACCCCAAACAAGTAGGTTACAATATATTTTTTTTAACAGTTAAAGGAGAACTACATGGCAATGGTTTATATAATACAGTGAACTTTCTGCTAAACAGTACATAAAAGCTAGTTTGCTGTAATTTTTTTTAGCTAATGTATGCTCAGAAGGACTAATAATAGACCTTATGAGTCACAAGCATTCATTAAGTAAGCCACCAGAGTTTTACAAACATAACAGTTGAGATCTAGTCTGTTTGAAGAGAACAAGTAAATTAATATGTTTTAAAAAATAGTGACTCTTTAAAAAACACTATGATAATATGCTTTTAAATATTTAAGATCCTTTATTCTGTGCAAAACCAGCATGTTAATTACTGGATTAGCAAAAATGTCTTTCAAGACCAAACTTGAATCCATCGTCTAGATTTTGAAATGCATTTGGAATGCTTGACTCCATCATGATGGTCCCAAGGGAAAATGTGTTACTCTCACCCGTGTTTGTTTACTCAAGAAGGCACAGTTTAGGCACAGCATTTGGTTTTCAATGAAGAGCTGCTTTTCACTTTAGTTTTCCAGCTGGCTTGATACGGGTACAATTAAATCAAATGATTTGTTCAAGATCACTAAGGGAATCAACTGGAGAAGAATGTTGGACTGGGAAAACTGAAAATGCTAGTTCCCAGTGTGGAACAATTTCTCAGTAGCATTTAAGTAAATTAGAGGGGCAACCTATTGTATTTCACAGTCATCTGCACAAACTACCAGCATTGTATAGACTAAATTTACATCAGTAGGGAAATGCAGAAGGAAAACCAAATGAAAAAAAAAAAAATTGCTTTCATGTGATAGATATCTAAACAGACATACCAGATAAAGAACAGGAAAATTTAAATGAAAATTTGTCTTCCAAAGGTTTTCATTTTGTAGGTATCGCTTTTAGGGGGAAAGTTTCACTGTATGATGAGTCTTTCTTGCTTGTCTTTAATCATTTATTAACCAACCAATATGAATTGTAATTCTAGAATTTTTTTTCATTTACAGGTGTTCAAGGTTTCTTTGTCAGTTTTTTTTCTGCTTAATTATCTTTTTCTTCTCTAGGTTGTTAAACAGTGGGAGATGTCAGTACTATCCTGAGACCATCATGTTAGTATGACATCACCACTTTTATCAATAAGATTAGATTACTGCAAAAGACTTTTGCCTGTTGCATGCATTGATTGTTGATAAGAGTAACAAGTTCTCATCTTCTGTGATAACAGAAGGCATAAGCACACTGGCTCATAACTGGCATCACAAAATTTGGTGGTAAAGAAATAGTGAAATTTAGCATTTTCTAATGTAGTTTCAGGGGCAGGACATGGTGCTCCAGCAAGGACAGAGACTCGTCCAATTGCTTTTTACCTTCTCCTTCCTTCCAAACCTTACTTCATTCGTCCGGGCCCTTCATTCCCTCCATCAATTTTTCAAGTTTTCTGTCTTCACAGACTCTTCATTTCAGCCTCAGTCTCCTGGCTTGGCCAGTGTTGGTTTTCTCCTTGGCTTACTGCCCGAGTCCCCTGCTGAACTCAGGATGTGGTTCTGCCAATCTAATTGTGGGCTGCTACTGAAAGGGGTAGTCCCATTCCTCCTACTGTCTGCCCTGGTCTCCCTTGTGAGCCGAGTCAGGGAACTAAACTTGTATGATTTGTTTTCTTTCAGTTCAGCTCTCTGAATCAGGTCATCATGGGGTAAAATGAACACCAATAATAAAAATCACCACCAGGGTTGGAGGGGACAGTGGAATAGGGAGAGGAGGGACCATCTCTTTCAGCAGCACTTCACAATTAACGTGAGTTTCATCATTAAACTTCATTTTCAGCCTCAAACTCCTCACCCTGCCTTTCCTCTTCATCTTCCCTCTTTAGCCCCTTTTCTAATGGCTTCCCGTTTGCCCCTGCCCTTTCTGCTCCCATCCCAGAGTTACCCATCAGCTAATGCCAGCTGTCTTGCCCACCTCCTTTTTCTGCCTCAGTCCTTGTTCTTCACTGGTTTCTTGTAGACAGACCTTGTCGGTAACAGTGCCTGTGGTCCCTCACTCGGTTGTTGTTTACAAAGTATTAGCTCAAAATGGGAGAAAAATGCTTCAGCAATTAAGACAGATACCTTATTTTTGTAAACTCTTTTCAGACCAGCTTTAATGAAGAAGCCCTTTTACTTGTCCATCAAAAAATTCTGAAATGTAACTCTGACTGCATGGGTTATAAAATGGATAAAAGCCCGAAGAGTTATGAAGTAAAATTTGTACAAATTGAGCTTTCCTCACTTTGAGCCCTTTGTATTAAAAATAAGCAGTGAAACAGATTTCAACAATAGTTAGAGGCTTTTTACTACTGTAAACAAATGCTGAATATCTGGGCAAAAGTCTCCTCGGCGTAATGCAAGTCAACTCCCATTGACTTGAGGAGTCGTCATGCTATATATGAGAGCAGAATCTTGTCTATGTGAATAAAGGAGATTTTTCAGGAGTGAGGGGGCTCTGCACAATGAATGCATTTTTACCAGCCCTTTCTGATTCATTGGCAAACTACCAAACACAAGAACTGTTTCTGTAGTCTTTCTACTCTCACAATGACATACATTTTCATTTTCATTTTTAGTGGGAAGTCTTTTGTATTTTTTTTTCTCATGAAAATGTGTCTCTTATGTTTCTTGGTATTTTATACAATGAAGTAAAAAGTATTTCTCAGTCATAATATTTTTGAAGTTGGTCCTTCCTGAGTTTATTGTGTATCTTCTAATTCCAGCTTAAAATTTAGCTGAGGATAAAGGAGCAGATTTGGGTCTAACTTTTGCATACATCTCTTGCAATTCAAAAGCTGCTTTGAAACTAGGCTGGGCAGACTGCTGTGGAGGTTACAGCAGCCCCAGGGAGCTATCCAAGTGGTGCCAAAATTGTGTCTTGCTGTGGTCCACCCTAGACCCAAACTAGGCTTTCTAGTCTTCAGGAATCCTTCAGTGGGACAAAGTGAAATTCCCTTTAGCAACACAAAAGAAATTTAGCTTGTGCTAGAGAACTGCCCTCTGTAGAGTTTCTCTACTGTAAACTGCAGCAGTCTTGCTTCCTATCATATTTTTTTTCCCAGAGTTCTGTGTGACAATTAAAAAAACCCCAACCAACTAGCAGGTATCTCTATACAAATAATATTTTTAAAGTTTGGATTTTTTTTGTATTGTATGGTTTACATTTTTATTATCATCATGCATTATTTCCCTGGTAGTGATTCAAGGTGGTTTTCTTCCTGTTGTGCTTTGGAAAACACATATTGCCAATTACACCATTACAGAGATCAGCCATGCAGATAAAACTGCCTTTCCAGAGAAACAGGAAATTGTAAACTGAGGACCATTCCTAATGCTGAATGGTCTGTGAGGCGGTCAGCCCAAACCTGACAATCATGAGACATCAATATTCAGAACCACCAGTGTCAGTCGTTCAATCCTCTCTGTGGAACCCAACCAAGTATTTCAGTAACCATCTGACCAAACATGGGCGAAGTCCCTCTGGACAGCAGAGCCAATTGGTCTTGGTTTCTGGATGGTGTCTGCAAGCAGAGGATACTGCTTTTGACCTAGAACATCGCGTTGCAATGTTCTTGGTCATCAAATCATCATCATTGTATTATCAATCATCAAATAGACGGTAAGCAAAGTCTTGCAGCCTGGATTTCTTTCACAGCAGAATTAAAACCTGTCTTAAAGTATATCTAATCTCATGTTTAAAACCTAAGCAAAGGTGCACCCACTCTTTCTCCTGATATAAACTCTTTAAATATTTAATAGCCCTCACAGTCAGGAAATGTCAACATTAGGTTTATCTAGTTAGTTTCCAGCAAGTGGATACCATTGCCTTTGTCAACGAGGTTGAAAACATCACAAGATCTCTTTTCTGTATTTAAGTACCTATTCAATGTAATCCAGTCTCTTGTCAGATTTTTTCTTTCAGAAGCTGAATAAGCTGAAATGCAGAAGCTTTGTGTTGTAAGTTAGCTTGTTTTCTGCTCCCTGGATCATTTTTCAGTACTTTTTGAACTATCACTAATATTTCTATTTTCCTACTAGTGTAAATGTCAGAAGTGGGTGTGGGTTTTTTTTTTTGTAGCGTTTCTTCACCAATGCATGCACAGAGATATTCTTTGTAGAAGACAAGTTTTTAGGCTCACTAGACTGCATTAGTTCTTTTTGCCACCGCATTGCCTGTGCTTTGCTGAATGAATAAATACAACGATCTTTCTATTCTTTTAAAACATTATCACCAAAGACTATACAACCACTCAGACTGCTAACACAAAATACCTTCAGCTTAGGAATCAGCATTCTGAAGGATGCCACTAGAAACACATCAACTCACTGATAATTGATAAGTGCATTTTGAAATGTCACCGAGCCAGTTTTTAGTCCAGTTATTTCTATGTAAATGAGGTGTTTTGAATCAAAATGGCTTGTGGCACTAAATCAATAGTTTGGAGAAATCCAAGTTTAAAGTGGAATTGCAATTAGTTTCATCACCTGAGCATTTAATTATTTTTTAAAAAATGAAGATGTTTGTTCCTATTTATCAGGCCCCTGAGTGCACTATCAGGGCTTAGTTGCCCTGACCAGTCTGACTTCACCTTTGCCCCTGTGGCCCCCCATTTCACTCAGGCCGGTGCTGCCAGAGGTGCGCTGGTCTCCAGCCCTGGCTGTGCCTGCGCCCGGCCATGGGCCCGGCCCACCTGGACCCCGACTCCAGCGCTGATGTCCTGGCCTGGGCTCTTGCCTGCCCTCTTCCCTGGCTGGAGGCAGTGGGACGGGCCCTGGCTGTGAGGCTGCGTCCTGCTGCACCCACCCCGTGGGGTGCCCTGGGTTCCCGGCCCAGGGAGCTGCTGGCCTGCGCTGAGACCTGACGCTGTCTTGTCTGAAAGATCATGTAAGTCAGGAAGGGACGTAGGCTATCAAACATGGCACTGTGACTGCAGCTAATTGTAAGCAGATCATGCTATTGCCATTCATTACTTTAACTGGATATGGATGGACCTTTCCATTATTTTACCTGGGATCAGTGGCTAGCTAATGGGTTTGTATGTCCATGAGTCAAAATAGTTACCCTTTTGCTTCTCGGAAACAGTTTGATTTTCAGCAGGGATGAGGATACACCACTCCTTCCAGGTCAGGTTGCATGAGATCGCTGATTTTGAAAATGAGTCTAACGGTTATTATAGTTAAACTGAGCCTCTGAGCTCACTGAAGCAAAGCACAAAAAGATTCCTGTGTTTTATGATGGGCAGCCTGAAGAGTTTCAGGGGTTTCTGGATCATGCTAGTTCCTCTGCTACTTTGGCTTACGTTTTCTGAATGGTTTTTTAAATTTGCATATATTTAAATGTTGAAATTTCATTGCATAATGTAGGGCATGGTCAATCCTTAGAGGCAGATTATTTTAATCTGTGTTAACGTCCCCAGTCTTTGCATCTAGTAAATTTTAATGTTACTGAATCAATATGGTGTCCCAACCAAGAAGATGGCTATAGGTACATTTTGCCAACATATTATTCCTTAAGAGTGCAGGATACCTATTTGATTGAACTGGGAAAAATAATTCAAGCAAAGCAGTTGTTAGAGTGGAATGACATTCTATCCTTCACCTGGTGACATTTAGAAGAAAGAAGAGAAATGGAGACGGCTTATTTTTAGCTTGAAACGGAATATCTTAGTTGATCAGTGTGACACAGAGTAATCAGTGATAATGTTATTTTCTGCTGTTTTACAGCAAACTGATTTAGACACTGTACTGTAACAGAAGAGACTACTGGAATCAAACATTCAGGAGGCAAATAGGTTTATTCTATTTTATGCTTCATACTTAAAGCTTTCTGGCATGAATAATACAGCAGCCATCATAAAGATTTAAATTAACCATGCTGATAAATAGTTAATTCCTCTTGTTTAAGACATCTCTTATATTTTGCTCTTACATTTTGAAGATCCAGTCTGCCTTAGCTTTTTCACTTGGGTTTGATCTCTGGCTTATCGGCTATTTTAAGAACTGCTTTGATGTAGTAGCTCCCCTGTTACACTTGAGTGTTGTGAAGTTCCTAATTAACGGTCCCATTATTTACACCCTCTGAGAACAGGTTAGAGCTGACCCACAGCACGGAGCGATGGGGCTGGTGGTGTGCGGTGGCTGGCACCGCTCCGTTTGGTATCGGGGAAGGAGGGATTTTAAGGGGGTAAGATCTTGATCCACACCAGAGAGAGTAAATGGAGCCTGTTCCTCTGCTGTCAGCCGAGAGATGGAGAATCTTTTTGTTGTTGTTGCTGTTTGGTGCTATTCTTACTTTGACCTTTAAGAATGTGATAGCAAATGAGTTTATCGGGTGTTCTGCTTACGGAAGTTGTATTATCAATTCATTACCTCTTCTATGGCATTTTTGCACATACGTGTTCTTTGACCAAGGGCTTCAGGATGGTGGCACGACTGGAGGGCGATGGGCATTACACTCGCTAACCTGTCTTCTGGTATTTTTCGAACAGAACAGTGCTTCGGTTGCGGCTCCTGCAGAGCGGCATCTCCGGCGCTCCGCCGGCGCTCCGGGCGGCCAGGTGTCCGTTCCGCGCCGCACAGCCCGGCGGTCACCGGCTGACGCAGTCAGGGCTAGCGGGGAACAACCGGGCTCGTGCCGGCAGCTGCCGGGTGCCCGGAGGAAGCACGAGGCCCGGCGGCAGCGGCGCCCCACGGGCCCGCCCCGCGCGCGCGGCCGGCCGGGGCCCGCGGCGAGACCCCCCGGGCGGGCGGCGGTGCCGCCGTGGGGCCGGGGGGAGGCGGCGGGGGGCGCAGGTGCCGTTTCGGGCGGAGTCCGCCCCGCCGCGCCCCTCTATCCCGGGGGGGGTGGTGGTGGTCTCCCCGCCCCGCCGCCGGCCCGCGGCATCTCGCGGACGCTGCCGAGGCGCCAGAGCCGCCCCCCCGCCGCCGGCGCGCGGAGTGAGCCCGGCGGGTGCCCGCAGGCCCCGCGTGCGCGGCGTAGGGCCGCGTGCTCGCGCGCCCCCGCGCCGCAGGCGCGCGGTTGGCGGCCGGCAGGGGGCAGGCGCGCGGCGGGCCGCGATTGGCCGGCGCCGGCGGGATGGTGCGGCGGCGAGCCCCGCCCCGCCGCGGAGGTGGGAGGGCAGGTCCCTGCGTGACTGGGCCCCCGCCCGCTCTCCCGCCGGGCGCCGCGGCGGCAGTTACTTAGCGGTTGGGAGCGAGCGCTCGCCGCGGCTTTCTCTGCCTGGGAGGAGGCGCTGCCGCCGGGGTGCGCGACGCGGGCGCTTCTCGCCTCGCCATGTCCAAGGAAGCGAAGAAGCCCTTCCGCCAGAGCATGGCCGAGTGGCGGCAGTTCGTCTACAACCCCAACAGCGGCGAGTTCCTGGGGCGCACGGCGAAGAGCTGGGGTAAGGGCTGCCGCGGGGGGGCGGGGGAGGGCCGGGGGAGCCGCCCCGGGCCGCCGGTGCGGGCGGGGGGCGGCGGGGGGGGGCCGAGGCCGAGCTCGGGTGGGCCGGCAGCGGGATGCGGGGCCGCGCGGAGCGGGATGCGGAGCCGCGGCGGGCAGGTGAGGCGGCCCGCGAGGCCGCGGCGCACGCGCCCCGGTCACCGTTACAACCGCCGCCCGCCGCGCTAAAAATAGCTCCGGCCGTGACAGCGGGGCGGGGGGCGGGGGCGCCTCCCGGAGCAGGTGGGGGCCGGGGGAGGAAGAGGAGTTTCTGGGAGCGCGTCCCGAGCTGACTCACCCTCCCGCCTCAGTACGCAAATGCAGCAAATTGGGCCCGCAGGCTCCTCCTCCGCCTGATCCGCGGAGGGATGGGGGGGGGGCCGCCGGGGGCCGCCTCGGTGCGGCTGTGACGGGCTTCCGCCGCGGAGGTGCGGGGCCGGCTCCCGCCCCGCGCGTATCTCGCCCAGCTGACGGCAGCCTGCGTGCGGATCCGCGCCCTGCTCTTCTCCATCCACTGCTCACCGCCCCCCCGCGCTCCAGCATCGCAGGAAATCAGGAATGAATGAGCGCGAATCGCCTTTGTACTTCCAGAGGGGAGCTGCGGATCAGAGGGGGAAAGCAAAAAAAAAAAAACACCCCACCACCACCCCAAAAAGTTTGAGCCCAAATCGAGCGTAGTCTACCAAAGAGTGATCGTTGCGTGTCGTTGTGCGTGACTGTGCTAAACATGTTCCAACGTAGAGCTTCGGGGCCTTTTATTTTTCTGAAATTAAGCTTTTAAATGAGGGTTCTCCAGTAAAGCTTGAGAAGGCTGTGTTTGTTTTCCTCTTTTCAGGTAGTCTTCCCGTTGCTTTCCTCTGAGCTGGAAAGCATGTTATCATAATCTAGTTGCTTCCAATAAAAATATTTGGATTTTCAGAGTATGTTTTCTCATATTAAACAGTTGTATAAATGCTTAATATTAGGATGTTTCTTCAGTCCTCATGGGACATATTTACTGACTTCAGAAAATGCTGCGTCCCCTCCCAAAACTTGGATGTAGTTGGGATATTTAATAGTTGTGCTTACAAAACCAACAAGAATCTCAGCGTGGCGTAAAGGAACAGGCCAATACATCCTTGGCCTTGACACAATCTCAATGAATACTAATGTTGAAATAGTGAGGAGGAGCCTTAAAGCAGACTAGGCATGGGGTGCGCTTTCTTTTCGGTGCCAGTGTCTCCTGTCTATCAAGAGACGGCCCTAGCTCTGACATGAGTTCTCCTCCATTCAGATGGAAATAAGAGCTTGTGAGCTACTCTGCCAGTTGAATAGCAAAGGAGAGGAAATTTCCACTATGCTGTTGTCTGTCTTTCTGTACAGGCAGGTTTCCTCAAGTGCGTGGGCTGGATGAATGGGTGTATGGATTGCAAAAGCCTGTGTCATGAATATGACGAGCGCAAAGACTGTGGTGGGCACGTTAGAAATAGGTTGTCACTTTTTTAAAAAAAAACCAACCTTCTCGTTTAAACCTATCTAGGAGGAGAAGTCACTTAAAATGTCACTAGTCTGTGCTAGTCCAAGGCCAATAGATAACACTTGAAATTGATCCGACTTAGTTGGTAATTTTCTACATCTAGGTCCCTTGATAAAAGATGTTTTTCCATATTGAGAAACTATGTATAGGCTTAGATAGCAGTTTGAATCATTTTACTTCGTTAGCAAGTTTTCTTAAGGGGTTTAGGTGATTGCTATGTGATTGGTGCTATATACTTTTTCCTTAGCATGGACATTAAGAGGTGACTGTTCAGCAACACTATGAATTCTCAGTGTATTTTTTTGTCAATATTTATTCGTCCTGGTGTTTTGTGATTTAATATATTGTGCTTTTAAATTTCATTATATAAAGTAAATTATAGTCTCTGTTTTGGGGGTGGTGGTGGTGTGTGGCTTTCTGTTTGGTTTTTATTTTTTAATTGCAGAATACTAATTGAGCGTCTCGGCACAGAAAAATAGGCAGGGTTTGGTCTCACTTCTGCCCTTGCAGTACTGATGTGATGAACTTAGAGCAGTCTCCCTGACTATTGTTCGTTTTCTGTTGCTGGTCTCCCCTCTGAAGGCAGGGAGATGCGAGAGGAGAGCTCTGGTTGCCAGCCTGCTGGGCTGTGCTGTCTCCAGGGGCAGCATGATAAGAATTCAGTTGGCTCTGATTCTTCCATGCGTATTTCTCTTGTCTCAAGACGGCTTCCTCACAGAAATGAGACAAAAACAATGGAGAAACTGTTAAATGATAGTTATTCACAGTATGTGCATGTTTTGCCTTAGTCTGAGGCAGTCCTGGGGGTTTATGTAAATTGTAACTGCAAGGCAGTGATTCTCTGTGAATCTGAGTACTGTGGCACTGGAGTACTCTCCTTTATCTGCCATTTCTACACCAGGATTTGTGAAAAGATCAAACACAAGCAGCTCCTGCATTCATTTGTCATGTAACAGAGGTATGTTGACTTTTAGAGTTTTGTAGAGTTGCCTTTTACAGTTTGGTGAAACCCCTGTACTAAGTTTTCTCTTGCTGTAAAAAATTAGAGATTTTTACTTTACTTTTTGCAGACTTCAGGGATAGTTCAATTTGAATCACAATTCGCTATCCAAATCTAACAAAATAATACCCACCAAAACCCTTACATTTCTAATTATCTGTCATAATCGTTTGTTGTATTAAAGAAACAGAAAATGCTGGAAAAAAAAAACTGTTGATGACTTGACTTGGTGGTGTTTTCAGCAATACGGCATAAGGGGCACTAATAGACCTCTCAGTGGTGATGGAAAGGAGGATGGGTCCTGGGGGTTCCACACGGGGTGTGATCAGGTAGGGCAAAAAAAAGGACAACTTGGAAGGCGGCCATGTGCGGCCTTCCTGTAAGTTTCTACTTACAGGAAGATTAGCATCTGACTGTGCCTGCCCTAGAATTACAGCAAGAACAGAGTGAGATCATCGTGAAAATACTGTAATGGGATGCTCACTACACACTCAGATGGGTGCATAATCTTAAAATATAGACTTATTTTACACAAGGTTACAGAAAAATAATTTGTGCCAAAAAAAAAAAAAAGTCTAGCAATATATCATTTATCGTCACATTAGGTGTCATGTCAAGCCTGTTTAAGCCCTTCTGTGAAGCTAGTTGTGTTAAGGTGTTCAAGGTAGAGGTGGCATTGTCTTGAAGTGCATAGAAATTTGGACCTGTATTTTGAATGCTTAGCTGTGTCCTTCAGTGCACAGATATGTGATTGAAATTAAAAAAACCCAAGCAAACAAAAACCCCACCAACTTTTAGGAAAGCTTTCAACCATGTCAATGGATATACAGTTTTTAAAATCACCATAACAAAAGATCCAGTTTTGATTCTGCTTCATCTTCACTGAATTCTTGCTGGGATATAATGCTGTCAAAGTTTTAACTGCTTTTTTGACTTGATTCTTCTGTGTTCTCTATCAGTGTTTTGAGCAGGGATTTGTCGTGATTTAGCTTTCTTCACAGGTAGTGTAATATTAAACATTCTGGCATCACTACCGTTGCAGTAGAAACACTTACACATCCAAACTGGGAACTGGAGAAACACAGTGTTCTTTTTTTGTATTGTGGCAGATGGACAGTTCATGTAAAAATTCCTGCACAGCCAGGAATATGACTGCAGTCAAAATCTTACTAAACTTTTCCATGATACTGCCTATCATAATAAATTAATATTTGAGAAATCGGTAGAATATTTTGTTTTCCATGACACAGATCACTGAAAAAAAGGTAGCTTGCTTTCTGTTCTTGCAGGTATCAGTAAGCTCTGGTCGTACAGTGAGGGTAGTTTGGGGGTTTTTTGTGTTGTAAATGCTTAATGATTACCTTAAGCACAGTCTTTTGTGATTATTTACAAGTGTTGCACTTGACAGTTTTTATTGTCTCCTGAAGCATTTAGCCAAGTCCTATGTGGAGCCCTGGCTTATTGTGAAATAAACTGTGCACATGACCGAGGTTTTATTTCTTCCTGAAGTCTTCCCTCCATCTTTCTTCTTCCCCCTAACATCCCCCAGATTTGGAAAAGAATATTTCTATAGCGTGTCTAGGGAATAGATTTGAAACATGATTAGTGCTTATCTGTTAGTTTAAGCCAAGGAAATTGATCTCCAGGTGGACCAAAAACCTTTTTGATGTTGCTGGCGTTGGTGGTAGTCACTAGTAACATTACTTAGATATTTAAATCCCACTAGTTAAAGATACTGAAGAATCATCATTGCAGGTGATAGGATCAGTGCAGAATGGAATCCAACAAACCGTGAAGGCAGCATTTAATTTTCATTGTTGCACGTAGTTGCTTCCACGTCTGCTGTGAGAGTGTTTATATTGATACCTGTATATTTCTACATATAGGTAGATCTGCCAATCTGTTTTCTGCCAGACCAGTGTGCAATAAGATTGGAAAGTTTGTATTCATCATGGAAATGAGGGCCAGGTACATGGTATCTTGCACTCACCAGAGTCAGAAATTCGAATTTTTAATTTTCATGGTAGAGAAGTGTTGTGATCCCTGCAAATGGACTCCAACTAATCATGGCACCAATACATTGGTTCAGAAATAGCAGTTTTCCAGATCTGACTGTTGCATATCCATGTGGTTAGGATGTGAAGGGTTTTTGGTACCGTGATGCCCTGCAAAAAAACCAAACAAAAAAACCCCCCAACTAGGTAAATTGTAATGCAGAATTTTGGTTTTGACAGTTTTGCTTGTGTGATAGTTTTATAGTGTCAAAGACCAAGAGACTCAAAGGGTTTGGTGTAGCAAGATGTTCTGCAGCAACTGAGTTGAGTTGCATGTTAGATGTGGTAGCTGTACTTTCCTTGGAGTGAATGTAGAGGATAGCTTTCTTCTGTTACTTGGGTACATCTTTTTTCCTGAGAAGAAATCCAGTGTTATGCAAAGTTATTTTGGCAGAGCTTCTTGACAGGTTATGGCTTGTTCACTGTGATTAGCTTAGGATAATTAAGACTAATAGGCTCACAAAGAGCAGCTTACTCAGTTTGAGGCTGTTGGAAATTGCAGAGGGTTTTTTGTTGGTTTTTTTTCCCCCTCTTTTTAATGTGGAAAAGTAGCATAAACCGAGTAGTTTAGTCTCGTGGTCAGTGTTCTGCAGTGCATTTACAAGCTGTATTAAAATAAAGATTTAAAATAATCTGTGTGTGTGTGTGTGTGCACTCGCGCTTTGCTGGACTCTGGGAGGTTAGTGTTGTTTCGTGGCTGTGACTAGAAAGTCTTTCTAGCCTTGTTATTGCTGTAGCCCCGGCAGATATGGTGTTGCTGGGAGGAACGGGGACTCCGTAAGGGGCTCTCCACTCTGCTGTCTCCACTGCGCAGTGGATCACTGTGTTTTAGGCACTGGGGTCCCTCGTGTTTTCCCAGTATTGGCGCTCCCTCTGTGGGCAGGAGGGCTCCCCAGGCACTGCCTACACGTGGCAGTTGTCCCCCGCCGCAGCTCTTGGCAGGGGAGGGGGACCCCGGCAGCCCCCTTCCCCGCTGGAGTAGAGGCTGTGTAGGTACAGTTGCCTCGAGAGAGGGAGCAAAGGAAGAGAGCTGCAGCAGGTGTGGGTCAGCTCTTCAGGGTGCTTCAAAATGAGGTCCAAGGCCGGTACTGCAGATGGTACAGTAGTACGGGCCCAGAGCAGTACTGTGCTTAGGCCATGTCTGCTTAGAAGTGCACCATTGTGGTGCTCTTATGCCCATCAGTAATAAACAAGTGGGCAGGGATTTTTAAAATTTTTTACCCAGTGAAGTTAGGTATCATCTTTTGGAAATTAAAGTGCAGATGTATTCTGAAATAGCTCAGTGAAAAAGATTTCCCAAACTTTCTTGATTTTATGCTAGTTGGCCCAGGAGGTGCTTATCTTGTCTTAAATGCCAGACTTTTTCTGTTCCATTGGAACTAATTGATGAAAGTCTTGGTCACTTGCTGGAAAGTGTACTTCTTAGGCAGATTGATGAAAGTGTATTGAATACTTGATTAATGTGTATGGATCAAAATGAGAGCTGACCAAAGGTTTTGAAGGGAGGTTTTTTGTTTGTTTTGTGATACCCAAAATACATTAGGTATTAATCAGAAGATCACTGTTCTGTTTTGGATCCAGTTAAAGTAATTGTAAGCTTACAGGTAAAGCAAATTGCAGGCATGCCAAATACAGATGCAACTTCCGAAATGGGTTTTGTTGATGAGGATTTCTACTATTTGTTTTTATATGCTTTTTTCAGTTCTAAATAGCCTTAGAAATATATTTGTTTGTAATAGATATCCAGCTGTCTTGTTCATTATACAGTACACTTGGTCTTGTGTTTCCATACTTTTGCTTCTTAACTTCTGCTCACTGTGTTGTATCTTACATCTCAGTGGCTCCCGAATGTATTTTAAATAGCTGATCACTTTCAGGTTACTGCAGATTGGTAATTTCGGAACATGTGAAATTGAAAACTAAAACCAAAGCAAAATCCAGTAACATTCAGCTAGTTGCTGTAGAGAACTTCCCTACGGTGAAGATAGTTTGGGAACCACCTCATCATTTTAAAAAATGTACACTGAATTCTTTGAGGAGAAGTAATACAGTTACTTGCATTTTTAGTGGTCAGGGATTACTGGGGGCTGTGGTACACTAGAAGACATTTCAGTGCAAAACGCAAGTGTAGTTTCTGGGTCAGGAGCCCCAGGTTAGGCTTCCTTCTGTCACCTTCCAGGGGACAGTACACATCACTGGGGTACAGTCATTTTTGCTTTTTCTATGAAAGGGTGAAAAATGCTGTGCTTGATTCTCTCATAAATCATGTGTCAGTGGTAGAATGTTGCATAATAGTTTTGATGTGCTTTTCTTGACCTGAATTTTATCTCTCTGGCTTCCTGATAGCAGTCTTATAGCTAGAATATTTTATAAAAATTGAATTTGCATCATCGTTCGGTTAGGTTTATGAAAGTTTTGAAGATGGCTCTCTGTGCAAGCATATGAATTCCTTAATACTTGTATAGCTCCCATTCCTTTTGACAGTGTCTGTGCATGTGTCCTTAAGTCTCAGATGTTCAGTCTTAAAACAGACTCACATGCTCTTTTTTTAGGTTAGTATTGTATAGTTGGTTAACAAAACAATTTCTGTTGAATCTTAAATGTCTTCTAGTAAGTCTTCCATCCGTATACTATATATACTTCACGTTTAGTTGAGAACTAACTCCAGGTAAATGAAAAATTTAAAAGGTAAGCTAATAGTAGTAATCATCAATAAATATTCTCAGAACTTCTGAAAACAAAACCAAGGAAATGTTGCAAACAGTATGCTGTTATTTTTTTTGCTTTAGTGAGATATAATACCATGGGTCCGTCAAGGTAAAAAAAAAAAATAATGCAAGAGTACAAAATCTTGTTTGAAAACTTAGTAACAAAAATAACGGAGCTGTCTCAAATTTTAAATGGTTTTAAATAAGGGTTATACTTAAGAGAAAAAGAGCAGAAAGTTCTTTGAAGATCTCTGTAGCTGAGTCCCTGTCTTCTCTTAAAGCAAGATTTTAACTTTGGCCTGTCTGTTACCTTGTCTTTTCTGTAAACAACTGATCTGTATATCCAGAGTACGTGTCTCTGCATGCACGACAAAAAAATGGGGAAAAAGAACAGGGAATAAAACAAAATCACTTCGTCTCATTAAGTTTTCAAGCTGTTTTCTCATGTAGGGTTCTCAGTGATTTGTTGTAGCTAAGTGATGGAGAGGTACAGCATCATACTAGGCTATTTCCTCAAGGATGTTTCTTCAGATTTTGAGGACCTCTTCCTTAAGCAACTGTCAAGTTGAAGCTAGTAATATTTATGTAATTGGTGAATTCCAGGAACACTGCAGGGTTACTGAGGTAGATAGGTAAAGCAGGTGGATATGTTAGGCCAAGACTTGATAAGTGATTAGAAGCCTTGGTTTGTTTTTAAAAATAAGCAGCAGAAAGCATTTTCACCTTGGCAAATCCCTTGTAACAGGACGTACGTGTGAATGAATACTCTGTGTGGAGTTCTCTCAAGTATCAACTATGTTATTAAAGCACCAATCTCTTCCTACCTGTTCTGGATCCAGTGTAATAATTTTATCTTTTCACTCAGTTCTTTCGTCTTCTCTACAACCCCTTCCTTTCCAGATGAAAAACTATAAATCCCTCAAACAAGTGAAACTGTTCTTTTTCCAACGGACTGCTTAATCATCTTTGCCAGCTTTCCTGTATAGCCCAAGGGTTGGTTTTTAATGCTTCTCTCTTAAAAATAGACATGTCAGAATGCCTTGTAAGCTTTAAGATCCTGAAAGTATGAAGAAAACGTTTTTGCATGCCTTATTCTGCCCTTTGCAATTCATATGCATGCTAGAGGCCAAAACTAAATGTTTGTTGCTTCTTTCCCATTTTGTTTTTCAAAATAGTCATGCAATTAGCTGAAACAAAAATAGTAATTTTAGCTTTTTCTTTACAGGTTTGATTTTACTATTCTATCTGGTATTTTATGGCTTCCTAGCAGCACTCTTCACATTCACAATGTGGGTTATGCTTCAGACACTGAGCAGTGATATACCAAAATATCGTGACCGGATTTCTAGTCCAGGTAACAGTGTATTTATTTTTTCATAAACCTGGTTTAACAGCTAAGTTTCATTTGAGACTGAGTTGAAGCACGAACTGCCGATGGGAAACTGTGATTATTAGTTACTTAGAGGCTTCAAAGGTAAAACTTGGTGTGAAGCAAGTTATATTTATAGCACAAAATCAGTCAGTAGCTTTTTGTTTGTATGTGCTAACTTTTGTTTTCTCTAAGCTCTTTTCAGTTGAATTTGTCATGTAAGTAGACAGCAGTTTTACCTGAACATCCACACATGCTGTAGAAGTGAGTTTATCATTTAATCAGACTGCTTTAAAGATATTATAAACCAGTTCTCTTGGATCATATGGAAGGCTACCTGTCATTAGTATTTGATACTTTGAAGAAAGTACAGGAAGTCTGTACTATGGGGGTAATTTGCTCAAGAGCGTGTGAGGATGTGATATGAAGGCATTTCCAGAGTTTTCATTATAGTATTAGCTTTCAACTAACATGGACTGTCTGTGGATTCCAGGGGCTGTTGACCTATTATGTAGGGATCCTCTGAAGAGGATCATATCATATCACATATCACAAAAATCTGTCATCATATCACTATGATATATGATGATATATATGATATATGATATATGATCATCATATCATATCACAAAAATCTGTCATCATAGGCTCTATTCTGATGTATCTCCATACTGGAAAAAAATTAAGGATTTTCTCTCTGAAAGATTTAAAACATGCTTGTACATACTTTATACCAAAGAGATTAGTGTTGTCTTATTACTGTATCTAATATCTAAGTATTTGATTTGTATATGCAACTTAAATGATTGGGCCACCTGAAAATTTGATAAAATATTTCAAATTTTATAATAACTTGGCTTAGGGACAAAATTTGTTTAAAACACAACAAAACTAAATGGCTATGCAATATTAATATTTTGTTGGAAGTTAGATGACATTATTTATTTAAATAATTTTTCCCTTTTTTGAACTCCCAAGTCTTAATTGGCATCTTGCAGCTGCATTGGCACTTCAGATGATACAGTAATCTTTGTGTGAGCAAGTTGCAGTTGGGCCAACCTGATAAATATTTGCATTCTGCACAGAATTTGTTCTGATATAGTGTTCAGGCCTTCTATAACAAGTGTCCTTTTATAAGGGATTCTTGAGGATTTGTGCTGTTTTTTCAAGCTAATAATGGGCTAAATGCTGGAAATAATAATAATGATTTAAAAGACCTGCTTAATTTTAAAAAAAGGTGGAAAAAAGGAGGGAAAAAGAAGGAAAAAAGGGAGGTGGGTTAGTTGACCATTTTTCCTGTTTCCTTTGTGGTAGTCAGAACCTTGGTAGTGGATGGAGCTGTGGGTAGCTGTGACTTAATACTGGACTTGAGTGCGAGTTTTTCTTTTGTGCCTCTTCCAGTTCAGGGAATTAATTTTCCTTTGGTTTGAAGTAAGTCATGGGTGTGATTGTTTAAAAAAGTATATATGCCATGATTAGTTTTTAATTTAAGAATTCCTGTAACATTTCTGAATTAAATTTTTGTATTAACAATGTCTTTAATTACTCATACATAGAAGTTAGTAAAATTGCTTATTTCTGTTTTAATGTTTCTCTTTAACTCTGTCATTTTTCACTTGCAGTGAAACATGTCATGTTCCTGGCTGTAAAACTTTAAATTATAAAAAAAATTCTACACACAAAACCTGGATGGCGTAGGTCAAAGGTTTTACTCTTGTGTTAAACATACTTTGAAATCTCACAGTTGATTTATTTTGTAATTGTTATTTGGCTTGCATTGTACACTGGCATATAATAGTATCAATCAAATCCAGATTATTTAAAAACCTTTTTTTTAAAATCCCTCTTGGAACTATAGAATAATGTAATCTCTGTTACAATCCTAGATGTGATCCTGTGTTGAGGCTGCTAATTCTGTTCCTCTAGAAGAGCCAAAATCCCGTGTCTTTTACAGTCTATGCATCAGTCCTTCAAAAAGCTTTTTCTGTAGAATTTACACCATAGCCTTTAGTCAGACTGTGATCCACTGGAGTTGGAGCAGTCTCTTCATTTTAGGATTTTTGAAGTTCCCCTGAAGCAATAAATCTCTTCAAATTACGGTTTTATCCACTGATTACTAGTTTAGTTACAGTTGAAAAACAGCATCTAAGACCTTCATTTACAGTATAATTCTATAGATAATAACAATCTCTTCTACCTCAAAACCCCTTAGTGTGTAAAACCCCTTCAGTAATTTTTCAGCCCTTTTACTAATTATCTTGTCTTTTGTTGAATCCCAGTTCAGGGTGGATGATGACTGTAATGGTGAAAAATAATATGCAGCCAAAAATGGTATTTGTAGTTTTATATAGACTGTCAGTCAGTAAGGAATTTAGTTGTGGCTTGCCTGGAAATAATTTAACTGCTGCTAACACAGAAAGGAGAATTTATAATTTATTGGAAATCCTACAAAAAAGGTAGAGTAAAAAAGCATTTATTTATTTATTTATTTTTAGAATCTGAAATATGCTTGTCTGTAATAAGTTCTAGTATATACCTTTATTATTTACCAATTTAAAGTATTTGTAGTAGTTTCTGCTTTCAGATGAGAAGCTTGGTCATTTCTGTAGGTGAATCCTTAATAGACCCAGGCTGCTTTATTGCACTTTTTATATGCTCTCCAGAAGCTTACTGTGATTAACTACAGTAATGTATTAAGAATACAACATTAAGACAACTTATCCAACTTTTATCTTCCCACTGTAGTCTATTTTGTATAAAGAAGGCCTCTTCCCCTTCCTTTTTTTTTTTTAAATTCTGGGAGATGAGTTGTGTTTTCTGCCTTAAATTGTATTCATTTGGAAATCTAGTTTTATTTGGTTTTGCCAGAGGATAGGAAACTACATGGCATTCTAAGCTGATACAATTAGTTGCTACCATAACTGCAACTTCTTGCCTTATGCCAAATTTGATGTTGATCAAACCATTTTAACATTCTAATTTAGAAGAAAACAAATCTGATAAAAAAGAGGTTAGGTGGATTTTTGTTGTGTTTTTTGTTTTTTCTGTTTTCTTTTTGGTACTGCAATGTCAGTTCTCAGCTATACTTGAAGAGACAGATGCATGGACACTCATCTGTTAATCACAACTGTAGGGTTTTTATCTGTTCTAATTATTTATATTAAATAAGAGTTATCTTAAGGTAGTGTGAATAATAAAGCAATCAGTCATACGCCCTTTTCTGAACAGATTTAATCTCTTCTGCTATATCTGGTGGTGTGGGGCTATTTAATTCGCTATTGAAGCTGTGATGGGTAGTAGTAACATCAGGTATCTGTGTTAGTGACAACTCCTGATGGTACAGGGCTGTAGGTATTAGCAGACAGTGGAGTGTGCCTTTTGCTTTCACCTGCTACAAAAAAATCCGTAAGATTTAACTCTGTACCTTTCTTTACCCATATCCTGGGAAGAAGGACAGTTCAGCTCTATCAAGGGCCCAAACTCCATGTCAGTGTCTGCCTTTTTCATCCTTCAACACAAAGCTGGACTTCAGCATTTGGTAATCCGTGTCCCTGTTTGTCCCGCCGGTCCTGGCTCCCTGGCTGTCCATTGTTCCTGTTCCAGCACCCGCGGGCAGCAGCTGACTGAAGGCAGCCGCAGGCCCCCCTGCAGCGGACAGGGAACCCCGACTGCTGCAGTGTCTGTGCTGGCAGCCTGGCAGGCACCTCACCAGCCTCGGTAGTTACCGCAGCCTGACTGCCCCTTCCAAGTGACACACGTGCAGTGGTTTAATAAAGTTTCTTGGATTCTCTATGAAACAGATGACATCTAAACTTTCTGTTTGAGGAAAAGACTAACAACTAACTTGGCTTGTCTGTTTTGATTGGGAAATCTTTCAAGCCATCTTTATGCATTATAAAGTTGTATAAAATACTTTGTTTCTTGTGGATTTCTATGAGATTAATACAATCATAGCTTCGCTCCATATAGCCTAAAGCTTTGAAGCATGGCTTTAACTGGAGGTTTTCTGGGTGTGGTTTTGGGTATTTTTTCCATTTTTGAAGTTTAATTTGCTGAATACTGAAAGTGGGAAGTGAATCAGTAAAATTCTTTGATTGAAAGTGATTGATGATTTTGCTATTCCTAATCAGTTGGGTTTGGTTTGTGAATTGCAGTTATACATTGGATTGAATTTAAGTATTAATTCATGTAATGTTGATTTTGATAACTGGCTTCGAACACAAACTGCCTTCCAGTACTGTGGAGTATAGGGGTAATACTGATGTTTCTTTACAGATAGGTATTTTCCAATTTATGGATATGATTTTTGAGTAGATTAGAGTGGTGTAGGAAAGGGAAATTGTTTAGTTCTTTACTTGCATTTTTTCTTTTTAAGGACTTATGATTTCACCAAAGCCAGACACTGCATTGGAATTTTACTTTAACAAGAGTGATGCCCAGTCATATTCAGAATATGTTTCTACACTTAGAAAATTCCTTGAATGTAAGTAAGTTACTCACAACTGCCCAAGTAATTCAGGAGTCTTAGTGTTGAGTACTTTTGTTTCCTTTTTTGCTTGTAGTTACCAATTACTAGGGAAGACTGATACAAGTTCAGCTTACTCTAGACATATGTGTTATTAAAGTATAGATTTTCACAGAAAAAGGTAAGTATCAATTCCTGTATTGGACAGGGAGCCTGAGCATGAGGAGTAGCGGAGAGGTTTGAGTCCTAGTGCTGTGATTTGGTGACATGGTTGTTTAAATACTTTAAGTTGTAGAAATTACATATGCCAAAAGAATTCAGTGTAAAATCACATAGGTCATATATTTGGAGGCAAAGTTTACCAAGACTTAACTGATCCGTCTTCATCTAAATGGCTTGGTAAACTGACTGAGAATCCTTTAGTCTTAAGAACTTGTTTGCCTTTTTAAAAAATGAGGATTAAATTAATTGGACTTCATTCATTTTCACCCTGATAACACAGTATTTATGGGCAGAAATATTAAAACATTGAATTTAGAACATGGAGGAAAGGTAATACAACACAAGACTGAAGGATGGCAAAATTGCTAGTTTTAAGTCATACATTATTTTATATATGTGCCTGTATGTACACTTAATCTAGTAATACAGAAATCAATTTAAAATCTTCATAAATTTAGCCCCTCAAAAGTTGTAAATTGGAATTGAGGAGGTGCTGTAAAATCTCACCTGTGTGCACGAGTTACTTTGTTAGCTACACAAGCTATACTTCATCTAGATTGACAGCTTTCAATGCCTAATGAAAGCTTTTGTGAGTAGGCTTTTCTTTCAGAGCTCTGCCAAGGGTTCCTGGGAGGAATGCTACATTTCATGATTACCTGCCTCTCCTGCAGTTCAGTGGGTTCTTGACTCTCGCACTGAGAATTAACTTTCCCTTTTTTCATTTTGTTTATGCTTAGCTGGGGGCAGGGTGTAAGGGAGGCGTACAAAACCACAAAATGTGTTAAACGTGAATAGATGAGCATTTGTGACAATGTGATCTCTGTACTTTTGAAACAAAAAAGTGAGAAACAACTTGTGATGTTAGTATAACATCAGTTATACTACCTGATGTAAATGTAGAGGCGATTTAATATTAGTCATTGAAATACTTGACGTTTTCCTGTGTCTTTTGTAAAAGAAACATAATGCAAAGGGAAAACTGGTTTAGTTTCCAAGTAAAAACTTGATTGTTTATATTTTAATACATTCTTAGTTTAGAACACATAATTAGTTTAGAATTACTTTATGTACAGACATGGATTAAGTTGTGATTATTGATATAATTAAAAAAACAGGACAGCATTTCTTTTGTAATACTCTTTTTATTCTTTCATTCAAGTGACACTTCTTGATAGGCTTTGAAAAAGGGTTAAGATGGATATAAGAGACATAGTGCTCTGAAAATAGTCCTTTGAGAAAGCTCCTAGACAAGTAACAATTATAAATCAGATGCTTATATAGGCTTCTGCAGTTTTTGGCTACTTGTATGCTTTATACCACTGATTTACAAGCTATTTTTGTTTCATAGCATATGATGATTCAAAGCAATCCCAAAACATAAACTGTACACCAGGAAGGATTTTTGATCAGAATGATGTTGCTGTTAAAAAGGCGTGTCGATTTAACCTCTCTGAGCTTGGACAGTGCTCTGGAAAGGAAGATAAGACCTTTGGCTATTCTAAAGGAACTCCTTGTGTGCTTGTGAAAATGAACAGAGTAAGTGCCTACTTATTTTTTTAGTTATTAGCATAAGTGCTCCCAACTACCACTGTATGAAAAATGATTGTAGAAAAACACTGAAATACATGTTCAGTTTGCTTCTCAAGTTTTGCTTCTCATTTCTGGAATAGTGCAGTGCAATTTACTGAAATGTCTAGCAGTTCATGTGTTCCAAAGAGTAAAATGAAGTGAGCTTTTTCAGCGTTCTAATACAAGTATTGGCTTTGATTCCTTGCATCAAAATATCTAAAAACCCTGTTTTAAGGAGTTCAGTGCTCTTGGTTTTGCTTATTGTTCTGTGTAACAGATTCTAAACCCCTGTGCAGGTAAAGTGTGTTTTACTTCATGTCTGTGTTCTAGAAATGTAGTTAGAATGTAATACATTCTGTAACTCCTAAACTATGTAAGGTGATGAAAACTTTACTGAGTGAATAGGTGTTTGACTTTTCAGTGATGTTACACATTACTTGAACTGCTGACTCGTTTGAGCCATTAATGATGCATGCTGAATGTAAAATAAGAAAGTAGTCCTTTCTGTGGCCACTGTAACTATTTGAACTTTAACTTAACAATGCTTTAAATCTTAGTCCTAGTCTAAAATGGTGATTCGTATAAAAATGACACTAGATAAGATTTGCTCCCTATATGAACTCTGTCATATGAAGTGGGGGAAAAGTTCAAATTCAGTCTGTAAAACTGGAAAGGGAAAGAAAGGCTACAAATATTTTAACTTTCTCTCCTTTAGATAATTGGATTAAAGCCTGAAGGAGAACCACGTATACACTGTACATCTAAGGTCAGTTCTGAATGTAAGAAATAAGTGCATAGTTAATTTTTCCCATGATTAGGATGAAAAGTGAAGTAAAATACTGTGTCAGAACATTTATTTTACTCTCTTCCATTCTTGTTAGACTTTGTACTTTTTGTCTTGCTTTCATCTTACTGTATGTCTAGTTTAGTTCTAGTGTCTTTACTTTCTTCAGTGTACTTTATAAAAATACTTCTTTTGTTGTTGTTCTTTCATCTTTAGATGTATTTGAGCTACCTGACTTTGCTTTAGAGTCAAGGAAAATGCATATATGTTATTTGTGGTCATATTTATTTATTTATTTGTGAGTTGTGTTTTGTTTTTCCATTTCATAACTTATATTTTTATTTTTTCTCCATGCTGCAAGTGCACCTTAGACAATTTTATAAATGATGGGTAAGACACAGTGTGGAAACTAATGTTACTGTTCGAGTAAAAAGTTGCCTTCAAATCAAGTACAAACTACTCATAATAATGGCTATCTATGCATATTTGTTGTGTACCAGTGGATTTACACAGAATGTTTTATGGCAGCTATAATAATTACTTTGACATCTGCATATTTTTCCTAGACTGCTTGGGGAGCGTTGAAAGCTGTGGTAAGTTAGTAGCTTGAGCAAGGGCTGGAGTCATGGCTTTTACCTTGAGGTGACTGATAAAATGTAGGCTGGGAAATTTCAGTAGTAGAGATGAATACTGTAAGTGTTCCTGCCTTCATCGTAGGTACCTGTGGTAGGCATAGATTTTAATACTTGATTTTTGTGAAAGTTTTAATCTCTTCATGACAGTCTGTTGCAAGTAAAGGTGATTCCTTCTCTTATTTGAGACTGATTTCTTGGTGTGCATTCTTAAAAAATGTTCTGTGGAGGAATTCTCTACTTCTTTAGAATAAACCAAATCAGTTCCTTCTACTTTTACTAGTATTCTTTCTTCTTTGACTTCTCTAGTTCATCATTTTTTTCTTAATGTGGTGTCCCAAACAAGAAGTTTGCCTCTAGCTGAGGTATTGTTAATGACAGAATTTTTCCCTCTGTCATCACATTGGAAGTAATAATGTCTCTTGAGGTGAATCTGCTGTTTGTAATACATTGAGTCTTTAACTGTTTCAGTATTTAGATCTTTCTTTTGGTTATTTCCCAGTCTGTATTTGTAGATGTGATTTCTTCATGGTCAGAGCTTTGAATTTCATTCACGTTTTTGGCCCCGCCTCTAGTTTTTCATGATGATTTTAATGGGATCAAGTTCTGTGAAGATTTTGAACCGCTTATGGCTTGGTGCCATCAGTGAATTAACTTTCTTTTACATCTCACAAGTCTTTATTAAAAACACTAAATAGGGTGCAGGGCAGTTATCTTCATTGCCAGCTGAAATGCCTTGTGATGTGTTGAGAAATAATTTCAAGTGATTTATAAAATTATTGATGGTAATCCTATTTTATGATGACTGTATTTCTTCAGCTTTCTTACATGAATGCTCTATGGAGACAGTAGTAAGAGCTGTGCTAAGGAAATCACAGACACAATGCTTTTTTTTTATCCGCTTAGGTGATCTCACTAGCAATAAATAAGTTTGATAACAACTTGGTTGATCATGGTGGGGGTTTCTTACTTTTTTTTTACCCTTCAAGATACTTACAAATAAATTGTATGGTATGGTATGTATTTTCTTGCATCCCCTTTAAGTACAAAGTACTACTTTTTACCATATCCAGTTAGAATTTCTCTGATCTACTCAACTGGTGTTTTTAAATTTTAAGATTATCAGTCTTACTAGTTCTTGGGTGATTTGTAGGGAAAATATTTGTCAGGCTTTGCCTCTTTGAATGCATCTATTTTATCTTTAGCTTATTCTCACCCTACCTCATCATGATTTACCTGCTTAGGAAAGCTTAAGCATTGGTCACAATTCATCCTTCTCTGTTGACAACAAAGAAGCATCAACAAGTTTCATTTTCTCCTTTTGTCTATGCTTCATTTTTACAGAACTTATCCTTCCTTCTGTTATGCACCTTGCTTACTGAAACTAAAGGATTATGCTGTTCTTTACATCAGCTTATGAAGCCTTGTCTCCAATTCCATTTTTATTTCCTTGACTCTAGCTGTGTAATGGTTTCTTCCTCTTCTGCAGTGGATAAGGTGAATAGTTACGTGGAAATAATATCTTGTGGCTCTTCTGGATGTTGTTGATGCAAGGATGTGCCCTGTGACCCTCTTGTGTGCACACTGGAAAGGTGGAGAAGGATAGCCAATAGGTTTTTGTGTATTTTGCAGATGAGTTTATAATTGCCTTGCATCTGCCACTGTATTTGAGTGTTCCCTAAATACTGGCTGATAACAAAAATTGAAGTGTAGTGGTCATTTGTACTTGTCTATTGTTTCTCTTATTTGGGGTGTTTACCTGGTCTTTACCTAACTAACATGTTCTGTTGGGGTGTTCCTTATGCTTTCAGCAAATGTGGATTAAAAGAATTCAGGGTATACCACAAAATTTCATCCAGGTGACATGCGTTTCTGAAAATAAAGCCTGCGCTGGATATTAGCTTCATAGAAGCATATTTGTGCACCAATGCAACTTACTAGTAATTTTAAATCATACCAGAAATCTTTAACATCTGAGTGACGAAGATGGATTTTGCTTAAGAGGTGATTTAATTGAGCAGAGTGGAAATCCTACTATCATGTTCTCTTCATTATAGAGCCGACTTTTTTTAAACCAATTTTTCTTTCCCCTTCATCTGTTTTTTTGAATATTTCTTGTTCTTTATAGTTAGTTTTACATATATTGAGAGCCATTTGGGGAAGTGTCTGCCTGGATTTAACATAATCTTTTAAATGGAAGAAAAAATTATTTTAATGAAGACAAGTCTTTCAAATACAAAATTAGGTTAATAGCTCTGTCTGCACATCCTGCCAGTCTTTGCCACCTGAAATGTCATTTTAAGTTTTTCACTTCAAAATTTACATTCTTAAAGCATTCTCCTGTGAGGCAGTTCTTTCTTCTCCCTGCACTTTTCATGTGGATTTTTTTTTAAACTAGGAAAATTTTAGATAGATTTGTGATTTCAGGGTCACCACACTTGATAGTTGGGGATGCTTCTCCCTCTGCTCCCATATAGTGATAGCTGTCGTGACTGTAATTTCTGTACATTAAGTGTTTGCAGTGTCAGACATCAATTACAGCTGGTTCTTCCTCCTGCACCCTGGAGGAACCGAGCTGCTGTAGTCCTGAAAAGGGAAACAAACCAAAAAAGGATTGCATTTCCAAGATGTTTGAAGATCAGCATTTTAGGTCTTTGGTTTGGGGCTAGAGGTGCACAATTTCACGTGTGCTGGAGCATCTTGCAGCAGTATTCTTTGAAGTTAAAACTATCTTTACTGAAAACCGGAAGATTTGATGAATGGTTTTTTTTTTTAATTACAGAAAAACAAAATAACCTTAATTCCAAAATACACCTATTTCCGCTGTTTAGTGACCATCTTGATTTTGTATTAGGTATCACTTTCTAGTTCACAAGAGTGAAGAATGGCTGTATGAATGACACTGTGCCTTGCTATTGTCAACATAGTCAGCATCTGAATTACCTTGCTTTTTGTGACAGAAATCTTAGATATTTTACAGTTTCTACTAATGGATACCACTTTTTATCTTGTATAATGATACTGTTTCTTCTCAAATGATTATAGACCAGTCTTGCCCAAGTTCTTTCCTTGGGTCTTTGTACATTATTTTTACATCTGCAAAATTATTCTAAGACACAGTCTTACTAAAGATCCAGTAAGTGAGGTGGAAGTCTATCTATCCAGCTAAGTGGTCTGATTTTTAGATTTGCTGACTGCCTGGAACTCATGGAAATGGTAAATGGTAAGCAGAAAAAGTGCCACTCACTAATGGGCTGATTCTTGAAGCTCTTCAGCAAATGAAGCTTGTTTAGGTGTTGTTTTTTTAAAAAATTGGGTAGGGATATTAATTAGGATTAACCAAGTATTACAGAAACCCCCTAACTCCACGGCAGTTGCATGAAACAAGCAGTTGCATGTCCCAGAACCAATCTGCTATTGCATTGATAGCCTAATGCATATATATTTACGACTGCATGCGTGCTTGTGTTTAGCTGCTCCAGAAAGCTCTACTCCTATTTCTTTCTTGTGTTATTCTGTATTCTAAACTTTTTAACTGTTTCAGAAATACATTTGAAAAATTGGTTATTTTTCAGCTGCATGAGCTTTACATAAAATAAAGAATAATGGTGAAAAGCAACATATTTCTACTTAGTAATTATTTTTGCTAGCTCAGTATCCACAATACCTAATAAACGTATATTGAAGAATTGGCAATAATTTAGATTGCAAAGGAGCAAGAATGTGGCCAGATCCTAAACAACATACTGTATGTTCTTTTGAGGAGGTGAGAAGGTATTCTTGAGCTGTGATTTATTCTTTACTATTTTTGGATCTTTGTTGTTTCTCTTTTGCTTAGTTCTATTACTGCAGTTGTCTTCTGAACTTTGTAGTGTATCTTTTAAAAATTTCAACTGTTATATATGGTAGAATAGAAAAACCAATGAAAGTTACTAATACACTTTGAATTTGTGAATTAGACTGAAGAAGCAGTGATGTTCTGAAGATACATTTAGAATTTTTTGGGGGGGTGTGTTTTAGTGGCATTTCCCTTTATCATGGTAATATGTTTACATTTTTATAGAAAGTCACATTAGATGTGGGCATTTCCTAGTGGTTTGAGCTTGCAGGAGTTTGACATCCTGCCAGGATAGACAATCCTGAGGAATACTGTGTATAGGGAGGTGTGTCTGTGTATTTCTCTACTGATAGCCTGTGTCTGGGACAGCTCAATCATGTATACCTATTGTGTATACCATACAGATGGGTGACTCCTTGGTCAGAAATTAGGCAGTAGCTTTGTAGATAGCTGCTTCTTATTTTACAAGATTTGGGATTATAGGGGAAAGTCAAGTGATAAGGCATGCATATGTATATTATTCCTTTAAGGTGGTGATGACACACAGAAACCCTAGTAACATTAGCATTTTAAACTTGTGTTCCTTTTAGATAGTCCATATTCCAAGCCTAGCTGTAAGGAATAGTACACTATTGCAGGGAGGGGGTGGTAGTTCTTGGTGAAGAGTTGCATTGTTCCAAATATGAGAGGCTTAAAAACCTGGTTTTAGACAGAAGTTTAGACAGAAATGAATGTTCGCCTTAAATACAGATGTGCTTTTGATTCACCAAAATATACAGGCTTGCTTGTGTATACTGGGGATTTTAGCTTATATATGGAGTTTTTATGGTTGTTGTTAAATTATTCATTGCAATTAATATCCTCTTCCCTCCTCCCCTTTTCTTTGACTCATAAGGGAAACATGAAGGCAAGCTGTCTTGACTTGATTACTAACTTAAATACTACTGTTAATAATTCTTACTATAGCAGATGTGTGCAGCATGTAACTGTTTGCCAAAAATAAATCTATTTTGGAAGTTATTCTAAGAGTTTGTAGCTCAGTTGCCTTTTCTTAGCGATCTTGCACTTGATCATTGGGTTATAGTTCTAATTTTGTATTCATTTTTATGCAAGCAGATGTTAACTTTTACTTTTGTTGCTTTCTCTAATAACAGGAAGAAGGCATGGTTGAGATAAATTATTTTCCTCCTGAAGGCTTGATTGACTTAATGTACTTTCCATACTATGGGAAAAGCTTACATGTAAGTATGCCTTAATGATGGTCTTCGTTTTGTATATGTTTTGTTTCATATTGTTACATTTACAATTACTAATTCCAGATTGATTCTGCAAGTTTGAACTTTGTAATGAGGTACTCATAAGAAATATTACCTATGCAGAAATTTCACAGTGCTTGATGAGATTAGAGATCTGTTTTAGCAGACATAAGGAAATTGGGCATTGTCCTAACGAAGAAGAGGCTGTATAGTAGCAGTAATAAGGGCATCTGCTGATTTCTGATCACTGATAACTTTTGGAATCTTTCTGAATGCAAGGAAAGACAGGAGAAGTAAACTGATTTATTGGATTACAATGCAGTTTCTAATAGATAATACTTGGGATTTATGTATAGCATATTAAGTTTATAATTGATTATGGTGGTGTTGATTATATTTCTTTGTGGCTCTGCGGTCATGTTTTCATTTTGCTCTGTTTTGAAGAAGCACTTCAAGGCAGTAGATATCTAGATTTATTTATTTATTTTAAAAATTTGTCTTTGTATTTTTTTTGCTTGCTCCATCTATCATTATATTCTGACACAGATTTTATTTATCCAGTTGAAGAACACTTATGTTTTAAAAAAGCCCAAAGATTACTACTTTATGCATGGAATACAAAGAGTTAAAACTTAAATTTATTTTCAAACTTAAATTTAGGTTTTTTTTCTTTTCTCATATCAACTTGTGGTAACTCCATACAGTAAAATCTGTCCTTCTGTCAAATAGAAAAGTATATTGCCTCTTATTGACCACGTTATTTAGTCTAATAAACATCTTCACTGTTCACCACTGCAGATAAAAGTACTTTTTAAACATAAATCTGTTAAATCCGTACTCTGTCACAGTGGCTGTTTATAATTTTTCAAAAGTGACTTTTGTGCTAAATTATTCCTTTATCAGTTATTTTTCAAGTGTACTCTATGCTTACTTGCAGGAGTTCACATAACTTTTTTTTATCCTCACATGGCTTTTACTAATGAGGAGGAAGTTTGTGTTTCTTCAAGACTTGCTTTCATGTTACTTACGGGTAGTTCTGTGTTTTCCATTTTGTTACCAGACTTCCTGAATTGGTAAACCATCCATTTTCTTAGACAACAAGATTAGAGAAAGACTGCCAACCTGTGCTTCCAACAGGCAGAGTCAGTATGTACTCTGTCCCCTTCTTTGAATGACAGAGGAAGGAAAGAGAGCACTGCTTCCCTAAGAATCACTACATGTAGCATCAGTAGACCTTGAGGTGTCAGAAGGTAGTTTGTACCAAAGACAGGGTGAAGAACTTTCTTGACAAAATTCCTTTTTTGCTGCTATACTGATGGAAAAGGAAAGATTATGAAAGCAGACTAACAAAGTCGGGCAAAGCTCAATGCTATTCCTTTCTTGACCTTAGGTGATTAGGAAAAAGCTTACTTTTTTTAATTAAATTTTTTTTATTACATTTTTTTAATAGTTTTTGTTCAATGTCCTTTCATGTTCACTTTATCATGTGGGATAAGGGCTGTGGTTTGAGGGATTCTTCTTTATGTGAGGCTCAATTCTCATACCATTAGTATGCTGTGAAAAGAGTGGTGAGAGGTTGAAGTATTTGACTAGGTATCAAGAAACAGGATCGATCTCTTGGCTATGCAACAGAATTTTTATATCAGTGTGGAATTGTTGAATTACTTTATTCTGTAAAGAAGTTCAGAGGATTCATGTAATCTTGCCGCTCTTGTGCTAAGGTAGGAGCCATAAAAGTACTAATATCTACAGTTTTGTGGTCCAGAACGGTTATTTGCCTTTTGCTGCTCAGCACAGTGAGCCCAACTCCCTCACCTGAGGGAATGTTAACTTTTTTAGAACATCTGTAGTACTTAATGAGGATGCTGATTCTCTTCCCTCCTCCCCCCAAATTTTATACTGAGTGAAATTCCATTCTGTTATCATCTATCTTCAAAATATCATAGAAATTTGTGTACCTGTCTGAAAAATCTTGGTGATGAGAAGGCTTCTCCGAGGAAACACGGGAATTTTATTTCTGATTTTTAGAAAACTCAGTACCTCAAGTGTGGTATCACCCTTACAAACGGAGAATTTTGAGGGTGACTTGCCTACCTGCATTTCTCCCTCTCAGTTTGAAGTTTACAGGAGCACAGGAAAATTTCTGATCTAGTAAAATGACCATCTGAGGAAAGCATTTATTTCAATCTACTTCTTACTAGTACTTTACATTAAAGATTTTAGCACATCAGCTTCCATGCCATCATGCTTTGTAAATGAAACTTTGAGTATCTTGTAGTGCTTTCTTTAGTAGGGATGTAAAGAAGATAGCCTAAAAATAACAGAAGAGTATTAAGAAGTCTCTTAAGTTAAGGGGGGGAGATCGAACACAAAATTTTGATCAAGTAAGATTTAAGGCTTATATTTTTATAATACTGTAGTGTCATACTTAGTCCACTGGCTTATATGAATTTTTACCAAGAAAATAATTAACTTTGCTTAATCAGCAGTCAGCAGTATTGCAATATTGACCTAAAATAGAAACAAATTATGGAAATACTTTATGAATATTGGATGGAATACTGCTTTAACAGTGTATAATAAATAAACTCTTATTTAACTCATAGGCAGTCTACAAGAGAATTCAAGTTGTCCTAACAGGACTTGAGAAATAATATTGAGTTGACCAGAAAAAAAATATTCTGCATATTCATTCTTTAATTTTTATTATAGGGAATGAAGTCAGCAATTGTAATTGTCCTACCAAATATGATTGACCAGGATTGACCAAGGTTTCTGTGTAAAGCTATCAAACAGATAACACATTTTAGAATGGATTGCTGCTGAACAACTAAATGGGATAGGGTGGAAGGGTAGCTAGTTTACTAGTATTTGTTAAATCATGCTTTTGGAAAAAACCACTTAAAACTATGCTAGAAAAGTTATGTTCTGTAACAGATTTAAAAAAACAAACCCAAAACCCAAAACAGGAGACAGTGGAATGGCTAGGAGGGACGACTGTCATTTCAGAGGCTGTTTCAGGTAGAGGTTTCTAGAAAAATTTGATCCAATATAATAGAAAGGGGTGAAGTCATGTGCCTCTTGAAGATACTGTCTGTGACTTAAACTATGTTGAATGTATTAGTTAAGAAGTGGTATGAAGAATGTATACCTGACTATTTAAGTTAGAAAAATAGTCTTACCCAAGTCACATTTGACTTTGAAAAGTTGGGTTCTTAATTAGCTTTTTTTCTTAACTGTTCTGATGGATTAAATGTTAATTTAAATGCTAACTTACTCTGGTATCTCAAATATTTTCCCCATCTTTCTGTTTACTAGGCTCACTATTTACAGCCTCTAGTGGCTGTTCAACTAGCAATTAACTCCAACAGTACCAAAGAAGAAATAGCAATTGAGTGTAAGATCCTGGGCTCACCTAATTTAAAAAATGAAGATGACCGTGACAAGTTTCTGGGACGAATTGCCTTCAAAGTTCAGATGACTGAATAGCTGGAGTAAAAAACTCTCCACAAAGTAAACATTGTGTTGTCTGTCTGTTTTGTATCAGCTGGACATGCCATTCTAGGATGAGACCACCTTGGAGAATGTTAAGGTGGTTTATGGCATTCAGGGTAGCATAATAATATGCTTCCAAATCGTATGTTTAAAATCCCTCAAAATAAATGCCTATCCTGCTTCTGCCTGCCCCATTGAAACAGTGTACAGACTATAGTTATGTCATAGGGACCTGTAAATAGCTGTTTTCAAACACATAATAATGGTGACCTTTGTTCTGTTCTAAAAATGTGGTTTTATCCCCCAAGTGAGTGTCTCAAGCTTAATGTGCTGTGCTATGTAAATATTGTATTGATTTAACACTGGTTTAACTGTCATATCTCAATGCTGACACAGTTATAGGGATAAATAATAAATGGTACCTGATTGACATAGTGATTTTTTTGTAAGAGTAAATGCCTCCAACGTAAATTGTGTGTATGGGAGTGGGTGGGTGGATGGCTGGCTGTGTGGAGATGCCTTAAATTGTAGACTGGGTGGTGTGGGAGAAACGGATTTAAAGAGTTGGTATGGATTTCTGAAAGTAAGTGCTCAACTAGTACTTTCTTGTGCTTGTCACTGTGCAAGTATTGTGTATATGTAATACTTGGTATAGAGTTTGGTATTCTAGCTAAGGAATTGAATCTTTTTGTGTTGTTAATTGCTTGCGATATGTGGAGCACAAATAAAATCTATACAATATTTTAGAACTTTTTAGTTCAGAAATATCAATATACAGCAATTTAAATTGTTTAGGGTCCTGGTAACAGTTGTACAACAGAGCTGCTTGAAAGAAATGGCCTCGCTATTGTGGGAATAGGCTTTCATTTTCCAATTAAAAAATTTCCTGAAGAACCTCTGTTTAAAAGAAAAAAAAATAAGAAAACAAAGGATTGTCGATTAAACATTCCTGTTTAATTTATATACTTTGTTTCGTTGCATCATTTTAACATGCTTCATGTCTTCGTCTGCTCTTTCATCTGGGATTTTCTGTGTATTTCCTCATCATCCATTTAGAAAATTGGTGCCATCAGCTGCTTTATAGAAATCTCCTATTAACTTAGTGTGGATTACTTGCAGCTTAATTTAAACGTTTTTATTAATCCAGTTGCTAAAATGACTACAAATAGACTGGTTTACTTGTGACTGCTCCTCACATTAAACCCAGTTGACCCATTATATTAGGTTATAACTTCAGTAGTTGTGCTGACATGGAATTTCTGTTACCCCAGGTTTTTTGTTTAGTTTGGTCTCTTGTTTTTTTGAGCACATGGTTGACATTCTGTCCTCTCAACATTAAAGACCACAGCAAATCAGCATTTGTGCAAATACCTGTATGTTCTGCTACTTCGGCCTAAATTTGTTACTTAACATGCTTTTATGGCTAATTCTTATAGTGGTTTTAAATATTTTATTTAAATGAATGATTACTAAAACTCAAGATCCAGTCTTAATGCTCTGCTTTGAAAATGTCAGAGGCCAGTCTAAGCCACATTAGTGCAAAAACTTTTAACACCTGTGCAAGCTTACCCTGCTGCACAGTTGGAGGAAGCTGCTCTTAATGGGACTTGAACAGTGTCTGGAACCACATTAAACATAGATTTATACTGATCTGATACCATTCAGCATGCTTTTTTGTTGTCTACGAAATTGTTGTTCCTACAATATGCAATGGGTAACTTTTGTAATAATAGCATGCATTAATACTGAGTAAGAATGTTCTTTCAAAACATGCCATTACTAATGTTTTAAATCATGCACTTTTAGAGCTGGGATATCTGAGTTCTTGGAGATGTGACTAATTGCTTCTCTGTATATTAATACTGCCTGAAAGTATTTTTATTAGCTGTGAGGGAACCTGAAGTGTGGATGTTGCATATAAGAATGAAAAGGACTAGATCAATGTAAAATATTTTCACATTTGTGTTAATTTAGGAATGGTAAGAAGTTCTGAAGAAACACTCAGTTTTCAAATGAGCTGATTTTTGCAACAATTTCTCTTTTCAACTTACCTATATAGACAAAGCATGAAATGGCAACTCTTCACCAGCACTTTTCAGATGGGTAGAACTCAATAAACTCCTGTTCTCCCTAGATTTTGTAGAAGTGTTTGTTTTGTTGATTTTTTTTTTTTTATTTTAATCATATAAGAATTATCAGTTGGGGGGAGGGGGAGAAAGAAAAAAACTTCTGAAAGGGTTCAGCTATCCAAATCAGCATGTAAAATGTATGTAGGTAATGAATCTAGTGTTAAACTATTTAATTAAACTGAACTACTTCCTCAATTTATTTCTGTGTCTTAAGAATTTGAGTAACTAAATGATCTCTCAGTTATTTATGAACAGGTGTATGGACTACTAGGACATTATACAAATTTTCTTCCTGTGAAATTTACAGTAAAGGTTCCTTGGACTTAACTTTAAATGATGATTAAAAATGTAAATATACTACCTTGTTATCAGAAACCTGAAATGTTTAACTTTTATACTGATAAATATTTATTTGTCTTACTGAGTAACTTTTAGTGCCTTCTGGTCTGGATCTTCTAAACATTGTGAAATTGCCAGTTGTTGCAGGTGCTGTTTCATACCACCATGAAAACCTACTTACGTCCAGTTCAGTTGAGGTACCATGCCCCGCTCCCCTGCCACCCCACACACTGAACACGCACATGCAGGGTTAAAAGGGAAGCTGAAGGAGGAGATTGTTAAGAGACAAAATTAGCTGAAGGTTTGATCCCTTGAGGACAGATGACATTTAGCACTGCTGAGGATGCTCCTGCTTCTAGGACACTAGTAACAAAAACGACGAAACCCTTTCCTTTTGTATGGAAATGTCTCCTTTAGTCGTTCCCAAGCAGGAGAGAAAAAAAGAAAAAACCTGTATGCAAATGAAGAGTAGAAGGAAGAGTTGGAGACTAAAGGAGTTGTGAATCAGGATAGAGACAAAAACAAGAAGGGGGTGTGTTGTTTTTTGGTTTCTTAATCCCTGCACCCTGCCTCTCTGTAGGAGATTTCAAAAGGAAAAAAAGATTCTCTGCACCAAGCCCTGCTGCCTGATTTCCTACAGTGTCTTAAATGCAGTGTTCTCAGGAACCTGGCATTGAACGTGGATTTTTCCCTGTTTCAGGATTCCTTCTACCTCTCTGTGAAGCTTATTCATCATAACTTTTGAATGATGTGAGTCAGAGCTTGAAGCTGAACATGAAGTTTGGCATATTAAACATTGAGTGTACACTTTGGTCTTACAAAATGAGATGGATCTCTGGTGGAGAAAAATGTCTTAAATGCATAATTTAAGGCTTACCTGAAAAATACTAGATTTAGATACTGAGAGTATGTGGGCAGCTCTAAGTATGGATTTCCAAATGTCAGAATGCTTGAAGCTTCAATCTTATCTTTTTGCAGTTATTGAGGGCTTTGACTTCCCTGCTAATAAAACATTCATCTCCTTGCTAGTTAAAACTTCGTTAAAACACATCAGCATTCATGCTAGATCTACTGTCAAATTACTGAAACCTTTTAATGAATTTACGTTACTATGTTTGTAGACAGTATACCTGAAAACTAGTACTTTTTCTCTTACAGCAGAATAATTCTGTTAATACCATCTACCATGAAAACTCCTTAAAACAGATTAATTTTTGGCATTGTATTAATAGAATGTTTAAGGCATAAATGTGTTCAGAAACAACTATTCAATTTTACCCATAGGTCAGATCTAGCTCTGTACCTGCTGAGAGTAGTAGAAACTTCACCTACACAGGCAGAACTGGTCTCCCTTTGCTACAAGCTGTTGGAAAGTCTGAGACCACTGTACTTTGTACCCGTGCTGTACACTGGGGGAACAGAATTACTTAGTTCAGCGGTACCCTCTACATCAGTACTGAGGAGTTCTTCTGGTTTGTTACTTATTTTTATCTTTTAGGTAAGAAAAAAGAATACATGAGTTTCCTTCCAGATTACTTTTTAAGAATATCCCTTCTGTATTGGAAGCTTTACTTGTATTAGTGGTGCTGGGGGGGATAAGTAGTTGAAGTGACTTTTAACCGCAGCTGCTTCACATCACAAATCTTTGTCTTGATGATTGTTTGGTTACAGGTGTTGGGCTATACACAAAAAATGTGACTCCTTTTTTACCTTAACAGTTACCAGACTGAAGTCCGTTGCTGTAGACAAAGATGCCATCATAGAGGCTTGATTTTACAGTAGTCTTAGTTGCCCTTCAGTTAAAATACATACAGTAACTGTCATTGTCTTGTTAGCAGAAGGATTTTAATACAAAAAATCAGAGCGAGTTCTTCCATAGGATACCTTTTACAGTTTTTTTTCTTCCCGTCTAAATGGGAGGGGAAAAAACCCCAGCATAGCTAAGCCGAAAATTCAGGTTATTGCAGTTTGAAGTCTTAATTTGGTGACTGATTCTTAACGTAAAATCAGTGCAACAGCAACATGAGGGTTCTCAGAAGTTTGCATGTCACTGTGTTGTTTGTTTGGATTGAATACCCCTAATAATTTCATGACTAAAAGTAAGACTTTTTTTTGTCTCTTTAAATCTCAGGCAAGCACCTAAAGAAGCCAATAAAGGAAATTTCAAAGTTATGTTCACTAGCATGTACTTAAATCTTTTTATGTGGTGCAACTCTGAACAGTGAGTATTGCATGTAGCTGTGGAAGCAGTGCCTCATTTTGATTTTGCATTAACTGAATTGGCAACAATTCTTTAAAAGGGCTGATAGGTATCAATGTATTTCAAACAAAAAATGTAATCCTGTATTTTGTTTTAGAAAGTATACTTAGCTGTGTATATTATGTGTTGGGATTATAATCTTTTGAATTTGGTTTACAGTGGTATGGAATAAAAATGTGTCCACGTAATGAAAGACTATGTGACTTGTGAGCATATTAATGCTGTTTATATTTTTCTGACACGAGAGAGGCCCTACAGTTTAACTTCTTCCAGGGTTTATTGTCCCTAATAAGGTCTCTCTTAAACGTGTTGTGGCTGTAGATTCTAACTTCGGAAACTGCCACTTCACTCCTAATAGGGAAGATGCATTTACTTAACACTTTAAATATTTTAATGGCAATTGCTTAGGACCAAGTTGTCTGAACATTTTAAGTTTTCTTGTGAATAAGCATAATGAATCAGAGCTTGGGTGAGTTTTAGTAAGGAATGGTTTTTGGTTAACTCTTGACTTCTTTTTGCTTCTTTTGCCTTTTAAGTTTAGGGAGAGGTTAGCATAGAATTAGCACAGCATGTGTAATTCTGTAAGTTCCTCTAAATTTGTTTGTGTTTGTAAATTGTTTAATTTAAACATTACTTACAAGCAGTAGTAAATTTCAGCCTGTGGTTTAAATGTTAGTTTAACACAGAGCCACAGATAAGATTACAAATCTTAATCTAGTCTTAAAAGCTGTATGAATGGCTCTGCCTTCTTTTGAGGTGGCAGGTAGAGTAGCAGCTCATTATTTTGTTCTCTTGTTCCCCTATTAAATCCTTAAGCAAACTGCTCAGTGCTTCATTGAGCTTTTCACTTAAGGCCAACTTCAGCCACAGCTGTAAAGTTAGCTTTCTGAGACTTTTCCCCTGGTCCCCCACCCCCAGCATTTCAAGTCACTAAAGCCCAGCAGAGTGAGCCAATAAAGTACAGAGAAGTTTAGCTGCTAAAGAAAGTGAAATGAGATTCTTGATCTGAATTTGATTCTTGACTTTGTAAGAAAACATGAGAAGATAAATCCACCTTTGAAAAAGTAAGGCTGAACTCAGTTAAATTTCTCCAAGGTGGTTGGGAGTGTCTCGGTTACTTCACTTGATGTTTTATATATATGTCTTTTCAGTGGATGGGGCATGGATACACATTCCATGGCGAGAGCAAGTACTGTCTCCTGAGGCCAGCTGTACAGCTTGAACTGGAGGCGTTTGCGCTCGTATTGACACGACTTGCAGGTTCATTGTAGTGCAGTCTCATCTTCAGGCTTACAACCCTTGTGCTGTGGAAGAGAAAGGAAGTTGTGTGTGAGGAGAATGTAAGTTTTGGAAGAGGAGAAATGTTCCTATAGGTGGTTCTCTCAGTCTAGGTTGATAGCTTTGTATGCTTGTGCACTGAGGAGACTTTTTTCCCCAAAGGTAACGTGATAGCTGTTAAGAAAAGGAGGATGTGACATGGACTGGTTGGGACCTGGGCGGGTGTCAGGCTCGGGACAGGGAAGGTTTGTAATGCTTCTGTGGATTGTATAGTAGCTTTCTTCTTGGATATAAGGAAGCTTCTTGAAGCTGTTAAGAGATAGTTAGGAAGGTCTGAAGAAAATTATGTGCAAACCAACAGCATTATGGGTATGAGAAAAGTTAATGAAGTAAAACATAATCTGTTGGCTTTTGGGATTTTTTTGAGCGCGCTATACGATCAAATATTTAGCCCCTTTAGTAGCCTTTCCATGTAATATACCACATAGTTAAGAAAATTATATATTAAAAAAAGATTAAATATAGGAAAACTATATATAGTTTTAATAAATACAGTTTTGATATATAGTTTAATATATATAGTTTTAATAAATACAGGAGACAGCTTCCAGGACAAAAAGAATATATATTTTCCCAGTGTAAATTCCAGCTAGAACAGAACAGATCTAGACTTGTGACACTTAAAACAATTTTCAAATGAAAAATACGAGTGAGGCTGATAGGCATAGAAGGGTTTGCATCAAGGTTTGAGGTGATGCAGTAACCTACAGGTAAAGTCCGAAACGCCTCTTAATTTTATTAATTATCCTAAAGAATACAAAAGCAGAACACAGTAAAGAACAAGCTTCGTTACATAAAACCCCCTTTAATGTGACAGAGAATTAACTGACCCAAATCAAGAGTATACCAAAATGCTTGTAGTTTTAGGGGTTTACCTGTAGTAGTAATATCCTCACTTAAAGCAGAGGCATTTCAGCAAAGTAGTAAAAGAAGAGATCATTACTGTAGTAGTAAGGTACAAATTATACTGGAATGGCAGGGCAAGAGTGGTAACTATTAAAGAAACAAGGTAAAATAGCTGTCGGTGAGTAATACTGGATGTCGTTTGGACTTATTTTCTCTGCATGGGAGAAGTGCTATTAGGGTTAAATTAGTAATCAGTTATCAAGATTCTACAGTATCAAGTACATGAGATTTTATCATCAAAATCTTATTTAAGTCTTTATAGATTTTTAAGATGAGAGAGCATTATTCCATTAATGCAGGGTATAGAATGACCAAAAAAGATACAGGAGGTGATAAAACCACCAGGTCAGAGTAGGGAGTTAGTGCGAGCACTGGCACAGAATACACACATGCTGGTGTACAAGTCAGATGGTGGTGTGTATTCTTGCTTCAGCCACACTTAAAATTCTCCTGGTGTCTTAATAACAGAACTGGGGCAGGACAGAAAAATCAAACCTTCCCAGGATTGTCTTAAAAAAAAAGTGCTCTGTAAATCTTGAACACAATTCACAGTGACAAGTGGCTGTGGGCCCACTCAAATAACTGGTCAGATGCCTGAATCAGATTGAAATGTACACACTGTGGAATGTGTCATGTCACTTTTAAAATCACTCTATCAGAGTCCTGTTTCTCATGTGGGAGAAGGAAGACAAAGGAATAGTCATCCCCATTGTTTCTTGCTACTTCCCCTCCTGTTCAAAGATCAATTCTAATTAATAGTGGGAATACTCTATTTGCTGTCTTTCCTTTAGCAGTTGTGTTTAGCTCCCCAGCTGTTCACATTTGGTAGTGGAATAGAAAATACAAGAGTATCAAAGATCCTCTTTGATAAGACCTTTAGTTCCTCAAAGGTCTTCCATTTATTGCTAGAGTTCAGGAGGATGTCTAGAAGACAGTTTTCTTCAGCATAGCAGTCTAGTGGGGCCAAAGAGAAGATCTCTGCATCGCTAACCCTGTAGTGTTCTATGATAACACACACAAGCCCTGATTTGAATTGTTCTTCAGGAAACTGCAGCCTAGGCAGGTTGAGAGAGAGCACGCAGGTCAGTGTGTAAGTAACAGCTTACTGATTTTTGACCATTTGATCTTTTTGAAATAATGTGTACAGTCTCTAGCTGAAAATAATAGGTGTGATGATTGATCTGCATGCTCCTAATGGTTTGACAAACACCTTGAAAATTAAAAGTCTGTTTTTCTTTGTCACCTGTATTTCAGTGGATCGATGTATTTGTCTAAAGACTTGCCTCCTGCTGCAGCGTAACACAGTCAAGCTGAAAGCAGCTGCAGTGGATCTTGTGTTTCCAAGTGCCCCGATGCGTTAAAGTAGGTCAAAAATTGCATAAGATGCCATTACTGGAAACTGCTGTAGGCTGACTTGCATATAAAAACTCAGCAGTGCAACTGGCAAATGCACTCTGACAAACAGAAATGCAGCCATGACTTAAAACATGACAGGAGAGCTCTCTGACATCTCTAGGACGTGAATGGCTGTTGGAATCGTGAGATGTCTTTGCTCCTTGAGTGCATGTTCCTGCTGTCTGCTGGGCCAGAGCCTGCCTGGCTTGTCAGAGGTTTCACATAGTTCCTGTCAGCGGGGAGCTCAGGCACCAGGCTCCTTAACTCGTTCTGGAGCACAGAAGATGTATTCTGTATTTTCCTGCTTACCAAGCTCCTCTTAAGAACATAGTACAGTGAAAATCATGCAAAGTTAAGATTCTTTACTAGCTCTTCCACTCACTGAACAGTTGCTGTGCTTATTAACGACCAGTGGGAGCTTGTGGAGGTAAGTGCAAAAGCCTTTGTAGTTTCTGCAGGCAGGAGCAGCCACTGCTGTGCACTTAACAGCAGTGTGCCTGCGAGCACCGAGCAGAGGGCAGCGCTGGCCTGCGCCGTGTTCTTCCTCTTATGAAGCACTGTTTCATAGCTTCAGCACAGGGGGGAAATACATGCCTGGGTATCCAATTTAGATGGTATTTTACCTTCTTTATGGAGTTACAAAAATGTGTAAATGGAGAAGGAAAAAAAGAATTCTGGCAATAGACAGTATCACCTTCAAAAGCTCGTCAGTGTGCATTCTTTCCTGGTGTGTGTGCACCCCGTGTGCACGAAACCCCTCTCACCTGCTTAGCCATGTCTGCTGGCCCACTGTTTCTGTGCCCTTGTGTTTCTTCACCGCACTGGGCAGCGTCGACAACAGTGCACAGGCCACTTACCTTACGGTTTTACATCTTTTAAGAGTCTGACCGCTGGTAAGGGCAGTGTTACTTTTTTTTTTTTTTTTTTTTCCCCTTCTTGCTACTGATATTTTCATACTGTCTTTTTCTAACACCAGTTTAACTAGATGAATAGAAACAAAACTCCAAGTTTGAGGGATTATATCCATTAGCAATCAGAGCAGGGTATATTTGGCTGCAATTATCTTAGTGCAGTATATTTGTTTTAACTGAATGGTTTATTAGGCATAAAATATACCACTTGATGGATCCAAAGGTTTGAAATAGGGGTACTCATCTCTGAAATGAATTAATGAGACCTATGTCTGAGTCTGGCTAGAATTCTTTGGACTCTGCAGTTATTTATGAAAAATTTTCGGCAACCAGTACTGCTTTATTTCCCAGAATTGTTGCATTTCTGGTGATAAACCCGTTTGTTACCATGCCAATCACACATTTCCTATATATAGATGGCTCAGTACCAGTCATCTCAGGAACATGCACAGTCATAGAGTTACACGGGCTGGAAGGGTCCTCAGTTAATGTACAAACCTAATCAGGTCTCTGCCAGTGCAAAAGCTTCTGCCCCTCATTTGCTATTGAAGGGCCAACAAATACTGGTCTGATAAATGCTCTGATATAGTCAACTGGGTCATTTGGTGATGGACCCTAGACAGAATAGACCTATCACATTCAATCTTAGTTTAATAGTCTTAATATCTGATGTCAGAAAACTGTAGGTAGGAGCTTGGCAGAACATGAATCAGAATCATGGAATCCGAGAACAGTTTGGGTTGGAAGGAACCTTAAAGATCATCTAGTTCCAACGCCCCTGGCATGGGCAGGGACACCTTCCACTAGACCAGGTTGCTCACAGCCCCGTCCAACCTATCAAGTTTGTAAGCCTAGAATGTTTCCAGCTTGACTTTAGTCATGCTAATGAGATGACAACATCAAAGGTGAGAAGGTTCTAAAGTAATAACAATAAAAATCTCGGGCTTGCATCAGAATGGCTGCTAACAGCCAACAGCTGTATGCATTTACATCTCATACAAAGTTATCTTACTAGCAATAGGTAGAGCAGCTTCTTCTGCATTTTGGTTAATTTATTATTAAAAATACTTAATTACTTTGTCATGGTAATGTGGAAATGTTATTTTAGTGTCAAGATAATGATAATTAAAAATAAATTTAAAAAGAGGTCTCCCTTAAAGGGTGTTTAGTTAAGTACTGGATCTTTTTCCATCTTAAAGTTTTCGTCTGCAGATTCTCCAGAGCTGTTTGTATTTTTTAACTCTCCAATGTATTTAAAGCAACTAAGGATTTTCCCTTCAGAGATCTGCCCTCCATTAGATCTAAGTGTTTAGTTGAATCATTTTTTTTCTCCAATTAATACCATACAGATTTAACACACTTCAGATGAATATATTCCCCCTGTCATGATTATTCAGTATTAGTCTGCTTTGTATGGTCAGAATTTTGAAGTAATAATCTTCCTTCCTCCTGGTCAGAGGCCATGGAACTGGCTCCCTGAATTTCATAAATCCTGTCTGGGAGTCCAAACAAGGACTAACAGTTGGAGAAGTCCCAGGCACTGCTGTGGAAATCTCTAACAGGAGAATAGATTAAAGCATCTATCCGGAACTACCGGATTTTGGTGACTTAATGATTTTTTAATAAAAATAGACTCTCCAGTTCCAGTGCACTGCTGACTCACAGCGTGCTTCGAAGTCTGGAATTTCCTATAGAGGTCCTAAAGCAGTTCTCAGGGAGGCCTGTGCCGAGGCCTGTGCCGAGGCCTGTGCCCGGGGGTGGCGCCCGGCGGGTCGGTGAGGGCGGCCGGCAGGCCCCGCCCGGTGAGGGAGTCAAACGCCTCAAAAATCAAGAACGTTTATAAAAAGGTTGATCTGGCTTTTGTTTGCCTTCTGGTTCCGAGGCTAAATCCTGGCTAGGGGGGGTGCTGATGCAAATAAGGCTTTGTTTTTCTTTTCTGCAAAATCCAGGATGTGCGCGGCGGCGGCGGCCCGCGCCTTCCCCAGCGAGCCTCAGCGGGGCGGTGGCCGCCGCCGTCCTCACCTGTGTCCATTTTCAGCCGAAGTTAAACCGGGCCTCGAGAAGTGTGAAGCAGCGTCCCTGCAGCCGCGCCGCTGGGCCTTACCGGGGCGCGGGGCGGGGCCTCCGCGGGGGCGGGACCGGCCGCCGGCAGCGCAGGGACCGGGACCGGGACGGGACCGGGACCGCGGGGCTTTGCCCCTCACCTGCGCGGGGCTGGCGCGGGTGTTGCAGAGCGGGGAGCGGCGGGACGCTGCCGGCGGGGCGGCGCCACCTCGCCCTCGGGGACCGAGCGCGCCGACAGCCGGGGAAGCGGGACGGCAGCGGCCGGCGGCGTTACCCCGTCCGCGTGCTCGGGGTGCGCTGCCCCGGCCCCGGCGCTGCCCCGGCCCCGGCGCTGCCCCGGCCCCGGCGCTGCCCCCCTTAGGCCCGCTCGGGCTCGGTTGTTCCGTGGGGCTCGCCGGCAGCGTCCCCCCGCTGCGGAGCCCGCCCGGCGGCCGGCCCAGCTCTGCAGGGGCCCCCTCGCCCTCTTGTTCAAGGGCGATGTGAGGGGGTGAGCGGGTGTTCCGCTGGCGCGGAAGCGGGCACACGCCAGGCAGAAGCGGGTATAGCCTCAAGAAAGGGATACGGTTTGTTGGAAGGGACGGTAACATGGCTGTTCTGGTGATAAGCTGCCGTTCTGCAGCAGTAGACTTAAAGCACCAGAACCGCCTCTTAAAACACATGAACATGCAAGCACCTCTTTTTCCGGTGCTTAACTGAGGTGTGGCCTTAAAACATGCTGGTAACTGTGGAAGCTCCACTTTTTTCCCCCTTTAAAAAAAAAATCTTCCCGCACAGCAGCTCTCTGTGGGTGCAGTACTGGCAATTACAGTGTGTGAGCTACCTGCAATGAGTCCGGATCCTTCCTTACCTTGCAGTAACTTGTTCTTGTCCAAGCCCTCAGCCTACTTGGTCCTGCTACTGTGAGCTCTGAATGCTGTTTAATTTCATTCTGGAAAGCTGGAGGCTTAAATTGTACACAGGTAAATGGTCGGATGTTTTCCCATCATCTGTGTGGTTTACTCATTTGAAATGTTTTTTAACTCCTAACTAAATGTGCCAAGAAATTTATGTCCTTGTGGTGCTTATTTATTAAAAATAGCCATCTTGCTTATGCTAGCAGCTGCTGTAAAAGTGTAGTCTGCTGCTTTTTACATAATATGGTATTAAATGGGATTTTTGTTACCCAGCATTTGAAAAATAATGTTCCATTACTGGTGATAGATTGTAATATTTGTATATTATCATTGCTGCATGACCTGGACTTTAATGTCAAGATGACGAAAACTTGGGTTAGTTAGCACAGGCCATTTGAAGCAAAGGAGAGTATTGGTTTCGTGGTTTGGTGTATTGTAAAGCAATGGGGCTTAGATAATTTTGCTGGTTTTTAACTGTTTGCTGCCTTATGCTGGAAGAACACAAATCCTTGTTTGCCAGTACTTCTTCCTCATGTTGTCATCTCATTGTTGCAGGCCTTTATGTCAGTTCCTGCTCGGTGATGCCTGGGACAACAGGTTTCATACGGCTCGTGGATCTGTGATTTCTCTGGGCGACTGTTGAGGGATTCACGAAATGTAACAAAATCAATCCTACGGTCGGTTGTTTAGGTGGCAGCTGTAAGAACCAATAGGCAGGAATGCAAATCCTTCAACAACGTGTGTTTTTTTTCAGTATGACAGACTCACTGTGACAGAAATCGTGCGTATCCTGTGAAATACACAGGAACAGTTTCTTGTGTTTTGTTACCCTTGAACAGAGGTTTCAGCAAGGAGACAATCCCAGTGACGTTAGGTTTTTGAGCCTTTTAAATGATCTACAGTAGGAGCAATGGAATGGGAATTGGTATTAAGTAGGAGCCCAGGAGCAAAGCTAGGTTGTTCTTCAGGCGATGAAGGACAGGGGCACTGCAGTGGAGCTGAACCCTGTTCAGGAGCAACCTACACGAGTCACACGCAGTCAGGGACATTACTCGTGACAGCGGACGTCCACAATGAAGTATTGTTCAACTTTATCTCCTATCCCACACTTGGGATTGAGACAAAGTTTAATGAATAATAAACCTACACAAAGTTGGTGTTGTGTTGGGGGTTTTTTGTGTTGTTTTTTTTTTTTTTTTTCTGGTTTCCCTGAATGTTTTTAGATTTTTTTTTTTTTTTGCTTTCTAACAGAATGTGTGTAATTCAGCAAAACACAATTGTAAAGACTTTTTTAAACCGAGGAAAAAATTAGTTGTTGTCTTGATGTTTCTGTTATTGTTAGCACAGAGCACCTTAATGCTTTTGCAGCAGTTACTACTGTTTGATTCCTTTTTTTTAGAAAACATTCATTTATGTGAAGAAGCGTATAAAACAGTTTGTATGATGCTCTTATTGGACAGTCAAAGAAATTGAAACCAAAAGCATCTGTAATTTGAGAGAGCTCTTTGCAGATTTCTCTGTTCTTGGAGAACCAGGCTGATTACTTCTTTCTTAGAGGAATCAAAAAGGGCTTTATGCTTTAACATTTTCTCAGTCTCTTATGTTGGGTTCTTGGAGGAGAGACACCAGGGTGAAAACGTGGCACGAAGAAATAAAGTAGCTTACAACAAAACCCTGTCCTTAGAGGAGAGTATTTAGTCTAGCCAGCTTCACCATTAGTTTAATGTTCCAGAGTCCTTCTGGTAGTAACTTATGTAGCACTGACAGAAAAAAAGGTACAGATTTATTTATTTAATGAACAGTGTATTACTGAGATAAAGACTGTACCCTTTCATTTCTTCAGTTTCTTGCCCATAAAAACCACATAACAAGAGTTTTTAGCTAGTTATTTGGGGCTAACTGGAGTCTGCCAAATCTATTCTTGAAAATGCCTTCCCAAATACACACCAATGCATTTTCAGTGAAAGGGGGTCTGTGCTAGTTTTTATTTATTACACAAGAATGAAGTTTCTTCCTATTGTCTTTTAACCTGTGCTTTCTGCTGGTTTATTAAAAATACTGGGTCATGGGTCTTCTCTGCACATGGGGAAAAACAAGCACTGTGAAATGACTTGGTGGGCTGGAAAGCCAACACAGATGATGAAGAGGGACTGTATTTAATGCTCCTGAAATTCTCATCATTTGTATTCTTGCTACCAAAATAGGGGGAAGGGGGTTGGGAGGATGCGTGTTCAGAACCTGTAACGGTTTGAAGGGTGTCCCCAGGGTAGGGGCTTTAGCATGAGACACAAGGGCAGCACACAGAGTACTGGCATACAGCGTGCTGAGGAGAACACTGTGAATGCAGCTCCTAGCAGACTTGACTATTAAGTAGAAGAACCTAACACTTGTAAGAAAACAGAATGAAAAAGTCTGTGTGAAACATGCATTCAATTTGATGTGGAAACTGATGAGCTGTTTGAGGCCTCTCTTAGGTATACACTGAGTGCATGTCTAGATGAGATAGGGACAATAATATTCCTGAACATTTTCTGAGTTACTTTGTCAAAATGTACCAAATTCTAGAAGTCCTGCATCTTTCCCTGGATAATGACATACTAAGTTTCTCTGAATGGTAAACTAACCAGTGAGGCCACAATTGGTAGAGTTTTAGATTTATTTTCAAAACACCAAAGGATACAACATTTCCTGGACATTAAATTGTAAAGTAGGAGTTTTCCTTTTTTTTTTTTTTTTTTTTTTTTTAAAATGAGGTACACATATTGTCAACATTAGCCTTGAACAACTTTTTTCCACATTTTTTTTCTCAAAAACAAGCCCAATCCTGTTGCCTTGAAATTCTTTTATTCAGTTTTTCTACAGTTAAGCTTTGCGTTCCTGTTCACAGACAACTGAATGTTTTTCTCCAAAGTGAACGTAGTTTTCACTTAGACCTGTCTGCTCCCCACCCCCCTTTTGCAATGTACAGTTCCCACTTGCAGCATTTTCAGTAAACATGGGATCAACTGAGTATACAGAAATAGCTTCTATAAAATTTCCATTAAAAAAATAACAAGTTTTTATTTACAAAGTGTTTGCTACTACAAAGTAATATTTCCTATTGGTTCAAATATACTATTTGCTAATACCAGTGTTCCTATTAGGAAAGTAAAACTTTGTATATGCATTTTTCTTTATATCTTTGTCAGTGTTTAAAGCACATATAATACTACCACATTCTTTTTTTACACTACTCCTAGCCACGTACAGTGTGGTAGTAGAAATTAACACAATTTGATCAGGACAAAAAAATCAGCATAGCTTAATAGCAGTCTTTCTGCAAAAATAAAACTTTAGTTTATAATTTAAAGGTATTTGGAAAGAAAGAAATTGATGGAGAATTCAAAAATGTGCAGCAAATTATTTAAAAGATGAACAGGCAACTTGAACTCTCCTGAAGACACGAATTTAGTACACGAAAAGAGAGAAATATTTCTGCCAAAGTGTGTGACACTTTATGCCAATACATATGCTGGGGGAGGGGGAGAGTAAAATGGGTGGATTAACAAATTAATTAAAACTTCAAATCCCATATAGTTAGCCTCCTCATAAATTGGATTTGTCAGTGCTTGTTTTCTTCCCACCCACCATGTTTACAAACCCTTGAGTTGAGCTTTGAAAGAGGTATAAAATAGCTTTGTCCGTGACTGGCCTTGTTCTTAAAAAGTCTTATTTAATTTAAAAGTTAATGGCCTTTCAAGTGGTTTCTGCATTTTTAAACATAACAAGGAAGTGTCTCTACAACTTACTTCCCTGTAGAATATAGTAGCTGTTAAAAGTGCAACTGTAAGGGGGGAAGGGTGGACCTGCCTTTTAGCCCATAGTGCTTGTTGCAGCGGCTCCACAACCCTGGTCGGGGTGTATGGCAGCATTGCCTCACTGCCCGGGGACTGAGCTATTGCCACATCATCTAAGTGCCCACAGACATGTTCTGTTGTAAAAACTGCCTGTACTTGCTGCCTAGTTACTCCTGACACGATGTAGGCTGTGCAGAGACAAGGGTTGGTGCCTCGGTCCCAGGGGTTTGTTTGCAGTCAGGACCCGAGGAACTCGGATCCTGGTTCTTACGGGTTTGTTCAAAGTAGGGTGAATTTTTTCACAGTAGGTGCTTGTGAGATACAGTTGCATAACATTTGCATATACTTCTCTGAAGTATTTCTCATATATATAACCTGGCTTTAGAGACAAAGGAATGTGCCAGAAACGTGTGATGGGTTGTGATTCAGCTGGTGTTTTCCTAGGGAAATTCTGGGAAACCCACTTAATCCCTGCACTAGTGCAACCAAATCTACTAATTGTTAAAGTTACATTAGAAATTTAACACACCCACCAAAAAAACCTGGAGACTGATTTTGTGGACTTAACCTTTTCTGGTCAATGTTTTAACGTCTGTGGCTGCTCAGAATAACTGTATGTGACCTAAAAATTTCAATGGGAAGGGCTGTGGATATGTGGGTTTTTTTCCTCTTTGCCTGCCCTGGTGTGATGGGTGTACCACTGCTGCCTTATGGAAGGCACAAGAACCAGACCGTGCCAGAGATTAATTTCTCTGTTTCCCTCAGCCTGGATAATAAGCTAAAACCAAGCCACTGCTAAAGATTCATTCTGGCTTGGAAAAAGTTTCCTATATACTGCATAGATGAGTTTGATTTACGTCTACAACTGGATTTAAATTTTACATAGCTGTAGCCTGCTATCCCATGGTGGTAATATAGCTAAAGTGTCTATGCCTGGAGAGTGTTAAGTATTTAAGAATAACATTTAGAAAAGTCAGAAGATTAAGTGATTGCCACTTACTCTATCCAATACTAAAAAGAGATGCAAGTCTGGGCTACTGGGATGTTCCTGTGTGTGCTTGGAATTATCATGGCCCCACTACAAATACTGATCTGACCCAGGTCAGCCTGCTTTTCTTATTGGAGAAGGAAAAATGCAGTTATTCATTTGCTCTATACTATTCCTGAGCAGGAGGCTTTGTCCTAGATTTGGATGGTTAGATCTCAGATGTTTCTTCTGCCCGATTTTGGGGTCCTGCGGGCTTGGTGGCTATCCTGAATGTTGGGATTCTTGGGTACTGTCAAAAGATGTAAGAGAAAAAACATTTTTGTTTTGGTTGATCTCTGTGGTAGGCCAGACAAGGTAGGAGTATTAAAGATGTAGAATGAATATGCACTCTCTATACAGCTGCAATAAATAGCCCCTTCAGTTGTTGCTGTTGGACTGCTCTTACATGCAGTCCTCACCTACCTGTCAGTACCAGCGGGCTGGTTAGGGATCCCTGCATGCCAGCTCAGGTGATGAGATCGAACAAGCTGGGAAGTATTTGTATGAGCAGCCCTACAGTGACTTGAAGCGATGGTAATATTTAGCAGAGGGAATGGACAGCTGGGAGTAATGTAGGTTGTAGGGATTTTTTTGGCAAGATACGAGGGTCCAGGGGAGAGCAGTTGCTCACAGCCTCTTAAAAACACTCACCAGACTAAATTCTAACAGCTAAAAAGATAAATGATAGTCTTATTTGGGTACTTGGTTAAGTCTAAGGAATGAGAGTTTCAGGAAGTTTCATGCTATCAGGATTTGGTTATGTGATAACCAGAAATTATGAATGATTTATTTTCATACTGCTTCTAGATTCAGGTCAGAGTTCAAGAAATGGCATATTTTAAAAACCAAAACCTCGGTAAACAGATCGACAGTCCTTAGCCTTTTCCTTCTTCATCAGTAATGCTGCAAGAGGCACCGTTTCCCAGTGCTGAAGGTTGAGATACCTTCAGCTGTAAAATATACTAGGCTTTGGAGTAACTCAGCTGCAGCATTTCTTTCTTTAAAATTAATTAAGCAGAAGGAGGTCACCTCAAAGTATGACTATTACTAAAATTTTGTAAATCAAAAATTAAAAAAGCTCAGTCTTTCCCCAGCTTCATTGTATCTGGTTATTTAAAGTACTTCGGTTCCTGAGAGACTCTTGTAATGAAAAGCTGTAAGTTAGGTGTCAGCTTTCCATATAACAGAGAAATTTTGTCTTCCACTCATTTTTTCATGTAGTTTGTGGTGCTGACAAGTTTTTCTAAGCCAAATGTAGATTTTTCAGGCACTATAAAGTAAGCCCAGAAATAAAGCTGTTTACTGCAATATATAAAAAAGCATTTACACAAAGCATTATACTGCTTGCAGCTAAGTGCCTTCTGAGTGTATAACCAAGAAATAATTCCAAGACACAGAAACATGTCACACATGAAAATTTAAATGTTAACTTCGTCTTATAAGAGATACCATCTAGTACCAGTTGCTGCATGTTTCATACCAGCCAATGTCAAGGGTATTGCATGAGACAGGAGGGGATGATGGTAACTGAATAGAAAATGGGAAAACCAGGCTTGCTAATGGCCATTTTATTCTGGAAAATATCTGCTGTTGGCTCTCAGAGGGAGGGAGGGAGGGCCTGCATGCTGAAGCAACTGAGCACAACTATAGACGTTGGCTTAGGGGGAGCTGTGCGGTTGCTTAATATTCTCCATCTCCCTTGTTACTCATAATCGCTCAGAGCTCAGTTCAGATGCAACAGCTGCATTTTGTGAGGTCCTGCATTTACCTGTTTTGTTTCGGGTTTTGTGGTGGTTTTTTTAATTTTAAATACGTCAGCCAAGATCAACAAGAATGATTGAGAAACTTGTCTGAGATCAGACATGAGTGACTATGGCTGAACAAGGCCCAAAATTCTCCTAGTTCCCAGACTTCAGCATAACCACAAGACCGCAGTGCTTTAGCTGAACTTCATCCTCAACTGGAACTTGGGGCAAAGAATCCCAAGGAAAGAATTTCCTTTTGAAGTGTCTTCGAAGTGTTCTAACTTGTTTTAACATTTGTATTCAAATAGTTCAGGAAAAACAACTATTAAAGTCTTTGTTCAACTATCTAAATAGATGTTATGTGCTCCTATGTTTTTTTTTTAAAGTTGGTAGCTTGAAATTTGCCAGAAAGCAAGTAGTTGTGCAGTCTGCAGTCCTCCTTTGAAGGACCTGGACATCAATGGAAGGAAGGTATCAGTGAAGATCTGCCTCCTGTAAAGCAGAAAGCACACTGACTGCTAATAAAATACATTCCATTTCTGGGCAGGAAGCCTTTTTTTGTCAGGTTCTTATAGTTCAAAGCACTCCTCTTCAGCAGTTGTTTAGTGTTTTGCTGTTTGGTTTTTTTACACAGATCTTGAGTGGGAAATGTGAAAAAAGTGTAAAGTTAAATGTGCCCCTAATGTATTGGGGAGGGGGGAATAATAAATTTAGAAAATGTTCCCCTCTTAAAGAGTTCCTTAGGATCCTGCATATATCAGGTATCTTTGATAAGATACCTCTCCATCGAAAACTGACAGGATAGTTTTTGAAAAAACAATGGATTTTTAAGAATAAAAGCAATTATCTGTTTAAATGAAGTGTCATTCATGAGGCTGACAATTCCATAGTGATATGCCTGGTGTGTCTGTTACCTTCTCTTGTTTCAATAGTGAGCCACTTCAGTCAAGTGCATTGACTGTCTCAGCAAGAATATTATTCTGTATTTGTAAAGCTTTTCTTCCTATAGAGGTAGTGTTACCGATTTGGTTGAAGTGAGGTGGTGTAAATCCCTCAGCCTTGCTGTTGCCTGTGAACCATGAGCACAGGACAGTGTTAACAGTCTTGCCCAGAGGGTGAATAACATGGGAGACACGTAAGAATTCTTTTAATTTGTGCACTTGCAACTCATTTGTTTAAGTTAGATAGCTCTACTTGCTCAGTCAAGAGCTACGCTTAAATAGTGGTGCTGCCCTAACTGTACCTCAAATGCAGGAGTTCCAACTGTTTCTGATAAGTTTTAAAATTTTTAATTGCAAGCATGCAGGTGTGCTTGTATGCTCCTCGCAGTCTGACCTGTCCTGTATGGAGCTAGTCACGTGCTAACTCCTGCACAACAGCCAGGCAGCTGTTTAGCTGGAGCCTCATTTTATCTTACTAGCTCAGGCTTAGTGCTTTTGGATCTTGCTGGCTTAAGTGCAGGTTTGTCTTAAAAGATCTCGTGGACATACCCGACACAGTGCCAGAGCAATGGCCACAGCAGTCAAGGGATGCAGTTTGCTGCCACTGCTCAAGCAAGTAACGGTTTGACAAGCTGCCGAATCTCATAACTAAGTAACAGAGCCAGCACGGTTGAGCTCTGACAGCTAAATATACAAGTCAACTATTTACATACAGTATAAAAACTAAAAAGGACACCATTTTAAATTGGATTTATCTAAGTAAAAATAGTTAACTTTGAGACTAGTTAAAACACTGGATGTTAGAACATCACAGGAAGAGTATATCTACAGTGTATTTTGTTCTCTTCAAGGTTTTTTAAAAAAAGGTCTTTATAATTGGATGTGATGTTAACTATAGCACACAGAACCTCCTGTTGCAAGTCTAATTTAACAGTTCAAATAGGAGTCACATTGTGTTATTTTAGCCACAAGTTATTTAAGAAGTGGCTCAATACTACTCTTCTTCAAAGGCGCATCAAGGTAAGTGCAACAGAAATTCATTCTAAGAAAGTCTATCATAATCCAAGCTGACTAGAATGCAGAACATGAAATAATATATTGTTGAAATTTACTTTTTTTCCTAAGAACCTCAGCCTGTGACTTTAAACATTATGTGACCTGCCCACCCTGAATTTGAAAATACTGCCTTGAAAACATTCTGCCTGAGATCCTTAACTTAGAGGCCTTTTTGAAAAACAACCAACACCTGCTATAAAATCAAAGGGATTACAAAGTTAGAACAGTAAAGGAGAAGCTATCCTGGATACACTATAATCTAGAAATACAATTTTAAAACTTTTTTTCCTTGAAAAAAGCTGGTGCAGAGAATACTGCTGTTTTTATCCTGACTGTTTAATAATGGCTAAGAATAATCACTTATTTATAATAAATTAGGTCTGCAGTATAAATGAACATATGAACCTTTCAAAGGAGACATACTATTGTTACTTTTAGAGTATCTAAAATGGATTTAAACTATTTCAAGATTCATTTAATCACTTGTAATTTATATTACTTTAAGAATCTTCTATACAGCAAGTTGAACAGAAAAAAGCAAACATTCTAGCAGTCCCTTTTCCCTAGAACAATTTTCATAGAAGATAGTTTTAAATAGCTGTTTTAGCACATTTGCATGTGCTCTCTCTCCCCCATTTTCTAAAGGTAGTTCAGCCAAAAGACAATGCAAGAATTGGCATTTGTTGACTGACTCTGTTTTCTTCTCCATCTGGTAAAGATAAGGCGAAGACAGAGACTTGAGACAGAATGTCCCAAAATGGAAAATATGAACTTGATGTTTACTTTGCTAAGTCTCCAGGGACTTTGTTCTTTTCCTTGGTTATAGTTGATAAAAACCACTTCACTCTGTGTCGGCATGTCACTCCGCGTTCAGTTACAAAAAGTTTTCATTTCAGTTGTGGATGAATTTGTTTTGAAGCTTCCATTTTGCTTCACTGAACACAGTGTAAACCAAGGCAAGAAAAGTAAAATCCGAACAGGAGCTCCCAATTAAGAATACTTATGAGCAGCACTTTGTATATTCCGTTTTCTACTGTCCTTATTCTGGGGAGGAAGATTCCTCATCTTCATCCTCTTCATCTTCATCATTGAATGAGCATGGAGTTTCTCCCCGTGATTCGGAGTAGCGTGATGCTGCACTGCTGGACTGCTGACTGCTAGGGGCAAGAAACTGCCCAGTTGCTAAAGCCACTTCAGCATCCAAACACAACCCTGGATTCTCACTATCAAAACAACAGAAATGTTGAAGTTTAGAGGATTTCTCATGAAGTTTGAAGCTTTCTTTTTGGCCTCTGCTTTCCTTTAGTTAAAGAAATGCTACTAACAAAAAAAAAAACCCCAAAGCTTTACCTTTAACACAGCTAGTAGTTATGAAAACTGCTAAAATATTGGAAAGTTATATAAAAAAGATTATTGGGTGGCTTTTTTTCCATAACCAACTAGTAGAATTGCTCAAGCTTAAAAAAGCTTAAAGAAGAATAAATCCATCACAGTTTTGTCAACATACAGAACTGTTTGTAATATGAAATGAAGCTATTAAATGCCATGAGGAAGACCCTGTTCTAGGATAACCCCTCCTTCCATTTTTTAAGGTACAGGTAACCTCCAAGCAAAGTATGGTTGTTGAGGTGTTTTTTGGATTGGGTTTTTGTAATTTTTGTTTTTTGTTTAGTTGTTGGTTTTTAATTTAAAATTATGATTAGACTGTGTGGACTAAACTTCTTTCATGAGAGCTTAAGCAGTAGTGCATTTAGACACCAAACATTCTTTTATATTCTTCATAAGTATTATCAGCCTTTTTTCCACATGTAATTATCTATTTGTAGTCCATGCCCAGGCAGGAATTTAAGGTTAATCAGGAAATCTCTATCCTTACAGTAAGTGGGATTGGAAGTGATTCTATTCTTTTGAAACATAGATACAAAATAGCTAGTATGTTCAAAATTCAAAGCATGTTGATTTAACCTTTCAAATATTATTATCAAGGATGACAGAATTAAGAGACTTTCCCACAATCAAAAATCAACCATAATAGACTCATTTCCTGCATATAAATGGTATGAAATAGGGAGGTTACTGAAAGTACCACAAGCATATGCCACTATCCTTGAATAAAAATCCATTTTATTTACCTTGATTTAGCATCAGAAGTGCCTCCTGCTACCTCTAAATGTGAAACTGCTTGTGCTGAACTTGAAAGTAACCCTTGGTTTATCCATGAAAATCCTGCAGACATATCTAGAAGAAAGCATAATTTTATTTATGCTAGTTACTTACATTTTTTTCCTGCCTTATACAATCTTAAACTTTGCATTCTTTTTGCAGTTAGGATTCCTTAGTTTAGAAGAGGAGGTACCAGTAGCTCTTGTTTATTTTATACTGTAGATGTGTCCTGTTTAATCAAGATGTAATTATATATACATATACCCCATTGTTTGTGGATGCACTCAAGCCTTGCAATCCCTCGCACTCAGAACTCTGGTTATTTCTATGAAGGTTTTCCCTCTGTCTGAAGAGAATTCACACTGCAGACAACCCCAGCTAGTAGCCGTATCAATCCGAGGTACCTGAAAAAGAGTTTTGGAGTCCTTCACGGAAACTTCCTGCTACAGACTGATCCTATGAAATGCCCCAACAGCTCTAAGTGCCTTTGCTGCTGCACTTGGTGAAGGTATAAATGTACTGCACTTGTCAGGACTGGAGATACTGCAGTGAAGCCACCGAGGCAGGATGCCTTTCAGTCATGTGTGTTCTGATGGCCAAAGGCAGTTTCATCTCGGTGCTCTCGTAGCTGCTGTAACGCATCCTCCTAACCCATTCTGACACTGAACAGAGATGGCAACCATCAGCTGTGGACAGGAACAGACCATGTCAAAGGTCTTGTGCAAAGAGTATGCAGGAAAGACCCTGCTGTACACTGCATGTGTGATGTGTTAAGTCAGTCTCCTCCCTAGGGATAGGAAATTTTTGGATTAAAATGGTCTTGCAATAATGCTGAATTCCTTGAGTTAATTTGTTAAAAGCCCTCTGAGGGACAGGAATGGGTTACTTACAACCCTGACAGTACTTGGTTTCAGATTCCCTAACAAGTGATGCCTGTCAGTTGTTTCCAGTTATGCACATTTCTGCCAAGAAAATCAGCAAAGAAAATTAATTGACCCAATTACTCTTACAGGATTTGGGAAGCAGGGGTGTTTTTGTTTCTTAGATAAGGTGTTTCTATTGACCTACCCAAATTCCATCTCAACACAAAGTTAAAATCAAGTTATCAGGACCATCTAGTTCTTTTTCGTGGCACTTGCATATGGTTCCAGCTGGGTGCATTAAACCAGGAATTACAGTCCTTACAGGTTTCTATGCCTAACCAAACCTCTGTCCTGTACAGCACAATGGCAGTAAAATGGGACTGTACTATTCATATTTTACCTAGAATTGCTCCCTAATAGCAAATAAGAGGAATAACTAAATGTGTGTTTGTTACATACCCTTTCTTATTTGTCCTGTTTTCTTGTTAAGCTTTGGCTGCTTGAGATGTGCCACTGCACTGCCTCACACAGGGGTTGTTCCTGGCAGGTTGTCACAGCCGTATAAATTGGCTCCCCATCCACCGGGACCTGCAGGCTACCCTGCTTTGTGCTGTGGAGACTTGTTAGCAGTGCGGTATTTAAATGACGCTACAAAGCAAGGTGAGCAAGGCTGATGTCCTGCCAGCACAGCCTTTGGAACATGATGGTGAACATCAGTAAGTGGCAGCTTTGGGGTGAGCTATGAGTAGATGAGAATAGTTGAATATGGACTTAGCTGGATGGCTTTCATTAAGACTGCCCTAAATGCAGTTACAGAGAACATGTTCTGACAGTCTCCTCCTGTCTTTTCAGGCGGCCGAACCATTTGGAATGACTGCATTGTATTTAGATTAATAAAGTGGATTAGAGATATATCACAGGGTTGTTTCCTGGTCTTTTGAAGGGCTATACCTGTGTGTACATGCTTAATATTCCAGAAGAATAACAAGTCACTGCTAGTAATCTTGCATTTTATTAACGTTTTGGGATAATAGCTAGTTAGCTTTTCTTTTTGAAGATCAAGGTGAAGGAAAGTATGGATTTTACATGTAAGGCAGAAAAAGATTCACAGATGCATACCCTGCCTTGTACTTTCATTGCCTTGTATTTCTAAATCTGTTTTTCAGTGGGCTCTGAGGAGCCAAGGAAAAGAAGTCATCTGTGAAAGATGGGGAGTTTAAGAAGCCATTTCTGGTCAGGAAAGGACTGTCAAAATAGAAGTCTGCCTACAGTGAGAACACTGACCACTTCTAGCAGAGTAGATGCTAATAGCTACAGTTATAAACCAGGGAAAGCAGCTTAGAAAAATCTTCCCAAGGTGGTACTGTCCAATCTACGAGTGGCATCCTTATTATGAACTAGGCATATCTTGTAGGAGATAGACTTGGTAGAAATGTGTCCTTTCCATGAGGAGGCTCTAAAGGAATACCTGCAATAGGCTTTAGTGGTTGCTGCAAAAGCCAAAGAGCTGCACGGGATTACGAATGGTAGCTGGACAGGCTCATTCATTCAGCAGGTAACTCGTATCTCCTCAGGTCCAGCTCCAGCCCATTTTCCAGCCAAGGCTTGTTATGTAGGCAAATCACAGAGCACTTCATGCAAGGAACAGTAAAGAAGTCTAATCTAGAGGTCCTAAACTGCACCACTTTCTCTGCCTGCTGCCTTAGTGGGATACATAGAAGTGGGATAGTATTACAACAACTCAGTGCCTCAGAGTTTTTATTTCCTGCTTTTTTTAATCTGTACTCTCCTTTCTAGGAGTGAGGACTCAACTGACAAAGGAAGCACTTGGTTTTGCATTAATGGCCTGTAGTATACACATGGCTTAAAAGGCACAGGGTGTTACTCTGGCTGTGGTTCTACACGAGCTGCTGTTCACCCAGCAATCTCACTCCCTCCTTTACACTTGAACTGTTCTGGTTTGAATCCTTAGCTAGGCAGTTCTATGTGACAGATTGCCAGAAACTCCTCTACCAGATAAAGAGCCTGCAGTTTAGTACCCTGAACCAGCTCATGAAGAGGGCAGAAGAAATAATTGTGTCAAAGTGAAAAAATGGGCAGCAATGTGTAATTAGGCTTGTGGCCCAAGGATGCCATCTTAAGCTGGTGCAAGTGTTGTATTAGAAAGAACATTGCTCCTCCTCTAGTAAGAAGCTGGCAAGTGCTGTGGTTGCAGTGCAGCCTGTTGTATGTCCACCACTTCTGGATCACCAATTTAGTTAAAGCAACACTTCAATGTTAACTTTTAGTGTAAGTAATGGTTAAGCTGCTGTATACTCTACTCTTGCTCCCTCTTGGGAAACAAGAAAAAGTAAGGTCAGATCATGTCAGTGTTAGAAATATGCATCAATTATGACAATTGAACAACAAAAAATGTGTTACAAATATCATTTAAGATGTATGTAATATTTTTCTTTATGGCATTAATATGCCTTAGGTTCTACTGATTTCAGTGGCAGTCAGACACCCAAGGATCATGCCAATGCAGTACTTACAATATGTATTAAAAGAACCCAACACTTTTTTGCCAAAACATCATGAAACCTATAGAAAACTAGAAGACACTACTTCTATCAAATTAGAGCCCTTGAAGAATAGCTAAAACATAAGAGCCTCCTGCAAAGAAAACACACTAATACAGTTTTGGTGCACACAGCATCAGTTGAGCAGTTCCAAGAAAATTGTTTGGCATATTTAATGCAATGAGAAGTTACTTTTTTTTTTTTTTTTTTTTTTAAAGCTGAGATGGTCCAAGTTTTTTTGACAATTGTGAATTTTTTTCATTGCTTGGATTCTTCCAGCTGTTTCTCCAGTCCTATTAGCAAGCATTACAGTACCAACTATCATTAGTATTTGGAAGTCAGTAATGGCCAGGTTAAGGTCAAACTAACATTGTACAGGAAATGACTTACCTACTTAAGACACATTAGAACAGGACTCGTTTCTACTGCAGTTCAGTTCATGGAGTCAGCTAGTGTGGGAGAACTTTAATCTTGTTCGTAATAAATTTACACAGTGAATAAGTAAGAGACCTCGATTTACTTTTCTTGTATAGTAGTAATTGAGACCAGCGTACTTAAAAGTGCCATCATGAGAGCTGTGGAAGTAACTATGAATTCTAAAAATCAGTGATTAGCCTGCCATTTCACTACCGGTGCAGTGTAAGAAACAGTGTCTAAAGACTGCTCAGGGTAAAATGGGAAGTTAAACTTAACCGAAACTACATAATCAGGCAAATGCTGGCTTTTCAAGTGGTGTGCAAAACATTTAAATTTTTTCCTTGTCAGTTACTGCCATTAAAAACCTCTACTGTGCAATTCATACTCTCAACTGTAGATTTCTGTTGTGTAATTAAGTATCAAGCAACAGATAGAAGAAACCTTTAAAATAAGTGTACATCCTTCAGTAACACTTCTGGACTAATTTTTTCAGAGGCTCAAGCAGTTGAACCCGTGTCTGAAGAGCACATTACTTGCCCCAATGCATTCTGAGTAAAACAATAAAATCAATACATTTCTTATGATTAAAATTCTAGATAGGTTTCTGGCTGCTGGTCTGCTACTAAGGAAAAAACCTTAACCACAACATTCTTTAAGAATATGCAATCTTAGAATCTGTTTTTTTCCTGTTCAGGTTCTTTAAAACAGAGTACTACTTGTTTCTCACTTGCACAGGAACATCACGGTTGTTTTGCCTTTAATGCTTTCAATAAAAAACCCCACCAGCAGTACACTGGTGTGACTCAATTTTTTTCAAAAGAAACTAAAATGAACTACTGATCACCAGTTTAGACATGTAGTTCTATAGCTAAACTTTAAAGGCTGGTTTTACTCGGTAAACAGTGTAATGACACAGGGGTTTTTTGCAAATGTAAAGAACTCCTATTCTCTAACATAATTAATGCAGGTTTAAAATGAAATCGAAATTTTAGTTTGCTCCTCGATATATGGGAGTAATTAAGTCTTGCAGACAGCAAGACTATTAAAACATGTGGGTTCTGCTCCTTTCCCCCTTTTTCGGTTGGTGGTAAATCATGTGGGAAATAATTTTTAGTTGAATGAACCTGCAAGTACAAATCAAGATTTCTTTCAACTTCTCTTTTTGGCACCAGTGTGTAATTTCAAAATTGACTTAAATTAAAATATGAAATCTTGGTTTTAAAACCCACAGGACAAAGGGAGCAGAAAAACACAAAACAAGTATTGATAAACATAGGCATATTTGATGTAGTTTGAAATGTTAAGTAATTTAAAATATACTAATTTTAGTGAATGTAACTGAATTCTAATTTATATCTGGCACTGTTTTGACATCACAAATTTTAAGAAAATGTTTCATTCTTAACTCCTGCATTGTGAAAACACAAATACAAAAATACATGTTCAGCTTCCTGACTACTTAAATGTATTTTTCTTAGCAAAACAAAATAGCATTTTTAATATAAAGCCTGCATTTAAAAGATCCTGAAATGAAGACCGTGTGTTGTCAACAGAAGGGAATCAACTTCAGGAAAGTTTTCAAAGTTTTCAAAAACTTAAGTTAAACGTTTGAAGTTTCTGACCTCCCTGTGTGACAGACACTGTTTCATACTACTGTAATTTAAATAAGACCAAAGCCCAGTTAGTGGAGGAGTCAGTGCAACAGCTTTGTTCCGTCTTTCCTCAAAAATGAAGGTCTGTATACAGTACTTTATGGGGTAACACTTCCTCTACAGATGAAGTCCCTCCAGACACTTGAGAAAATGTTGGGCTAAGTTTAACTTTGGGTAGATCAAGAAGACTGTAGTCTGACAGTAACTAAAGAAAGCGATTACTAATTTTAGAAGCGCTAGTCCAAAGATGCAACACTGAAGGAGATCTAGGTTGGAGTCTGTTTAAGTGTGACCTGTTCAAACTGTGTGACTAGAGGAGGTAAAAGCCTCTGCATGGGACACCTGTCCTGGGAACTCTTGGGAGCCTCTTGCTTTATTTAGACCCACTCAGTTCTCAGATGGTACCTGCTGCCCATGTGTTTTATTCAAGTATCCCTGGTTTACATGTTAAGTAAGCATGGAAATAACTGGACGCAGGAGACCCTACTGTGTATTTAGAGTACACTGAGCATCTCTGTACAGACAGAGATCTGGACAATTCTTAGCAGAGCTTACCTACCTCAGGAAAGTAAAGTGCAAATGCAGCTGGGTCACACATGGATTACACTCAACCACTTAAAGATGCCCCTTTTTCTTTCCTTTTCCTCCTCAACCTGAGAAGAGCTGCCTTCTTCCAGTTTGCTCCTCCACACATTGAGAGTTATTCAAAATTAATACTAACCCATGAAAACCCGTTCTTGGTGTCAATTCAGTTATTTAAGAAACAATTTATTCACAAGACAGCTCACTCAGAAGTTTGTTGTTATAAATCAGTGTGAATTAAGTTTGCAGAACGACTATGAACCTTCCAAAATTCACTGTAAAACATCTCATTCTGTACCAACCCTACGAGCTCCCACATAACTTCAACTTCAAATGTTACATAGCTATGTAGGTTAATGTAATTCAGTTCGCTTCAGTTAACTAATGTTATGAATTTGATCAGGAGCAATATTTAAAAGTCTTACCTAACTTACCTGTGATGTAGCCTTCTAAAGCTTTTGGCACCAGTGATTTTGCAGTTCTTAGGTCCTCAGCTGAGCATTTGCCTGCCTCAAGCCCAAAGGACATTCCCATTCTCTTCAGCACCTCACTGTCATCATGAATCTCAAAGGTGTTATCGAAATTAAAGAGGTATTCAAATCTGCACGTAAAATGTCAAAATGAGACTGTTTTGAAAAGAGCCTATTTCCCCCCCCCCCTTTTTTTTTTTTTTTGGTATGCACTTGAGGTAGGTGTCTAGATTCTTCCATTATCTGTAAAGGGTTCTTAAGGAAAAAAAAGTGCAGCAAATGATTTTTCTCTTCTGCTTCTGTGACTGGCATGCCTACATGGTTTAAAATGGCACTTTCTCAATTCAAGTAACTTCACCACTGCAGGAAAAAAGTCTAATACTTTCTGCCTCATTAAACAGACTCAAAGGGGAGAGGGAGGCCTTACTAAACATGAACCTTCACTTCCACTGAATCCAGTACTTTTAAAGGTCACCTGCAGCCCTGTCACCAAATTTTGCTTCTTTTACATTTCACTTTCTTGTCTAATGTGCAACACTCCTCCTGTGAACTGACCTATTTACCTTGGTATAACTTTGCTTTGTTGGATGCATTTGGATGCAGTTAGTAAAGCAGACTGTTCAGAGTCCTGTATGTTAACAACCTACCATTTCTGCTGCAGGACTCTCAAAATGTTTTTCGTTGCATATAGAAGTGGAAATAGTGATATAAACTTAATATAGCTTAAAGAAAAGCAGGGGCACCTAGGCTGACTTTATGCTATGATCACAGGCTATTAAAACTTTGGACAGCACTGGTCCAGGGGTTACAATATCAGGCTAGTTCCCACTACCACAGTTTCTGCTGACAAAACCTTTATCCCTGGAAAAGCAACCCATCCATGAGATAAGATTTTTAAAAGATAACTCAGTGGCAGGTCTTCCATTAGCTCTCCAAGCTTGTGTAACGTGGATTTTCTTGATAGTTTTTTTCTTATACCTGATCCAGTAAGTTTGGAAAAGTTACATCTTTTGTGCCTATACACAAAATTTTCATCTAGAAATCTACATGCTTTGTACTAGGTGGAATTGTCACTTACAGACATAATTTCTTTTGTGACTCATATGGTATTACTTGTAAAACCTATTCTTTATGCAGCTGTATTTATTTAAACATAACCACTTTAAAAGGGAAAAAAGTATGTGTCACCATACCTTTAATTGGCACAATTACATTCCTGCTACCTAGGCTGGTGCAAGTCACATAACTATGTTTATAGTTATAGTTATATGTTTAAGAAGCAACCATGTACAGTTGTTCTCTATGTACATTCCTCATGTCATCCATGATTTTGTAGACACCCATGGATGCACTCTCCTCTCTGTTCTAGGCCAGAGAGTCCATCTGTTCCTTCTCTGAAAGTCTTTTCATAGCTTCAGGCGTTGCTGATGCCCTCCTGTGTCTCTCTCCTGGTTATGCTAAACTCTTTCCAAGTATAAGACAGCATACAGTATTCCAGATATAAAAGTACTATACGTACACAGTTTTATATTGTATTTCTTACTGTTTTTCCTAATAATTACCAGCATCTCTTACTGAGAAACTTTTGCTCTCATAGAATGATCTACTGGGCTGCCATCATACTATTCAGTGCTAAAGACTAGGTCCAGAGGCCAGTACTGTGTATGTGCAGTTTGGGTATGGTTCCTGTCTCTTTCCCATGGTTAGTGCAAATTTGTTCAACAGTGAATTTAATCTGGATTTTCTGCTCTTGCAGACAAATCTCTCTCTAAGGGTACAAGAGCTTACTTCCTACACCTTTTCTCTAACGTATAGCACTGTATCTCCAGTGGCAAAATCAGCTGTATTTCCTATCAGAATAAAGATGTTCTAATTTTCCAAGTTTCTGATATATCTGTTGTGTCTGAATGCTTGTTTAAAACTAGGTATTTTGGTTCCTTTTTTTCTCCTTTTCCTAAGACCTACAGCATTTATATAAAAGCATCATATACACTAAATATATTTTTCCTGTTCAGGTGCCTCATCTTTTCAAAACAATTTTTAACTTCTTCCCTTCTATCTGAAGACTCTGCTTTCTTTATTCCAACTTCAGAAGTGTCATTCCTAGTATGCTGCTTGGCACCCAACTGCCTTCTCAAACTAAACAAAACTTGCCCAATAACGTCTTTTTTACACATGTGAGAAATTACAATCTGTTTTGGCTAGATAAAGGCTATTTTTGCATAGGAGAAAATTTAGAAGACACAAGCCTATGTTTCTCATGATGCTAAATCCCCCTTACATGTATCACTTTTCCAAGCAATTATTTTCTTTTGGAAGATCCTCTGTAAAGAGAATTTTGAGTAGCTAATGCTGTGAGCTTATCTGTTCATTGGACTTTCTAACATCACCTGCTGTTGTATCATAAATACCAACCAACCAGTGCTTTATATAAATGTGACTTGGTAGAAGAATGGAAAATGGAAGCCCATTACAAGAGAGGGTTATTAAGTAAGGTTGAAACCACTTGAAGGACAAGCATCCAAGTTGACCAGTAATGTGGTTAGGCAGCAGAAATACTCCCCAATAAAGTACAGATTTTGAATTCTCCAAACTGAGTGACCACTTTTTCCAACTGCCTTGTTTAGCAGATCAACGTAACAGTGATTTAAACACTAGTAGTTTCTGACACTTTATCTACATACTGCTGCTGCCGCTCATCAGTTGCACAAATAATACCCAGAGTGGAAAGCTTGTTTAATTTGGGTTGTACACTTAATGATCTCCAGCTGACAGTAATATTGAAGCTGGGTTATATAAACTGGAATATCAACCTCAATAATTTTGGTGTGCTCATTTTTAGTACTAGTGTTTTCTTACAGTTTGAGATTGTAGAAGCATGTTACACTTCTTAGATCCCAAATGCCAGCTTAATCTCCAAAAACTTCAAACCTAAATGTAGAGCACAGCAGCAAGTGCAGCAAGAACTGTATAGTATGTCTATAAAATAAGGGTATAGTTAAGCTAAATCAATATTGATCCTAAAATTCCCAACTTGCTGAACTGCAGTGCTGATAATAGGAGTATTCCAAAAGTTTTGTCACAGAATGTATTGGAATTCCGTCCAATTTTCTCCAAAAACTCAACTTTTAATAGGGTTGCTTTTTTGCCTTAAGTTACTAGACACGGTCTATTTTTGCTGCACATTAATTGACTTGGAAGTTCAATACAGGATTTGTATACCATAGGGTGAAATCTGTAATCTACAGCATTAAAGCAAAGCCAGCTATTTTCAGCTAATAAACTAGTTGTGATCTGATTAACAGCTAATGTAATAGTACCTCATACTTCCAGCCATATCTTCACAGAATGAAGAGCATAAGCACCCAGAAGTATGTAAGTGGAAGATTTTCAGATTAATGTAGGAGTGCAGCCATAGCCTTTTGCTTACAAAGACAGTATTTCAAATTTCTATATAATTTACTTCCTTTTTTCCTTCAAAGAGCTAGGTGCAAACTTTTTGCTATTAAAAGACACTTTCAAAGTTGTTATTATCTCCTCTAGGATGTTACTTTTGTGTTACATGGATCACTTTGTGTTTCTGACTATATACATTTATGGCATATTAGGAATAAGAATTCAGAAGCACTACCACATGGCTAATTCTGCCCTAGTATATAATTTCACTCAGTTATTTCTCCTGTGCAGTGAATGCTCTGAAATGCCAGTCTGAAGTGCCTTTTACAACAGTGAAAGTCAGCCTGTTTTAACTAGAGGTAGTAAAGCAACGTTGATAAAGTCATTCCTATTATTACTGTGGTTGCATTAAATATTAAAAAAAGCAAAACCAAAACACCCCCCTGAAGGGACAATAGAAAATTTAGATACATAATTGCTTTTAGTAAACTAGAGAAATTTCTCTCATTTGTTCAAAGAAAAATTCCAGTCCAAAGAAAATAAAATTCTAAAAATGGATTCCATAAACACTCACTTATCACTTGATATGCTGCAGTCTATAACTGTTCTTTTGCTAGTGTTGACTATTAGGAAAGGCAGCTGTATAGTTGAGTTCAAAGCTGGAGGGCCTTGATTTTGTTGTTCGTTTTGCTGATTTCTTTGTACCAAGTTTTTGAAAGCTATTTGCTGTAGAAAGAAAGAAAAAACAATCACTGACAGTAAAAGATCAGTGTTTCTAGGAAGTGGAACTTCACAGCTCTAATTTACAAACTCTCAATACCTCCAGTATTTTTCTGTCAAAAAGGAAGCTGTGGCCTGACTTCCTCTTTGCACTAGTGAAGCTCACCAGGAACAGAAATGAAACACTAATTTTTCACACATATCCTAATGGCTATGGCCCCCTCACAATCCCTGGAGAAGAAACAAGAAAGGAGCAATAAAGCTTGCTGGAGTATGGTTCCCATGGTTCCCCCCCATTCCTTTCAAAAAGGCACTAGAGTCAGAGGTCTCCTGTTATTTTATACGCATAAGTACATCTCAGGCTAGGAACTAGTTACACCGAAACAAAAGTTAACAGAAATTAGAGCATCCCCCCACTTCCTATGATCCGTATTCTCTTCCCCTTCTCATTCATCATCCTCTTTTCTCTCTCCAGAGTTAGTTTTGAAATTTTCCTCTGAAAGTTTTTATACAACATATGTTTGTGACACCACTCGCTCTCTACTGAATCTTATATCTGACTGCATATGTATGAAAATGTGTGTTTTTAGGAAATGTTATTTGTGGGATTGGAAGTCAAGTGTACTTACCCACTTTGAGGCACTACTTATTCCACTTAATGGGAAGATGGACAGACAGAACCCCAAAGGGCTGGTAAACCATTTGTCAATGAACACAGTCAAGGAAATAATGACAGTTGGAAATAGTAAGGGAATGCAACTCTGTTCAGACTAATAGTTAAGAGGACCTGAGTTGCCTTGTTTTCACCAGGATAACTTCACGTTACTCTTCGAGAAGCTGCTAATTTATTAGGTTGGACAGATAGAATCAAAGTTGTGCCCTAAACAGTGAAACAATTTTTGGTGATGACAAAAGGAGATGAATCAGATACTTAGAAGTTTTAGTGCGCATCTAATGACATGGAAATTGTATCAATATAGTTGCATCAGGAAAAAAAATACAGGCTTATTGCCTGTAACCTCATTAAAAAGTTTGATTGTATTTCAATTACTGAAAGTCTGCACAGACCAAAAGATTTAAGAATGCTCATAACTGTATTTATAAAATGTTACTTTATAAGCAAAGATGCATCTGAAATACATTTCTGCAATCAAAACCAAAACTCAAGTAATCTTGGAGTGCATGTCAGAATGTAAGAGCTGGATTTGACAGCCTTCCACTCTTAGGATCCAGAAATGTCTATCTCTCCCAAAACAACTGTGTGCATATTTACACAAGTTCAGTTGTTAATTTCACAGCTTAGAATCAAAGACATTTTCCAGAAAGAACTACTCAGAGAAGGTAACTCTCGGGGGACTTGGAGACAACAAAGGGGATTCAGGATTGTTCCCATTCCTAGTAATGTTGACAAAGATTTGAACTTGATAATTTAATTTACAGAAAAAAATAAAGTTAAATATACCTGCAGCAGCAATTCTTGTAGTTGGGCTCGCTTCTGTTTTATCCTTTCGATTCGCTTCTGTTTTTCTATCTTAAAATATAAACATAAATGTATCAAGATAATTACTTAGTTACCTTGTCTGTTCCACTGTGCCAAACTGAATAGGCTTTAGAGCTACGTCAGTGTGCTAGCATAGCACCATTACAAAAATCCGTACTTTCTTTGTAACTGGTGGTGAATTCCATGACATGGTAAGTAAATCACACAAGTCTTTTCCGTCTTACCCATTTGTCATATTTTTTCTTATTTTTCAAACAGACTAATCTCATAGCCACATCAGTTTCTCCATAAAACAGATGGGACAAACTAATTTATTTCTTTGTCAACAATTTTAACTTCAGTAAAGAATCAATTATTACAAGAGACTGTTATTTCCCCATCCATTCCTCTTTTGTATTGGGCACTGAGTGCCCGTTAGCACCAAATTAAACACTTGCTTAAGGGGGTGCTTTGGGTTGTATTTTTTTTTTTTTTTTCTCCTGCCCTCCACTCCTGGAAGTGTGCACATCCCTTCCACCGCTCTAGCTGCAAGCTACTATACAGAAATGTGTGGAGGGGGGGCTCAGGATCATCACCTTCATCTTTCCAGTGACCTCCACTTTTTGTTTAGACTACTCATTTGAGACTTGATTAAACTAACAAGATTTCAGCAACAAAAAGGGGGTAGAGGTAACATTTTCTATATGAGCACAGAATCCATTTCTTGCAACAGTTTTGTTAACGCCAGTTCATGGTGCAAAGCAATCTTCAACCTAAGTGAGCAGTGTTTGGTTCTGCACTAGTACTGGGTGCCTGCTGACACTGCAGATCACACACACTTTAATGTTTAAAATGCTTCCTTTAGAGCAGAGTAGATGACTTTCACTGCTGGGACAAATATAAACTCTTAAAACCCATGAACAGTACAGATATAATTTAGACATGGTTTTTACATAACATGCTTTTTTGTACCGATTCCTCATTTTTGTGCTGGTAATCTTATTATGGAATTAGACTGTAATACAGCTTTAAAAGCAAAATTAATTCTGATTTTCACACCACGAAAATGCAGCTTTATTTTCTATTCTTTTCTATTATGTCATAGGAAGCAACATTTTAAGAAAATATGCCTGGCTTCCATTTTGTGCATATGTAATTAGAGCCTGAAACAGTGAACAGAATATGATCGTTGTAGGTGACACAATGAAATTCAAGTTCCATATTTGTAACAATAACCTATACTGCAGATAATGCTTTCACATTAATGCATTTAAATTGTAGGTTTATCCATATTTTTTAAAAAAAAAAAGAATCCTGGAGTATAATGATTGAGCATCTGCATACTCATTGAGTGGATATATTTTCCAAGTTGCTGTAATGGACAAGGATGGTAAAAGCTTTTTTCTTACCACACCTAGAAAGACAATTGATGTAAATGAACCTGCACAAAAACATTGCTCTGTACTAAAGAGGCACCCCACCCACCTTTTAAGATATTTAATTTCACAAGTATCACAAATATAATACATATTAAGATGTATTTACAGTCAGTCATTAAAGCACCCTGCAGTAAATCCAGTAACTTGTGCTTTTTATTTATAGAGCATTTGGCCTGAAGGACAAGCAACATTTGTGCTTATAAATTCTGGCATCCCTGCAAAAACATGGTAACTCTTAGCCTGCTGGAAAAATAATGGAAATAACTAATAAGTAGAACTTCCCTGGCAGTTCATAACTAGTATTTGACATCCTAGCAGGAATTACTTTTCAATTTAATTTCCTTTGAACAGCATTTCCAAGTACAAACATTAATATAAAACTGGTCTCATTTCAAATGTATACCATCTTGTAAGCATAACCACACCATAAATTCTTTTTACTTTCTTCTAGTAATTCAGGCAAATACAGACTTTAATCTTGAAAGTAATCCCTGATTTAATCAATGTCCATTTTTGTAAGGTAAACGGGGCTTTTTTTTAAGCTTCATGTCAGGTATTCTAAGTAAAACTGAACTAAGCATACATAAACATGGCTTTTCAGTTTATTCAAGTATCATTAGTTGTATTTTCATAACATGCAAGAATCAAAGCCAAAGTTCAAACTGAGAAAAAAACCCCTCTTCTAAAGTAGAGCAGCACCATTATCACAACCTGTGAGCTATACAGAATTTCCCATCTACCTCACTTTACCTCTAGATTCTGACATTCCTGAGCTGAATTTGTAGGAAGACCGATCCATCTGATTTCCTTCTTCTCCTTTGAAATTATGTTCATTGCCATCAGGACATTAAGGGCATCATAAACTCTCCGTCTAATATTTTTCTGATCATAAGCCTGCTAAGAAAACAATGCAGCATTAATTACAACAAAATAATTAAAAAAGGAAATAAAGACTGAACACATCCTTTGTAGATATGTAGAAGATAAAAAGCCAAAATGTCAGTTCAAGTCAGAGTGGTATTAAAACATGATGCCTTCATCTGTGCTACTCCCTGAATACCACAGGAGTGTGTTTGCTTGCAAATGGAAGCTTCAGACCTGCTTGAAGCCTCTGTGTAGCAAATTCCCGTCATGGCAAGTCTGTTGAGTTGAAAAGCCTGACAAGACCACATATGGTGAGTAAAACAGTAGCCATTTTTAAAAGATAATTCTTTTGGCAGACTTCTCTATTTTGTTTACAATTTAGAGGGAGTTCAATTCTTCATTTTAATTCTCCATTTTTAAATATCAGAGGGTAAATCTTTGTATTTGGCTTCGAAGCAGTTACATAAGTGAAGAAGAGTACGGAGTACGGCAGGACAGTGCAGAAACAGAAGGAACAGAATTCCATGATAAACCAGACAATTTTGTAACGGTATAACAAATTTCAATACATATTTGCTTACCGAATCTGTAGCTAGGTGGCTGTTAGAATTTGTGAATTCTGATACCAGCTCATCAGCAACTTCGTTGTATGAAGTAGTTCCTTTACGTTGAACTTTTTCACATACTTTCATTGAAAAATGCCTCAGACCCTTCCCATTTTTATCTCCTTTTTTGCTTCGCTTACTGGAAGAAGAAAGTTAATTATTTTAATACACGGAATGTTAGTAAGCTACTTAGTTGCACAGCAAAAGGTCTAGCTTTTGCAACAGGCATCAGGACTCATGATATTATGTACTGCCTAAATGAAAAACAGAACACTGGGAGCCCTTTCCCCTTTCTCCGTGATTTCTACACTGATAGTATTTGAACACATGCTGCTGGGGCAGATGTTTAAAAAAATGGATTTGTAATTCATGTCCAGGTAGTTTCACAAAAGAACAGCCAAAAAAAGGGGGAAAACCTCACAGGGTGTTTATGTGCCTGGAAGTCAGATTTACAGGGAACTCTCATGTTTGTGCTTAAAACAGAAATGCTCAGACATTCCTATTTACAGTACAGCAAAAGACAGCTTAATTCTCTGAATGGCCAAGTTTAGTATCTGTGCTGTCATAGTTAAGACTGAGATACAAGAATCTCTTGTGGAGAGTAAGTTCACTGGTTTTTATGGTGCCAAATTAACAAGTGGCAACTTCAGGGTTATTTTCCATACACTTTCTTCCTCCAGAAAAGCAAGAGCTTAGATAATGGTAATAGAATAAACAGGAGCATTTGGTTTTATCACAGAAGCTAGATTTGGATGTGTATTTCAACAGAAGCCTTTAAAAAGCTCAGCTGTGTTGTGGTTTTTTTAATTACAGTTTTACAAGTTGGTTTGATAATATGTTTCAGGGAGATCTATTATTTTGCAGAAAAAGGCCTAGTTCTGTCAACAGTAACAAGCTAAGGAAAACATTAAAATACAAGAGTGCTTTTGAAAATTTTGAATATGTTTAAGAGAACATTGGGAAGAAGGGCAGAAGAAAAGGAAGAGTGGAAAGGAACACTGGAAGATTAAAAAAAACCCAACACTCCTAATCTTTATGCCATTACTCAACTTGAGAACCTGAGTAACCCCTGAAAGATAAACAAACCCACTCTGAATGCATTCAAGGTGTCAGAAGTAAAAGAAGAGATCATCTGTTTACAAGTATTTGTCACACTGAAAACTAGAACAGTCCCGTTTCTGAAGATGCATTGTGTTTTTCACAGATATGAAAATACAGTATCATCTGTAACAGCAAATGTATTTATCAGGCATGATAAAGCAAAGAGTAATTAATTATAACTACAAGGAATAACATACAAAATACCTTTTACATGGAGGAGTGAAAACCACTGAAAGTGGGAACTGGACACCCATCTCTCTGAAGGGCAAAGCTGAAGAAGTGAAACACATATGACCATATACATAAAATACATGTTCAGTAATACTCACCTTTCTGAAAAATCTGATTCGATAAATTCTCGAGTCCGTTTTCTGTCCCTAAGAAAAGACAATTCAAACTTAGATGAAAAATAACAGATATTTAGACCAATGTATTTGGGGCCTAGCTAGGTACTAATGTTTGTTGTTACAAGTTTACTGAAAAGGGAAAATAATGCACACACAGCTTGACAAAATTTGAGATGAGGTGGTTAGGACTTCAGAGGGTGTCTGAGCTCACTGCCAGACAAGTTCTATTCCTAGTTTTATCATGCTTTGACCACATGATTTTAGGGAAATCGCTTCATCTGAAACTATAGGAAGTGCTGATGTGAGCTAGATAACCAAGTTCCATCAAAAAGGAGAAGCTGGAGTCCTTGGAAAATTCCTATTTAGAATTCCTCCATGTGGAAGAAAAATGCCTTTAAACAGTGCATATATTTTCAGGACATTGAATGTTTTGGTATCTTTAAACAAAAAACAAGGTAAAACACTAAACATGTATTAGAGCTGATGCATATGAAGCTGAAGAGAGATACTCTGAAGAAGCAGGTGATGTGAATTTTGCACAGGAGTAGCAGTCACCAATCACTGGTTTCCTTCTTGTTCTGTTTATTAGCTACAACAAGCAGACTTCAGAAGTTGTATTTCTAAGTTGTCTTTTATTCTTGCAGCTGGCACAATGCATGTTCTTGAGAACTGTCGATAAATTACTTTGCGTTGTTACCTTTAAGTTTCAAAACCAGGGCTCACAGCAGATACTTACACAGCTAAAAACCTGACAGTGTTACGAAGCGCGCTGAACAAAACTGACAGATTTGAAGACCTGTGCCACGCAGTCAGCACGTGTTGGGCTGCGCCACCCAGCACCCACCAGCCCTCCTGCGCAGCAGGGCGGGCCTGCCGGCTTGGCCAGCCGCTGTCCATGGTGCTGACCCGCAACCTGCACCCCGGGGCTGAGCCTGGAGCCGCCCCGAGTGGGGGGCTGAGCCTGGAGCCGCCCCGAGTGGGGAGCCGCGCCTGGTCCGCGAGCCAGGCTGCCGGACAGAGCCCCGAGAACCGATATGCTCTAGTCTCATTTGATTTTGGGAACAATTTGGAATCTGCAAAGAGGAGTAAACAGTGGGTAAAGCAAGGAGTGTGGATTGCAGTCCTAAGGAACTGTCTTCGGCAAGGGCTCACCGCCTAGGTTCAGCAATACCACAGACCTCACCTCTGTTCTGCAGATGAAAATATGACCTGTTGTATGGACTTCTGCATGTATCAGTATTGACTGTCCAATCAGGAGAACATCTTGCTCCTTTTTATCTGTGAAACAATAGTTAGGCTCATTGGAAATACTGTGTCTAGATTTTGATGGTATACAAACAGAAGGATGGTGCTTCTCCTTGGCAGTGGTGGTTAATGCACTGCAACTAGGCTGACCTCTGGGTATCTCCATCACCTGGGTTGGATGAGGCTTCAGGAAGATCATGGGCGCTGATTCCCTGGTTTAGCAAGCTGTGAACAGACACTATAGCTTTTCCCTCCTCTATGTACTGAAAGAATTTCTGCCTGACCACCACATTTCACAAAATTTGCAGAAACAAAGCAATCTTTGACAACCCCTTTTTCAAATAAAATGAGAATGAAGTGGATTCAAAAGGCATTTGAGTTGGCTCAGCTGGCCATGGAGTTTATTGACTCTATGGTGGGAATATAATGACTGGGAAGTACAAGCCTGTGACAGTCCTTGCTTACAGCATGGAACGAAGAAAGTCAAGGTACAAACATTATACTCTCATTTCTGCTGCTTCCTAGATGCCCCATCTTCCCACCTCTAAAGCTGTGAAGGTACTACTGACATTCATCACCTGTTTAGAAAAATTAACCCAGATATGGAAATAAATTACTTTTTAACTTTCAGAGGCAAAGCACTACATGTCTTGAGACAAGTAAGCTCAGCAGTACTGGTACTAACAAAAAAAAAAAATATCGTGAAACCCTGTAAAGACCAGATTTCCTTAGAAGAGATAACTGTGTTACTATGGAGGACCTCAGAATCCCATGAAAACTTGTTGCTACTGTAAAATAGTAATAAAAATACAACATTGTTGTTAAAAATTTTCTATTAGAGCTTTATTCTTAAATGTCTCTTGAAGTGCTTTTGACTGTCTCCCCCCCTGTTGGCTCCTGCTGATACACTCAACAGCAAAGCTGCTTGGATATACCATGAACTTATGAAAAAAATAAAGGCTTCTTTTAACAAGACTCACGAATTTGTGACTCTCCATTTTCACAAAGAAATAGACACTGACATAAACCAAAATTAAAACAGGCAGTGAAGTGACCAGTGCTTGTATGTCTACATTTACATGCTTCAGATATCAGAAGTGCACAACAGGTTGAAGAGTATACTCCTTTTAGTTATGCAAGAACTAGAAGCTGTAAGCCAACATACAGACACAGCAGTATAAATAAAGGAAGAAATCAGAACAGATCCTCAAACATCTTTAAATAAAACAAAAATCTTACCCTGGGACCCAGCCAGAAGCTTCTGTTATGTGTGTCTGTGTGACCATTGTTGGAGCTGGGTTATATGCACTCCCAATCAGAACACTCCCTGAATTGGTCAGTCTTTGTGATGTGCTTATGATCTATGAAATTGGGAAATAAAAAACACAGCTCTCTTAAGAAAAGAGCGATTACCACAAATAAAAACACAGCTCTTGAAAAAACAGATATTGCCACCCAAAATTCTTAATAAGCATGGTACTAAGAAAAAACTAACAATTCTGTACCAGATGCAAGTTGCAATCAAAATATACAGAAGAGATGTCATCAGAAGATCCTCACACATGTAAGTAATTACAGTGCTGTTTTCTACTAATTGTACCATATTACTGTATTATTTATATGAACAAGACCTATACAAACAGAAATAATTACTATGGCAGACAGGATCTGTACCTACATACATACATCTTGTTTCTTCAAGACTACAACTAGGCAACAAGCCAAATATTGATCATTGTAATCAATAAAGCCTCCTTTCAAATGGATCTGTCTCCTCCAATTGCCTGTCTTTGGTACCAAAGACGATCTGAGCTGCAGACAAATTATTCCCTGCAGTTTCTAGCACTCACAACATCTCAAGGCATTTCAGCAAGCTAATAATACAACACTGTACCTATGGAATTAAATGTAAAGTCTGCACAGTATAGATAGAATTTACATTTATTCAAACCTGATGAAATTGTATCCACAGTGGTTGTTAACACTAAGACACCTGGTCTCAACTTTTAAATCACATCTAAGTTCATTCTTTAAAGTCTGTCACCAGAAGAATTTAGGTAGTATTTAAAAACGAAACTGTATAGTTAGTCTTTAAAATAAAACATGTTAAATTATTTTTATTCCAGTATGGTAAGATTCATGCCAAAGCTTCTTGGACAATGTTTTTTACTCATATACCTTATTTTGCTTTTCTAAACTTTATTTTACTTTATTTGCTAGTGACATATTAAACTTTGTACTTTCTTTTACTACTTAACTTACCTAACACCTGTGTAAGTATACGGCAGATACTTTGTTTGATATCCATCAATATTGTTTAAACAAATAGAAAAAATGGTATCTGAAGAGTTTCTCATTTCCTCAGCTCACTGAGCATTACATTACATCCCTCCTGTCACAACCCTGACACCACACTGTGATTACATATAAGTATTTTTTTATCTTAAAGACTTAAATTTATCTTACTTATTTTTGCAAGGGGATAGCTTGACAGAAACAACCGAAACCAGAAATTTAGAAAAACCAAAGCACAGCTACAAGTTAAGATATTTACTGGTTGATACTGGAGAACAAAAGATCCCTGGCTGGCTGCTTTACACACTGCATGCAGGCACAGTAAAGATAGCAACTTTTATCAACTTACTGCTACATTGGCTTAAAGCCAGAAACACTTTGTGATAGAATGATTAAGTTTTAAAAAGCTGCCTTAGTTTCAGCACTGGTGTAACACCAGTACGTAAGTGAGAATCAGTAATGCAGTATTTCAATTAAACATCAATCCTACCCAGTAACTTTTAATATCAATTTCTTGCAACACTATAAATAACGCTTATTTGCAGTAAGCATATGGTTCTGCCAGCATACAGCAGACACATGCCACAGAGAAAAGATTTTAAATATTTTGCACACTGAAATTTCACCACATTCCGCCCTCTCTTAGGTTTCGCATGGCTCTCCTGATGTCGTGTAAATCACAGCTCAAATGTGTCATAAAAGGAGTATTTTATATCCAATCTCATCATTTTCTTGTGACAACTGCTATACTAAAGCGAGGTGGCAAAATCATGCTGGGGTATTTCCGAGCCTGACAGTCTGGTCTCTCTCTGTCCCTCGATGCCACCTGGTGGAGGGGATGGCAGCCAGGCTGCTGTGCCGGGCACCCACAGACTGGCCTTGCCCAGCCACAAAATCCACGGTGAGTTCTTGGATGCAGGGACACAGCTGTCACCAAGTATGCAAATCAGTGTTATTTCAGAGTCCCATTTAAATTTACTACTGAATGCTTGCTTTCACAAAAAAACACTACGCTGAGTATTTTTAGAGGACTAATTCCATCTTCTCTTAACAGCAAACGTTTTTCCAGTGTGCCTGAAGTAACCCCATAAATCCAGTCCATAGCATAAAACAGAAAAAGAAAACCTCACCCTAATTTGACAAACAGAGCATCCATAGGATGTGTTAAATCCCTGTAAATAAGCACTAACATTTTATCAATAATACGTATGCTGTTAAATTTACGCCTACAGACTGCATCTAAAGAAATTGCAACAAACACCCATACACAAGAATCCAGCCTGCAAATTGTGCCAACTTCTTGGTTTGCACAGCCATACCCCAAGAGATTCAGGCCGCTGGTCACCATTTAGCCATCAGCCCACTCCACTGATCCTGGGGGCTGTCTGCTGCTTTGAAGGACTTGGAGCAGCCACAGTGGTTAAATAAAGCCAAAAACCCCTCACGGCAGCAGGATGTTCCTAACACAGGTGAGATACCGAAGGAGTGCCAACATTCCCACTGTTAAGAACTTGCAAGCAATCTCTTTTAAATGGTCTGGGATGCAACACAGCCATATGCTGGATGTCTTAGGAGGCCTGTGTTAATGGCTATTTAATAAGAAAATGTTTTCTGAATATAGATCTATCCTTGCAAAACAGCAGAATAAGATAATTTTAAAAATTAAATAGAGTAAAAATGAAAATGTGTGTCTCACCATGCAGTAGCTTTTGCAACTTCTACCTGCTATAGAACCTAAACTGTAACCAAAAGCAGGGCCTTGAGAAGTCACTCATAAGAGTAGGAACTGCATTAACTGACTGCTCTCCCCTGTTCTTGGCTATTATTTATTGCACTCACAAAATGCATCTTTTGAACTATTCCAGTGAAATGCTACAGGACACATGCTCTAGCGATGCGTGCATCAGCACTGATGCCTGGAGGAACACTTCTCTGGTAGGCAGCCTGTGGCCAGTACATCAGCTGGAGAGCTCTACACATGGAGAATGCAGCTCAGGGGGTGGCTGTAATACCAGGGCCCATCTGTCCAACTAGGATGAAAGCCACTGAAGAACAGCAGTAACTGCTGATGTGAAAAAGACCCACCATGATTATTTATAGAACACATTGAATGGTTCTTGTAGTCAGGCTAAGCACTTGGCAACTAGGCATCAAGTTACCAGAAACAGTTCACTGCATTGCCCATTCAGTTTTTTGGCTGCCATAAACAAAAAAATTTGTCTCAAAACTGGATCCAAAAATCCCTGAAACAGCAATATACACTCATATACAGTTATCATTGACAGGAAAACACAGTTTTAAGAAGAGTAGTTTCAACAAGTTAAATCTCTAGCAACACATTCAAGACATTTGTCCTTGGCAATGATGAAGATATACCGGTGAGAACATGACTCAAAATATTCAGAGTATCAATAACATTCTTAAGATTTAATTTTTTTTTTGTTAATACGCTTTTGAATAATAGTTAAAATGTCAACTGGTAAAGGTGTTTCAATTTCTGTTCAAAGGCAGGAAGACAGGTATCCCCTAAGGCCACGTACAAGGTTGTTGCTGGGAGAGGCAGTTCTGGCGTGCCAAGCTTGCTTACCCGCATGTCATCACCCTTCCACCCAAGTGGGGCACTTCAGCAGCCTCTGCCACTGAGGCAGGAAGCAGCAAGTTCCTAGCACTGTTCACATCTTTGTTTTTCATGTTTCCATATTACATCAACAGGAAGTCACACTGCTAGTTACACAAGCTGGCATTACCAGAGTTGCATAACTTACCATTTGGGGTCCAACATTCACATTGATTGGTCCTAAGGTTTTTGGCAAAATCTTAGTTGGGGAGTTGGTGCTGGAAACTGGCAATGTGATTACTGAAATATTACCTAAAGAGAGTAGTAAAAAGAGAGTTTTTAATTACTTCCTTAGTAACCTCTAAATAATGCTTTGGTAAATTCTCACATCATTTTAATGTTCTGGAATCAGGTTAGCTTTTTTGTCTTGTATGCTGCAAACACACCCTCACGTAACAGCCTCTAGACAGTTTAGCAGATGTCAAAAGGACACATCATAGAACTACACCTTCACTATTTTACCTTTAAAATTATGTTTTAGTATTTTCTTTCCAGAAACAATTTCTTCTTGCCTAAGACAAAGAGCACACAGCCTGACATACCTCAGCATTAAAAGTTAAAATTAATGTAAGACAGCATACAAATATGTATCCATGTATCTTCACATCCTTAACCATTCCTCATCTGACTATAAAGTATTCTGTAAAAATCAGTGAAGTAAGCCTATCACAGCTTGTCAATCACTACAGAGATGGAGTAAATGATGCCTTTACAACCTACCTAAAGTAACAGAGCAGGCAGCTGGATGTCCAGCCAACCATGCCATCTTTAACGCACCATGTTCTCATCCCAAGACATTTATCATCTTTGTGATTCTGGACAGCTTGCAGAGATAACTCATCCTGCCTTCACACAAAGAAGCACAGCTCTATGCTGAGAGCCTCGCAAGTGCTGCTGCTCCTCCTCTATTCCAAATCATATCTGTAATCTTGATTATTCAGACTTAATGTCTGAATCAAAACTGTCATGCAGCACCACCATTAGCTCATGAGTGTTCAAACTGTTGTACACAAGCCACTCAAAGCGGTGAACACATGTATCTATTGACATTGTGGCAGCAGCAGCTCCTGTCTCTGACAGTTCCAAAGCAAGAGAGCTGGGAACCGAATGATCACATACCTCCCCCCGTTCTTACACACAGCCTTATTCAAAATGGGGAAATGATAGTGGTGGGTCTGGAAGCAGAATCAAATACAAGGAAAAGCTGCCACTGCCTCATAACCCAGACTCAGCTTGGGTCTACCTGGGTTCATGAGCCATAAGGACAAGGATTGGCTTCTGAAGAGCTACTTACACTCTCTGGTGTTTCTCAGACAGAAACTGAAGGCATCCAAGGTGACAGGTTCCTTCAGAACAGCGCAGAAACCAGCCCTCAGCACCACCCTGCCCCGCCCTCCTCCCACAGAAGCTGGTCAGCATTCAGCTTAGCCCAGATGGTCCCAAGCTCACTCAGTGGTGTTTGACATCTCTGTTCCCTGGTCTCCTCATATAACTTGCTCTACTCCACTGCCCACTTTCCTCTTCTCTCCTGGTCCTGAAACATGGTCTTTTTTAAAAAATATTTTTTTAGTACACGTGTGTTCTGCCAGTAGGTAGCTGGAAAATCATAAATTCAACATATAACTTCTCTGTAATACAAAGCAGAAGCCACAAAATTGAGAGAAAAATAATACTTGAAAAAGGATCTTCTGTAGCTACAGTGCAGAAGTAGAAAAGATGTAGACATACACAAAGTCTCACCTTTATAAAAAATGAAGAGAGGTGTGAGAAATATTTACAATTTGAGACAATGATGTTCTAATGTTCTGTGTAAATTCCTTTGGCATCTGGAGTAACACTACTACTTAATCTCCCAAAAGGCAGATCAGTATCTGAGAACATCTTCAGAAGAAGCTTGCTTCTTCTCTATTCAATAAATTGAATAATTTATTCAGTCACCTAACTAACCTTACAAAACCCACACCCCTGGAACCCCACCCCCACAGTAAATCCTTGCTCTATTATGAAACACCTTTTGTGAAGTAGTGCCAGAAGAGTGCACAAGACAACAGTAATTCATCATTTACATACACTGTGTTCCCATTTTGAGCTCAAAATAGTTCTCTAAACTGGCCAGCTACTTGTCAGTTTTATTTTTGCTGCAGGATTTTGCCTAGGATTTGCTAAACTGTGCTAGCATATTCTCATCAAAACCTAGTCTCCTCTCATTACAGGCTGGTGTCATCAGTGATGTGCCTGTCACTTCCCAGGACTGCTGTAGAAATCTTCCTCTTTTCTGCTGCAGCTGAAACTTTTGACCCCTTTTTCTCCAATATCAGCTCTCATGCTATTTCTCCTTATTTATTTATTTTCCCTGATAAGAAAAGAGACAAGTAACTTTCTCTGGTGCCCACAACATAAGGTCACATGGCAAAATGCAGTAAAATTCTGAAATGTCAGCATTTGGCTTACACTTCTCTCACCACCAGGTAAAATCACAGTCATCTCCAGAGACACTTCCTGGCCTGCAAGAGCCATCATGTTTCACACTGTAAGATTGAGCCATGTCAGACTTGCTGTACAGTACAGTTAGCACTGGTGGTGTACAGCCAGATGTACACATCTGGCCGCTGTCCCACAGCAGTCGCTGCACACACAGTTGGTTTCTTTCTCAACATGCCGCATGGAGATTGTGATCTATTTGCACTGGCTATAGTTTTTAACATATGTATGTATGTACTCCCCTGTCGCGCACACATGCAGACTCTCTGAAAGCTGTAGTTTAAAAATACAATACCCATGACCAAAGCCACACACAACCACCAGACTTACTGTAGCAGCCCTGGAAAAAAAACACTAATTAAGAGCTACTGCTGCACCATTCCTCCATTTACAAGGCTACCTGGATAAACGTATACGATCACCACTAGGGTAACTTTAGTAACTAAAAAGGTTGTTCAAATTACTTGATCCTGATTTTAAAAAGAAAGTCTCTTACATATACCATATGTTTAAAAGTCTTTCTGGCTAGAGTTATCATCAGAGTAAGAAAGATCTTAATCGTCTAGTCCTTACACAAAATCTGCCCTGTTTGGCAGCAGCAGTGTCAAAATGATCTCAAGAGTTAATCAAGTTTTAAAGAAATATTTCCCTGCCTTTGCCCTTCCTTTTAAATTTCTTTACAGGTAAATATAAATATGTGAATATGTAGACTTTTAAACACGGATAGGATGGAAAAGGACCTGTTTCTTTTTATGAGTGAGGTCTCTCTCATCCACCATAGACAGAAGAGCAATGAAAATTTTCACAAAAAGAAGTCATTCTGTCAGCAGTTGAAAAAAAATAGTAAACAAAAAGGTTTACCACTTACAAATAAAATACGCCCTCCCTCCTCTTTTCTTCTTTTCCAAAATAGTGTCATAGTCCAGATATTCATGTGACCTCAGCTGCTCCAAATTCAATGGTGGAAATACCACCTTCCCATCTCTTTTCACAGGCAACATGATAATTGGTTCAGTTAGTTGCTGCAAAAAGTTAATGCATTTCCAAACAGATCACATCAGCACCCTAACCTGAAGAAACAGATTTTGCAGTCAGTATCACCAGCGTCACTACTCTTCTCTAACCAAAGAGAAATCCAAGTTCCAAGAGCATCCCATCCCACCTGTGGCCCTCATGCAGCGGCAGCCCAGGTCCATGGGACAGAGCTGCTACTGAAGGACCTGAAGCTGGCCAGGCCCAGTCCCAGCACAATAAAAACATCACCACAAACTGGAATCTGCCAACACCGGAGAGCAGGCACTTGCTTGCTAAGATGACTAGCTGTATTTTACACCAAATTTTCAAGATTAGTGCACCTCTGTTTGCTGAAGAGCTGGTAATTAAGTTTTGAAGGCAAGGTAGTATCACAAAACGGCATCAACAGGAACAATCTCTTGTTTTAAGACTCTCAAGTCTTATTTATAAAACAGCATAGAAAAAGTAGGAGGAAGTAGATGTCCACTGTTTGTGGATCATCTAAAAATATTCAATAGATTTCTGTATTCAACTTAAAGCAGAAATATCACCAAACTAATTATATATACTTGATCATACAGTAATTGCAAAGGCTTTAAACACTATCAAATTCCAAATAAATGGCAAGTCTTAGTAACGCCCATCATTTGGGAACAAAAAAAGATTACACTGATTTATGTTCCACTGAAAAACAGCAGTGCATACAGTGATAAGCTGAACACAATGAGACCCATCAGCCTCCTAGTCACGGTAATCTTACTGCATGGATGAAAGAGGTCAGCAGAGATGGATCAAACTAGAATGATTTGTATAATAATACTCAATTCTTATATAATGTTTCTTGGCAGTACTTTCAAAGCACAAAGGTCAGTGTCATTATTATTCCCATTCTACCTATGGGAAACAGAGCACATGGGAAAGAAACCCACTTAAAACTCTCACAGAGAGGCTTTAACAGCAATATATATAAAACTATCACAAACTGAGCATGCTCGTCACTGATGCACATTCAAAATAACAATCTGCCAGTGGACATATGTTTCTCTTAGAACAAAAGCACCTTGCTTCTACATAAATTATTCTTCCATCCCTCAGTCACCACTATGGTTGTTTCTCATGGAGAGAAACCACTGTTACTATTCCATGTTTAGAAAAACATTATCACTACATAACTATTATTCTTCCTGGCATTTGCAAAATATTTTTACTTGCACGCACAAAGAAAGTCAATTTAAACGATCTTCAGCTTCAAGCCGTCACAAAGTGAAGTTACTCATGTTTATGTACACATATGCTCACATGCATACACTAACTAACCATTCCACAAGACTTTAAATTGTTAATGTGGCATCCTAAATAGCTTAACTTCACACAAAGATGGACCCCTATACAAGTATGAAGCTAAAGAGGTTGTAGTGATTTTTTTCCTGTATAACTAAATCTGTTAGGTCTGCAGCTTAGTTGTAAAGATAATCAGAAACAATGTCAACTGGAGAATCTATAGAATCTGTCACAGCCAGTTTGAAGGAAACCGTAGCTGATGGGAAGCACAGACCAACCAGCTGGCGTCACACACAATGCGTACATAACAAAAAAAGTATTTGAATTTTTAGACAAAACACCAGAGAAGTGCTAGTAGTTTTGATTTCATATTCAGAGCTCTGAAACAGACATCCACGTTTTTTAAAGTGTATCAATGAACAGCCATTTTAAACAATACAGCCTATGACTTGACCGTAATGGTAAAAATCCCCAGTTCAGTTGTGAAATACCAGAAGTCCATTAAGATATTTTGCAATAACATGTGATGTGACCTCATGGTCCTCTGTTGCACTAAATCATAAACTGATGTCCAAGACCAGGATACAGTATTATAAATGCATCAAGAAAACATGAATTATTAACATGCTGTTAGTATGCATATATTTTCTTGGTACATTTCTTCATTTATTTATTGCACAAACTTAATAGACTACAAACTTAACTTTAAAAATTCCATAGTCTGTAGAAGCACATACATATCTAGAAATAATGAAATGCGAGAGATCTGTAGAAAATAAAAACCAAAATGGAGCAGACAGCATTTCAGTGTACTTCAGGCTCACACTGACCTGTACATTTTCAGTCTTTTACTGTTCAATTTAAGACAAATTTACAGGAGTTAACAGTTGTGTGAATCTCAAAGTAACAAGTGTAGGCCTACTGATAACCAACTCTGTTGTCCTGATCATTTTAGCAGATTTCTTCAAGTACACAATGAACTCCCAACACTCCTCAGGCCTTGAGCTGGAACCCCCTAAGGCCCTGGTGAGATACTCAGCATGCTGCCACTAAAGTTTTTTTATGTAGGATTCATAACTAATGCTCATTCCTGCCCACAAGCCAGCACAGCCACAGCTATGGCTATGCAGTAAACCTGCCTTCTTTTCCTTTGGCAAGGGGGAACAATGGGTATTTTTCAGCTGAGTATGTTCCCAGGTGCAGTGAACTGCTCAGTCACCTAATACAGCTATGCTGGCACTAAGTAAAAGAAAATGTTTAAAAGCAGCTGTGAGGTGACCAGAGCCAACTTAACTGCATCTTCTCTTGCCAGAGAAGATGTCTATCAAAGCAAGCAAAAGGTTACATCACAAGGAAATGCAGAAAGTGGTAAATAAATTAATTTTTAAAAAGAAAAAAGAGAGACACTTGCCTTACTGCTTCCATTACAGTAGCATAGGCATATGGCACTCCTGCGCCTTGAGAAATTTCTAAAATGTCAGTCCTATCAGGAGTTAGTAAAAACTAGGTACTGCATTAAAAAAGACATATTGAGACAAAGTTCATTTTGCATTAGAAGTGAAGATTTGCATCTAAAGCAATCTGAATTGCAATTTGATCTGATTAAGGGATCCTCCCCCATGGAGCATGCTGCAAGAATGGTAGTCTAGAGCCAGAGTTCCTTTTCCCTCCACAGCAATAAATAGAGAACACCATGTAAATTCACAGAATTTAAGAATACAGTAACAAAAAAGTATTAACTAAGAACACTCCGATTCACAAAAACTATTGTGTTAGTCTATGTTATACATTTTGAGAATCAAATATTCACTCATATTTAACCAGGTGAAAACTGTCACTTCTTTCTTCAACACTTTATTAATAAACTAATAACTGTCAACTCAGTTGGTAGACAAAAGTGGATCAGTACCCAGTGTCTTCACTTGGATACAGACACACTGGGTCAGCCAACAGATTTTGTTTAGGAGGCAAACAGAATGGTTAACCTGTAAAATATATTCATTTTTTATGTTCATAAAATTTCTACTGATTTTGCCGCTGGTTTTGTTTTAACTGTAATAATTTTGCTCAAACCCCAACTTCTCAAGTTCATTAAAACATTAACTCATATCTAAAGCTCCCTGCCCAACCTTAAACTAACTATTCTTGGTAAAATACGTACTTAACAAGCAAAGTTACAAGAATCTGCAGATAGAATCACAGAAAGTCAGGAGAGACCTCTGGAGGTCATCTTGTCCCACCCCCCTGTTTAAGCAGGGCCAGACAGAGCTGGCTGCCCAGGACCATGTCCAGATGGCTTCTGAGTATCTCCAAGGAAGGAGACCCCAGAACCTCTCTGGGCAACTGATGCCAGTGCTCAGTCACCTTCACAGTAAAAAAAAAAAGTGCTTCCTGATGTTCAGAGAAAACCTCCTGTGTGTCAGTCTGTGCCTATGGCCTCTGGTCCTGTCACTGGGGACCACTGAAAAGACTGTGGCTCCATCCTCTGGGCACCCTCCCTTCAGGTGTCTGTATACATTGGTAAGTTCTGCCCTGAGCCTTCTCTTCTCCAGGCTATGGTCCCTGCTCTCTCAGTCTTTCCTTGCATGAGAGATGTTCCAGTCCCTTCACGATCTTAATGGCCCTTGGCTAGACTCTCGCACTATGTGTCTGTCACTGGGGAGCCCCGTAACTGGGCCCAGTGGTCCAGGAGTGGCCTCACCGGTGCTGAGTGGAGGTGAAGGGTCACCTCCCTCAACCTGCTGTCAACACTCCTCCACATGCAGCCCGGGTCACCATTAGCCTTCCTGGTGGCAAGGGCCGGCTGCTGGCTCATGGTCACCTTTCTCCCCACCAGCAGTCCCAGGTCCCGTTCTGCAGAGCCCGAGGCAGTACTGGTGCAGGGGCCGTTCCCCCCGCGATGAGCTTCTCCAGGCTGTGGCGGTTCCCGCGCCGGCAGCACAGCCCTCTGCCCTACCACACACAGTGCGGGCATTTTAAGTGCACGTCCCCCGGGGCGCTGTAAACACTCCCCGCTCCCGCCACCCGAGTTCCGTCAGGAGCTCGGCTTCTGCGCTCGCCTCCCCTCCTCAGGGGCGGCACCGCCCCGCCCCTGCGAGGCGCTAACGCCGCCGCCAAGAGCCCCGTGTGGAGTTTAACCCCGGGAAGACAGAGCACGGCGGGGGGCGGCCGGGCCGCTCCGCCGCCTCCCCCTTCCCACGCGTGCGGCTCCAACAGCGTCATCCGCGCCGAGATTCCTAAATTTAAACGGGCAGTTCTAGTCCCGCCAGCCCTGCGCTGCAGTACGGTCACGGCAGCAGCGCCGCGACATCGAAGGAGTTGAAGAAGATTTTGCTGAGGCTGCAGAGCCTCCGGGCAGGACAGGTCAGTGTCGAGGGCGCAAAGCGGCCACGAACGCGGCCCCGGCGGCAGCCGGCGCGGCCCGGAGCTCCGGACGGGCGCTTTGCCGGAGCAGGACCGGCAGCGGGGGGCAGCTGGAGAGTCGCGTTCTGCCCTCCCGGGGGGCAGCCGTGCCTCCTCTGCCCCAGGCACCACCCTCTGCGCGTTCTGCAGAACTGCACAGATCAAGTAGAAATAAATCTTTTACATCTGCACTTGCTTTCCATTGTGGAGTTCTCTGGTTATCTTGTTTTGTTCAAAAGAATCTTCAGGACACGCTGTCCCTTCACCTGTCAGTGCTCATTTCCAGTGTGTTGAATTCAGTGTGCTCACCTGAGAGCACCACATCTCACTGAATTTACAGCTGAGAAGCAGCTTGCTGCTTTGACTACTGAAATGACTTTGCAAGTAGTATCTGATTGCAAACCTTGATTTTATTACAGTGCTTCATACCTATGCAACTCTAACGCTCAGCAGACCAGGCAGCCTTGGCACTACTCCTTGAACTAGAATGGAGCCCTCAAAGCCGTGGGCATCTCTGTGGATGCACAGGGGGCAGGAGAGGCAGCTTTACAGGGCAAGTGGCCAAGTGGTAATACAGACATGTCCTCTGCTTGGAATCAGTGGGAAAGGATTTGATTTTCCATTCTTATAATATATATGAACAGAATTACAAAACTGGAACTGTTTAACTTCCTGACTGCGAATGTTTCCCAGATTAAATTTTAAATTCTCCTGCTTACACATGCAACTTTTCAACATGAACTCTACACTATGTCTGATTTAATTCACCCACAGCTTGAAACAATCACCCCAAAACCATAACTGAACCATCATTATCCAACTCACAAACCTAATTATACCTGTTTAAGAAATAGTTTGAACTGTTATACTTAATTTTAACAGAACAGCCCAACTCCACAAAGACAAATTGCCACTTACACCAGGATTTTGCCTAAGTAATGGAGTATCTTAGTTGTCAAAAACTTGTTAGGCACCAAAGTTCTGCCTACCCTCAGGAGTGTGTCAAGTCTTGTTAGCATGGAGCACACCAGGAGTTTCTCCCAACAGGCACGATTCATGACAAAAGCACTAGAACACCTAATACACACATACAGATCTGTCCCCAAGGCTAAGAAAAGCAACAAACATCTGTTATCCAGAACATGTGAGGAAGCAACCTTTTGCATTCAGTAACCCAAGAGCATTCACTGAAGAATAAGAACCAGGGCCAATTTTTCCTGTCTGAGAGAATTTAAAAAGCTGGTCTCCTACAGAAATAGTTTTAATCACTAGCCCGCCAGGTAGTTTCTGATAAGGAAATGAAGCATAGTCAGCCCAGCTTGCCATAGCTGAACAATTCAAACTGTAACAGTAAGAATATACTATGTCAAAGACTGAGAATGACTTTCGGAAAGGAGATACCCAGACAGTGCTGTGTGGACTACTTAAAATATTTTACCCAATGACCGTCCTTGCAACAAGCAGTCCCTGGCATTAGGCAAGTAACCTGGCCACTAGTTAGCCATCTGCATGTGGCATTCCCTCTCAGATACAATGAGTGTTCATTTCAAGCAAAGGAAACAAGCTCCAAGTGGAAATCCTTTAGCCAAAAGAGCCTGTTGCCCATGAGTTAAAGGTAATAAATATAGGAAAGTAAATTGTCTGCTGAACGGGAATTGTTCACTAAACAAAGCAAACAGCATTCTGAGTTAATGGTCTGCTGAGCATTGTGGTATTTCTACTAGGCACACCTAGAAAGAAAAATCTAGTTCCCTTCAGAATTAAGCAGTAAGTTTTTTTATGAGGATTACAAATTTGGATGTATGTGCCTTGATTTTGCATTTATCACATTGAAAGCATCAATTCCTTAGTAAATCCGTATTGCATTTAGATACACCAGGTCCTAGAAATGCTTTTTTTTCCCCACACATCATCTATACAAGGAACAAAAAAAATAGTGAAAGTATTCTAAAAACCCTAAATCAAAAAAGCTACAGCAAGAAGACCACAGTTTTTACTATCAAACACAGGAAACAAGCAAGTAATAAGAAAACTGAACCCCCAAATAAACCAGACAACCTGTCCACCTATTTAGAAATAGTAATTCAGATCTAAAAATTGGCAAAAGTGACACGGCAGTACTTTAAGACTTACAGATTAGATTGCAATACCTAAGCAGTCTGTGACCATTAACTTTTCCTGCAGCAAAATAAACCTGGAAAATATGCAGAGGTTGTGCATGGACACTACAGGTCATGGTGGGAAAGATAAATGAAGCCTGATCAAACACACTGGAACAGCAGCAACAGTTACTACTGCTTCAGATGGTTCAAGGGAAAGACTCGGGGAGAAAAGAGATTTTGAAATTCAAGCCTGTGAATGGAAAAAAAGCAGAGAAAGTAATTTTAGAGCACAGGGGTCAAGTGATTACCTGTTTTGATTACATATTTTTAGTGTGAAAAAGACAAAAAATTTCCCCTACATAATTATATCTAGTGGTGCTGTGTTACAGAATGAGACTGCAGCTATGTGAGTACAGAAAGAGCAACAGCTGATTTTGGGAAATCTTTCAAGACATTCTCCTGCAGTTTGAAACAGCATCCTCAGAGCCAGGCTTCAGTCTATTGTTATTAAGCAAAGTGGCAGAGCAGTGGGTTTACTTACAACAGTCTAGCATTCTTCAAAATTAAACCAAGTAAAACGAGGATTACACAATAGATTTCATAGTATAATAAAAGATCAAGAGTTCATTAAAAAACCCAAGAAGATAAATAAAACTTGCAAGATTTTTCTATGTGCTCATGGCTCAGGACTGGAATCTGAAGTGTTCCTTTAATGCAAGACTGGTACTAAATTAGTATGTTTGTGCTAGATACAGACAACAAACACAAACCACAAATAATTATCTTTTTGGAAAGAAAAAAATTAAATGCAACTTTTCTAAATAAAAACTTATAGCACTTGAAATCTGATGCTTTCAAGAAGATCCTTATTTGAGCAACTGGCCTCTCTCTTTTGCTCTTTAACATATTATAAAATCCACCATGCTTCAGTCTAAGAACACTGTGAAGTCACATTATGAACAGGCCCAGATATGGAGCAATAAATTGCCTTTATTTTTACTATAGCAAATAAATTAACTTAAATAATGGATAAACAAATAAAAACTGTATTCATTAGGAAGTTCACAAAGCCCTGTTAAGAGACAGTAGATCTGAATGCCTGTTTGGAGTTTCTTCCTTTCTCCTCGATTTCCAGAGTTCAACAGTGGACATGCCAGAAGTAAGTAAAGGATACTTCAGACTGAAAGTACGAGACAGCTTAGATACCGGTATGCAAGTTTTTCCAGCTTTTATGGAATATTTGATTCTCCAAGAAGAATAAGCCAGTGTGAACAAGATATTATATCTCAACAGAGATGTCGGTGATTTTTAATTATACCTCAAGGTTAAAAAAAAGTCATTACAGCATAACATTTTAGAAAGTGCACAAGAATGGAGGTAAATAATGCATTTATCATCCCAGAAAAGAAAACCACAATAAAGACCGGGATAAGGATGACTGAGTTATTACTACTAACAGTACTGTCCTATATACCAATTTGGTTATTCTCTGAACAAATCAACTGCTTGTCTCACAGAAATTATTTGAAAATGCTGAAAAGACTTATGTCTTTTTCCCTAGTATCATGACACAATAATCAAAAAATAATGAAACATGAAGGGCAATTATCTCACCAGTGTACAATAAATTATCAAAGGCCTAAAATCAGTCTGTCATGTTCTGCACAGTTTAGAAAACTAGGAAGATACTGTATCTCTAGCCATTTTCTGTTTAGACCTTCTCATGTTTCCAGACTCTGAAGTCTGATACACCTAAACTGTTGTGATGAACCAAAAAATCATTCTTCCAGCTAGTACATGCATTTGTTTACTGCAGTGGATAATAGCAAAACAGTATTTACTTAGAAAGGTTGATCAAAGTAGTTTCCTGAACTGTAAATCCTGAAGTTTTCTAATACTGGTAAGTGGGGTTGCAGTTTTCTTTTCCTGGAATCCTATAGCAGTTCTGACTGCCAACACCCTGCCTTAGAGTCAGAACTGATAAATCTAAAAATGCTAAGATGAAACAGGATAGGACAAAATATAATTATTATTGTAAATCACCCAGAATGCTTATAAAAGTACCCTAATATATCACTGACCATGAAGTTATGCTTAACTTTCTCTCCCATTTGGACTACAACAGTGTGGGAACTTTAAGGATGGTGTGGAAATGAGGAGATTCAGCACATGATTCACCATCAAGGAAAGAAAAAAAAAGGGCTTATTTTATTCTCTAATTATTTTTACTACACTCTCTTTTCCCCTCTGAAAACCTGAAGATCTTACAAATCTTTGCTATTGACACTTGCATGCCAGTAATAAAACATCTACCAGTGTGGATGTATGAAATACATTTTGAACATATAAATTCCGAGTCTCCCAGAACTGAACCAACTATATGCAGTGAAATCAGCAATAATACTAATTTTGTAAATATAAGAGAGAAATAAGTCTTAATGTATGCTTCTTTTCTATGTATACAAATAGAACTCTCTTACCTTTTGTTGGACTCTGGTTCTGATCTATAAATCCTTTCAGGTCTCCATTTGTGGAAGTCACACCAACCTGAACAAAACATTTTGAAGTCTTTAAATATGATAAATCTTTCTATGTTTTCTAGTATGCAACTAATTTACATGTTAAAATGTACTGTGTGTATAAAATACAGTATTATTAAAGTCATCTGTTCTGCATTTCTGAAACACATAATCCTATGGATAGTAGAGTCTAACAAGAGCATGAAATTAAAGGCAAAGGATCCAAGACATTTACTGTGTATATATGAAGACAAACTCTAATTTTAACTAAGTTCCTACCTAAAAAACCCCTAAATGTTCTGATACTGTACTACACATGACCCAAGCAGCACATTCTGGCTATTATGGTGTAAGTCACTGTGCTCTCCATGTTAAACATAGCAGCTGTCACCAATAACAGCAGAGATCTGCCTGCTGTCCAGTATTCTCATTACTAAGATGCACAGTGTGCAGGCCTGAGCAGATGTGACTATGGAGGCATTTTAAATACATTCCTTAGTCTTCAGATATAAACTGATGTACTTTGAGGGTAAATTACCAGAGACATAGAGAAATTAAATCATATACAGAATGCTGCATCTCAGATTTTGGCACGTACACAAACCATAGAAAGGTGGAGTTTGTATAGAAAAACGCAAGATCACTGTTCCTGGACGACAGAGGGAAGAGATGGAAAGTCCCTCAGCTAACAAGGGACAGGCCCAGCAACAGCAGGTAATGGTAAGGCATTCTGCAGTTTCAGAGCATTATGTCTGCATCACCTTAGTAACCTCTGTTCAACAAAGCATTTTGTTTTGCCTCCAAGATAGAACTGTGATAAGTGCTGAGGGATTGCACTCTGTTGGAACAGTAGACAATTCAACTAAATACTACAAACTCTCTTTTTAAAATATAAAATGTGAGTACTTCTGTAAATAATTGGGACAAAGGGTTCAGGTATCCAAGTTAAGAAACACAAATCATACAATCAAGGATCAAATTTTTCCTTTATTTTACAGATGTATGTAGTAGTAATAGAACATACGCTAGGGCCGCTTGTAGAATTTTAATACCAAATAAGAGAATTGTTTAATTGCAGGCAGATTAAACAGTAGTAACATATCACCAAAATAAACTACACAAGAACAAAAAATACTTACTACAAGCATTTGATCATTCAGTTCCTCTAGAGAACGTCTATTCGCAAGTAAGTTTTGAAGGGGAAAATCTGCACAAAGCACTGTGACAGACTCTTTTGAAACTCCTTCCTTTAAGATTTTTTCACCATCAGGAGCAGCATCTGAACATTAACTGTTACTGCACTACCCTGATTGTAAAATACTTCCTAAATGACCTAAGTTACATGCTTCTGTAAACAAGCTCTTGAGATGCTCAGTATAGTTCATCCCTTTATCTCAAACGTTGTCTGTATCAGATTTGCTCTTTTCTGTCACACCCAACTGAACAGTCATATACTACTTCCAGTGGGCAACCAAGTGCTTTGGTTGTTGCAGACTATGATATCACCCAAAGTGGCTTTTGAAACAGCAAGTCTGTCTCATTTTTTCCTCTCCGTTTCCCTTTTGTCTCCCACCAGGTGGCAGCGGTGCAGAGGCAATGCAGCAGGGCCGGAGAGGATGAAATCAGGAATGCCTGGATTTGAGCAGGGGAAAGAGTAGCAAGACATGAAAACAAACGCAAAACATCTCCTGTCACGTTTTGGTAGCAGGTCCATAGGGAAAACAGCAGCATTCTAGTATTCTTCCCTCTGGGTGCTTGGGCAGCAAGGAAAGCCCATGTGGTAAGAGGTCACCATGATTCCTCACACTGAAAATGTCTTCTCGAGATGTTTAAAATAGAAGTTGGAGGGGTTAGTAAATTGCATAGCATACAGCACTGAAAGGGCATTACAACTGCAAAGCTGAAATGAAGAGCCAGCAATCTTCCATCATACTACTGCTGCCTTTGCACCAAAAATGATAGTATCAGCTTCTCCCTAGGACTTTTCCTCTGCAAGAAATACAATACAAATAGGAGAAAACTTAAATTCAGAGAACAGGGGAGCCACAGGGATAAGTATCAAGTGTTAGATATAAGGGCCATAACTCGTTCCAAGAAAAAAAAAAGAATATCAATCTTCAAAGACAGCACTGCACTTTGTTCACAATTGAACCTTCCTCTCCAGATTTACAACTGTACATTTCCCTGTTGATTCATATTGGTGCTTCAATTAAACACTAAAGAAGATATACATATGCACTGTCAGCCCAGGATGACTCTTCACCTGCTATGAATATTCAAAGATTTACATTTAAGTCTCTGAAACATTTTGATTATTTAACTAATTCAATATTTAAGGAGATGCAACAGATTACTTGAGTTCTTTTTTCGGTGTTATCTTGTACTTCAGTGATCCAGATGATACAAAACTACAGCAGAATTTTAGTTTGCATAGAAATATGTATTTTCATGATGATGGTCCTAGTAACATGTTTATAAAGAGCATCCAATCAACAGGAGCCCTTCTCAATTTTATAATCTTTGCATCTAAGTTTAGAAGAGCTTGAAAACAAACTTGAATTTCATGAGAACTTAAATGAGAAGTGTGGCAGATCTAAAGGAATTTGTTTCTCTTACAGAAGAATTATCATACCTAAGTCCTCAGAAAAAAGCAAAGAATGATGCAGTATTACAATACTGCAGCAGAACAAGAACTTTATAGTATTCCATTTCAATGTCAGAGAGGTTCCAGACCATGTTGTTATCTGGACACCGTACCACCCACTGCTTCTGGGAGTCTTGTCATTTAACCACTCCTAAACTGAAATCAGCAGTGCTTACATAGGTATCATTTATTACTTTCTGTATGGCTTGCAAATTTCTGCTTTGTAACGCTGCCCCAGAGCGTCTGGATTACTGAGTACGGCAGGACCTGTACTCCTATTTCTGTCCATCTGCAGCAAGATGAATTCAGCCATTAAGTAAGATGAAGCAAGGACTTGGCAGGCCTTTGCATCCTACTGAATATTTTCATCAAGGTTTTTTTTTTTTTCCCACCTTTCATAGTAGGTGACTAAAAAGTCTCCAAATGGGGCAAGGGGGAAAAAAAAAAGATCACAATCAGAGTCTTGGATGGGGCAAACTGTCACAAGCTGCTCTTGTAGCTTATCGGCCTTTTCCACTGCTTGACATGCAGTTCAGGTAGCAAGTCTCTGCCTGCAATCCTTCCCTTTCCTTACAGAAATTAACTTTCCCATTAACCTGAAAAGCTTTTGTTCTCTCTCTCCTAGAATTAATCCAGACTACAGCATGTAGAAGTTGTAAATCCATTAACTGGCCATAAGCCCCACCAGACTCATCTGCAGACAAACTGTAGTAGTATCACTGACAGAAACAACTCAGGCAGGACCTAAAAAGGGCACTCTCACCGTAAACTGAAAGAAACCTGCATGGACTATCAGTGCCGAACAGCTAGTGTCCTTTATATTGTTTTTGAAGTTTCCTGTGTAAGACAGGTGTTAAGGCTTGTTTAAGGCCCTCCTGACCAACTTCAGCAGGTAAACTAACTAGTCTTTTTCCATATTGACATGTGAAAGGAGAACTATTACAGCCATTTAACTAACCTCAGTTATGACAAGACAACCACCCCCTGAGAAGCAGTGACAAATAACTTTACAAGCACATGGATATAAATTCAGATCAGACAATCAAAACTAACAGTCTTATTCAAATAATCCGCTGTCCTAAAAATAAGTTTACCATGAGTATGTGCTCATTTTTTCCCCATTTCTCAATAAAGTTTTGGTGACTTCTTACCTGAAGGACAGGTGGGAATGAAAGTACAAAACAGGAAAGAAAAATTCATTTTATGATATAAGCCAGTGGTTCTCAACCTGCCCTGACACGCTAGGATATTCAGTGTTAGTATGGCTGGTGGGACCCACTTTAACTTGGCGGTTTTTATCTTAAAAGACATTTTCTTAACCCAACTGTCCTCTTTAGGGCCACAATGGGGCTGAAGTCTGTTCCTCCAAGTGGTGGCCCTGGACCCGTAAACAAAAATATACAGTGACTGAACACAGACAAACAAGAGGGGATGTGAGAATAATTGTAAAAAATTTATCAAATTTTAATGTAAAAATTGGCATCAAATTTGGAATTAGCACATTAAAATACCTTTACATGGGCCATTTGGGCAAGAAGAATGTTGATGCTATTATTTTAAATTCATATGGAATCATTGCAATAAAGATATTATAATAGGAGTGTGTGGATTAACAGATTAATTTCTTTCCTCTTCTCTCCCAATTTGAAGATCCTTCATGAGAAAATCGAAATAAATAATTATTGCAGTCTAGTGCTTTAAATCTTGAATTAAGTCTTAGTGGGCTGTGGCCACAAAAGGTATTTAAAGGGGGTATGTGGTGAAGGAAAGCTTGAGAATCCCTGCTATAAACAATTAACGAAACAGCCATTTAAATTACATCAGGGTACAATATGTACGTATGTATGCATGTAAACATCTAATCTCTGAGAGAATCCATAACTTTTATTTAACATTTTATTATTCATAGCTGTTTTGCTCAGATTTGTTTTCTAAGGAAGGTCAAATTACGCATAAGCAATGTTCCAGAAGCAGATACTAGAAAGTGTCCTGCATTTAGAGAGTGAGCAGTGAGCCCAGTCTTGAAAATTCTCCCATCATGTACTCAGAAAGTTAGCAAGCAAAAACAGTGATGGGGAATGATATTCATCTTACATACACATTCAACCTATGGAAACTTTTTTCCGTATGCTTGACAAGTAAGCTTCCATGGAGACAAGGGTGCTCACTCAACACAGCTTATTCATGTGAGATGCAAAGACATTTTAGCCTAAGCTCACTGCACTTTGTTCTTGCAATACATTAGGAGCACAAACATCCTGAGACTACTGCGTCCCAGTTGAGGGGTAGTGATTTCAGAACACAGAGGTGAGAGCTTCCTGATGAATACATGCCTGATGAAAGATACGTGCCCTTTAAGAGCCTCCCAGAAGATGTCCAAATTCTAGTACTTTAAAGTACCTTTTCCTTGATGTTTCAATAGAAAGAAAAAAAAAGATGGAAAGACTTCTGCAGAGCAGCTCTCTCCTTCAACTCACTCTGCAAATCATGAAAATATTTCGGACAGTGTAACAAACACTAACCTTACATTTGAAATAGATTTCAAACTGCAAAAAGCCATAGACATATGCTTAACCCTGGAACTCTGCAAATTCAGAAGCATTCTTGGGCCTTCTGACATCAATAGAAAACACTAGAGCTGACACTGTCAGTCTGAGTGTGCAGTTCTGAGTAACTAAGGTTGAGAAATCCTGAAGAAGTGCTACAAATAAGGACAGAAAGCATATGACACCCCTGTTTTTACACTCTTACTTTTTGCAAATCCATTGAACGTGTATACTTAAACATGAAAACTGAGTTCTACTTTCATCTGTGCCACAGTAACTGTCTTTTTTAAAATAAACCGATAAGCATTAGCTAAATAACTAGGTTTGCATAGCTTAACATACAAAATTCCAAAACATACACATACCAATAAAATATTTGTTCTATAAAATAACTATAGCCTTGTGTTAAACAAAAACAACATATTTCTATATTCAGCACAAGAGTAGGTTGCCCAGACTGGATGGTGTGTCTGTCCTCAGAGGTTTTCAAAACCCAAGCCCTGAGCAGCCCTGAACAAAGCACAAAGCAACTGGGTTCTGAATTCAGGTGTCAAAGAGCTTTACGCAAAGTAGGTGGCGACCTGAGATCCCTTCCAACCTACGTCACTCTATGATGCTATCATACAACACTCCATGGATTTTATTTGCATTGGTATTTATCCTTTGACTGCATTGAACAAAAGGTCAAAACCACAAATGATGTGGATTTGTGCAGCTGTTCCACATACATCAGTAGAATTACCTATTTATACTATAGTTGAATATGGCCTATGAAATAAGTAAGTCAAAGGCCTTTGCATATACACATCAATTTATTTTCTGGCTTGGTCAGCTTGAATCAGTCAGACATAAGACATCTGAAAGCCTTACCTGGAATTACACAACAAATTAAACTATTAATAAAGCCAACAAAAAAAGAAATTTCCAAGGCTTGAGAATTCATGTAACCAAACTATGTCCTTGGCATCAATCTAATCAAATATACACAAAGGCTTTTGCAGTTACTGAGCAGAGAGCCATCCTAGGGTTACCTGCACTTGTATTGTACTATCTTAGTCATATTGGTTCCTAAAGCTGTTCAGACTTAATTAGATGGCAGGATGCCCTATCAAAGACAGTCAACAGGTAAACTGCCCAGGGCCCAAAGTCATACTGAACTCACTGACACAAGCTTAATCCAAACTGTTCTCTATACAATTTGTGTACCTCAGGAAGCACAGCTCATCAGGCAGAAACTTAAGGGCTGGATGTTAGACATTTAATAAGCTTCCTCAGAACTCAGGATAGGGGAGTCAAATATGGAGCCCCTAGACACCATGCTACAGGCTTGTTAGCAGGGCAGATGAAGAAATAGGAAGGCCCTCAGTCTTCTAGAAACCAAGAGTGTACCAACATTAGTAAAGAAATATGCCGTCTGTCTGTTCTTTTTTGAGTTTTGAGATTTGAATTAAGTAGGATTTTAGTCCGATGCAAGGGTGAGATGCTTCAACAAAGTGCTTAAGCTTCAAGCAATGTTAGAGGACATCATATAATCAGAGAGTATCTAAAGATGAGAGGGACCCCTAAGGATCAATAAGAAAACAGCATAAAGCATTGCCCCAGTTATCAACCTGACCTATAGCTGAGTAAACGCCACATCTTTAAAGAGGCTCTAAACAGTTTAAATTTATCAGAATACTGCAGAAAATGATGGGGCACACATTTGTGGCATACAAAAATTGAACAAGATCTTTTGAATTTGAAGGTCTTAGTGTTTGATATCGGAAATCAATCACAAAGACCTTCAAATTCTGAAAGCCAGAAATGACTGGTAGCCCGCCAATATAAAAAGTAATACACATTGTAGAATTATACTTACATTTTTTGCCGTCATGTCAGACAATGTTGCTTTATATTCCGTAAAACCATAAGATATCCCTTTTCATCTTCACAGAATCTTTAAAACAAACATCCTGTAAAAAAAGTTAATAAAATATCTTAGTTAATATATATTTTCATTTACCCCTTTAGCTGAAACTCTGCATCTCCAGAGGACAGACTTTTTTCTTTACTTTTTGATAAAATCAGTCACCACAATAGTCAGGTTTTGCACAGATACTAGAAATGTACATTGCTGGGAATAGACAGAGATGTAATCTTATATATAAAGGCTCAACTTACATAGAGGACTAACTATGTTAATGTGCTAACAAAGCATGTCATACCATTACTAAAGTCCTGTAACTAAAACCATGTAATCATTTGCATCTAATTCAGATTGACTAAAACCTGAAAGTTAATTAATTCTCTCCACTGTGTCTTTAGCATCCAACAGCAGAGAAAGTTTCTAATTCCATTGCTACAGACATCCAAAGATCTTGATAAAAAGTAGGAAATACTATGAAACATACATACATAGCAAACATTAAGCATTTTTAGGAAAAATAATTCTGATTCAAAACAATCTTTTTAATATTTTCAGTCTTTTTATTAACCCTATTCAACTAGAATGATAGTATTAGAATTCCAGGAGAAGACAAACATTTTGGTATACCCCAAAATAAAATGACTTCTTTTTTAAAACCAAAGTTTTCAGAAGTCTTACAGAAAACAGAACAGTTACAAATCAATGCTGGCAGCACAAACGATTTTAAAGACAGAATTAACTTGACAAAGCCTTTAAGTACTTCAGAAGTACTTTATAAATATTACTTGCTGTTAAAAAATGGACTACAAAAGACATCTGAATTTCCTTTGATGTATAAGAGAGGGTGAACTGTTCACACTTTCAAGTGTGGAATCAATTTAGCAAAATCTTCTGGAAGATTCCTGAACTAGTTACAAATATGAGTCACAACTATTTACAGCAGAACTCACCAGCTACAAAAGCAAGGTGCAATCCATGCTATTTCCTCTGTATTTTAACCTATGCAAATTTTGAGAATGGCCAGCGTCTTCACCTCCCTTCTAGAAAAGTGCCAAAAATTGTTTCAGTAGTGTCTGCAGCTAATGGGGAACTCTGGTAACCACCACTGCATTAGTGGTTTTGAACAAATCAGAAGAATTTTAAATTCCAGATGTTTCTATAGATTTCTTTTCTGGTTTATTCAGACATCGTATCAATTAAACTGTTATTAGAGTTAATGGAAAAACATTTTATTCAACTTAGAGGTGCTCTCCATTTCCTGTTGAATGAGTTGTATTTATTTTCCTTAGTGCCTCAATTTATGGCAGCCATAATTAAGCAGTTACTTCAGCATGTGATCACCACACAATTCTGTCTACTAAGACATTCTCCCATGAAAACTTGTTTTAGTTTCACAATAAAACATCCAAGAAAGTAATAAGTTTTTCTCTGTCTTCAGAAAGAACACTATAGATAATCTATTCACACCCTGGGGAAAGGGGCTACTGGATCTGTGTAGCAATCCTGAAACCCAAAGAGCCACAGAAAAGCCATGAAGTGCTCATGGCAAAGAGCAAATACCGAATCCTTGCATTGTGTCTGAAAATTATAATCTACGTGCATTTTTTTTTTTTTTACCTTCCTCCTCCTTCCACACAAACTCTCTGAATACATCATCCAGAGCTCTGGCCAAAATTCATGATGCAGTCTGACCTCCCTCTCTTGCTTTAAGAGGATTTACAAGTAATTTACTCAAATAAAACATAGTTAAGGAGACATTTGCTAAGCAGCTTTAATCCATTTACACATAAGCAAACTAGTTTCATCTTTGACAAGTTATTTGCTGTCAAGCTTAGTGATCCAGAAGGTATTGTCCATAAACTATTACAGTCCTTCGCCACAATGCTCTTCAGCCAGTACGAACAGTTGGTGTTCTTCCAGGTTTATGAACACATTTTGTCAAGCTCGAGAAGCCAGACTTTGTGACCCCACCATCTGCTATGACCTCTTGTCAGGTTCAGACAAAAGAACCCACACAGATGGCCTCAAAATGGAGATTCTCTTCATTCCCAATTGCTGTTTGACAGCTTGCACCACACAGAAACATAAAACTCAACCTTTTTGTTCTTTAGCTGGTTTCTACTGAAATGAAGCTGCATAAAGGCAGGTTTAGAGCCCAAAGCACATGAGACACAAAGATTGCTTTATTTGAACTAAGGTTGTTCCTTCATAATTTAAACCTTGCTTCATAATCCACTCCCACAGTTTTGCCTTTTGGTCAAGTATCATACAGTACAGTGAGCCAAACGAACTGTCTGACTTTTGACAGTCTGACTTTTTCTCAACTTTGAGTTGTTTCTCCTAGAACATATGTTGCCTAATCAGTTATGCCAATGACATTAGAAAGCCAGTTTGGGCATTAGATTTACAAAAGCCCAGATAATCAAGCTCTAGTTACAACAAAACAGTACAAGAGTTTATCTGTGCCTATTCTCGTTACAAGTTAAAAGCCAGATCTATTCTGAAGTTTCAGTGATACTGAAGCTGTATCCTAGTACAAGAAACAATACAAAACAGAGTTATCTGCAGAAAATATTATATTCCTTCATCGGTTTATTTTCTATGGTCCAAAGTCTAATTTTTAAATTTTCCCTTTAGGATACACATACTGGCTAAAACCTAATAGCAGAAAAGAATAAAGCCCATTACCATAACAGTCTGTTTTCTACCTCTGAAAATTAAGCTTTACCAAACTTATCCTGGTTTTCTTTTCTCAAATTCTTATCAGTACTTCACGTTTCACACCTTCACATAGACCAGCACCACACAAAGATTCTCCCCAGTCCCAGCAGGCACTTCCACTTCACAACAGGAAGCGTCATTTATGTAAGTATTACATCAGTATTAAACATCTACGAATTAAGACAACTATTGGACAGTTACCTAAATTGTTACAATAAAAAGTCTTCATGGAACACAGAAAAAACTGTAGAGATATTTTAGTATACTAGAATGATTTAAAGCATCACCAAAGAGTGTTTTTTCCATTTATTTCATCAAGAGTATTGCAAAGTGAAAATTATGCCAAGTAACTGGGTCAGCCAAGAGGAAAGAAAGTGTCATCAGTTTCAAGAAAAAGAAACCTGTATAATGTCAGCCTTTCCACTAGAAATTAGTTTCTATTCTTCACAGCCGTCTCCATAGTACTAGCTTTCAAGCTGCAGTCCTACAAGGCTGATTTCAGAAGACAGCAGTAACAAAAAGATTCCTTATTAATCAGTACAAGCTCAGTTTTAAACCACTAATTTATGCACAGCATCTACATGGATTAGACCACCTGTTACACATATGTTGCTTCACTGTGTCTCAGTTTTCAGACCAGTAAAATTTCAAAGTTACAAAGTACTTATCAGAAATCCACCTGCTCCCAGGAAGTGTTTCCCCATTTTGTTCCTAAAAACCACCTTTCAATACCTAGCTCCTTTTTGAAGCCATTGATATAAAAATGGACCACTTTTAGCAAAAATACTTGTATGTACTAGTCAGATTAATTTCTTCATACCGCAAGAAAGAGAAATAAAACTTTGTTATCAAATTTAAAAAGATTCCATTGATTTGTCAACTTCCTCCCACCCTAAGTCCTCTTCAGATGACTTAGTCTAGTTTTATCCTTTATTTACATGTACAAGAAAGAAACTTGGCCTACAAACTGCAAAAGACAGGAATATCCGTGTCCATATAACATACAGCTTGTCACTTAATGAAGAACTTCAAAAAGCCAACCAAGGGGTGTATTCAACAAGTCGAACACACAGACTGGGAAATAATTCACCATCTTCAGTTATCACCCAGTAATTTTTATTTTTTAAATAAATTAGAAAGTAGCTCTTAGGAGATATTTGAAAAGAACTCCCACCAGGATGGGCATGATGGTTTTGCAGGTATTAAATTTTTCCAGCTTTTATGGTGAACAACTGTATGCCTTCAAAAAAGGCCCTACTAGATAACAGGCAAGGTGATTTGAGACTGAACAAAGGAAATCTGTGACTTGACTGCTAAATGATATGAACAGTTTTTAACAAAACAACTTGACAAGAGTAGTGAGTTTAAAAGTTTCATCACTTAATCAAATTGTTTTTTCGTGATGTAAAGACTGCAACTTATGAATCTAAAGTACAGAAGTTTTCACTACTACATCACACAAAACTGAAATGAGCATGACTGCTTTAAACCAAGATGCAAACAGAAGATATAACCACTTGAACATAATCTGAAAGTGAAGATTTCATCTTGTAGTTTTGGCGGAACCAGCTGACACTCAAGAAAACAGAAGGAACAATTGACCAGGTTCCCCTAGGTTGCAGTGATTGAGCAAAATGCCAATGTATCATCAGAACAAATTAACTGACACCTCCTGACAACAGCAGTAGTCATGACTCAAGTTTGCACAGTACAACGAACCTGGAAAAACAGGCAAGGCCTACGTGCAAGTTCAATTAGTATAAACTGTAGTAGTCAAGCTATGTAACCATCAACCAATATTTAGTGTGGTCTGCTGAAAGGGTATCGGGGAAATGTCCCTTTAAGAACCTCATTCAGCATCTATCGAGGAACAAATGAAGTGGCTCCCTTTCAATACTCTTGAGTTTGATATCAAATGCTACATCCCTGTTAGTCCCACTACTTGTTATATTTACTCTCGCTGTTTTATGTATTATAACCCAAGTAGCAAAAGGACCGTTGATGGAGGCTATGGAATATCTTGAATCCCAGGGATAAAAACAGGTCTGAGTGGATGTACAAGTGACAAGAACACACAACACAGGAGTAAAATCCAAAGCTGTAATCAAACTCTTCCCTAGATGAAGTGCCCAAAGTCTCCATTCACTTAACTGCACTTCTGAGCCTCAAGTTCTGCTGCATGTCCAGTTCTGACAGTGCTGAGACCCAAATCCCATTGACCTGCAACTAGATACTGCTTCCCTCAAGGGACTCAGTTTCTTAGGCATGCCCAAAGTCATGGCAGTACCAGCAGTAAACTGTATGTCTAAGAACAGTAGCAGCACTCACTGCTTATTTCAAAATCAATGAAGTGAAGGATGTCTGTTATTGTTCAAATAAGTAGGACGTTACATTAAACATATAGAATAATTCCTGAGTACTTGAACCTTTGAAGGCTCTTTTAATTCCCCAAACCAGCTTACTGTCATTCCAGATAAAGTACGTAGGGCTTGACATCAGAACACTGGATAACATTCACGCAGCACTTAAAAAAGTAATGCAATCTAAAATTTCTGTTTGAGTTTTATGAACAACTTTTATCAGCAGAGATGTGCACAGATACACGTGGAATTAACAGAAATTTAGCTGCAGCTCTTTCAAATAGATAATCTATTCTTTAAGCTCATCTTTTGTTCTCTAATTAGGTTTCTAGCCCAGGGTTTTTTCCATAGTTGACTACCATACAGAGCAAAACTTTGAGAGCCTACTGCTTCAGTGAAAAGAGGCAGGTACAACTACATTTCAGAGTAAAGAACACACTGCCTTTTCACAAATGTACTTTTGCCTTAAGAAATTTCATTTTAGCAACGGATTGACATTTGAAAAAAAATTAGTATCTATATGAATGACTGTAAAGTATTTGTGGATTGCTGATAAGAGATAGCTCCTCTTTCAACTAAGCTCAGCTGAAAAGAGCATCTTTTTGACTACTGAGACTTCAAACAAGCTTCTTGATACCACCAGCTCACGTACTATATGATAAATTAGAGAATGCTCTAGATATTAATCTGGTCTTGTAATGAATTTTGAGATTTAAAAATCTCCAGAGTTATTGGTACATTGACAAATACATGGAAGTTTAACCATCCTGTTGAGATACACTTTTGTTTACACCCTGCAGCTGGAAGGATCTTAACATCCAGTGAACTGAAGATAATTTTACATTTGCATTTAATTAAAGATCACCCAAGTTATATAGGGATAAAGAACTTGATGATGAAAAGAGACTTAGTCACTATTTCCTACATTTTCCTTATAATTTGCTAGAAGCTTTGTTCTAGTTTAAAGCCATTATTAACTCTACTCTTGCATAGATTGAAAATTATGACAGTATTCTCTGAAGGGTAAAGGTTAAAAAAATTTCATACTTTTTTAGTTATAATTCAGTACAAAGCTAAAAAGGGATGTTTCTGGTGATGCATGACCTCTCAAATACTGATTACAGCACACAAAATTACCTGAAGGGTTCAATTCCATGAAACAAGTTGCACTTATGTAAGATGCTACCTCTGCTATCATTGCTAAAAGGGATCTGCCACTTTTCCCTACTTCCACTTTCCATTCCTTCCCTATGCTACGTGCTCTCAACAACTCCCATTTCTACCTGGCTCAGTGAGCCAATTTAGTTCTAATACTGTCAGAATAGTAACAATGGGGCTGAAATGGGGAAGAAGAAAATTCTTCATATGCTGCAACTCATTGACAGCTCAGATGAACATCCCAGCCTGTGCACAGGACCAGACTAACCCTTCAAATTTAGCAAACTGTCTAATCAGTTCAGTCTGGTTTGCAGAATATCATCATGACTGTTTTGGGGGGGGAAGGGCATTTATGATCTCCTGAAAATTTACTTATGGGTTAAAATGTGACAAAAGGCTGGATATGGTTTGTTTGTATGAAGACTACTCCACACTTCTGTACAGTTCACTGGAGTGTGTGCATCCTTCAAAAATCCATTAGGAAGAAGCAGGATGTTTTGTCTTCAGATCATAGCTTTCCCAATTTTTTATACAGCAAGAAGCAGGATGAATAATTTGCTTTTGACAGCCAGCAGAAGCCTGCTGTTATACAGAATCAATACAAAGCTTAAAATTTTATCAGTTGTATGTACAAAGTTATTGATTTTAAAAAACTGTGTAAATGTATTTTCAATTTTAAGTTGAATTTTAAATAAACTGAACCTTATGACAATTGGATTGCACATTTAAGAGAACGGAAATATGCTTTTCAAGATTTTCAAGTCTCAGGTCAGGTTTATAATGAAGGGAAATGTTACCTAACTAACTCCTTCCTTACAATAAATGGAAAGCCCATGCACACAAAGGTTTTTGATTTCACTCTGGGGACATAACCACGCTTTCACTTGTGGTTCCTAATCTCATTCATAATTATCAGTTGTATTATCACTGTAATTTCTATTACAGTTCAGCTGTAGTTATTCTGCTAATTACAACTACTGCTCATATGAAAAAGGTTTGATACTTGGATGACCACTGCAGTCCACAAGTAACGTTTAATATGTTAATGCAGTGGCGTTCACAAGCCTTAATAAGCAAATACTGATATATTTGCTTTAAAACTTTAATTGCCACAAATATAATAGCTGCTACCAAGTTGAAGACTTCATCTATATGACTTTACTGAAAGTTCATAGCCTTAAAGACAGTGTGGACCTGTAGCAACCTGGCAATTTCATTCTGAACACACGACCTTATTTTTCTTGATTTCTTCCAATTACATCCTGGGCTGAAATTCCCAGTAACAAAACAGTGAATGAAAATGGTCACTTATTCATGCAGAACACACCTGCTAGTACCTACCATGGGGAAATGGATTATGAGTTCCTATCAGAGTAACCTTTTCATGTACCCTGGCAGATGATACAGTCACCTGACAGAGGTTAGTAAGGGACTCTGTTGATCAAAAGAACTAAAGAGGTTGTAAGACGGAACTGAACCATTTGCTATTCTCACCCAAACTGAGACAAACCTGGCAGCAACAGGAACCTGGTGAAACAGGAGAAACCTGACTTGCCAAACAGAGGAGTATGCCCTAACTTCCACAGGAAAAAAAAATAAAGCAAGCTGTATAATCAAAATTACATTCACAAATGGACTTCAATCTATAAAAGTTAACAAAAATTTAATGTTCAAGACACAAGCACTCCATTCACTCTTAGGAAAGAATCAGCTGTCTATAGGAATATAAACATGATCTGAACTACCATCACTGCTTCCTCTTACCACTGTGTAAAATGTGACAGGGCATGTCTCACTGTTTGAAATAATGTGAAACCAATCAAAAGAAAAGGAACATCACCTTTATAGAATGATTTTTTTCTAGAAGCTATGTTAACCCACAGCATGTTTAGAAGCTTTGTGAAAAACTTGGCTGTTCATGTCTATCAAATATCTTAACGGCTGTACACCAGAAAGATCACAGTGCCATGACAAAGATTCAGAGATACTTCTGAAGGACCCCTCTCTGCAATTCATGCTTAAGTGACCTGGGAAGTTAACAATATCGAGTTGTCTTCTACCTCTCTTTTAAACGTTATCACCAAGTCAAAAAGGATGAAATTGTGCCAGCACCTAAATTGCTGCAGTTCACAAGCAAGCATGCTAACAAAAGCAATCGCTAATCATTTTCCAGCTTAGTTTCAGCCTCTACTGTGACAGCCAATACTAAATGTGAGCTCGCTAAAGTATTATTTTATCAAGTTAGTGCTACAAATATCTGAAAAATTCTGTAGGTTTCAGTAAAGACAAATATTCTCAGAAGTGGCTTCAGTAGGCTGCAGATTTTGCAAACTGTTCTGAAAGGCAAAGAGTTTCTTCAACAGTACTATTTGACTAGCTAGACCTAGGAGAAGTTATTTCCAAATATCTTTCACATTCATTTAATTACTATTCTATATTTCACTAAAAATATGATATTCTAGAAAGCTATGCTTTTGTTACAGATTCTACTAATGCAGGTATTAGGATTTATCAGTATACACATTATGAGCATGTAACAGAGTATTCTTGCTAACTGACCTAGCACGGGCATACAGTCTGATTTGCTTAGACTGATTTTTATGCTAGTAACATTCCAAAGTATAATACCAAACTTAAAAGTCTGTGAAGACCTTTACTGGAAACTATCACTGCACATAGGAAACCTGACAAAGTAGCACGAATATTCCTTTAATGAAACTATAAGATTACTTACTACTGCCTCACCTTCTTGCAGAAGAGCTGTGGTCTATGAATCAAGTAACAGGGGGAAAAAAAAAGGAATTAATTTCACTCTAGTACCGGATGTTACAAAACCCACATGAAGAATCAAACCAGGAAGCAGTCATAAAACTGTCACTCGCTACCACACCTGCATTTTTTTACAGTATTTCCTAGCATACACCTAATTTTTCAGATCCCATAACGGGCATTTATAGTATTGGCTTTAACACAGTATATGTACTATTACCACACCAAGACATTTAGATTGTTTTCCACTGAATACTTTAAGTTTTATTATAAACCTGTCTGATTCCAGTGGCTTCTTGGCTTTGCACACAAGAACTCCACAAGTGTATTTCCCTGCACCAGACGGGACAGTTTCTTTTCCCTATTTTAAGATTCACTGTTGATTCATTAGTAGCCATGTCCTGTGAAAGTAATTGGAAAGGTAGAGGAGAAATTCTTAATAATTACACCAAAAAGCACATAGAAAAAGCAAACAATTTAAGAATTTGTTGCTTATTAAAGACAATCCCAAGAACACTATTTTAAGGTAGCACATCAGAATAACTGCAAATCCAAGAAGTGAATTAGACTAGTTGTAACTAAATAAGTCATTCTGCTCCACATTAGAACACAGAAGTTTAAATATCACTATCTACACAGTATGGGCTGCAGCTTCCCTTCCTCTAACCATATCAGACCGCTGTTCTATTGCTTTTAGAGATTTGTACTAAGCTTTCCTGTAGGCAGAGTGTTCTGCACACTTAATCCAAATAACATAACTTCTTGAAGGGGGTGGAAAGTTAGAATTTTAGTTCCTATTATTTTGCTAAACTTGTAACAACACTTTTAGACAAACCCACTGAAAGATCTTCACTGTGAGGGTGCTTACAACTGTCCAGGAAGGATGTCCAGATGCAAAAGAGGCCCCTACAGTAGCATCCAACATATACAACAGCAGATGAAGACAAAGAATTGTCCTGTAATATTGACATTCCTTGCAAAACAGCACCGTGTCTTTTGTCCAGCTGAATGGTTTGGCCTGTCCCCTTTACACTGTATGGCTGCTGTCAAGATGCTGTATTGAAAACAGTACCTCATCACTGTGTAAAGTGAGGTTGCCAGCCAGAACCCTCTGCAGCAATAAAGGGCATTCCTACCAGTGGTGGATGTTTTCTGTAAAGTTAATTATATCAGTACAACTCAAACAGTTTCTTTTTTTGTGTGTTACAATAGCGATTTCTGTACAAACAGGAAGTGGTTAAAAAAAAGCCCAATAATTTGACGGTCAAATAAGATCACTGAAACTCACCCATGAGACAAATCTTGCTAATAATAATTTTCAGATTTTTTCCTTAGTATAGAACTAAATCGTTTGACCCATTACTCCTTCCTCTTCTGAAGGCACTAGACTCACTTCACAACCAGCAAGTTTTCAAAGACCATATCCTTTTCTTCCTCTTATGACCACCTCTCCTGCCTAGACTTTTCTATAATGCAAACTTCTTACTCTTTCATGTTTCTTCAAAGTGCTGCAGTTAGCACCCTATATGGTATTTTGAACACAAGTTCCTGAATTTCAGTACTTTACTATGGACAAAACATCTTTGCATGCACACAGAATTGGCACAAAGATGGGCTGTGAAATACAGTTCTGCATTTGTTCTGCAACATGGGTCATCTGTCATGAGTCTTTGCCCCCTGTATACAAATTGTACATTTTCTGTATAAGATATTATATAATCAAATGATCTAAAGTTAATTTGGGAAGGGTAAAGAAACTGAGAGAAATTTATTCATTTCTCTTCTAATAGCATCAACGTATACTAGCATAAAATTATTTTTTAATCAAAGATAGATCAAGTTGCAATTTGCTACATCACACAACCTGTGACATTTTGCTGCTATGTCAGCATAATTAAGCTACATCAGTAATAGTAGGGAAAATAAAAAAATCTATCAGCTGTTAAAAGTATTAATGAAGTAATGAATATAATTGAACTAATTTCCGAATTATTAAAACTGACCAAGTAATAGTTTCTAAAAATGTTTACTGTATGCTAAATCATATCAATTTAAACTATTCACTTTGTCAATTCAAAAATTTACAGAGGAAGTGAAAACCAGAGTCCTTCTACAGAGGAAAATGGAACAAGCTCCGATACCTAGCTCAGCATCATCCCTTTACTCAATAAGGGAGCACGCTCTCGGATGCGGTTTTCTTCCATATTTCAAGGCAGTTTGCTTACTCTGTGTTTTCCTGCTATTGTTTGTATTCTCAATACCGAAAGTCGGTATTTATATCTGGATTCACCTCTGCCGTTAAACGCTTTACGGCTCAAAGTCAGGGAAGGCCTGCAGCTCAAAGGGTGCAGGAAGAGGCATTCAGTTAAGTTTTGTTGTTGTTGCTGTCGGACTAACCCTCTCCGTGAGTCAGAACCACCACGCTATCAAGTTCAGGCTATACTTTGCAGGGCCACAGGCTTCACTGGTCCCTTTCCGAACTGTAACTCCTCAAGGCGGGGGCCGGTGACGCCGCCAGCCCCCTGCCCACCGCGGCCGCCCGCCAGGGCCGCCCCGCGGCCGCGCACACTCGCCGCGGCGCCGGGCCAGGCCCGCCGCGCTCTGCGCGCTCCCCACAATGGAGGAGAGGGTGACCCGGCGGCGCGCAGGGCGGCTGTCACCCGCCAGCCGGGCACGCCGCCGCCCCGCGGCCGCCCGCAGGTGTCAGACACCGGCTCGCCTCCCTCCGGGGGTGCGGGAGGCGCCCAACGCCGCCCCGCCCGCCCCGCGGCGGGGGTGGGGGGGGGGGAAGGCGACGGGACCGAGCCGCCAGACGGCGCGGGGTGGGGGAAGGGGGGGGGGGCGGCCGCCGTTAAACGCCGCGGGAAGCGGCGCCCCGGCCCGCCAGGAAGAAAGGCGCTGCCCCTCCCTCACGGCACCCCCACCTCGCGTCCCCCGCCCGCCCCCGGCTCCCCGCTCACCCGCAGGCCCGGCAGCGGCGAGGGAAGGCGGCAGCGCGGGACGGGCCTAGGCAGCGGCGCTGAGGCGACGAGAGGGCGCCGGTCCGCTGGCAGGCGCCGCGGCAGGCCGCCAGCCGCTCCGCCCGGCCCCGCGCGCCGACGACGCCTCTCGGCCGGGCCGGCGCCGCGCACCCGCCGCTCGCGAGGCGGCCCCGCGGACGGGAGCCCACCAGGGCCAGGCCGCGAGCCCCGGTGCGTGGCGGCGCGAGCGCTCGCAGCGCCCCCAGCTCAGCCGCCGCCGCCCGTGCCCACCCCCCCGGCGCCCGGCCCCACTCGCCGCCTCGCGCCGCCGCGCCGCGCTCTGCCCGGGTCCTTCTCCCCCGCACAAGCTTGGCGGCGTCTGGCAACCGGGTGCGCCCATTGGCCGCCGCGCCGCGTGAAGTCAGGCGTCCCCCCCGCGCTATTGGCTCGATCCCGTGTGTGTACACACGCCACCCGCCAATCCGCGGGCCGACGGCGCGGGGGGGCGGGGCGGAAGGGCGTGGCCGCCGCGATCCGCCGCCGCCACCTCGCGGCAGGGCCCCCGCCCGGCGCGGGCTGGGAGCCGGGGCCGGCCCGCCAGCGCGGGTTGGCCGGCGCTGACAGGTCGAGCCGACCGCGCCCGCCCTCCCCGGCGCCCGGGGGCAGGCGCTGCCCGCCGGGGGCAGGGCGCTGCGGGGCGGGAGGAGGGAGACGCGTTTGTGTTTATACGCAGTGAAGGGCGCCGCAGTGTCTCCGACACGAGCCGTGCCGGGCTCCGTTCCGCTTATCGGAGAGGAACTGCCGCGGTTGTGTCCCGGGGATGCAACGTTCAGCCCCGCCGCGGGTTCCGCCGCTCCAGGTGACCGAACACCGGGGCGCCCGGCCGCAGGGACGAGCCGAGGGGCAGCGGCGGCGGCCAGGACGGGGCTGGGCACGCCTCGGTCACGGTTTCCTCTTTTAACGTGCCCTGCAACAGCTCCGTAACTTCCTTCCTGTGAAACAAAGGCGCTCCGGGCAAACAAAGAGCTGCTGTTACGGGGGAGCAGTTGGGGCGCCTCCGCCTCGCCCCTCTGCCCGCCGCCCGGGCCGGCAGAGCAGGTGGCACGGGGTCCAGCCCCGGGAAACTGCTGCCTAGCCGGAGGTGTAGGGCCTTCCCTTAACCCTTTAACTTGCTTTCAACATTTCCTTACCTTTTCTTAAAAACTGGTTTCAACAAAGCGAGCTGAAGTATTCTTACAGAGAACATGAATAGAAGACACTGCAGAGAATAAAAAACCAAAATCGGCACTAGTTCCATTTAAAGCAACGAAGCAACATTTTAAAGTCTTTCTCCTGTATGGCTAGGCACACATCCAAGGCATGCAGTAACCCATTTTTCAAATTTCTATAACACAAATTCACCTTAATGCCACTGAGCAAGCTGAGCCAAACAAGGTTTACATGCATGCAGAAACACTTTGTTTTAAAAACCTCTAGACCATATGCAGAGTATACCAAACGTTTTTCTTGCTTTACAGACATTAAACACTCTACAAAGACATATCTGATCCTATCTCCTTTACCAAAAAGGGAAGAAGCATCAAAAACCAGGTGTTCAGCCTTTAACATAGAGTTCTTAAAGAAAGGACTAAGGAAAACATTTGCAAGAACTGTATATTCTCTTCAGTGGGATAGTTCACAACCGAAAATCTAGCATGTGCTCAGGAATTTGCTGACTTTGTGGTTTTAGTTTCTTTTCATGCTCTATAAAAATACTTCCATTACATGCAACAACACCTTTATCAATATTTGCAGGGTTGTGCAAGATACTTTCACAAAAGCATTTAAAAACCCCACAAACTATTGTGCATTCTCTTGGAGACCCCTCTAACAGGTACAACAATCACAACAGCTAACATAAAGGCAACTGAAGCGTGCCCTGACGGAAGCACACGGGGCACATACTGCCTTGGAAAAGGAAGCAAAACAGAAGCAAACCAGGCTGGCTGGTTCACTGCACTGTTGAGTCAGTTACCTGAGCTAAACAAACACTTGAACTCAAACCAGCTTCAATTAAGACACTTATGCTTCAAATACCTCTTTTTAGTTCATTGTCTTATTTACTTTTCTGCAAGAAAACCGATGAAGTCAGATACTATAACTGGTTATGAACATGAAAAATAGGCATTTTAACCATTAAGGAAAGTAAAGAAACTGAAGACAAGACACTGCTGTAGTCTGCATTTGCTTTCAACAGCAAACTGCAGAATGAGATGACTACTGAGTTTGAAGCTGGTGAAACAACAATCAGTTTGTATGAGAAGTATGCTACAGCTGTAACATTCTAAATCAGTATGTAGTCTTTCAGAATTTACAGAAATCCCAGAATGAGGTCTACACTGAAAAAAGTCCTGGAAGTGGTTTTTTAACCATGATAAGGCATGGGTTTAGTGGCTATTTATAGTAAAACCTGCCTGGCAGTAAGTTCTCATGTCTCCCTGCAGAATGGGTCAGTGGTCTCCCAGCCTTACAACGGCATCTTGCTCCCTCTGGCTAGTCAGATCCCTTTCAGATCCCCCACCTTACCCCTTTCACAATGCAGTACTTCTCAACATTTGCTAGTTTCATTGCTTTCTTGCCAGCCCACAACCCTTGCTGTGATAACCTATATCCCCGCCTCCCTTCTCTCCTGCTGGACTTGCCCCCACTCCCTAAAATGCTGCCCCACTTCTGGGTCAGAGCACTACTGTATTCCCTGACGCAACCTGCAGTACTGACATACCTGTTTGTTTGGAGAAGGGATTACAACTTTGTCTGTACTTTTTGGCTTAGACCATTAAGAGCACACCACCACCTTCGGCCCATTCCATGGCCCACTGACTGGCAAACGGTTGTTACCTTTTTCCACAAGGCTGCTGTTCAACTGGTGAGCCTCTGTGCGTGCCCTAATCCTGGCAGTAGTGGGACTACTTGAAGGATTTTATACCAAGGAGATTATACCAAGACACTAGCAGGCTGAAACAGCAACTCAGTATTTTCCTTTTTTAATTTCTTCTGACAGGAAAGCAAGTATAAATGCTCTTGTCAAAAATAGATGAGAGCGACTGAATTAATTTTACATAAAATTAGCTGTTACAGGACAGAAGAAAACACTGCTTAAAAGAAAACAGTACTCAAAAATCTTGGCAAGGTTCGTTACAGTGAGGTTTTAAACATAGCTGATGATTTTTTTCTTAGTTATGTAAGAACACTCATACAACATCTGCTCCATATTTTCAACTATCTGAAGACTACTTTATCTGCCCTTTTTCTTGACATGCAATAATTAATCCAATAGTAGTGAGATCCCTCCCCAACATGAGAGGGATTTTTCATGCCATGTAGTCCTCACGCATGTAACAGGACTATATGGCATTATGAATGATAAAACACTGCCAAACTGCAATGAAACTATCTACCATCAGCACCATGTATATCTGTGAAGGCAGGATGCCCAGAGATCATTAACACATCTCAACTGAATTTCCAATCTTCACATGCCTGATGAGGCGCATTACTACCCAATCCCAAATAAAACATTCAGTTTCAACATGATGTATCCCTTAAAATGATAAAATTACAAACTAGTTACTATTTATAATTTCTGTAATACCTTTACTGTGAAACCCAGCTGACAGCAAATGTAAAATTGCATATACTTTTCAAACTGATGAAAACCACCCCCGAGTCAAAAATCTAAATACAAGTAAAAAGAGCAGCAGTAAAAGCTGTTATTTTAAATAAATGTTAGTATGAGTGAGGTTCTACAACAGTCTTAACACACTTCTGTGTAGCAGAAATTGAGACAGCAAAGTGCCTGTAAAAGTGTGTCTAATTGCTTAAAGCTCATTTCAAATGCATTATCAATGAACAGGTACCACTTCAGCACATTAAAAATTTCCTGGAAAGATACAATCAATTTTTCCTGTAAGCAAAAGAGGCTTAGGGATCAATAACCAAATTTCTTGAAGATGTCTACTAGTCTGTTTAGCCTTTGGACAACTCTGTGTCACAAGCTGTGGCAGAAGCTCTAACCTCCAAAGGCTGCTCCATCCTGGTAGACTTACAAGACACGCTGTTTGTTTCAGAGACTTACTCACTACTTTCAACCTCTCCACAAGAGAACGCTCAACTTCATAGATCATTTAAAGGGCTCAAGTGGTGAATACAGTAAGGCCTTTCTGCATCCTTAATTTGCAGTGAAGTTTCTCTCCTGTAGATTTGAGGCTAGTGAAAGGAAAACAGGTTAAATTTCCTCCTTCAGATTGAACAGTGACAGTAGTAGTTACCCAGAACAGATCCTGTAGGGCACTACCTAGAACAAGAGGATTATATAATGTCTTGGGTATCTTCTACCTTTCTAGCTGTGCTACGGCCAGGATGAAAACCAGCACTGTGTAAAGGTGCTGTATAAGGCACGTGGCTAGCTGACTTACCTTCAGTGAAGCGATTTGAACAGTCAGACTCAGCTCCCATTAAGAGTTCCATCTGGGAACACTGCAGGAACCCTAATCAAGCCCAGAAAACCCACAAAACTATTAAGTGAACTTAAGTTAAGGAGCCTTCATCAAGAGGGAAATAGGTGGACATTACCCCTAGGCAGACTTGATGAAACTAAACTCCGTCAGTGAGAACAGAGTGTAGAATACCAGCGACTAAGGCACAAACTTCTGCTCAAAATGCCAGACTGAAAGCTCTTCTGTTTGGCCTAGTAGAACCTTCTTGCCAATTAGCATTTTCTTTAGCAGTGAGATTGAGATGACAGAGAAAAATCACAAGCTGAACATGGGTGCTGAAGCAAAGAAAATGTTCCACATATCCTGTAACTACGTGTTCTTACCTTACAGCAAGAGCTGCCATGTAGGAAACCTCATCAATGGACTTTATATTAGTGTCTTGGCATCTGCACAGCCATATTTTATAGTCCAAAAAAGAAGAAGTATCTACACAGCTATCAACCATATAGATTGTATAGTCTGCTATATTACTAGAAATCAGGAAACAGAACTGTTGTGGACTTCAGGATTCCTATTAAAGCAGGTTCAGGAGAGAATGGTATCTGCAATTTGAAGAATAGCCAGAGGAAAAAAATATGCCAAGATGTAGCACAGGTTGAAGGACAGAAAGTAACAGAAGAGTAAGAAAAACACTATGTTAAGCTAAGGGTGACAGGCAAATAAGATCTAGTTTGAAGAACACCACAGCTAGAGTCAATGCTCCAGCTCATGGTAGATGACTGAAAGAAACTGAGGTAATGGTGTATGACTTGATCTTCCATGTTTCAGCAAGAGAAAAAGTGAATGACAGTCCTTTGATCCTCTTCAATAATGTTAAACCTATAGATATTTCCTGTCTCCAGTGTCTGTGGAACACTATCACCCACAGCTTGAATTTGCTATTATTCTGAAATGAAGATGTTTAATAATTTTGCATCTTTGAAACTGATTTACACATACTCCTGAGAAAATTATTACTTCAGATTAATGATAAACAAATACATAATAATAATAATAATAATTAACTGCGCATTAATTGTAATTTATTTCTTTAAAAAATATAGAAGTAATTCATAGCTTCAAAAATAGATTTTTGACCCTCTTTTAACTAGTAATGATAGGATTTAACAACAGGGTTGAAAATACTAATGTTACAGATTTTTACAAGTTAGATAGCATACCTGTAACTACTTCTAATGTATTTGTACTAGCCATGCCAGATAATACAGCTTTTGGTCTTTATAAATTTTTTTAAAAACTGAGCTACAGGCTAGATAGAAGCCATCAGCTACAAAAATCCTGGGGTTTTCTTTTTTTAATGGAGTACTAAAAGCCTATTTACTTTTGTATTTCATTTCAATTTAGTGCATAAAAATGTCATCAGATAGCTGGGTCGAAGCTTCCATAGAAAGTTGACCAAAAGGTGGTAACAGGCTACTCATAAGAAAGTATCTTTGTACACAATCAAGTTCATCATGACTCCCCTCCCAACAATCATTTTACATTTCTCAGAAATGCCTAGAGAAGTATATGTGCTTTTTACCCTTCCTTGATGATTAACATACCAAAGATTTTAAAGATACGAAGGGAGGAGAGTTCGTCAGTAGAAAACCTATCATAGAAAAAAACCTCCCCATCTCTAGTACACAGTAGGATTCAAGCAGCTGGGCCACCCAAAGGAGGTCACTGAAGGGACACAAATGCTGCAGCTGGACTACAGCTGCCACAGGGATGACATGAAGGTTCATTCTGGCATGGTAAGTAATCTAGCAGCATGGGGGTAACTGAACAACTGTATACTTTATATATATACCATCACAAATTTCAGTTATGGTTTTTACTGTCCTGTTAATGTCAAGATTTTATAAACACAAATGAAAATATTTTAGTTCTTCCTTCATTAAAATTCCAATTTCTACCAGTGCAGGGAGTGTTTTGTTGCTTGTAGCCAGGTATCCATAGCAGGTCTGTATTCTTCTAAGTCCTTCTCAGGCTCAAAAACTGCTTCAATTTGCCTTAGCTTCTTCAGTTGTTCTTTGTCAGTCCAAAATCCTATAAACAGAAAGTTCATTCTCAACTGTAAATATGTTATTTCTGAGTTTTTAATTTATTTCCAAGAGATCCAAAGCAGAAACACAGTAAGAAATCATGCCAGCTTTTCTTTACTCAACCAACAACTTTCTCAGAGGGAAGCATATTTTTAAGATTGTGAAACTCCTTTCCAATAGCATCCACTTGTTTGGAATCCTGACAACAGCACATCTGCTTAACTGGGATGGTTTCCAAGGAACAGCTCTGGTACACTGAAGTTCCTTTAGGTTTCATCCACACTGTGCTTTCAGCTGCAGGCCCCTCTCAATGAAGAAGGGTCACAGAAACTGAGACCTAGCACTAGTTGCTTTCCTACTGTCTTAAATATCGCATAAATGGCAGAAAACAGCCAGTATTACATATTCAGATTTATGTTATTGAGACATTCTCGTCTGTCAAGGGTTGCAGCTTTCTTAGTTTTAATTGCTGAATAAGTCTTACCTGAGCATATAGTTTTTATATTCCAATTGTGTTATATATCAAAGCAATTTAATGAAGTTAATGGAAATATATTTTGTAGGTGGGTATTAAGCAAAACCATTGACAGTTTGTAGTCTTAAGTTTGGTTAATTATATAAAGCAACTCCGTGTGAGTAGAATTGGACTTTTTTTTTCTTGTTAATTTATTTTGTACTTCCACTGTGTTTATTTCTTTAAAAACCTTAAAGAATAAAGACTCGGTTCAGAGATGACAGGACACAGCTTCAGCAGGAATGACTCGGCTGTGCGTAAGCGTGGCAGCTTCCTTGTCACGTGACCCATCCCCACCGAGCACCGCTCCAGACGGTGCAAATATGGGAAAGGATGCAGAAAGGCTGGGCCAAGAAAGGGAGGCGGCAAAGACAGGGTTCACCTCTTTCTTCCCCAGTAGTATATCCTTCTGAATGTAAATGAATCTTACAGACATATATGCAGATACCTTTCACATTACACTCGCTGTCACCATTTATGTAAAACTAAACAAGCAGACACCTGCTCAGCAAACTGGGACACTGTGTTAGAAATACAACGTCCATGATTTGTTTTATGACCAAATGACATTGTCATCCATTTCCTTGGTCCATCAAATACAAGTACATGGGTACAAAGCACTGTACAGAGAAACATAAACACTACTTACCTTGGATGCCGGGATTTTTTCCTTTTTTTTTTTTTATCCATATTTACAAATAAGCATTTTGAAGGGAAAAACAAAACCTGAAACATACCTGAAGCAAGGCCTGCTAGAAAAGCTGCACCAAGACTAGACATGTCTGCATTTGCAGGTTTTTCTATTTTCTTATTAATTAAATCTGAAGTCATCTGCATGACAAAACTATTATTACTGACACCTCCATCAGCTCTATAGGGAGAGGGGAAGAAGAAGTGAAAAACAAAAAGAATGCATTTAGTTCAAATGCTTATTGCCAACATTTCAAAAAACAACTTCTGGGGTTTCACACCCATGTGTAAATGTTCCTGTCACTCATGCACAAATGCATTTCCATTTTATGGGCAAATTTAGAGGCCAGCACAAGGTGCCTAGAAAAATAAAAGTGCTTGTGAAATGGGGGAGGAATGGTAGACAGGGACACAGGACAGACACGTTATCAAAAGCTTTGAAAACTCTGTCTTCTGGAACTATACATCATCCTGGTTGAAATGTTAGGGTTTATAGCATAACATTCACATAGTTATCATCACGTGACAACAGTCAACATCATTACATTAAGCAAACTGTTTGCAGATCTGGAAGAGTACCTTTTTCATTACTACCAGATCTTTGTACTAGTTAACTAAAATACCTTCACAGTTACTTCTTTTTATGAGGAAGATGAGATTGAAGCTTCCATCTATCTATTAATAATTTCCTAATTGCATCATGTCGGAGACCCTTTTAATGAAGAAAACTAGAACTTATAAATGCTGATCTTTAATTACCTGAGTAATTACTAGTAGTGCAAAGTAATCACTCTTGCAAATAAAAATTAACTATAACAAAAAGCAATCTTTGAATTGTGATAGATGGTTCCTTATGGTGTGGGACTCCAATACCAGCCAGGTATGGAGGTGTTGTTCTATCAAATGTGGTACAGTAAAGACATCTACTATTTATTTCTATAGAAAGTGTTGGGTAATAAACTTAACAGTTGCTTAGAAATCTTCAATTCAAACATGCCAGCTGAAATCATCTATACTGTGTGAGGACTAACAAAACTTTTTCAGAAATGTTTTGGTTGTTTCTGAAAGTAAAATCAGGAGCCACTGCCTGACTGGTGATGTTACAGGGTTTTGTTTGTTTGTACAAACAGTTAAGCAGGATTACCACCTCTACACTACAGCATAAAAAACTTTAACTGGCAGTCACTTTCTTAATGCCAGTGACATGCATTTTCCTTCTGCAACAATAAGATAACCATTTGATACAAATTACAAGGGGAAAAGAGGAACAAAATTTGCAAATACTCAGTTTTACATTTAGCAAAATTTTGCTGCTAGATACTTTGAAGAATCAGTCTGTACAGTACATCTTCTAGCTCAAAGTTCCCACATGCCATTTGACTGGGGATGTGCTATTTCACAGAACAGTAAATAGGTGAGATTCCCGGACTCCGGGAGGGAACACCAGGATCATCCTTGTAAAGGCTGCCGCAGACTGCTGAAACATGACACGTAAGGACTACAGCTGAGGGTTCCCCCTCTATGCTTTCCTTGACAGTGTCGAGACAAACAAAAAAGAAGTAATATGAATGTAGAGGACTAATGAAAACTATGATTATGTATAAGCTTATAGGAGCCAGAGACTGGGAAGAAACAAGGAATACAGGACAACAGCTGAAAAGGGACTGAACATATTTATGAAATAAAAACTACAACTAAAATTCAAAAGGTAATAGATAGATACTAAAGGTATGTGGACAAAAGGATGGGAGAGCAGTTTACAGCCCTACTGAAAAATCCATGAAGTGTATCTCATTATCTTCTAATGCTTAATCCACAAGGTGAATTACTACTGATCGTAGCTAACTATTACAGTCACTGTATGGAACTGGAATTTTATATTACTAAAACAGAACATGATCATACAAGTTTATATTACAGTGTAAATGGGATCAGAATTCTAATGTTCTCTAAGTAGTACTTGCAGAGTTTCCATTTTTCAGTTTGCAGTCTTAATACGACTTCTCAAATTTCGAATGCAATTTTCTATGTAAAAAAAGCTTCCCAAGGAATAAAAAATTACAATAATTTTCATCTTTTCCTCTTCATTAAAACCCCAGGCCTGGTGGTTCCTTCATCTTTGCCTACTCTGTCACAGTATGTGATGGGTGACAAACTTTTACCTCCGCTGCTCCGTACTTCCACTTTTCTTCCACTACTCAGAAGTCCGATTTCTCAACTGTCTACATGCCTGCCATTCTATTTCTTCCCTTGCATGGGTATCGGGAAAAAAGCCGCAAGAGGGCCAGGGAACACTCACCCTTCTGTTCTTGACTGTGGTATCATGATGACCCCTGGCTGCCAGAATGAGAAATTTTAGAGCTTTCCCAGCTTGAGAGGGCTTGAAGATCTGACAGCTGGTGTGTTCAAATGAAGTCCCTACCCAAATGTGCAATGTCCTTTTCCAGCAATGCATAATTCAGCTAGATTTTTCCAAGACGTTGTGAAAAGCATATTTCAGGGATTGTTACCTCACTAAATGTGATTTGCTTCTTCGAAGATTGTAACAAAACCTATGTCTTAATTGAATTGTAAAAATATTTTCCCTCTTTCCTTCACAAATAGATCCAGTTTTAACTGACATCTTCAAAAAAACATTCCGTCTGTGAGCGAACCAGCACGAAACATTTCACTATGAAAGAATAATAAAGGGTAGAATGACTTCCGTGGTAGGCATTGCTATATGCGCTCCAGTGATACCTGAAAACGTGATTTTGCCTTTTTAAAAAAAAAAATTAGAGCAATTCAATGTTCACTTACTGACAACCACCAATGCCAATAGTTTAATTGAACCAACTCTTGTGTGTACTCTGCTGTCACTTAAGTTACATTAACATTTAACTTGGTAATCACATATTTCTCAGCAGTCGAGTTTTTACAGTAAGATAAAATGCGTAATGAAGTTCATACCTATTTAAAAATCAAACTCCCATATATCAAATCTAAAAGTTACATGGAACTTACCGAATAGTTTGCAGAGGAATGCGTACCTTCTTCACAATCATATCATAAAGCTGTTTGTTTCTTTAAAAAAATATTTAGTTGAATTAAGTATTATATATTCCATAAAGTGTTTCCAGTATCTACATAGTCAGAAAATAAAATACAAGGCAAAAAATGCCTCAGTTGTGTCAGAACTGCTGCAATAGCTAACAAGTTTCCGGAAAAAAAAAAAAAAAAGGAAAAAAGAGACTGAAACTGATCTTTCTTATACATTATTGTGAAGGCACAAGTATGGCTAAATCACAGCCCATTCTATAGCAAGTCACTGTAGAAGGTACAAATTTTTTCCACCTGAAATTGCTGATGGGTTTCTACAGACAAGATGCAATTGTTGATGTAACAAGTGGTTTGGAGTGAGGAAAGCAGGCTGAGTGTTAATCGGAGTTTATCCAGCTGTTCTTTAAAGGGGACATCTGAACACTGTGTGACTTGTTCTGAAAGCATTTCATTTAATAGTAGAAAATCTAAACACAAAGGGTCTTTACCCTTTTCTAGTTAGGCATTTGAATGAGATCAGGTTCTTCAACATCCCTCTTTTTAAGAGACCCATACTTCAGTTCAGGAATTACTGCATCCTGCATTCCTCTTACAACACAGGAAAAAAATGCATTAGAAACAGTTGCAGCTATTCAGAATGTTACCTTCCTCCAGACACCCTTTTTGCCTCTTTGCAGGAGGGTATTATCCCCAAACAGAGGTGGAAGAAATCATGTCAGTGCTCCCTAACTGGCCACAGCACAGCGTGAACCACACTCAAACCATATTCAGCTTCAGTTTGAGGCATGAAGGATGGGTTTGCAAGGCAGAGCCCACCTGTGAGCTACTGATGTGTTATCATCAGTGACTAGCAGTAATATCTTTAACCTTGACAGTTAGATCTAGAAATTGTTTAAGATGCCTATTACGATGTTTTATAAAACACAAACATTTCGTACTTTAGCCAAGGAGCTAATACGAAACTTTCACCTTCAGGGGTACTTTAAACACAGCTGGAGTGGGCTACAGCTTTTGACAAAACACTGTCAGGAGAGTAAGGACAAACTTTAAACAGGAAACACTTCTAGAATATGCAGAAAACAGTATCATTTAAGAATTGCTGTATGTTTGCTTAATAACAAAAGCTCCATACTACTAAATATACATGAGTTTATTTGTAAAGTGTCAATGAAAAAAAGGGAAGCTGCTAAAACTCCTTTTCAGTGTAACAGTAACAGATTACTAAGATTTATATTTTACAAACTGCAGAAGTCCATGCATCTATTTAACACTGCTGATCAAAATAAAAGCAAACATAAACAAGATAATTAAGGAAACAGTACCTGAAAGCTATAGATTCCAATATAGCTCGTACAAGATGGTTTCTGGTAGTGGAAGGTTTCAGCCCCATGAAAGAGGCACATAAATATGGATCATTCACAGAAACCTGCAGAAAAGATTTCACAATGAGTTCAGTGAATTTTATTTGTAAGCTTTTGAGAAAGAAGTCAAATAGTAAGAAAAAAAATAACTTACGACAATTACAGGCAGCATAGCAAAAGAAGAAAATTGAAAACAATATGTAAGAGGTACATAGTGTTATTTTAGCTAACTCAGTGAACAGTTTAAACAGCTTCTTTCAACAGGAAGACAGTTAAGTGGCTTCTTCCAAATTTGGCATATTAAGTAACACTGATCTGTATGACTTCTCTTTAAAATACATAGAGCATACACTGTCTAGGACAGGGCACGCTGATATTGCTGTGCATAGAAAGATTTCACACACTTTTTTTTTTTTTTTTTTAACACTCCTGAACTGCTAAAAGAAAGATGAACTGATTTTTAAAAGCAAGACTGAAAAGAACGGTAATAGTTTTTATTAGTTTACTACAGTCTGTTTTCAGCGACACCAATAAACACAGTCCAACTAAAATCCTAATGGCCACTAAAGTTGCTTTTTTTTGCAGGAGAACTAGAGGATCGATTGATGAATTTCCTCTCCACCCCTTCAATACTCTGATGAATTTTATCACAAAATATTAGTTTGCTGGTCCATACCTGGTGTGAGACAATGTTGAATCTTATTTTCACTGTAGACAGGAATTCTCAAATTGAAAGAATCCTTTCCAGTTGTGTTAAATGTCAGTTATGACAACACTTACCAGAAGTTTGAATTTCATGCTTATAAAATACACACACACATATCTATAAAGAAAATGCTATCATACATTAAAAAAACAAAACCCAAACCCCATACAGATATATACACAGCTAAAAATAAAACTGGCATTTTTGCAAAAATTCCTAAATAGAAGAAACTTCTGCATTAAAGTAAAAAAATTTAATTTTTTCCCATATATTAGTACCCTTCCCATTCTAAAAATGGAACCACTTGTCCAGCCCAGTAGCATAATAAGGATTCATGGCTTCCAAGACTATAGATGTTCATATACAAGATAATAAACTAAAAAGCATATACTCATATTCTACATAAGTGTCACTATCTTGAAAAACTCAATCATTAAAAAAAAGAAAAAAGTAGCAGTGCATATATATGCATACACTCCAACGAAGAGTCCCAAGTTTTTTCTTAGCAGCAAATTAAGCCTAGAAACCCCTGTTTCTAGCAGAATGAGTAAAAGGAAGGATGATTAATGCATATATCCCCTCAATTTCAAATACACTTTCACAGTGATGCTCTCCTCAGTGCACTGCAGCGCAGCAGAATCCAGTAAGAAACAAACTCACTGCTTTACTAGGGATAAGTAGAGAAGCTTTTTACTCTGTGTAGGAAATGAACATATGAGCTTCATAAGAACCGTCCCTAACCACTATCATTCTAAGAAACATTATAATAGAATCAATTTTGTTAGCATCTAGCCAGTGAAGCTAAACAGACACATCACAGTCCCAGAAGCATTCAACTGTTCATGTCCCTTTTCATACTATTTAACCCGGTCAGTTTCTAGATTGGTACGGATCCTCTAACTGTGCATCTACTAGCTAAGTACGGTCCACTGGAATAGCAGGGCTTTTAAAAAGCAAAGAAATTCACATTGGTGGACACTATTAGTGGGTACTAGGTGTCACAAAGAGAAATCCATTCAGTTTCTAAATTCAGCTTCTAAATTTGGACTGGGAATATTAGAATTAGGGGAGAAGAGACTGAATCAGTGTTTACCAAGAAGCTAGCTGGGGTTCATTCTGGAGACAGTGTCAAGAAAGCAAGGGGGAGAAAAACTAGCAAAGCAAATCAGAAGCCAAATAAACAAAAAGAGTTTTACCAACATCTCTAGAACTTGAATATTAATACAATTAAAAGTTCAAAAAAAGATACAGACTAACATTTGTCTGCCTCAGGATTCTCGTCCGCAAATACTGGAAATTGGCATGGCTCAACATTTGCTTATTCATAGCACAATTACTCACAGTAAATGCTAAATGGAACCATCTTAGAATAATCAAGCTTTATATCCCTAAAAATAAATCTAATTATTAGGGTGGCTGTTTGAGAGAAGGTAGTTGGGCTACCCATAGAAGAAATTAAATTTTTCTTTGCCTTGTTCTGCTAACATACAGGACTTACACAAAGGTAAGGTTAAAGATGTTAAGCTTCTTTAGAAAAAAAACCCCACACTAGTCCCAGGAATGATCAAACTGAGTATGGTAGATGAATGAAGATTAAAAAAAAGGAAAGAACTTTTAGAAATGCCCAGAGAGACATGCTGGTATACTTTCAAACCAATGAATTACTGAGACTTAAAAGTCTACCGTACTTGGTTTAATCATTCCAAGGAAAAGTGTCTAAATATTATTACGTTTGCTTTCTGTAACACCAGGATTTACAGTCTTGCTCATATGTAAATGTACTCATAAAAGTACATTTAAATAATCTGTTGAATTGCAGTCTACATCCTGAAAAGAATCAGAATAAAATTAATTATTTTAAAACAGTGCTTAGAAGTATTGTCTCAATGAAAGCTCTGCATGGGCAGAAAATCTATGGGATTGGTTTCCGTCTGTGCAGGCACTGCTGAGTTACTGTGGGCAAGTCATTTCGCTTATCTGTCCCCCATGTCTTCATCTGCAAAATGGAAGTAATTTTCCTATTTTGCAGGGATTTTCTCATGGTGGGGGGGATGGTGGTGGTGTTTGAGCATTCTGATTTGACAATGATCTTCATACGTTGTGGTGAGGGACAGACAATAAGAACCTGAGTAGTACAGAATAAATACTATGATAAGATGTAAATTACTACATTTAAACATGTAAAAGTTTAAATTTTAACTGGGTTATTAAAAATATATTCCCAATTATGTTAATAATAATAATTTTACCTTAAAACCTGGAACAAAACAAACGCCTTGAGAATCAACAATACTCCGTGCCATTTTTGCTGTTTCATCTACATTGGTGAAAAGATCTGTAAAGATCCATAAGTCATACGCTTTTATTATTTACTTCAGTATATTTCTAAGAAACAAAAATCTAAAGTTAGACTATTTTCTTTTGTAATATTCTTGAACTACACGTTGTAATGGAAACAATCACTTCTCCTGTACTTTATGTTCATCAGTCACATTAAAAAACCCCCAACCTACTCAGATGAAGACTAAACTCAAAAGGATCATCTCGTATTTGTTATAACATTTTAATCTTCACATCCCATAAGAGGTCATTAGCTTCCCCAACAGACATAAACGGAAATTGAGAATGCTAACACTGGGACCCTAACTATGCTAAAATCCCAGATTTGCAAAACATAAACCTTGTTTTTTACCCCCAGAGATGTTGCTATTGTCAGCCCAAGCACCAGATGACTACAGAGAAAGTCTTAATACCCATATTTTATCAGCCTTAATACTTTTACAAGTGACTCACATAAATGTAAGGTAGGTCCTAATACCACCTCCTCTGATAGACACTACTTTTATTCTCTGTCTAGCCAGATGCCTCATTTCACAACTCGATAGACACGCCTCTTTAGCTTGTTCTTCACCCACATGCAATTCTTGTACCAAACACCCATCTTCTGTAGTTTTAACTAATCACAGAATGGTTTGGGTTGGAAGGGACCTTAAAGATCATCTAGTTCCTGATATAATGTCTTTATGTGGCCACATAACATATTTTCACAGAAGTCTACAGGTCTAAAAAAGTAAATTCTATTAAAGATAAATAAATTAGGTTAATCTAGCTCAATTTATCTTTGAAAAACCCATCTTGTAATTTTACCTTTATAACCTTCATAAATTTGTTTGAAAGCTTTCAATTCTACTGTACCCAGACTAATAAGCCTAAAACACATCTTTTCCTTCTTGCTGTATTTGCCCTTACCAAACTATATAAAACTACCTCTATATGCCAGGACAGAAACCAGAAAAAACAAGATTGACTTAATCTTGAAATTCCACATACTACTTTTTCAAAATTCTTAGAAGTGATCTGATTCCACTACAAGAAGTCCATTAAACTAAGTTTATCTTGCTGCATAAATTCCTATTTCCAAACTTTTACCACTATTATATGTCTCATTTTCATCCCTGTTGATAACACCTATAGGTCATGTCCATTTCACTACTGGCAAACAAAAAAATCCTTTATACTCTTGCTTTACAAATACCAGTAATATCCATTTTAAGTACAGAGAAGTTTCATATGGGTTAAGTATGCATTTTAAGTATGGAATCTGAAGTAGCAAGCTTATACATGTACTACTGATATCTGTATCTGCAGCACTGAACTGCATATCGAATAAAGTAATTTCCTCAAAAAACTAGTGGCTGTTATTCTCTAGGCTTCATCAAATGTTGAATGATGAAGATGTGAGGACCAATCTTCAGTCACACTTAACCCTCAAGAGCACGTATCTAAGCATGTATATGCACATATGCACCAAAAGTTGACAACTTGAAGAAATGTGGTAATTTGTGGTAAACTACACTTCAGGAAAAACTTTCCCAGATAACCCAAAGTTTGAGAAACTCATTCCTTTTTTGCATCCTAGTAAAGGTGTACTAAATTTCTAAGTAAACCAAGTAAATAGTTTATCACAGAATCACAGAATACCAGGTTGGAAATGACCTCAAGGATTATCAGCTCCAACCTTTCTTGGCAAAAGCACAGGACAGCTCACCACCCTGTCCAGCTGAATCTGAGAAGTGTCCAATGGTGGGGAATCCATCACTTCCCTGGGAATTATTCCAAAGCTTAATTGTTCTCATTGTGAAAAGTTTTCCTCTTGTGTCCAAACAGAATCTACCCAGGAGTAACTTGTACCCATTACACCTCATCTTTTTGATGTGACTCCCTGTAAAAAGGGAGTCTCCATCTTCTTTGTAGCCACCCTTTAAATACTGGAACATGGTCATAAGGTCTCCCCTAAGCCTTCTCTTCTCAGGGCTGAACAAACCCAATTTTCTCCGCTTTTCCCCATATGGCAGGCTTCCCAGTCCCTTGATCATCTTTGGAGCCCTTCTCTGGACCCTCTCCAGCCTGTCCACACCTTTTTTTGTATAGCCAGGACCAAAACTGAATACAGTATTGCAGCTGTGGCCTGACAAACACTGAGTGGGATAATGACTTCCTTCTCTCTGCTGGTGATGCCCTTGTTAATACAACACAGAATCCTGCTGGCTGGCTTTGCCACTGCAGCACACTGATCACTCCTATAGAGCTGCTTATCCATGAGGACCCCCAGGTCCCTTTCTACAGAGCTGCTCCCCAGCTGAGTAGATTCCAGCCTGTGCTGCACTCTGGATTATGTTTTCCCAGGGGCAAGACCTTACACTTGGCCTTGTTGAACTTCACACAGTTCTTGTTAGCCCACGCTTCCAGCCTATTCAGGTCTTCCTGCAGGTTGGCTCTCCCTTCCAAAGTGTCCACTTCCCCACTCAGTTTGGTATCATCAGCAAACTTCATCAGGGTGCACCTGAACCCACCATCCAGCTCACTTATCAAGATATCAAACAGTGTTGGGTCCAATCTCAATCCCTGGGGAACTTGTGACAGGTTGCCTGAAGAGCTATTTACCACCACCCTCTGGGTGCAGTCTGTCAGCCAGTTCCTCACCCACCACACAGACTCCTTGTCTAGACCTTAACGCATCAGTTTCTCTAGGAGGTGGCGGTGGGGAGCCATATTGAAAGCCTTGGAAAAATCCAGGTGGACAATGTGCACCATTTGCCTCACATCAACCAAGCAAGATCAGGTTTGTCAGGCACAATCTGCCCTTGGTGGATCTGTGCTGGCTTTTCCCAATCACATGCTTCATGTCACTTGTGACAGCCCCATGAGGATTCATTCCACAACTTTCCCAGGGATTGAAGTAAGACTGATGGGCCTCTAATTTCCTGGATCCTCCTTTAAGTCCTTGTAGATGGAGGTGACATTAGCCTTCTTCCAGTCTTCTGTGATGTCCCCAATCTCCACAACTTCTCAGACATTATGGAGAGCAGTCTCACAACACTGGCCAGCTCTCTTAGCACCCTCCGGTGGATAAGATCAGGGCCTTCCTCACATCCTCCTTCACTGACAGCGGGTCTGTGTTTGTGTTGACCTGGATTTTATTCCTAATGCCTGTGGACCAACAGTGCTGGTAAGGACAGAGGTCAAGAAAGTGTCGAGAGCCTCTCCCTTTTCAGCACTGTTGGTGACTAATTTACTGCTCCTGTTTAACAGCAGGCCAGTATCTTCTTTCTGTTTCTGCTTGTTGTTTACATACCTGAAGAAGCCCCTCTCATAGTTTTTGACATCTCTGGGCAATTTCAGTTCAAGCCGAGCTTTTGCTCTTCTAACTGAATCTCTGCATGCCCTGGCAATGCCCTTATAGTTCTGAACTGGTATTTGCTTTTCCATCTCTAGTACGCTTCTCAGTTTTGAGCAGACTCAGAAGCCTGCAGTTAAGCCAAGGAGGTCTCTTGCTCTGCCTGCTTCCCTTACCTTTAAATGGAATGAATCATTCCTGTGCTTCCAGGTGAGTGTTCTTGGAAAAACTCCCAGCACTTGCCAGCTCCTGTATCCTCCATGGAAGCTTCCCACAGGATCCCTCCCAGCTGAGCTCTGAGTGAGCTGAAGTTTGCTCTTCTACAATCTAAAACCCCTTTGTTTTAGTACTGTCAGCATGCTCAGCGGGATCCCAGACTCCACAATATTGTGACCACTGCAGCCAAGGCTATCACTAACCAAGACACTATGAAGCAGGTTTTCTTGGTTTAAGAGTAGCAAGTCCAGCAGTGCCTCATTCCTAGTTGGCACATCTAACATTTGTATGAGGAAGCAGTCCTCTACACATTCCAGAAACTTAGTGATGTGTGAGCTGCTGTATTGTTTCTTCCAACAAATGTTTGGATAGCTGAAGTCACCCATAAAACCAGGCTCTGTTTATTAGAACACTCAGAATGGTTGTCTATAAACAGTGGTTTTGAATATCAACTACTATTGAGCTAGTATTTTTATTAGTCTTTCATTAAACTTGAATGCAAGTCTTTTTGATACATAATAGTCACAGCCAAAAGGCACATCACTTCTATGTGAAGCAACATACACAACACTGTTACTTTTAAAAATGAAGTTCTTCATGCTGTTTTCATAGAACTCAAACCTGTTATTAATTTTCTGAGATGTTTTTGAGATCTCTCTTGCTGTACATTACAGCAAGTGTTTGTGGAACACTGCATTTACAATCATGCTACCTAGGTGTAATCAGCAGTCAATTTCTGTGCTGCTCCCCAACTAAAAATTCAACTGCAAATACCCTAAACCAGTACACGTCAATTTGACAAGTGTCCTTTACACCACTGCTATTCAAGTTTGGATACCAGGTTAAAAAAAACAAAAGAAGGCATCAGGAGGTTTGTCATGCTCAAGCAAAAACAAGTGAGGAGTAAAACGTTTCAGGAAAATAAGTCTGCATAGGTTGGCGGGTCTGAAAGGCAGAGTCTGAAAAGGAGATAAGTGTGCAAACCAAACTCCCTGCAGTAAACACACTCAGCAGAGAACCTACTACCGAGACTCTGCATTTTCCATGGTCCAAAACACGTAGTCTAGTTTCTTCAATTACGGATAATAAAACCAAGCCCAGTAACATAACCATAACCCCATAAAACAGTTTCTTAAGTAGTAATATTTTACCCTCTATAAAATTAAAGGACTACTTACTTATATCCTGAGCCCATTTTATGGTAGTGCCAATGTCTGACATACACCCTTCAGTTAAGTAAACAACTTCTTCCCCAATCTTCCAACCAATCAGTGGGTACAGACCTTAATGATTTTCCATAAAACAAAACATCTAGTTAAATTGTTTCCAGAAAACCATATACAAGCACCCCTCACAATAAACCCAATCTTTTTGCAGAATTAAGGCTAATAACAATGTCACTGACAGAGATTAAATATATTGTTTAAAAAATATAGTGATAGGACTGAGAAACTCGAACAACAGTTTCTTAAACCAAAGAATTTTTAAAAAATCAGATTAAAAAAAAACCCTCTTTAAGCTAAAGAGAAGAGCTATCAGCACTTACCTTTTCTTATATAAAAGAATGTATGTACTTAATTTATCAATGTTTTCTTATTTGTTTTAAATCCACCTAATTTTCTCCAATGGTTTCTAAAAAGTCAGAATTTACTTCCCCAAATTTCAGATGGGAAGCACAGACATATACACGAAAAAAAGCGATACAAACTTAGAACATAGATCTTATTCATAGAAGAGGATGAAATTGATACTTTTATTCCTTGTTCAATATGCAATGCTTCCTCACATAGAAAGCAAAAAAGAAAATAAGTTTCATCCTTGTCCCCACCAAAAGCAACTGCCAGTTAACTACAGTATTTTACCTGTATGTTTGCCTAATACAAACAACAAAAGAAACACTCAAACTCACTACAAATATTTGGTGACACGCTTTGTCTATAACTACAAAAGATTAGCACTTCTGTGGTTTACAGGACAGGATTTTCAGGATGTTGTGATTTTCACCAAATAGTTTTGGCTTTGTAGTGACTCAAAATTAAATTATTTTTTTTTCTTCCTTTTCTCTCAGAAGAAAGGCAGAAATTCATAGGGCAAACACAGTTTATTTGAAAACAGTACAGCATCTTTCAAAGAGCTGACTACTTGAAGGTATTATTACATTAGAAATAAACAGCCAATAATGAGGATAAACCTAGTTATCTCCCCTTTGCTCCCCCATGGGTATGTTGAAACCTTAACAAAGACACACTACTTAAAACAGTCAGTACAAACACAAAGACTTTCTTGTTTCATAACTGTATTAGTAAAAATATAGCACAAAAGTCCTGCAGAGTTTTTGTCAGTGCAAAATGACTGCGTTATCTAGCTGAACAGCAGAGATTTTCCAGCACTGCAGCTGGACAAATGATTTTTCAGGTCACTTTGTAAGAACTTAAGCATTCAGGGGCCACTACAAAAACTCCACCCAACCCAAGTATGGTAACCACTGGAGTGAAGAAACCACCCAGACTTTATGGGATGCTGTTCAGGACTCAGAGATGCATGCAGGTCATGCAACAAAGGTAGGTGAGTCCCAATAACTAAAGGACCAGAAAAGCCTCAGAAGGATATAGGGATTCTCTCTGCTCTCCTAAGGTGAGTTTCCTGATATACAAGTGTGCCTCACAGAATCATCTCCAATTTGCTTGCCTGTGTCCAGAAGAGTGGCATGGTAGTACTGATGCAATTACAGAAACTTAGTTAGTGCTGGAGGCACTCTGGTGCTTACAATGGAAAACAATCTGCAGCAGCTATTTAAAGTTTGTATTTGGCTCTTGAAAGACAAAAGTTATACACATATCTCCAGATCACTGGTGCAGGTCTCCCTTACAATCTTTATTTTCTGCCAAAGGTAAAGCTGCAAAGAAGCAAGACCAAACAATTAATTGAGCCAAAAGTCCTAGGGAAGGACAGCTAATTAGGGATAGAGAAGCCCACCAGGTGGCCTTCCTAAGGATGATCACATCAGGGTCTCTAGTAGTGTAAGACAATCTACCTCTAGGGAATGGATCAACACGACACTTGGCATGACCAGAGCCACTAAGAACTATCAGACTGCCAGAGAGATTTTAAATCCATAAAACTGGCTTCCATCACTGAAATGTGAGAACTGCTGTTCTTGAAGGAACTTTTTTGTTTGTTTGTTTTAAAACTGTTACATATAGCAACTAAATGTAGACCAGAAACTAGAACAGCAGCTAATGAACAGCTCACACAAGGATGCTGCAGGGATTTATCTTGCAGTCTTAAATACATATGTCAACTTTAAAGATTGAACACATTACATTTCATGCCCAGGGCACTGAGAAATCTGGGTACTTAACTTATACTACTAACCATACCACATGGCAGCCAAAGAACACAGAAAAAATAATTTTAACATAAATAACATCCTAAAGCAGAAGTTTCACACCACTGCCTTAAAGATTTCAACTTCTATCAGATCACAACAGCTAAATATTTTCTGGAAATAAAACAGAACAGAAAAAAACTTACAGCATGTTTTTGCTATTAGATTTCCACATACTACATATATATGAGTTTCAAAATAAAAGTATCATCATAACATCATTTTAGCAGCCTAAAAAGCACCTGCATTCATAGGGAATTCAGTGTCTGTGCTATTCAGTTCTGACACATCTCATGTGTTTGCCAGGGGCCTTCCAGACACCAGCTGGTACAAATCTCCTCAACACACTGCTGTCCTCCTCCCCAGCCACACCCCTCCTGTTTCAAATTGTAGGCTTCCCAAAATTAGTAACTTGTTAAAAATATGACATACAGAGATTGCACAGGCAAGTTTACTTCAGTATTCTCTGTTGATCTCTTGACAAATAGAATCCATCTATGACAAATTAACAAGCTTGATGGACCACAGATATTCAGAATGAGAAAGTTTTAAACATTAGAAACACGCTGGGGAGCTGTTTCTAGTATTTTAAAAGAAAATCAGTAATTGTTAATCCTGCATTATCTCACTGCATGTACTTCATAAATTGCAAGGGCTCAAGAGGAGGAACTTACAGTGATCCACTGGAACATTTTGATATGAGAAGCCAGAGGACCAATCTCCTTTTCCTCTATTCCTCTACTGTATAATACTGCTATCACAAAGAACAGGTGGAAAAAAAAAAAAAAGGAGGGATGCAGGTAGTAGACATAATTACTAGTGATGTTACTTAAAATCTCTTCTTGAGAAGCATATTTCAGGATAACCAAGATCTATATTTCAGTTAAAAATTTCCCCAGTCTTCTGTTCTAAAAACACTTTCAAGCTGCTTTTCTACAGCTAAAGACAGAACGAAAAGCGTAGCCCGGTTCTATCCCTTTTTGTACCCTCATCATTACAACTGTCAAGTCACATTAAATACTGTAAAACCAAAATTACGTGATCTTACCACTCTGTGATGCAAAGAGATGTCCTCCTGTATTCACATTCCAGAAACCACCTGTTCCCATTGTCAGTTTAACATCTCCTGGGTGAAAGCAGCATTCTCCAAACATCGCTGACTGCTGATCAGCTACCTGCAGTACCAACAAAAACAATATGTTAGCTACCAACTACCAATCTACAAAGCTGCTGGATTTTAAAACATCACTGCAAACACTTCAATGGTTTTGAATATAAATAACCATTCAGAAAGGAATTCAGCATTAAGAGAGGACTCATATACAATTTCTTAAGTATTTGCAGGACATTCCAACAGTCAGATTTATCACTAGAATCAGATTACACCAGGTTTGGACACAACATGAATGTCTGTAGTACTGATTACTACACTGAAAAATGTGTTACAGAAACAAAAGAAATATTTTATGGTTTAGTTTGACAAGGATAGATAGGGCATTTGCAATCGCATGGAACAGAACAGAGTAGCTTGCCTTGAATTCCTTTCCTCCCACATAGAAAGTTGAAGTTTTGAAGTCTCACCTTCCTTTTTCCCTGCTATCCCTCCTGTACCAAATTCTTCCATGCTCCATTTTTCAACAGTGGTGGTTATTAAATGTATTGACTTATGTTCGTGCTTTGGTGAAACAGTAAATTTACAGATAAAGTGAGTCTACCATTCTTAAAAAATAGCAGGAGAAATTCACGTTAGCTCAGTGACATTTTTTCGGTTTAGCTCAATTCGAGCATGTTTTTCTACAAGTCATCACTTTACAAAAAATCATGGATTTTTCTTATCCAAATCCTAACTATTGAAGCAGGAACATGTTACTCACCATCTATTTTTAGTGAAAAAAAGCAATAAAAGGTACCACAAGTGGATCTATTAAGAAATACTCTTACGTTTGTGGAGTTTATTGAAGTCAAGCCAGAATGAACCCCCACTGCACAACTCCACATACTGATTTTAAGCCACAGAGACACACATTACCAGAGCTTGGAGCAGAACCCAGTTCTATTAAGATCTACATTCAGTGCTTAATCATTTGGTTATCTAACCCTGATGAACCCCAACCTCTAGAAATCCCTTCCCATTCCTCTCTCCTCCTTTCCCCCTAATGTTGTAAACTGTTTTGAAGAAAAATTAAACAACCGATTCTACTGTAGTTTAAGTCATAGAGAAGGAATAAAGAATACTTATTAAGCAAGTGTGAAATCAAAGCTAGATAAAAAGAACATAGGTACAAATATACAGATTTAAGTAAGAAAACATTTTCACTCACTATTGCCATTATTGGAATAGGTGCTCCAAATATTTCAGAGTCAGCTGATCCGAAGTTGAAGCTTAAAACAAATGTTACGGAGAAACATCACTACAATAAATTGACCTTTCTGTTAAAATGAAATCTAGATATTGCATCCTGGGTCTGCAACATATGTGAAAGGTAATGCTACCTATTTATTTTAATGAAAGCATTAAAACTATCACATCAAGAAATACAGATAGTGAAAGTTTCGGATATAGTATTGAAAAAGTACATATGCATATAAAAATAATTTTGTTGGTGTAGCTTTTTTTTTTTCTTGCACAGATAATACAGTATTTTTGTAAAGCAATTAATTTAACAGTTATCATATTCTTCTGAATATGCCTTCATAGTTACCTTGTGTCTTTCACCGAAGGATAAATAGACATTGGAATAGAAAGTAAACTACACAAAGTGGGATTCCAACATTTCTGAAATAATACAGAGAAAGTAAAAACATCAGCAACTCTCTCAGAAGCACAATAAACAGCAACAACATTTTTTCAGAAAAGCACATACCGTAAAGGGTTCAAAAATGCCTGTAGCACTGGCATTTGAGTAATCCGTAGCATACACAGAGCCTACCATAAAAAAAAAAAAAAAGAATGAAGTAAGATTTTAGATATCTAAGTATTTGAGAGTTGTTTTAAACATAATTTTTCTTTAAACATCTCAATGGCTCCCATAAACTGAGTGTCTATAGGCAAAGCCATAGCGACACAATGAGCACACAAATGTCACCTGCTGCTCACCATAATGTGAATGTAACAACTGCCTTATTTTACTCATAAAACTGGCTAGAAGAGAGCCAGTACTTTTGACATGTACAACACTGACTGCATCACTGTCTATCATAATCTAGCCAATCGCTCAGGCATTAGCCCTCAGGATGCAAAGTTTTAATTCTCCCACATTTGTAACAATTCTTTGTTCTTTTGCTTTCACAGGTAGTTTTCTTCAATCAAGGCCATTAGTTCTGGTAGTCCTATTTATAACTTAAAAAGGTTGATTACACTGAATAATTATTTCTCTTTCTGACTACCCTTCCAGGCAGGCCCAAAGAATAATTGATTCAGAAGTTATTTTTTTAAAAAACTAAATATATTACAAAATCTTTCAATTATAAAAACCCATTTGAATTCTAGGATGTATCAATGACAGTCATGAACATTATTACTTAAATATTAATAAAGCATATTGGATTCTAAGAGGAACTGTAACATTCACCTTTAGTCAATCTATACAGTAACCATGTGTCAACTGTTCCAAAGCAGCAGTTATTTTTTTTGGCAGCTTCTTCAGCCTGGGAACAAATATACATAGAAAAAAAAAAAGGTATTTACAACTGGGTATAACAGAGGAACAGATTTCCTCACTCCTTTTCTCTTTTTCTTTGTGGATAATGATACTGTCCTCAGAAAATAAGTCTCTGATTGCCAATTTTTTTTCTAGAAAGCTGGTTATGTAAGTAGTATTATCCTACAGTTCATGTTCCTGACAGAGAATAAGCAGAGTTTCTTATAGTTGCTCTTAAGAAAATCAATTTATCTTCTATTGCAGTGGCATCAGAGCCTTAAGAAGGGAAACTTTATAGTCACAATTTTAACAGTGGTGATGGAGTGGTGAATAAAGTAAGGTCCTGCATACAACACTTAAAAAAATAAATAGAAACATAAGAAATAAGTGTATTTCCAAATATGTGCTTGACAACAATACAGAGCCATTGTTTTCTGGTTTATGGTGTCTGTGAAGGGTTCGAAATGTTATTTATCTTGGGATCTTTTTCCCCTTTTAAATGGAAAATTCATGTTTCATCTAATTTCTACTAACTGATAATATGTACAACTACAGAAGTAATAAAAACATACAAACTAATCTGCTCAAAACATGACTGAATACATTATTCTCTGTAATTAAGAGCCATGAATTTTTGAGCTTCTTGATTTGATAGTCACATATTTTAAGCATCCACTGATACTTGACAAAATGTGGGAGAACGTTCATCTCACATTGAAAACTCAGCAGCTGCATAACCTTCAATTCTATAATCCTCCAAATTCACAGCTTACATTTTCAACAGGTCCATCCAAAACATGCCAGTAGAAAGTTATATTTAACCTTTTCAGTAGTTAGTTTTGTAACAGAAAACACCAGACAAAACTCAAAAGATTTTGGGGTTTCTTTACACAGGATAGAAGACTGATGATAAGCATTTTCGTCAAAAATAACTTGAAAATTAACATAGAAAATAAGATGACTGAAGTTATAAATACAATAGGAAGAAACAAGGAAAATGATAAGGATTAGAGCAAAGAATACAGCAACAGATATCTCAGTGATCACTAGTCCGTTATATTATTCCAGCAAAACTTATTTGATGTGTATTTTCCAATTCACACTACAACAAAATACAAAATACATTGCAGTGTTTGGTTGTCCGGTATGATATTATTTGTGAAACTGTGAACACTGAAATAGTTTTCCACAGAGTGGAAAGAAAAGAGTGCAAGCCTGAAAAAAAATACAATTGTCATGCTAAACTAGAGTACAAGCAAGGTACAATCACTAACTGTATAATTACATCAAGTAAAATAAGATGATTTCTGTTTCTTATGCATGAAGAAAACTTTTTACTACTACACATTTCCATAATCAGAGAAAGAAGTTGTATAAACATGAGTAGATATTTAAGTAGACAAGCTCTGAACATTAATGCAGATAAAAGTCTTTCATTCTGGTTCTTCTAAGGAAAAGAACAAGCAAGACAAAATCGCAGAGGTTAGAACCAGACTAAAGACACCAGCCATTATTATGATTTAAGAAAGCTATTATTTTTCCCTTTCCAGCTTACCTCATGTATGTTTTTAAAAACCCATGACAACTTCATAGAAGTCTGTTGTGTTGAAAAAGTAAGAAAACTTGGTGCCAAATATCGATCATTCCCAGTCAAGAAATGAAGCACTGTAAAAATAACATGGATTACCTGTTTCAAAAGAAAAGTTACTTAATTTTTAATCTCTCCCTTTAAGATTTCTGATCAATTACTTAATTTTTAATCTCTCCCTTTAAGATTTCTGATCAATTACCTTTAAAGGATGACAACACAGATGAAAGCTGCTGACATGAGATTAGATTCAGAAAGCTACAATTCTTTTAGAGAATCCTTACCATAGGGTTTCAACAGATAGCCTTCCCACAAACACACACCACAGGAAAGAGCAGCTGCACTAAGCACATCTATTTGACTGACTTCTGCTGGCACACTGATAGAAACTGCTCTGCATTATGGACACAAGCCACCTACGCCAGCACAATGCATGACGTGGTTCGCAGCATTATGTACTGTTATTCCAGTGAAAGTTATCCTACAGTAGACAGGCTAATCATGTTTTAATAGATTAACCAAAATTTAATCATTAATCAAGTTTTCATTCACAAAAGAAATCAGTGTCAAACCCAAGAATTTAACTTCTCAGTGAGTGTCCTAGTTAGTTTCCACTTACAGGGAAAGTAACTTCAAATCTTTCTCTTCTGAAGGTATGAACCGCAAGCCATGAGCAGAATAAAATGTACCTTCTATAGATAATCTGATCAAAGAGTACATTAAAAAAAACCACAGCAACACCCAAAACCCCCAAAACAGTGCTGACCAAGAACCACCTACACCCAATTATGTAGCAGCATTAACATGCAACATTTTAATACAACAAAGAGACTCAAAAGTAACAAAATGTACATTAGACCTACAGATACTTTTTTTCCCATAATTAATTACCTGCAGGCTACCAGTACTGCATTTTCCATGCTAATCTTGCTCTGTTAAATTTTTTTAGGCCACAGCACATTATATTAACATGTTAACAAGATGCCTTCAAGTATTTCATATATTGCCCTTATTCTTCATAAAAATAACAGCTCTAATATGTTCAAGCAGTATGTAAGTTATCACAGTTTTACCTTCAGCAGAAGGGATTTATTCCAGGAATTCACAAGTTCAGCACTTCTTAAGTCTTGCCAACTTATGAAATTATGGAAAGGTTTCCCTGTCCTCCTGAAAAACAGTATTTGAACATTCCCATTTAAAACTGCAGAACATACACTGCCCAAAACAGTCAATATCATTCACCAGGTCAATTCCTAAAATAAGTTCATATCCTCCTGGTTGATTTGAGAAATCAGTAATAGGCACCTGGACATTCTGAGTGTGAGACTTTTCATCAAAACTAAAAAATACGTATATATTAATCTCTTTCAAAGTACCAATTAAAAACAAAAAGGACATAAACTATAAACCATTCTGAACTGCTGTAAGGTGTGGCTGTGCAAACACAACATGAGTGACTGACATTTGTGGCTTTCAGGCTGTGATGACTAAGTTCAACATTTCAACAGTCCACTTCCATCTCGTCTATGAATACAAATGAATACAAATTCACTTTAAACAATACACAATATACATACTTGTGCCATGTAATAAAAGTTGCTCTCTGCGTTGAGATACCAAGACCAGCAATTTGCCTCATGTGAAGTCCTGCAGCTAAAAACCAAAACCAAATCACACACAAAAAAACATTTATTTGAAGAAACAAGCAAAAATACAACTTTTCTAATATAACTATACAGTCTATGGAAAACTTAAGTAGTTAATAATTTCAGAGAATATAAATCTCTACAGACTACCCAACTAAGTGGCTAGAACAGTGAAATATTAGAAAAATCCTAAATCATACAACTGATTGCAAAGCAGGTAAATAAACCTTTGTATTATACAAAAGCAGTTGTGACACACTGCCCCTTTCCGGCTTCTGAAAAGGCCCACTGATACTTTACTTGAACAACCCCACAGACAGGCAAGCAGGTTACACATGTCTATATAATCAATTAAAACGTGCATTTCACATGGATGAACATGACAGAAAGCACAAACAAAAGACATACCCTTCCAAACCTACAGAAATAAATTCCATAAATAAACAAAACTAGATTGATTCTGTAGGCAGCAGAGATTAATGTCAACACACCATGATTTTTACATCACTTTGATGACACATCTCCTTAAGCAATCTTTCAAAATTTGTAAGAAGAAATTTGCTTAAACCATGCACCAAATGCAACAAAATATACTTCAAAATCAGAAATATAAAGACGTACATTTGAGTATACACAAATTTTGTTATTAAATCTTACCTTCAAATAACTGTTACAGAACATTTTTTTCTAATATATGTAATGGTAAATAATTAAATATGTCCACAACTATTTTCAAAGCAGCTCTGGTCAGCTTCCCAAGTGCCTCCATGCATACTTCCAGAAGCAAAATTATGCGAAAAAAATATACATTAAGAAATTCCATTTCAGTGATACTACCTATTCTGTCCAAAGTATCGTTCACTGAAGGGCTCTCAATCCTGCTACCTGAACAAAGGTTAAGTACATCCTGCTCATACATGTTCTTAACTTTCACATGCAAAGTCACCCATTTGAGTAATGCATATACTGCAGACTCTACACCAACAGCCTCTGAGTGACAACTACAGAGAAGGTGTTTCACAGAGAAGGAGCATGTCTTGGTCTGCCAACCTCTACATGTTTCTGCACCCTCCCTTACACTAGTCCTTGCACTCATGCAGGCAGTAGTATCAAAACCCTCCATCAGCTGAAGGCTGTACCAGGGCTTGCACAAGGCCACCTGCTCCAACCACCTGCACGAGTGCTGCTGCCAGCAGCAGTGTATGGGAGGAGGACCTGGGACAGGGTGGCTTGAGAACAGCAGTATATCTTTTTCAGTAGCAGCTGGGTCTAAACTGAAGGCAAAGCCATACCAGTACTACTGCAGCTCACTACTGATTAGTGGCATGTGTTACTCCTCCCTGTCTCCACAACCTGCATGCTCCCACCACTTCCCATGTCAACTATCATGCTCTCTAGACCCCTATGTGAGTAGAGCTAACTTCCATTAAAAAGAAAAACAAAACGGAAGACAAACACAGATATTTTTCAGCTAAGCTGCCTCCAGCGCCAGAGTGAAAGAGAGAGGTGAGACCATGCAGCCAGAAGTACTTTCCACCTTTAGGTAGTACTGAACTATATCAGCTCATCCACTGGTGCATGGAGTCACATGCTTTTAGCTTCTCAAGACCTGTAAACTGAAGTGCTCCTACGCCTTCTTTCTGCTTCCAGACAGGCTGCTGGTACCACACCCTCTCTTGTGCCTGCACCACCAGTGGTGAAGCTCTGCTGGCATAAACAGTCACAGTGGTCTGACTCAGGAAACTGCTCTGGACTTGTAACCACCCTGTAAAAAGGAGGGCTGGACTGCTTCTTTTGACAGCAGCGTGGGCTTACGCTCACGTACATTACACAACCACTTAAAAATGACTTGATGACAGTGCATGCAGTGTGGCCACAAGGAAAGCTTCCAATTTTAACACTAGCTGAAAAATCTTGCTTCCTGATTTGCCCCACAGAATAGGAGTGGAGGAAGCTAGTAAGGTCTTAAGGGTCTGAGGTGGCATTGCTATTCTTGTGACAGAACAGTTGTGGCTGCTGAGAAAACAAACCAAGAGCCCCAAATAATCAGCTGCAGCTTACACCTGGTAATGGTTCCTTTCCCTGTTCCCTAGGCTGCCTTCCAAAGGAAGAGACAGTTTTGCCTTTAGCCAGGCTTGTAGGCAGAGCAACACTTGGAGTCCAAACTGCAAGAGGGGCTGAACAAGAAGAACTTTAGGCACGGAATAAAAGAGTATGATGAACACACACATGACAAGGATGCTGGGGCACTGCAAGAAAACAAGCTGGGGTGCAGCTGACAGGCCCACAGCATCAGCGTGGCACAGCAGGAGGTGATCCATGCTGGATCATAGAATGCCAGAGCTGGTATAATGGGAAAGCTGTGGGAGTAGTAGAGAGTAAGTGCACTGTTAGAGCAGCATCCAGAAAAGTGGGAAAAAAAATATCATAAGTTTGGCAGAAAAGAGAGTTGTGTGTGCTTAGTGCATTGAGTACTAGGAAATTTTAGGCTAAAGTACAAATAGAAAAGAACAATAATACAGAAATCAGATGGTAAGAACTGTCTGTAGTTTTCATGGGAAAAACAGGAATATCAGGCTGTAATCGAGCAAGCACAACTATGCAGCATTCTGCTTTGATTCTCTCACTGACATTCACAAACACAAAGCAGCAGCAGAATAATAGGGAATCGGACAGGGAAACAAGCCTACTCTCTGTTCCTACACAGAGGCATCTGAAGGAAAGAAAGACAGACGCTGGGGAAGGATACAAAGTGCTGGAGCAACAAGGTGCCATCACTGACATGTAAATCGAGTATGCACACTGCTTCTGGTTCTACTTCAACCCTAATATGGCCTCACTGAAAGAAGAATATAGCTGAATTGTCCTATTTTACATACTGATTGAATAAGTCTTAAACCATGTTGTTGACCTGTTGACCTGTAATTTCCGGTACTTTTTAAAAATAAATAATCTTACTAAATAACTAACTTTACTAATTTTGATGAATAATGAACTTCTCAAACTTTATTGTAAATCATTACCTTGTACAGCTTCTTTTATCACACCAACAAACTGACTCCACAGCACTTCAGGATCTAATTCAACCCAGCCAGGATGAGGATAAAGCGATTCCACCTGTTCACAAAAGACACACAGGATTGTTCTGATCCCTAGTTCACAGAAACCAGCATTCTTGTGAAAGTTGGTGCAAATATGTTTGGTTTTGTTCTTAATTTTCTGAACCTACTGCAAGAGGGGAAAACAGTGTTCGTCACTTTTAAAACGTGGTTGAACGTGAGTGTGTGATCTCTAGAAGCCCTCCCCCATTGAGAGCAAATAAAGAAGCCTGTAAACCCCTTTTGGGGCTCCAAACTGGAAACAGGTTTCTCGGAGAGCCTTTTGGCTCCGCTGCTGAACTAGAAACGTGAATGCCTGTGAGCAGCTCACCAGCAGCGCGGCACAGGCGGCCAGGGATCGCCCCGCGGTGGGCTTCCAGCGAGAGGGAGCGTCAGCTCCGCCGGGAACATCCCCTTCCACCTCTGAAAACCCATCAGATTTCTTATACTTCTCCTCGCTTCAATCTTTCCGTTGCAATAGCTATCAATAAAAAAAGCTAGATCTTGAGATCGTCTTGGTCCCAAAATCACGGGCCATACAAACCAGAAGAAACCTGAAATTTATGTTCCGAAGTTAACACTTTTTTACACAGCGGTGTTACGCAACGCGACGTGTGTAAACGCACAGGTCCCAGCTACGCCCTACTAACAAAAGTCGTTTTGTTCGAGGAGGGATTAGGCGATAAGCGCCCAGACCAAAAGTAACAGGGGAAGGTAGGTGGGAGCAAACTGCGTGGTAACGGGGCGAGTGCAACGACGGTGTCCCCGGGTAGTCCCGCCGGGACAGGGGTCTCCTTCCCCCCAGGCAGGTGGCCTGAGGGCGCTGGGGCAGCCGGCCCCGCCCGGCCCGGCTCAAGCCGGCTGCGCGCCCGGTAGCGCTGCCCGCGCCCCGCCCGGCCGCCTCCCGGCCCAGACCCGCCCGGGCCACAGCGCGCCCCTGCGGCCGCGGCTCCGGAGGCAACTGCCGCCTCGGGCCGCGCTCGGCCCGCGGGCGAGGTGAGGGCGCCGCCCCGCCGCTTCCCCCCCCGCCCCCGATTCACCTTCCTGCAGCTGGAGCCTCTGACCGCGGCCGCCCGGTCATAGACGTGGCACTTCACCACCGTGCTGCCCACGTCCACCCCCAACACGTACCGCGCGGGGGCCGCGCCGCCGCTCTCCTGCTGCCCGCACGGCATGGCGCGGGGCAGCGCGGACTGCGGCCGCCGCCGCCGCCAGGCAACCGCCCTCCCGCCGCGGGGCGGCCGCCCGGCCGGCCTATGGGCGCGGGGAGCGCGGCGGGGCGGGGCGGGCCGCGGCGGTGCCGCCGGGCTGGCAGGTGGCGCCCGCCGGCGGGGCGGGCCCGGGGGCGGCCTGCGCAGGCCGCGGCGGGGAGGGCCGGGCCGGGCCCTGCCGCCGCTCTGGCGGGGACGGCGGCACCCCCTGCCTCACGGCGCGGGGCGGGTTTCCCGGCGCCTTCTCAGCGTGGCCAGGCCCGCGGCACCGGGGTCCCCCGTACAGCGCAGGAGCACCAAAACAAAACCCCAGACTGAGGCGGTGCGGTGTCTATATAAACTAACCAAATGCACGTAAATGCTTCTAATGAAGCACCCAAGAGCAAAGGGTTTCTAAAAGCCAGAATTCAGTGAGCACCACTGGAATATTGCCGCGGATTAAGCGAACCCCTACAGCTGCACCACATGGAGAGCCGTCAGCTAGGAGCAGGGTTTGGTAAACAACGAGGTGTGGGCACTCCGGGGACTGGCCACTGAAGGTACTGAGCATCACTGAACAAATCATATCTAATTATACACTCTTCGTCTGCAGCAATTCCCTTGTGCCGTCACCTTCCTCCAGAGAGGGAACCACACTGGAAATTACTGTTTGTTGGAACAGAGAGAGTGATAGAAACGTTCCCCTATTGCCCTGAAATGGGGTGGTGGTTTTTAAACAGCAACAACCAGAAATACTGTCAGTTAAGCAGTAACATTCAGGATGCTCAACCCCAAACTACTATCAGCAGAATTTAGTTTTAACCCAAATTTAACTAGAAGAATTAGTCAATTAGTTTTAACTCCTCATTTAATTAGAGCAGGAAAAGCAAATGCAAAAAACACATAGGAAATATTTTCCCCTTGCACTTCTGTTTGGCCCCTCCTACAAAAAGTGGCACTATGAACAACAAAAAGATATTACAGGTGGGGTAATAGTCTGGTGTTATTGGATCTTTAAACCAGGAATACTAACGACACTGAAAGCCACATAAGGAGAGGCTCCCCACCTCATCTGGGCAGCCACAGAGGTCACTGGGACAAAGGTTCAGATCACAGGGAACGGAAGGCACATGAAAGAGAAAGCCAAGGAATGGCTGCTTTACCTCTCCTCCATAAGGAACGGCTCTTTTAATAAAGAGTCACTTTATATTCTCTTTAACTTGACAAGTTATAATCTCCTGACATGCAGCTAACAGATGTATGTCTGAGAAAAGTATCAAGTACTTCATATCTGATTAAGACTTCTTCAAACTAATTTAATTATTTTATTAGTTTTGGTAAATAATAATTATTTAGAACTCCTGAAGAAAGTTTCCTAAATAAGATTCAGTGTGTGTAACCGGTATAAAAGCCTAAATCCGCTCCAAACATTCAAAAGCTAAAACGCCTTAAGTAAAATTGGGAAAAAGCATCTAGACATCCTTCATATTTTTACATTATCAATACAAGTGGGGCCTGTCTCACTGCAAGATGAAGCAAGTTTCAAAAAGAAAACTGAGGTGCAGGTTACTTTCTTCTTTTACAACCTGTAACAAATACATACTCCTCTGATTCACTGTATTGCACAGACATGACCATAAGCCGATTTCTTTATGCAAATCTTAACCTGTTTAATACGTTAATAAGAAGTTAGATGTATCTGGAAAAGGAACACCATATGTATGTTAGAAAATGATAACGTGAACCAACTTGTACACTTGCAGTCCCTACATAATCTCGCATATCATGTATTAGAATTGCTCAATTTATGAAGCTGATGAAATACTAATTTTATATTATTATTCTGCTTGCATTGTGATAAAAGCAATGCAATAAAGGAGGTAACGGGTTTTCAGACATGCATAACTTGTTCATACATGACTTATCTGGCATTAGCTTATGTTATTTGGTCACAAATAATATCACTCCCACAAAGGCACTCTTTTGTCTATCCAAAACCTCTGTCACCCTCAGAGAAAAATCTTATCGCCAACATGGGTAAAAGCACCAAGTTCATCTTAGCACAGACAACAAACATTCAATATGAAGATGTATGGACACCCTCCTCTTATACTGCACTGCAACGCTGATAACAAGCCTGTGTACCTCCCTAGTCCTCCCGTTTGAGTGAGAGCATGCAGGTGACACTTTCCCTGTTCAGAAGGCAGAGAACTCACACACCTGGGGTCACATACCAATTACCGCAGCAGCTATGTCCCATACTTCTGCAACTTCTCTGCTGAAATCCTCAGTTTCTTTGGTCTCTGGAAAGCGTGACTGGTCTTATCTTTCACTGGAATATCAAACCAAATGAAGGAGTGGAGGCACTCCAGGGACCTGTCCAATGCTGTAGCAAAGGAAAGAGTTATTAAGGAAAACCAACCAAATGGCAGAACATCAGGGACAAGAGGATCCTCCATCACTCGCAGCGATGGCAAAACCCCACCATGAGTAACTGATATTGAATATTTGTAAGCAATGTCATAACGCTCAGCATGCTTCAGTCAGCAACAAGTAGACTTTAGAGGATGCCAAGCAAGCGGGGTTTGACCCAGCTATCCAGGTTAAAATAGGCCTTGGGAGATGAGAGTGCTATAGATCCAGCAGACCTAATTACTCGAAAGAAAACATCATCTTGACATTTTCTACATCAAGATTATTAATTAAAATTTCCAAATTATTAAGTAAACTGTATTTGGAACACTAACTTATTTTTTCTTGTAAATAAAGGTATTCTCAGGTACATTTCTGTTGCGTGACTGATACACAGAAGACTCTTCACTCACCCCAGGCTTCCAGTATGAATCAAACTTGCCACTGGCCATGCTAATAGGATTCCAGCTTCTCGAATCTAGGAGAGCAAGACCCCAACCTTGTAAGGCATGTTTTTTTTCTTTCACATCCCTTCTTTAGCTGTATTTTGTCAAGATGCATCTACCGTTCTACTGCCTCAAACTCTTGTTTACCATTTTACCCACTTCCTCAGCTCTACCATTTAAAAAAGTTTTAACATTATGAAAGCACTGATGTTAGGGTCCTTAGTCAGTTCGCATTTAAGTAAGAAAGAGCCCACTAATTTCTGTTGTTCCATGGGTTGGTGCAACCCACATGCATCATTCATTGAGCCTTGCCTGGAAACAGATGGCCTAAAATGAAAGCTATGACCTTTTTGCAAATTTTGTGGCAATAATTTACCATATGACCACTCTCAGCAGTTCCTCCTGTACTACTGCCAGAATTTACCACACCCCTTGAAGTCAACAGACAGAACCACATACAATGACATCAGTTAAATAGCATGTTAGCTTCGTGGGTGATTTGAGTTTTAAGCAGCGATGGGATGTTTCTTAAGCAGTTCCACTCTTGCTAAATCATCCCGCCCTCACACTGCGAACTGTTGTACCAACACAGCTGTTCTTGTGGTGCCACGGCGAACTATCAAGCTGAAAAATAACATGGGGGAAAGAGTTTCAATCAGATTAATTCCTTGATATGGTTTATAATGTGGCAATACTAACAGTTTGGCACAATCCAGTGGGAACAAGTAGTAAGACACTGGTTAAGACAGCGTTTTCACTAGAGAACTGCACATCAAAACTGTGCCCACATACAGGAGGTTTTGCATAGTGCCTGAGGCACAAGCAGTACTTCCTTTCTGCCAACTTTACAACAGAAGTAACCTTTGACAGGTTGAATGAGGTGGACTTTAGGACAATCAAATTTTAAGCCAAGAATTTATGTACCAAAGCAAGTGAAGTGAAAATTGGTGTACTTATTCTGTTAAATGTTTCATTATTTGCCCATGCTTTTAACCTATCCTAAGTAATGTCTACGTCTGGAGATGTGCAATATGTATATACGAGATAATGTCCATCATCCTCTGGATGTCTCTTAAGGAATTATAACATGGACTAAAAATTAAAGAACTGTGAACAGCTTTGAGAAAATAAGAGATTGAGTCCCACATCCATATATATATCTCCATATACATATATCTGCATATATATATATGTGTGTGTGTATACATGGGATGAATGGTCATTTGTACCTAGAAAATCCAGGGCTGAACAGCTCTTTAAAAGAACATTGATTACAAAGTCTGGAAATTCACAGGAAAAAATCTAAAAATAAAGAGAAGAAAATGGCCAAATGAAGCTTAAGTAAAAGAACAAGAGAATGGATATACTGGAGGCTAAAGAGATGAAAAAGCACTTGAAAACTATTGTTTCAATAAGACCTAGCCATTACAAAAAAAAAAAAAAAAAAAGGAAATAAAAAAGAAAGCAAAGGGAAGGAAAAGGAAAATAATTAAATATGGAAAAATCTAGAAGAAGTATGAACTATCTTAATATAGGCTCAGTAAATGCAGAGATTCCAGCAGTCTACCCTGGTCTCCACTTACCCTGCTGAGTTAAGTTTCAAAGCCTGACAAAGCATTTCAGCGGTTTCAAAGAGATAATGTACCGGAAGAAACATCAGGAGCTAATAGTAGATGTCACATTCTGTCTCAAATTAGTGCTAAATCTAAAATGTGCATAGGTTACTCTGAAATAGATCACTTGCACTGGAATCACAGTTCTTGCTTCACCTTGTACCCTCAACATGCTAAAAGTTGCCAACTTTGAATTTTATTGCTATTGTTACTTGCACAGAAATTACATTTTGGCTTTTGATTGCCAGTCTGTCTTTCGTGCAATTACACAAAACACAGGCCTAAGGGTGATTGTCAACTTTCACAAAGCAATGCTGAGGCAGGAATGCTTACTGGCCAAGTTTTGCCAGAAAAAATAATACATTTTAATGAAAAATGTTTTCTCTGTCCTTTCAAATAACAGGAATCAAGTTTACTGTTGGCACTTGATAGCATTGTGACTCCTTCTGTTCTCTTTGACTTGTATTGTCTTTCAAAGCAGAAATAAAACAGGAGTAAACACCCCGTCAAAAATCGGCAGCAATAAGGAACTGTTGTTGGAACCATGGATTCTTTTGTTAATAAACAACATCTACTACTTACCTGATGATATCAGATTCTTCGAAATACTTATCAGTTACAGTCTCAATATTCATGGGTCCTCATGCACCTGAATTTGGATTCTGTTGGCCAAGAGTGTGCATTCAGACTGCCCTTATGCCCTTGGTGTCACTGTGTCCCCTTTCCAGAGACAGAAAGAGAAGAACATAACTGTCTCTCAGTAGTAAGGAAGGCTGATTATGGAATACATATGGAGATCACATCTCGAATATTAATAAAAAGAATTTACAAATCCCTTACTTCAGTAACCATTCCTTCTTTGAGATTCCTTACTCTCAGGGGTCATCTACATAGCAGTTCAGATGAACTAAACTGAACAAAAGTCACTTAATTTTGAATGGGAGTGTCCATACAAGATTTATTATGCACAAATTGATATATTTTAAAGTTACCCCTTTACTCAATTTGTTTTAATTTCCTTTAGTGCTATATATTGAGATGGGAAAAACAACAAGGCAGAACTTGCCATGCAGGATAACTGCAGTACTTAAAAGTCTATTGACTAATGATTCGAAGATGGCTTAAGGAATGCAAGATTGTATCTTAGTATTTTCATGTTGAGTAATATGACCTGAATGTATACACCAACCAGACCGTTCAATACAGAATACTGATGCACAAAGTTGCAGCAGCTGGTCCTGTTAAGAGGGTACTCCATTCTTTAGGCTAGTTGCTTTAAACAAGCTAATTCACACAATAATCTATGAGAAGGAGAATAACATCTCTCTACATGAAAAGCTGGTGCCACAGCTGGCAAAAGACAGATCCTAACACAGTTCATAACTCGCAACTGAAGACACTAGGAATTAACTGGCATGACTACAATCTACAATGCTCATTATGCTTTAAAAGGGAACAACAAGTAGAGTTTGAACACAATCTTAGAGATAACTGGTCAAAGAGAACAAAACTCAGTACATGGTATATATACATAACACAAAAGTGAAGCTATTTACTCTCTCTGAGATAAGGGTAAAATCTAGTAACATTAATTTGGCAATTCTGAATTTTAAAAAAACCCTGCTATTATTGGGGATGAGGAAATATAAGGATGAAATCTAACTTTTCATTTTTCTCTTACAGAAATTCAAGCACATTACGCTGGTTTCAGTGCAGTTTGTCATTATGCTTCATTCAGAAGCCTTGTTACAAATGAGGTAACTATTCTTACGCTACTCTAGCAAAAAATCTCAGCGCAATGTTTTGCTCCACTTACAGAAGAAGGGTGTCCAGATACCCATGGCTCCTCCTATTTTTCAGCCATCAGCTGTTTTTGCACCTTGTTAAGAATCACTAGGACTGAGCTTGCTAGAAAGTGATATTACTGCCTTTTCTATGGCTTGGTTTTGGGTGTCTGTTGTTGGTTTCGGGGTTTTTTTTGTTTTGTTTTTAAAAAAATCTAATGGGTGACAGAAGCCAAAGAAATTTTGGAAGATCAGTATCTAGCTAAATGCTTTTAATTGCAAAGTGACCAACAACCTTTTAAAAAAACTTCGTATCTTTAACTGAGCAGTAGTTGAAAGCCATCAAGAAACAGCTCAGAGGTAGGCAGCTGCTGGTTCTGAGAATCACAGAAACTGGGCTTCATGGGATTTAATTCATATCTTAAAATTTTGGTTTGGAGCATAAAGAAGTTCGCATACAGTATTTGGAAATAAAACAGTGAAAATAAGAAATGTTTCTTGTTTCAATATTTAATCCAAGCAGACACAGACACAATTTATAAAATTATTCTATTGCATTAAAGTTTTATATATCATTTAACTTTTATGAATGTTTTTCCTTCAGTGTATCATATATTCATATTTTAAAATATCTTTGCACAGTCCTTTGTGCAACTACATGCTAAAAATCTGCAAATGCACACTTAACACTAAACAGCACAAAAAATACATTCTGTATCCATTCATATGCAAATTTCAAACATTTCACTTGGCAGATAAACAATGAAAAGTTATTTTAAAAAAATCAGAAACTACAAAAATGCGCACATAAAAGTCTTCCCTTTTGGATTTTTAGTAAAATACTGCTCTGTATAAGATCTAATGAAAAACTCCAGTGCTTACAAAATACTTTATATCTATGAGAAAAACAAATGCTTAAATTTATATCTGTATGAATGAAACATAATCACCTTGTTAAAATATAAAACTGAAGTCATAGGGGGCATGGAATAGGTTAATGCATATGTCACATCTATCAGGACATGTAAAACTGTAATTAACTGGGCACCAGGCAGTCAGTATCATAGAATATATAAACTAAAAACCAGGGACTAATGCAATATGCAGCAGCTACAGAATAAACTGTTTAGCCAGCTATATATACTAAACATAGCAATTCTATTTGAAGAGGGAGAGACAGTCTCAGTCTGAAGTAATAATAATAAAATTTGCTGTATTTATTGGTGTTAAGAGTATAGTGTCTTTCATAACTTTGTTTCTAAAAAATCTGCATAAATTGGATATCCAGATATGTCAAAATTCTGTGATGCAAGAATCTAACATAGTCTCATCTCCATCACAGGAATTTCTAAACAGATCTTAATCTCTGATTATCAGATAATTCTTATATGATATGGGGGCCTAACATCTGTGCCTCATAGCTAATTTTCACATAAACACTCCTAAAATATTGGCATGTCAGCATTGTGTCAGTCTCGTGTTGCTAATCACAGTAAATCACAAAAACATACAACTTCCCCTCACAGAATATGGCTTCAAACCCTCCTGAGACTAGATGGCTATAGAGAACAACAAAATCAATGTATTTTAAGACTATATATAGACTATTCTACAAGGCTTGTGATACCAAGTAATTTTGTTTTTACCTTTGAGATCCTTTCTATAGGGCTTGCTGCTATTCTACAAATACTGCTGAGGCAACAACTGTTGAGGAGAAATCAATACAAAAAAATCCTGTAACATAGTAACAGTGTGAGACTTGGTACTGCACCAAGAAAGGGAGGCAAAGAATAAGGTAGGGGCACTGAAAGAAAGTCTACAGACTTGCAGATCCAACATGAAACCTGTCTAAATTGAATCACTAAAATAAGTTTTACTTCTAAGCTTCCTGGGCCTTAGAGGAAGAAATATTTTTTCTGGAACAGATTAAAGAAGAAAAATGAAATTTAATCAACATCAGCAAACAGCACCAACTGAGACTTCAGATTTTCTCTCAGACTGATGATTTCATATTACTGTCAGTAAGAGTGGTACATGTGGGTTAAAAATAGTACAGGGACCTTTGAGCCTTCTTTTTTTCCTGTATGAACTCAGAATGATGGAGTTACTTCTTTTACAACATAGCTCCCTCCAAAAATACAAGTCAGATTTTTGTCTGAATATTCTTGTGGAACCAACAGTAACCATTTCTGGTAATTTATTTTTGTTACCCAGAACTTCTATCTCAAAACTAAAAAAAAAAATATATATATTAAAAGTCACTAGCAACAAAAAATAACATAGAGAAGGTTTCAGGAAGCAGACTATTAGAAGGACAAATGGACTCTGAGTAAACATAACTCTGACAGCCATACTACACAAATGGACATCTTTAAACTCTGGCCATTTTTAGAATTTAGAAAAAAATCAGGATAGCACTAGCATTTTAGGAGGCTATGCAGAACTGCAGTAGATATCTATGTTATTCCATCATCAGAAAACAATGAAATTGACAATGCTGCTAGATGAAAAAAATTAAATGTACTTTGCCGAAGAGCTCTCTACTTTACAAATAATTTTTTTAATTCAATACATTCTATAAATTAATCTCCTGGAATAGATTCTGCATCAGCAACCTCTTTTTGCCACTCTAATACTAGAGATACAATAATACCTACATTTTGAAAGTTGTAAAGTTCTTGCCCTCTGGTTTAAAACCTATCAGTTCATTGTTAAAGTGAATTTGGCAGTTCCACTACAGTGAAATTTCAGCCACTCAGAAGGACCTGGAGAGCCAATATAAGAGCTGCATTTAAGAAATTTTTCCTTTCTGTTTTATGACATTATTTAAAAATAAGCTAGAATACAAAATGTCATACTAAGCAACATTAGATGCCCAACTTATTACCGCTCCATATCCCTCCCCAAAAGCACGGCAATTCTGCATTAAGGTTGCCACTGTTATTGCTGCTTACCCAGTATAGTCTGTAAGCCACTGTTTAAAAACCTAGGCACAAGGGATGGCATGGTAACCTTAACTCAGAATTTCCTGGCTTTTACTAATTTAAGGAAAAATAATTAAGTTTTAACTTAATTTTTATAGTTTTCATAACAACCTGAAAATCATAGCAAATAAAATGTATTTCATTCTATATTATACTTAAAGTGGCTGGTCTTTTTAATAGAGCTTTCTGATTTTTTTAAATGATAGAACATAACAGTGGGGAAAGAGTTAAAGATAAAATACACCTAGCTACCATATTTATTGTGAAGATTTTGGTGCGCCAAAATTGACAGCCAGCTTTCTTGGCTTTCGCTTGCTGGAAGTGTTTGGTGTTGATTTGTTATGAGGAACACTTGGAGTAGCCACACTGTCTTGAAATGAAACTGTGGATTGAGCAGCTTGAGGAGATTTTAAAGGAGCTGAAGAACTATCTTGCTGAATGTGGTCAGAAGACACTGGCTGTTCATTCTTTAGTGGTGCAGCTTGAGGGGAACTCTGAAACTCCTTGAGCTCAAAGTTTTTCTTGCTAGCAGCCCTTTTTTTAGTTACCTTTAAATTAAATAAATATTATTTAACAGAATGCATTCTCAAAAAACTGCAAATATTCCACTTTTAGAAAACATGCATATATTTTTTTACAATAATTTTCTAATACTAAATAGTGCTTCACAATGGGGGTGTTGTTGCATTCACCACATAGGCACATTTTTTACAACAATAGAATATTAAGACAAACCTGCCAATCTTACCTGCAGAGGTATAAACTGGTTGTGAGAACCCACTGGTATAGTTCCTGCAAGAGACACATTTCCTGGATAGGAGCCAGGATAATAATGTTTAGGCACTGGAGCTCCCCAGGACACTGGACCAAACATGTGAGGTGATGGAGGCATTATATTAGCTGTGAAAATAAGTAACTTTTAGCTCTCTTTCATCGAAAAGAGGACACCAGCTCCCCAAGACCCCAAAAGTACTCTAACCACATTTGTCTGCATGTTGTTTCTCTTTCCATTAAAGCCTCATATTCTTCATATTTACTTAAAAATAGGTAAGTATTTATTTATTATCAGAAAAATCCCAAACAGTTCTGCTTTTACAGAACTACATCTAGATGACAGGACAGTAAGAGCACTGAGTCATGGCATCTGCATTTCAGAGGGCACGTAACAGGATCTTCGCACGCTTAGCTGAGTGAACTGTATTAGCAGAAGGTTGCAAGTTTAAGCCATCCTTCTGAAACAAGTCAACAATATAGAAACCCTGGGGAAAAGAGATGTAGCAGCTGCTGTACGGGTTGCTAGGATGCTACAACGGTGCCAACTCATTAATTACTAGCTGTGAATGTGAGCTTTAGTAGAATACAGAACAGACAGGAACCAGAAATACCACCAGGATTTTCAGCAATTTTGGGGGGGTTACTTACCATGCTACTGTTTGGCAGTGTGCAACAGGATTGTAATGCAGTATTTCAGTGAAAGTTGGTTATAAACAAATAAAAACACTAATTCATGGATGAACATTAATTATGCAGCAGGGGGAAAAATAAATACATGTAGAAAATCAAGGAAGAGATTTCTGACAAATTCTGGACTGGGACTATCAGATTTGAATTAATTATTATTGTTCTGAAGGAAAAAAAACCCCAACATCCCAACCAGGACTGAATGCACAAATACATTCTACAGGAAAATAAATAATTGGGAGGTGTGTTTCTTTGTATTGAATTAATCCACAAACTGATGCGAAGAGGTTCATGAACTGTTTTTAAAGCAGTTCAGACATACAACTACATACATGAAGACCAAACACGGGGTTTTCTGGAAGGCATTAATTTTCATATAAAGAACTATTACCAGATATCATGACAAAATTTGAAATGTGTACTAGTCAAATACTTACCAGGAGCTTGTGCAAATACTGGAGAAATAGATCCAGGTGGTACAGGAACTCCTAGTGGTTGATAATTTGGAAACACTGGTGGAGGCGGAGGTGGAGGCAAAGGGAAGTTTACTCCTATAGAACTCTATGAAGAAGGAAGTACAGGATTACAAACAGATGCAGTGCAACAGACACAAAGATTTTAAAGGATTCTTTCCATCCTCACCAAACGTTGTAAAGCAAAAAGCGCAGCTTTCTCCTTTGCTTCAGCTTCAGAATGACACTGCGGTCCATGAACCAACAAACCATTTGATAATTTTATGTGACAAACTGTCATGGTCTAGAAAAATGAGATAAGATTTTTGAGGGAATTTGTACTGCTGACAAACAAATCGTGAGACATAGACAGATGATTTGTTTGTTTTGAAAAAAGGCAACAAAAGGAGCTAAGATTTACTTTTAGACAGATTCCAGTGTTCAATCCAAATGTTTAATATAGGACATTTAATATTGAAACAAACTTGAGAACTTTTGCAGAAAAAGCTTTTTACCTGTGGTGTTTTTAGGAAGGAGAAATCTGGTTGTGACATTCCAACAAGAGAACAAATACGAGAAAGTTCAGAAACAGTAGACAGTGCAGGCTGTGGACAAGCAAAAGGGTGACCTCCAGCTTCCAGTGCTGGTGTGTTCTGAGGGCCTCCAATGCTATGAGGCTTATTCATATAAGCAGCTGGAAAAAAAATCCAAAACACTGTATCACAAACACTTCCTGCACTTAAAGGATAGCAAGTTTGTTATTAGCAGGTAAAAAAGCAGATTTGATTTTTTTTCTGGTATTTTCATATCCAATTAACAAAACCCACGAGACTATATATAAAGAGATTTTTAGATCAGAATAAAGTAGAATTGAAAAAAATGGACATTTTATTACTGTATTTTGAAACCAGTACTATACTGTTAGCTATGTTCTAAAACGTCACTACAAGGTGAAGCTCTGAAGTATGAGCTGATGTCTAAACATACCCAATTTTTTTGCTTGTCTATATTGCAAGGCAGCTCCATGGCAATCCTGTCTAGGGGGAGCAGGAACATCATTAACTTGGGATTTCATTTCATTCCTTGTTTCCAGGTCAGATCCATCTATCTTCAAAATCTCTTTGAGCATCTGTGTCCCCTTCTTTAAAAATAAAATAAACCAGAGACATGATGGCATTCAGATAATACTACCTTCTTACTTAACTTTGAATATCATAATTGGTAACAAAATCTGAATTTTTGTTTTCCTATCAATTAATCAAAGCACAGATAACAGCATCTTAGCATAAACAAATGTTTGTTAATTTACTCTGAGAATAGCTAATTAAAACCTCATCAATACATTTCAAGAAGCAGTATGAGGTTTCATGGAGTTTCTTTAAATAGAAGCATTCGTGCTAAGATAGCAGATGCTAAATTGCAATGTAATGATTCCTGCAGTATACAGACCATAGCAAATGATTGTGGTGACAGATGTTCTTCATTTGTAACTCTTGCTTCCTTGGAGTAAGTCTGTACTTCATTTTCTTTGGAAATTTTCAAAGAAGCTAGAAGGCTTTCAAGTTCATTGTCCTTCTTAAAAAAAATTAAAAAAAAAAGGTACATCAACTTAATATATTACAAGCAGGTACAAGAGGAAAGGTATATTAGTTTGAGATTAACTTTATGCTCATTCAGGATTTTTTTTCCTCTTAGCTTGGGCAGATCACAGTCATATCAGCTCAGACCATGATCAGGTATCCATAGACTACATCAAGTTTTGCATACTAAAAAGATGCAAGTGTTGACCAATAGAGAATTGATTTAAAGAACATTCAAGGTTATACAGGTTTGTCTTATATCTGTTATAAATGTGAATTTGCACACAAGTGACCAGGAATAATTGGAATGAAATGGACTAGAAACGGAAGTTATTCAAAGAACACAAGAAAATCAATTATCTAGATCCTACCTTTCCACCTGTAGAGGGACCATCAACTGCAGCCTTCTGATTTACAGCTATGCTGGGACTTTCATTCCTCTTCAAAAGTTTGACGTTATACTTATTCACACCTGCAAAATTCTGAAATAAACTGCAGCATTTATTATTGACTACTAATACTCCATTACTCATTATAACACAATCATATTAGAAATGCATTTGTCAATAGCTACTATTCTTAGAGGATTTCAGCTTACTGAAAACTTAGCATTTGTGTCTTCCCATTACAGCATTGCTTTTAGAGCCTGATGCACTTTCTATCTATAAAATCTCTAGAGGAAAAAAAAAATCTCCAAAATAAAATTCACCCAGTAAAAGAATCAACTAAGATGCCAGTTAAAGAAAAATCTGTAAAATGATGAATCAGATCAGAGTAAAATGAAAAGAATACATTTACTCAGTACAGAAAAAATTACCTGTTTGTTTGATATTTTATTATGTGGCTGACTTTCACCTCTTGTTACTTTGGAATCTTCTTTAACTACAAAAGAAAGCATTCTTTTGAAATGCTCTTAAAAACTGCAGTAATAATCAATACCTAAAATATCTAGTAACTCCACATGAGTACAGAGTTGCATTAATTTGAATGGTTTCATCAAATGTTTAATTCATACTTTATAGGTCATTTGGTGTATGCTTTTCTTATAGGATAAAATAAAATGAAGTATATGAAATAATATATCTAATTTCATATTCTACAAATATGAACACAAGCAAATTTTGAAAATCAAGTTGTGGGGCGTTTTGTTTTTTTATCAGATGGGTGGAATGTCAACATAATGCAGAACAGCTTGATTTAGAAGTTCAGGATTAAGTGTGCAATAACCTAATACACACACCAGGCACATTTTTTGACAATAACAAGTGCAATGTAGTGTTTATATAACTATAATAAACTATTTTCTGTCAATAACTACAACAATAGGCATTTCAGTGAAGATCAAATACAGCAAGTAGTTCTCCTAAACAAAGTTTCTAATTATAGTACTTACATTTTTTATATGGGTCCTGTTTTCTCTGCTGACCTTTAAAGCTGCCGTCATTGAATCCTGGCTTATAGAACTGATTGCCAGTTCCCAGCTTGATTTCCTGAGGTAGAACTGCACCCTAGGATTTCAAATATCAAACCTTAACCAGAAAACTGTATATGTATCATGTATATAGTAATCCCATATGATTACTTCTTTCCAGAGCTATACACACCTTGTGTAACAATATTTTCACCCAGAGGACTTGTTTGTAACATTAAACCAGAAAGACTTCTGATGTAATGAACTGACAAAGTTAAGTACCTTCATATTTTGAACCCAGAGATCTGTTTAAAGTGTATATACTAACCTTCTCATGCATGTTTTGCTGGGTGTGGTGAGACTTCCCAGAACTCTGCAATGATTGCCATATGCTGCAGAATTCATCATCTTGCTTACTCTGTGCCTGACAAAATAAAAAACAACACCCCCAACAAACTCAGCAGCTATAAACTCAACTTCTGAACAGCTCATCGTCTACAAAGACATTCTGAAAATTTTAAGATCCAAGTTTAACAGTGCCCAGATGACAGAAATTTTGACACTGACATGAGCAGAATTTGCAGTTATTTAGTGTGGTGGGTAGTATTTGTGTAATAACTTTTTCTAAGAATCACTGTTAAACTGATATAAGCTTAGTTTGTTTTGAGATTGGTTTTGTTTTGTTATTAACTGAAGTTATGAACATAGAGAAGATCACCGAGTATAACTATACTCAGATAATAATTCCAAATGGTTTCAAAAGCATGCTCTCATACTATCAGTATTCTTAAATTTTATTATTAATGCCTTATTTTGTAAGGCCTTATCAATCAGGCTTAATTGCTTTTTAACATTACAGGTATGTTACCACAGAACTGACGCCCAGCTAAGTAAAAACCACTTTTGAAAATCTAGAATCTAAACAAGGATAACACAGGATATTACACTTAGTCAAGAACTGGGACGAGTTCTGCTCCAGTTTGTATCCGGACTAAAATATCTGATGTACTAAGAGAAAGCTGTCTGTCAATAATGAGAAAATGACATCCACTGTAAATAGGGGGGCAAAATAAATATTGAGACTTTTGGGTCCAATACTAAATGAATCAGAACACTCACTTTATTTTTCTGATTACCACTCAGAAATGATCCTTTCTGGGGTGAGTTAGAGTTGCCCTGATTTTCAGCCCTGAGATTGTAATGCTGTCTTCCATTCAGTTGCTAAATCATTGAGAGAAAAAAAAAAAAAGTGTTTCATTGCCTTAAATTTTCTTTTGGAAAGTAGTTTTTCCTTGTATAGACTTAGAACACATGGGACAATTCTTCTGAAACACACCTACAGCAACATGAAGTTACCCATTAAGCTAATTTCTCTTAAAGAAGTCACTTATTAAAAAATAAAGTTTAATTAAACCAATAAGAATCCCAATTCAGCTGTAATTTTTCCTCCTTTATTGTATTTTCAAAGAAAGTAAATAATAACTAAGAAGCAAAATTGACAAGGAAATAATGTCTTCTCTTTCTGAGCATGGACAAACTTGACCTACAGGAAGCATTACTTGGAACAGAGCTTTAAGGAAATAACTGCATCTCTGCTCAAACAAACTATTTGTTGACACCAAACGTGGTGTCACTGCTCCAAACTAAGTATCTGTCTCTTGGAAATGCAACTGGAGCTACTCAATAAGGAAATTTTGGTCCCTTTCATTATTGGATTAACTCATTTCTCCAAGAAAAGAAATATCCTACTTCTAATATACCAACATAAAAATTAAATTTTCTTTGTTATCAGTGAAGATAACCATGGCCACAGTTCAGCTTCTAGTGAAAAACATTTTTGTACAAATGAAAGAAAAGTCTTACTTGAGTAGGGATAAAAAGGGAGCGAGGAGAATGGTTGAGGCCTCCCAGGTGCACTTTTTGCGAGCATACAGATGACAAATCAGATGCATATGAATTGTAGTTATTCACAGCTGGCTGAGGTTTAACTATGGCCATCAGTTTTTGATTTCCCATTTCTGACCGACTACCATGAGACAGGTTGATTAAGGCACTTGATGGCAGACGATAACCTCTGGCAGGCGAACACCTTAAGAAAAGCAAATTACATAGCTGTTTCATGTAGGTTAATTGTTGACATTTCAACTGTTGCCTCTGTGTCAAAAGAAAACGACTCAGCTTTGAACAGCAGAGGCTGAAAACTATCCAATATTGAAAACTACCATCATTACACACAACGTTAACCCTACTGTGCTCCCCTTTGGTCTCTGGCTGTCAAAACCACAAAACAACATTAATTACTACTACTCTGAGTTTATACTGTACCTTTCAGTGCTGAGCTCAAAGAAATTTTAAAATGAGAGAGTTGTTATAGCATAGTTCTGTATTTCTGTAAAAAATGATGAACCAGGAAACAATATTCTTTTCTTTTTCCAAGATAAAAACTGAAGTCAGTAGCAGAATTTGAAATTAAGCAGTATTTAGCCTGTTCTGTATCTTCCTTTATGATTCTGAATACTGAAGAGTATCTGTGTCACAGGACATACTCTTGCAAGGGATAGGATTGTGTTATACTAGCTGAACGAAGGAAATAGGCAAGATTCTCCTCTACTTTGTCATAAAAGACTTAATTTATCTAAGAACAACAGTAAAATGAAGGCTGCTGTGTAAATTAGTGCTCTTAGAAGTTTAGCTGCTTACTTAAATACTGAAGATTTAGCACACTTTTAAAAACAAAAGCATTAACCATGCCTCCGCATCCTGAAGAACAGTTTAGGTCTTAATGGTGGTTAGAATTTAGTGCCTAAGTATCAATTATTGATAGTTCAGAGTCCCTCCTTCAGAGGAACAGATACTTACTATTCTTTTAATCTATGTGTTACAGACATACTGATAATAACCTGTTCTCTACATGTTTGTTTTTAGAGAGACATTTGGATCTAGTGCTTTATTATTCTGGTTCATAATTGCTTTGTACAAATCAGAAGCTTCTAAATATTCAAAAAAGCCTAAAGAGCATTTCCAAAATATAGTACAATTCATAAAAATTATACCTACTCAAAGAGAAAACAGAAACATAAAGAAATAAAACCCAACCAACACTGTTGATAAAAAAAGTTTTAAAAAGAGGCCTTAAAAATACTCAACCAAACCAAAGGCAATAATTTCATGCCATTAATACTAATAACATGAAATGACTATGAACCCCCCTGCACAAACCTTATTGTTAGGCCTCCAAGGAATTCTTCATCAAACAAAACTTCAAAGAGCACATCTGTTTCTCTACTGGCTATAGAAAACAAAGTAAAATGTCAGCCGATATATATAACAGGAGCTGGTTTAATTTAAATTATGCAAATATCTGTATCAGTTATGCAATAAATAATGAAAAGACCAAAAAGTAATTAGCAACAAAAAAATGCTCATTCCTTAACTGAGTAATTTCATTAACAGCGATTTGAAACACTTAAAGTTATATATGGCTGCCCTTCTAGATATACTTTCAACAGAAATGTACCATGCATAACAACTTGTTAACCTGCATTAATAGAACTGCAGTTTATAGCAGTATGTCATAGTAGTCAGCAACTGTCAGATAAGAGATGTAAACCATCTTTACATTCAGTCAGAAATCGAAAGCTTTAACATGACCTTCTTTCATAATGATAGACTAATACTCCTTTAAAATTATACTAGTATATAATCCTTATGGCAAAAAGAATACCTCTTTTTAAAAGCTGCACTCAAGTCTAGTCTATTCAAGATTCTGTTGGATGTAAACTGGATGAGAAAGCAACTACTTGAATGCCAGGTAAGTAAACAATTTCTATTACTATATCTCAAACTGCTGTACCCAATGTGATGCAGTAAATCCTTTTGTTTACCTGAAATAGATTTACGGATAATCTTCTTGTCAAAGATGGTGTAAATTCGTGCCATTTGACAAAAATGATGTATCACAAAGTAAAAACCAAACTCCAAATAAAACAATTTAAGACAACCTACCTATCTGGTAAAATTTTATTTTCAGTGTAAGTAATAAGGCTTGTTTTGATGTCTACTTCTCTTAACTTTGCCCATATCTTCCCATAACTTAATTTTGTTCCTTTTTTGCAGCCTGTGTTCTCTCTCATTGATCTCTCTGCCTTCTTCATATTAAAAAGGAACAAAAGGTAAGCAATTTCTTATTCTTATACAGCGGCATAACACATGGATCTCAAACAGATTACACATAGGTTTAATTTAAAACAGTAAATATGTCATTAATGGCTTCAAGTTGCACATGCTTCATAGGTGAGAAATTTCTGTGCATTCACAACATTACACAAAACACTCTTCTGAAGCCTTCTTTCCTATCACTAGCTGAGCCATTATATAGCTATAAAGCTAGAATTAAGAAGAAAATATTACCTCCTTTAATTCCTATAATGGTACCTCGAAGACCAACCGGAACGGAAAAGTTCTCTCTCACATTGACAACACGGTCAAACAGCCTATACTCTGCATCTCGATCTGGAACAACCCCATTCTGTTGTTCTAATGGCTGACAGTAACACCAAAAGACTGTGTTAATGTTTGCAAAAAAATAGGGATTACAGTCAAAATGCATTATAATATTATCTGAAACACACTATAAAGCAAACTTTCTGAAAAAATTAATTGTTTCAGAACACAGAATCTTCCCTCCCCAGACACAAAGCAAACTTTCACCTTTTTTCTTGCAACTCTCTCTCAAGAAACATCAGTGCTGTACATGATCCAAGGCAGACCAAGAGGATCAATTTAGACAAAATAAAACCATCAAGTGTAACCTGCCTGTCAGTAACATGGGTATCCCTGAAATACCAGGCAAGATGAGCAGTCAACCAGTTCAGGTCAAGAACTGAATAAAAATCAAAACAGGGCAGAAAAGACAAGTAGGATGTACATTTTTAGTTTGCCTTCATTATACAACCAATAAGGACTATAGGAGCATGAAGGACAGAAGGTAGAAAAGAAATGAAAGTCAGCATAATACGTGATGGAGTTTGTAGTTAGAAACTTTCTCCTTTTAGAGACAAGACTACTGTTCTCAAATTGGTTTCCTAGAAGGCATCATAAAACTTTTTCTTCCATCAATACTGGCATAAAATTCCTCTCTCTGAAAGCTGGTAAGCTTAGGTAAAATAAATATGATCTGGACAACAGAAAAACCCCTTTCCACATCACTTACTCTGTACAGCAAATGGGGTTTCACAGTTACTCGCACCTTCTTGTTGCTCTTTCTTTGCTAAAGAAAAGGAACAAAAAGTCATTACAAACTAGTGCAGGAACAACCACTGGATTTCATGTGCAACAAAACACCCAAAAAGATAATGTAGAATTCTTTTGTTTCTTTTAGATAAAGGTATACAGCTTTCATGAAGTCTTTAGGATGATTAAGTCCAGTTTATAAAACATGGTTGATTTCTTTACCAAAGCTTTGGCATTGTTTGGCTAATTCCAGAATTCACATCAATTTTAACATGTCCTTGCAAGTAATTTCAAAGAAATCAGCTCATTATTTCATGTGGCTTTGCTTTTAGGCTTTGCTTTAGTAATTTCCATGGCCTCTTTTTTCATTTGAGGCCTTCAGAAAGCTACTCTCTAATTTTCCTCAGACCAAAGAGAAACTGCAAGGGAAGAACAGATGGGATTGCACTTAGAAACATCACTTCAGTAGTTCAGAATATATACTGACACTTGTTCCTTACCAAAATCACCAAAAGGTAGAGTTCAGAGTATAGCCTAATGCTGCTGAATCACCTCAAAAAGAGTGAGTTAATTACAAAGATTCATAATGAGCTCTTTTGAATTTCTGGGACAATTCACATTACAAATTAAGAACCCACATTACATTCTGTGTTATTTTCTCTGGAATGACAAGTAATCTTCAATTGTCTTATTCTAATTCTAGAACTTGGAAAGTAACGAGCAGTTGGGTTTTGGTTCACCCCTGCTCACAATGATGTCAAGCTACATACCTTGCATTTCTCTATTTCTTCTTCAATTTTCTCAACAATGGCTGCATCCAAAATTTGCAAGTCACAAGATGAGCGAGACAGAGCAGACACAGGATGTGCCTTTAACCAGGCAACAATTTCTTGAACTTTCTCGGCGCTAAATAAAAAACAACATGTATTACAACTTTTAACTGCGCAAACTAAGCATTTCACCACATTTGCTCAATTAGTCAGTCAAGTATTATGATCTAGTCACAATGCTTCCATACGTTCATAAAGTAACAGAATTTAAGTGTCCTGTATGTATTTACAATAGGGGTTAAAAAAAAAATAAAAATCTAACTGAATCATGCAATACTGTTTTAAAACTATAACCCGAAGTTTTTTCCCCAGGAAAAAAATTAAAAATTAAATTATTTAAAAGTATGCAGTAAATTATGTTTACATCCAAACAATTAACCATGTCCAGCTGTGATTAAAGGTTCTGTGAACAGCTATTTCTTACAACACAGTAAGAAAAAACTTTGGGGCACGCCTCTATGGTAAAATGGAGCACAAACCTTCTAGTAGAAGATTCTTACAGTAGAAGAGTCCCACAGTGGTATATCTGCCCACTAAGAGTCCTACAGAGTGCAGCATCATGCAGACTTACCAACACAAACCCATGAGTAGAACTTACTAGCTAATAATAAAAGCTTTTTTAATGTTACTGTGGTGTATCTGGAACCAAGGTTGCTCCTTGTCTCCCATGAAACTGACTGAACTAAAAATGTCCAAAATACCTTCAATTCTATACATGTTATTTTTCAAATTCAATGTGATCTTAAGCAAGTAAAATAATTATTGCTCATTTTCCAAAAATGAACTTTTTGTGACTTTGTGACTATTCATAACTATGCTTACTGAAGGTTACTTTAAAAGCAAGAACTGTGAAGTAGCCATCAAAAATTAGATTTCTCATTTATTGGACTTGAGGCAAGAGTCTGACAGAGACTTGGACTTCACAACTGGAATGTACAACATTCTGGTAATTTTTTCAGAGTCATCACTGAACAATCATGCTGCTCAAGGAACAGCAAGACTTCAGTTACATAACAACCACTAAACAATCACCACCAGTTTCACAATGTTATCAGCCTTTATTCTTCTTATTCTAAAAAAAAAAAAAAAAAAAAAAAAAAGAAAAAAAAAAAAAGAAGGGAAAGATGGCTCACCCATTCTCATCCTCTCCAGGCCAAATGTCATCTTCATAGAAGATATCTTCCTGGCTGTTCTTGGCTATATAATTAAATAGTTCAGGGACCCTAAAAAAAAGAATAAATGGAAGACAAACTTAGTTTCACATCAGCATAAACCACAAAAAAGCCTCATCAAAACGAACTCTGACAGGCTTCAAAATTTCTGAAGCCCAGTGTCATACTGTTCCATTTGGCAACAGTAAGCTGTTGACAAAAGTACTCTATCCCAAAATATGCTTCTCCTGGGAAGGAGAGACTGTTGGAAGAAGAGTTTCAGAATAAAAGAAATTCCATCAAACAAATCCCAAAAGCAAACTCATCACTTCTTAGAAGATCTATGTCTGAAGGACAAAATCCAAAGACTGATATGAAGGTGGATAATTTAGATGAAATTTATATCCAATATATACCTTTCTAAATACTCAGCAAGTAATTGTTCTACTGCAGAAGAATACATCCATTCATTTCCAACTTTCTTAGTATAGCCAGGTACTTCTTCATTTTTCTTATTGAACTTCAGGTTTAGCCCCACATTTGCTTTGTGATCTCCATGAGGACTGGAAATAAGAAAAAGTTTGTTAACTTACAATGATATATATATGTGTGTACATACATTAAAAAAAAAAAAAAAAAAAAAATCACACAAATATACATCCTCAGCCTTAAACCACAGAAAAATTAAAGTAACAAGTATTAGCATTGCAACAGCTGTAAATGTTACAGGACATAAGCTGTGCTACAATAGCTGTCAACACGTATGCCCATAACTTACTGCAAAGGAGGGTAGGGAATATTTTACCCCTCTTCCTTAACTGAGATCTAATCAACCACAATCCACCTGACATTTACCAAGATGCAGAAGGATGCCCCTGAACAATCAGTTGGGAAAAAATGCACATGTTAAGTCACAAGAAGATGCTTATGCATCAACCATTTCTCTAGTGAGCTGTCCTAGGAAACTACAATTCTGACATTGAGAGAACTATAGGGATTGCCTCCCTTACATACTTTAAGCAGTTTTAGTCTTAACTAGTTGTTAAAAAAAATTACAGGTACAATTATCCCTTTATACTAGCAGTAAAGGTAAGAACAGTGAAATTAGATCTCAATTCCAGTTGTTATTCTCAGAGTGGCAAAGTCAGTTCAAACTCCTGCTTCAATTATTCAAACAGCTAACCAGGAAAGTCAATTTATGTCTTTCTACAATACTAAAGCCAACAGAACAACTCTCCAGTAAACAGAAATGAAGAAATAGTTTATGGTATTAGAGAAAAACACTGCATATGCATTTACTTTACAGCAAATATCCCTTAAAGAAAGCTTCACATCACAGAACAGTTATACACTTGGTAAAAACAGCACTTAAACACAGCAGAAATTCTGTAGAGTTGTATTAGAATTTAGAAGCTTCTCTACAGACAAAATTCACTGAGAAAACTTACTTTTTCTTTGATCCTCTTCCAATAAAGATACTCCCTGTAAATCTGGAGACAAGATATCCACTTACTCCAAGACGGCTGGCCAAAATATATGCAGGATTGTATTTCACAGAATATTTCTTTAAAACAAACAAACAAACAAGCAATATTGGCAATTCCTGAAGGATAAGGATTTTTATACAAAGGGCAAATGAATAATATGGAAGCATCCCTTAAAGACATTTACCACTGCAAAATATATTTGACACATTGTTTAAACTTTATTAGAAAATTAGAAGCACTTACATGCTGGTTCTGTATTAAAGGATCAAGCTGAGGTTCACATGGAATATTGAAAACTACACGAATTCTACCTTCTGTGATCACATCACGTGAATCTTGAACCTTGGAGAGAAACACAGCACATTAAAAATGTTACTTAAAACCATCAGTCTTTGGATACTAGACCTCAAGTCTATCAACAATTTGGCTACAGTAGGCACAGAGTTGCTTTGGGATTCATCATCTTGCCTTGACCTGTACACTGCTTCCTCAGAGAGGCAATCTAACAGCATTAAATCAAAGGAATCCATGACTGAAAATGGTCCAAAATGGGAGCTCTATGTATTGCAAATTATCCAAAATCATGAATAAAAATAATCCTGCATTCAAGCTATGCTACCTTTTTTTCTGTTATGCTGGCAACAGTGATAGGGGCAACAGAACTCTCTCCTCTGACTAAACCACCAGTGAACCTCTGATTTAAAATTTTATCTAGCAGATGACCACAACTGCCACACAACACCTTATATTATTTTAGGCTTGCAAACAAAGAAATCTAGGAGAAAAAAAAATATTAAACTAATGGAACTAACTTCTCCCATGCAGCCGTAGTAAGGAGATCCCAGCATAAAGGCTGTACTTCCAGGAGGAAACAAGTCATCCAAAGTTTTGATGTTTGAAAAACGAGAGTCAAAGGCTTTGATATCCTACATGAAAAAGACAAAGTTGATAAGGTTAAATATCTTTCAGTTTCAGTATAATAATTTAAAAGTTCATATAAATAGACACATTCTAAAACATTATCTGATTATGAAATAATTCATCAAAAGCAAGGAAATAAATGCTGTTACACAAGCAACTACGTTACCTCACAGAGCCCCACTACTGTAATTCACTTAAAGTATCATCAGTAAAAAGATGACAAAAGCCATTTTTTCCAGTAAGATCACTACATTGTGCAATAGGGTCACAAATTTTGTGACAAAATACTTGCCTGAGCACATTATATTTATTTATAACGTAAATTATATTAATTTAAGATGCGTATTTTTGTTCATTCTTTTGTTTTAAAGGAGCATACACTCTTTCCTTTCCATGCACCCCAACCCCAATGGAGTAAGGACCTATGTGCAAGATGATACTGAACTTGTATTTTTACCTTGACAACAGTTTGGTAAACAAAAGGAAGAACTTGTTTTGACCACTGCTTCTCCAGATAAACTTCTCCATTTTGGTTTAGCTGATACCTATTACCAGTGAGTAACTGAGCATATACAACTATTGATGTTTCATGAATAATTATTCCTTTTCTTCTCTGGTACCTGAATACAAAGCAGAATATTTAGTTTGATTACAATAACCAGAATTGAACCAAGAGGGTGAAATTAATTTACTGAAAAAACCCCAAAACAACCAAAAAAGCCCCTCTTAAAAGGATTCCAATAGTCTGCTTCCTGTTTTATAAAAAATGCCCAGAGTAAACATCTTAGCCAGTTGCTTATTCATTGTTGCACAGCCATCACTACATAGTTAAGTGTGTTAATTTAAACACATTTTACCTTTACAGTAGGAAGGGCCGGGGGTAATTAAGGCACTTAACTCAAATGACAGATAATAAAATGGCAAGCTACTGTAACTCAGTTGTGTTCCACCAGGCACCCACACTCTAGAAGAGCAAGAGCTGTATTCAGATTTAACAGCGGTAAGCTACTGAAGTTGTAACTTGATGCTGTATGACTCCATTCCATATACTCCCTACAACTGAAGATTACTAAAACCAGAACAGAAATTTGAGTGGGAAAGTAAATACTGAAACTCAGTCATTTGAGAATTCTTTTGTAATAGCATCTAACTTTAAATACCTAGGGACTAACTCCTTATACTCTGAAACACCAGCATAAGCTCTTTTATGCTTTTTTTTTTTTTAATTCCAGCAGACTCATTAACTTTTATCAAGTATGCAGCAGCTCTTCTCTGCTACTCAGGTCTCTACTATAGCAACAAAACACTTTTAAGCTGTAAGATGCAAAGTTACACTTTAATTTACAAAGTTACTTACTGCTCTGAAATGCCTTGAACTTCTTTTAGCCATATACTTTGTTCCTTATCTCCAATGTATGCCACTTTAGTTGGGGGCACTGCATTTCCCGTGTAAAGTTTCTGTGTGCCATGTGGTTCTTCCAAATAAAACCTTGAGAATATCATGACAAGTATGAATTTAACCAAATAAGAATTATCTAGACATAACCAGTTGTGAGCAAAACTTAAAATAGGTAGAGATTATTTGTTAAGGACATAGAAAACTTACAGCACCTTTTTCTTTACCCATTCCACTATAGGCCATACAGCATATTTTTTATAAAAAATACCAGTGCATGTGCTGAAAGGGAGGTAGCATAGAAACGTTCTCTTTTACATTATTCCATGTGGATTTCTGTGCATGCATTTTTCCCTCAAATTTAAGAATGAGCTCTCCCAAACTTCTACATCTATAGCAAAATATTGAAGCACTAGACTTCTACAGAGCTAACCAAACCTCAGAACAATGGGGAAAAAAAGGTTCTTCCACCAAGCAACCTTTGATACAGCTGGACTAATCTGCTGTTACAATATTATTACAAAATGTATTAGAATAAACCCAAAACTTTTATACAGCCTAAAGAACTTTAAACAAAACAATAAAGATGACAAACAACTACATATGAAATGTCTCTTACTTAGTTTCTCCATCTGACACAGCAACAACTCTGGCTTCTTCGAGGTGTGGCCAGTTAACAAAAACACGCTTCCCAAGTACCAAACTGGCAACATTTTCTACCATCTGAAAAAAACTCAGAAGTTACTATTATGAATGGTTTAGCATATTAAAGATTTTTGTTCGGGGATTTTTCAAACTGTTTTTGCAGTAAAAACTACTCTAGTTAAAGAACAGATTTTCCTTGCAGAATTAAAAGCTCATTTTACCTTACTAAATTGTATTTGATACATACTACATAATCTCTTGATTAGAAATGGAGAATCATGTATCATCTATTAGAACAAAGTATCATATTCCAAACGCGGCTCTTTACATGTTGCATGTTAGCTGTAGGACCTGGGTTGATTTACATTTCTGGTATAGGCTTACTATGTATTTGTTTGTTACATCACTTTGATTATTGTGTCCCAGAAACAAATAGTTCTAACTGACAATTTGAGATTACTGAAATATTTTGTACCATAGAATTTACTTTTGTGTCTCACCGAAATAAAGAAACAGCACTTACGACCAGGACTCTGTTAGCATCTGTAATTTTAGTGTCACATTATGTTCTGTTTTCCCAACTAGTTTCTGCTATTTCTCTAATATACTATTTTGGCTTATTTAATTCTCTTTGCCATGTATCTTGACTATTCACTCTCCCTCTCTCTAAAATAAAATCATATCTTGTTTTCCTCCTCCCTCCTTTCCTGGTTTTATTTATTTATCTCTAACACTTTTATTTTCCAGGATTATTCTTTTGCTACCTAATATTTTTTATTATTAAATAGTTGGCTTTTAAAGGATTTAGAAAAAATATTCTGCTTCTTAAAGTCTCTGGATCAACTCATTCCTGATTAAAAGGGAAAAAGTGTCTATATACTCTGCTACACAAATGACAAGAGGCACTGGTCTGGAGAATCTGCTTCCTTGCTTTTATGCCATTGTCAACTACTAATTAGTCGGGAGGAAGTCTGGCCAACTCCTTACCTGAGAACATCTGATGACTATCACAGAGAAATGCCAGAAACTCTAAGGAGACTGACATTTAATATTCTGAAGTCAAGAGAATTTTAAATCCTTCAGCAGATTCTCAAAGTTCTAGACTGTTCCCCACACAAATTTAGCATTTTAATCCTAATGAACTTTATTTTTTACTATTAACTCCAACAGCCAACAAAAGCTTTCAGTGTGAACTAACAGTGTTGATGTTTTCAGTGTACTCATTCAGCTGATGTTTTCAAAATATATACTGATAACACTACCACCTAACGGTCTGAACTTTGGGCTGGGAGCTAAGAACTCCAGAGTTCTTACTCCAGCAATTAATTCTATGGCCTTGAACATACAGCCATACCTCTCCTTCATATTAATCCAATTTTAACCACTTATACATAAAGCTTATTTTGAAATCAAGCATTACTAGTTGAAGTTTAAAAGAATCTAGAGATAATTCTTTTAAATTAACTATTCAATATATTTAACTATATTTTAATAAATCCTTGGGATTTAAAAATTTTAAAAAACTTTTTCAGTATTACTCTATAGACATTCTTCTCCTATGATAAACTATTAGGATATAAATAACTAACATTTTACATCTGTCTATTTAACAAATTCATTGTTTTTGTGACAAGTTTTTCTGCCTATTTTCTGGTTTGGTTTTTTTTTTTTTTTTTTAGGAGCTGAATGCTTACCTGCTCTTTTGATTTCTCATCAGCTGTAATTTCTAACATCATGTTCTCTCCATGGCTGCTTTGCTGAAACACCTGTACACCACTTTTTCTAAGATAGAACTGGGCAAAAACAAAACAGCACATAAAACTTACTTGAATCCTTATATAGTTTTCTATTCAATACAATTGAAAATGTCAGAAGAGAGAAATCTTTTACCTTATGTTTAATGTGCTTTAAAGTGGGAAATCCACAAAAATATAATGCACTCTTGTTGATTTTAGTTATCTTATTGTGGGTTATTTCTACAAGCCAAGCATCCAAAGGTATTGTTTTATACCTAAAAAACAAGTTGCACAACGTTTTTTCATACAAATTGACCTTCAGCTCTAGAAACTCTCATTACTCATTCAAACACTCATTAGCTGACAAACCCTTTGACTTTCCTGCAAGGTGGCAATTAATTTAAGCCACTTGGAATCATACAAAAGGACTATAAAAACCCACACTATTGCTGCAAAGAGACTAGTTAGGAAAAAGGCAAAACTTCAAGCCACGGTATATCCTGGTATAACCTTTTAGTTCACTGTTATTGTTAAATTCTACACTAGCTATTATTCCATATGGTATCATTCATCTTCACAACTATTCATTCTCCACTGAGTGTAATCCTGCAACAGGCATTCCTCCTCTATTTTGTTTTTAGTTTTGCTACTATTAAGGTTATGTTCCCATTAAACCTTGAAACCTCAGCCTGTGTGAAATAAAGCTGGCTAGTTTCAGTGAGAGGAAAGTGAAAAAACACACTTGTGTTCAAACTCTCTGCACTGGATCCAAATGCTTACATATTATTACAAATGGTCTGGAATTAGTGTGCTGATAAATCATCACTATTATCAGACATTTGTACCAGTCTTTCATCCTCTGTGTCATACAAAGTTCAGTAATTCTCTAGAGTGTTCTTGCCAACTTAGCAATGGTTCATCTGTTCTGCAAAGTAACATTTAAAGAAAAGGGACAAATACTTTCACCATGCTATCCAAAACAAGTAACAGTGAATTCAATGTTTTACATTTTTCAGTGTATATATTGGCATGTAAAAGCCTTGGTTAAAATGCTAATGAAAGTATTCTAACTCCTTTTAGTCTATCTAAAATAGTTATGCTAGCGTTACCTTGTATGACATCTTTCTACTGCAGGGAATTTCTCTGGCCATGGTGACAGGTACTGGAACTCTGCATCTTTGTCATACCAGTACATTAAGCAAGCACTGTGAGTATTTCTTTGTTTCTCCTCTTCTTTTAGGCACTTATTACAGGATTCCATGGCCTGCAGCAGTCGTTTCTGAATTTTAGAGAAATTAGTGTATGTGAAACTGGTAACAAACATTAGCATGGAAACATCTACATTGAGAAAGTTGATACCTGCATTTTTCTGGTTAATGAATTAATTTTCTAATTGCAGCCTCACCTTTTCTCATGTTCCAGCTCTCTGATCAAAATAGGGCAATTAAAACAGAATGGCTTTGGAGAATAGATTACCTTTTTGCAAATATGTTTCCAAATGCATATTTTGCCTTTTACATTTAACATGCAGAGGAATATTAAAAAGACTTTAGATGTTATGATAAAATTCTGCAAAATAACTATTGAAAAAGCTTCAAAACCTTATGGGCCATTTAAGTAGCAACTGTTGTCTTTTGTGAGAAGACTAAGTCCCGTCAACCCTTCACTGCAAACTCTAGAAACAGCTGATAGGCACAGGCCACCCCCTGTATATATCTTAACATCTAATCTGCACTTCTCTTTCCATCCACTCTTTGATGTGCTTAAATTTCATTTGATAAAAGATATTACAACAACGTATATAATTATGCTATCCTGTATGCAAAAGGAAAGTTACTCTTTTATTCCTCTCTGTTAATGTTTTACTGTTTGATTTGTAGCTTTCTACCCATTACTGGTGTTCATGTGAAGAGATTTTCTGTAAAAAGACTTGTTCGAGGCTTTTTTTTTTCAAGTGTTTTATTTTACCGACATTCTTTTATTTCTACATACATATTTTTATATGTATATAGAATTTTTTCCTCAAAGAATCTGAAACTAAATATTTGCACAGTTGCTTAAAAACATGAACAAACAACAAAAAGTCCACATCCCTTAAGACTTCTGCCACTTGAAGCTAACTTTGTCTGTGGTAACTTAATCTAACCTTACTCTCCAGGCAGCAAACATTTATATTTTAATGTGGTCTTATCAAGTGCTAATTTAAACTTCCATTTAATTGCATGTGTAACTGTTGATTAACTGAGAAGTTTAGCAGATTTGTTATGAAGCTTTTTATAGACAGCAGATGTTGAAAGAATTTACCTCATCAATAAACGGGATTAATACTACAGCTTCCCATTCTTGCTGTTTTCCATTTAGGTCTGTTTTAAAATCCAGTGGATAATATTCTATAATAGGAGAGTCTTGACTAATCATCAAGTGCTAGGAAAATACAATAGAGGAATTAAACATCATCAAGAGACAATTTAAGTGCTAATTCTAGGAAGAGATAAAGTAAGGCTGTATTAAAATCAATTCAAGGCTGAACAGAAATTCAACATTTATCACTTAACTGTCCTACTCTGAAACTGCTTAGCAAATGCAAAATTTTGCATTTATTACTAATTTTACAATGTACTAACAATAGCTAGAAGTATTTAATCATACACCTAAAATTGGGAGGTAGAATATAACTAAGAGGACATGCAAAAATGCCAAGAAAAGAGTTACTTCAAAATAAAGCAGACAAACAGTAAGTGATAGATCTATGAAATTTAGTTCTAAATCCTACCTGGTAGCATTTAGGTAGCAGGTCTTTGCTAGCTGCTGGAAGTACAGCAAGAAGCTGTTCAAATGGCATGAAAGGTTTTCCCAGTTCAAATTTGATTTTGAGTTCACTGATGTTGCGAATATCTGACAGATAAGGTGCATAATGATAAGGATAATACCTGCAGGGAAAAAAAAAACCCTCTTATTTGACTTAATTACAGTACAGCAGCGTTCACAGATCAGAAACAAGCAAAACTACATTAAATGTTCCCAGCGTACAAGGTGAAATATTGCTTGATCTTTAAGCAGTTTCTCATGCAACAATTTTTCTTACCAGCTCCATGATTGAACTCCATGGTAATAATAATGCAAAATCCACTGTATTGCCTGGACATAACATTCTGATTGATCAGCCAAGAAGTCACTTACAAAAGAAAGAAAATATACTTATCAGTTTTTCTCATTTTCACTGGTATATAAAAATTACTTAGCACCTTATACATAGGAATGAAGGTTGAACATTTTGTGAACCTAATGAAAACATGGCTTCCTAGATTCCTTTAATACTAATGGATTTTTTCTCTCTAGCTCTCAAATACTTGTTACAGAAAACTTGATTTGAGCTCTTCTTGCATTAGCCAAAAGCATCACTGCTGTGGCACACCGACATGTGCTCTCTGCTTTCAACACAGATGAATATTCTGTCTTGTATTGACATATCCAAAGACTTATCTTTGGTGTTTAAAATAAAAATAAAAAGGAAAAAGCATACACTTACTCAGAAACTACTTCTACACCCATTTTAGTCATGTAGTAAGTTCTTTTGTATTGCCTAAACTCAGTTTCAAACAGATCATCATCATCCGGCTCATCTTCCAAAACAGCTGAAAAAGACATCATGGGAAAAAAAAAAAAGGATTAACATTCACTTCTCTGCTACCACAAAGTTTGAAGACATTCAGTTTTGACTCAATGCCTTAACTTTACTCCTCACTTTATTCCTCAATTCACAATTATAGGTGGTCATATCTTCCTCACACTGAAAGTAACATGAAACAATTAAACAAAATCTTTATCCAGAGAATGTCTGGACCTTTTTTTTTTTTCCTTTGAAGATAGGCAACCAGGTTTGTAGCCCAATTACAAGAACTGAGAAGTGAATATCACAGAATCATCTAGGTTGGAAAAGACCTTGAATATAAACTAGTCCAACCATTAACCTAACACTGATCATTCTCAACTATACCATATTCCTAAGCCCTATGTAATATAAGCCATCAGGTAATAATTTAAGAAAACATTAAAACAAATTTTAAAATTTAATATTTTTTCAGCAACATGATCTTGTATCATGGAGTAATACTTATACATTTTTGACATTAAGTTTCAAAACACGAGCAAAAGACATTTCCTACAAGCGGAATGAGTTTAAAAACACAAGCAACAGCCAAAAACCCCAAAGCCATACAAAAATCTGTTAATTTGTCGCCACCTGAATAACAAAATACCTAGGCATACAATCAAAAGCAAAATGTTGTTGAAGATCCGCTCATTCATTCCTTTAATTCATCATGGAAATACTGGTCTGGTAAGAAGCACTTCAAAAGCTTTAACCCCACTCCCTCTCACCATAAGCCAGTTCCAATTCCCAATATCTGACTACATAACTCTCTTGTTTAGATTAAGGTCAACTCTGACATGAAATTCTTACAGATCTATACACATTATTATATGTACACGGAAAAATTATTTGCACTTACTTTTAGGTGTTGCTTCACCTTCATTTTTTTCTAAAGCAGCCAAACATATTGAATTTTCCTGAGCCTAATAAATTAAGTTGAAATACAGTAAAAATACAGAATAATATGCACATACATCATTCACAACCACACAATCTGCAACTCAAAGTGCTGTTAATCAAGATGTATAAATATTATTGTTTAATATAAACTCCACTAGCTTTCCTTCTCTCGTAATTGCCTAGGGAAAACTATTTTATCCATACAGATCAGACAAGGGTGCAGTCTCAAATAAAATCTCAACTACCTTTATAAAAATCTGAGTATCTGTTTTCCAAATTAAAACTATTTCCAAAACTGTGCAGTACATATTTAAACATTTTTACCTACATCATGCACTGTGCTACAGCACCAGTATGCAGTTAAAATTTTTGTCAGTAAATTTTTAAGAACTCAAATCACTTTTGTGGGAAGTAAGGGTACAAGAAATCGTGTTTTAGACACAGACAAGCCAAACAGTTACTTCATTCTCACACTACGCAGTCTTTTGTGTACAGCACTGAGTAGCTTTCAATAAACAGAATCATTAAACTGGCCCTCTTCCCCTGTACCTGAGATATTCAAGCTCATGACTGTCACTGCCATTCAAACGATCAGTCAAGATGGCTAGCTAATACTATACATCGGCTCCAAAACTTCTGCGGCAAATAAGAAAACAACCACAAATAAAGCTCACCTTATTAAAGGAAGAGCTAACATCTTGCTCTTACAAACCACAAACTGCGCTAAGAACAAGACAGTGATATACTGTGACAGATTAAACTTGAAGGAATCTCCTGCTGCTACTCTAACTCTGCTGAAGGCATATATTGAAGGATAGCAAATGGAGGTAGGGTACATGACAGCAGGGCAGAGTCAAGATAGAAAGAAAGGTGTTGTTCCTTTTTAGTTTCATTATATCTTGAATTGCAAGTTTAACAACCAGTCTGAGAGAGCAATGAAACTGATGTTTATCTATTCATTGTCAGATATTTGGCCAATACCAAGACATGCACAAATGATCTATCATTGTATCTGAAATAGGTAAAACTTCTAGCAGGCTATGCATTGAAAGTAAAATTGTAAAGCATAGCAAGTTTGACCATAACTCACCCAGAAGTAAGTTTTGCTGCTGTTGAGGAACAGATAAATTCACATAAAGCATTATGTTACAGGTTTACAAGATTTCAAAAATCATGAGAACCTGACCTTGACTTAACCATTTTATCACTCACAACCAGTATGCATACAGACAGTTCCTCAAATGTTACATTTTACTATCTTTTCTGATCTCAAAAGATCTCAAAACAGAGGTTTATGCCACTTAATTTGCCTAAATTCAAATTACTGATTTGCAAAAAGTAATATTCTTATTTCCAAAACTGCACATGTAAAACACTAACCTTTTGTTTCTTTTGTTTGTTTTTTCTGGCTTCCTCTGCTGCAATACCAGCTGCCTCGTTGAGGTATTTATTGCCTACTTTACTTTCAAACCACTTTAGGTCTACAAAGACTTCACTGAAGTGTTCACGATCAAACTGTGCCCAAAAGAAAAAATATGTTTAGAAGTATTTGAGGAATGCCAAATTTAAGAAGGCTAGATTAACAATATCTTTTTAGTACATGCATTAGATTACATCTACAGTCATTCATACATAAACATTTCACCCTAGAGCTACACCTAAACTAATAGATTAATATTAAAAAACTTTATTCTTAGCCATATAAAACATATACCCAAGCCATATTTTGTTTTCGTTCAGTAAGGCAACAATAGGTACCAAAATGGAGTTAGATAACTTCTAGATTTCACTTTCACCTCTAGAAGTAGTAGACGTATACAGGGTCTGGGCAATACAGTCTTGTGCCACACCACCAACACTTTCATAGTTATACCCAAGAATGAGAAGACAGGGCTGAAGCTGGGACAGCAGATGAACTTTCCCCTTCCAAGTTCAGCAGAAGGCCGAGACCCTTCCGTTTCTATATGGCCTATACACTGTCTTATCTCTAGGATGGATTACTGCAATGGCACTTAACAGGATTGCCTCCTGTATGCCTGGTAGTTCATGAAGAATGCTGACGCCTGTCTCCGAGAGACACTACTGCTTCAATGCTCTTTACCAGTGATCTTCATAAAAAACTTGCAGAAAATACTGCTGTCCAAGATCTTCAGACGTCATTTACCCCACAAGAAACTGCCCAGCAGGGGAAGCAAGGAATATTGCTGCCTGCAGCAGATTTTGGCTAGTACTGCTGCTCGTTATTCATTGAGAACTGAGGACCATAATTATACTGGTGAATCCTCATTTGACTTGCAGTACTAAAAGATCCTGGCTAAAGCACAGATCAAATGATTCAATCTTTTTCCTCTTATGTTATGATAAGATCAGACAACAACTGATTGGATCCCATTGGTTAAATGATAAAACAGCTGATGGAACCACTTGTAAACCACAGTTATTTAACAGTTCATTAAAACTACACCATGGTGCATTTTAGGGCACTATACTGTAGACATATTCAATAGACTGTTCTATACAGTGCAATTTTGAAGTTACTTACATCTGACAATCTTGTAAGATACTTCTCAAAGCGTTTTAAATTCAAATGTCCATTCTCATTTATGTACCCTATTGGGAAAACAAAGTATGTTTTTTAAATTAACAATTTAAAAATTTCAATTTAAATGCCCCATATATAATAGAATGCAGTCCTCATGGCTGTCTAAAGCTTGCTGCCTAAATATTCTAATGGCTAAACAAGTCCATAAATATTAACACAGGAATGTTAATGTTTCTACTTTCCACAACTGAACTTAGTCTTCTTACCTCCCAGTTCTGGCAAGATAGCCATGTATGTTCTATAAAGTAGCGGCAGTGCATCATGATTAATGTGTAAATGAGGTAGATGAGGAATAAAATCATTTCCTACAAGGAAACCCATTAAGATCCAATCATCTATTATCCTTTCAATATCATATTCAAAGGAAATCTTGTCCTGGGGGAAGGAAAAAAAAAGGAAAACAAAAAACAAGTATAATTTTTATTATCACGCTTGCATAAAAGGGCCTCACATGTTTTTTCAATCACAGCTCCACTAGAACTTACTTTTACTGGTGAAAATTCATAATCAATATATTCTCTCATCAGTGATAAGTGCAGTAAATGAAATGTGGTTTCCTCTGGTGCACATGCTCTGTAAATTATTCAAAACATTACACTGATTATTTATAAACACACTTTCAACATGAATAATAAATCTTAATTTATCTAAACCCAAGCAGTCTTACTGAGATTGTATCTTTGCAGAAGAAATAATGTATAAACGTTTATTTGAATCTATTTTAGGATTCATCTGGTTTGAGTCTCTAAAATTTTGTGGTAGAACATTCTAAACAGCAGATGTGACTCTACTGTATGGAAAACAACTAGCTTAAAGAAAGCAGGACAGCTTTTAGAGTTTCATATTACATTAACTACTTCCCAAGTAATTATCCCATTGTTCAAAAAAGGGACAACCTAACCTAACTTTGCACCAAACCCAGTAAATTTTAAGGTATTTTAGAACTAGTCTGAGTACATACAGCATACACAGATTCATGTCTAAACTGGCTAGGTTACATTTTCAGTCATTTGAAATGCTTCTTGTAAGAAAAGAATATGCTCAACTTGAAAATATGCTCCATATGTATTATCTAGTGGCTTCAACACAGCACCAAAAAAAGTGACAAACCTACTGTTTGTTTATGGCATGAATTAGTCAACATATATTCTGCCTTCTTTCCCTCTCTTCATTAAAATTACTTAATACCTAAGCCAATGTTAGGCCAACATCAGTTAATACCTGCACCAAAAGATTAATGAGATAAAGACTGATGTATTTTAAATTCATAAAGGACTATTTCACCTTGTAGATACTGTAACTAGCTGGGACCACCTCCAATGACAAAACGGCATAAACACCTGGGTATTCGCACATACATGGTAGATTTTTGCCAAAATCCTCTGGGGAAGACATGTGTGACATGCTGGCTTATACAAAGACTACTAAGACAAGTTCTAAGGTACACTTGGCTGCATGGAACTTCAGACCCAGTTCTGTCACTTTTTAAATGTAACTTTCATATTGGCAAATCCAGGTTGATGCTCTAAGACTCTAGAGACATTTTGCCCCTTATCCTTTGTTGCACAGGACTTGAAAATCCTGATAAAAAAATCATTTCTCTCAATCAAGAAATTGCTGACAGATATTAATTTGTATGTATTTTTTGTATTTTCAAATTTTCAAAATTGTATGTATTTTTTGTATTTTCAAATTTTCAGAAGGCAATTTCTGTAACTTTCTGAAGTAAATTCCTGTAATGTGCAATATTATCCAGAAATTACAACAGGAGCCAAATATGGAACAATGCTTGAGGGAATAAAAATATACTGACACCTTGACTTTTGATTTCATACTTTACTTAATTAATCCCTCAAAAGGTTGTCACATGTTTATATATTTTAAAAAAGGGAAAAAACACATTTTTCTTTAATTAGACTTAAGGTCTTTTAAAAACATTGCCTATTAACATGTCAACAATATTAACGGAATAAATACTAGTGAAAATCCGACGGTGGAAGACTGAAAAGAATACTTATTTCTGATGTTTATCATATTGTCCTCTGCAATAAGAACATTTATTAGCAGAAATTATGCATTTATCTAAATATTTACATGACTTATCACTGTATTATCCCAAATACTTTTTTGTATCAAAAAAGTATTTCTCTCTGTCTCTCCCACCTTCTCCCTATATCCACCAAACATATGCTTAAGGTCCTTCCACAGCAACAGGTATAAAATTAATTTTTCTATTACTTCAGAATAGCTCCATGTACATGCAAAGTTCTGGATCAAATCACCTTTTTCTGACTGCTTATAGCCCACAAATTAGCATCCACTCAGCCACTTCAAGAGTTTATTTTAGTTATTATTCTACTAATTTACTTACATGCACAAAACCTCAGAGTTATAAATACATTTTAAGAAGTATTTGCATAAGACAATTATGGAAACAATGTCACTACAGCCTGGGCTGTTCCATTCATAATATGAAGTACAACACACCAAAGCTCTAAGGATTTTTTTTATCAGCTGTCCTGACAGCATACATTTTGTCACGCAAATTAATTCAAATGCACAGTGTAACAAGGTGATTTCTCTAATTTCATGTACTTTCTAACACAAAAATAAACTAAGATTTTATTGATTTAATATGCAATCAATTAAAAAAAAAGTTTTAGTGACCAGCATATTTTAGATTTAGTTTCAATGTATATAAAATAAAGAGTAAATTTAAATCAGTTCACCTTTGAGATTTTTTACCACCAAATCTGACTTCTTCTCTTAGGAGCGCAAAGTGTGCCTCATGACTTGTTAATCCCAGCATAATCTATTACAAAGAGATATTAGAAAGGTCTTACTTTGTTATTTTTTAAAAAGCTGTTACTCGACATTCAAGCCGTATACAGAAATTTTGCAGTTCTGTTTCATTATGAATTCAAAAGTTTGCAGGAATCTCAAATTACATGCTTGTTTAAAAACATTTTAGAACTCTGTGTGCTTAGGAAGACATCAAAAATACACACACTTTATGAACTTCTGTTGTTTGTATTATTTTAATTGCACATACCAAGTCAGCATCTAAGCCATAGAGACAGTGTCTTGTGTTTGGATCATGATGGGGCTTTGCTTTTTCTGATCTGATGAACTCCATAATCTTATGTTCACCTTCCCCCGGAGTCTACACAAAAACCCACAAAATTAATCTGTGAGTATTTTTCTATAAAATAAAAATCTATTTAAAAGAAAATATTAACAAAATACAATGACCTCATGGCCTGATAAGTAGACTGTTACTCCTTGCCAGGATTTGTCTGTGGAAATCTTCATATTTACAAAATATTTAAGATGCTCATGCAATCTGGCCATGAATTCAGTTCCTGAAAACAGAAATCTAAGTTAAATGCAAAGCTTTTCACTAGTCATTCAAAATTGTATTTACATATCAAAATTATTAATGAAAAAAACAAGTCAAAATTTTGCAAGAGATGAAGAGGACAGCTGGTTTTTTTCCTCAAGACATTTCAGTTTTTCCATAGCCATCTAAAAAAATTTTTAGAATCAGACAGTATTCCAACCCTACTAAAAGTTGTTAAAACTTCTGTTCTCAACTTAACTGAGCCTTTACTGATTCTGTCCTCTAATTATTTTTTTTTAAAAAAAGCACCTTGGGATAGAAAAACAGTGCCAAAATATATATGCAAAAATATAAATCTAAACAATTAAATTTAAATAATTAACAAATTATCTTACCTGGTGTAATACAGTTGGAATCAAATCTGGCTTCTGTAGGGAGAGTTTCTCCCTTTTCTAAGGCCTTTTTTATTTTGTCTTCTGCCTCTTTTGCTGATCTGAAACAAAACAGGGTTGGAAAGAGGGAGTAAGGAAAGAATGATTTTAAATGTTAATTTCCTAAGTACAGCTTTGCTGACAAAATATATGTAGTTGATTTTTAAAGAGTGTTAAAAAAAAGGCAAGGGGGAAGAGATATTTAACTCCTGAATTGAGTTTGCACTTATGTCTGAAACAACTGGAAAGCTTAAAAATAGCTTTTTTTTTCCCCTAGTGATGATGATAGTCTGCCATTACTCAGATACAGTTAATGTTTAGATTACCAAGATGACCATTCAACCGCCGATCACGATGAAAGCAAATTAACATTGAACTGTAGGAATACTCTAGAGCTAATCTAAAAATACTATCCCAGAACAGTAACAGAAATTTAGTTAAACAAAGCAGCAAATTCACAACCATAGGGGTAGGAAGGGTATACTAAAAATTTATCATTACTAGTAATGGAGAAACAAACAAATACAATTGTAGCCTTTCTTGGCTAAGGATTTCAGAAACACTTTTGAAACAGAAAAAGAGTAGCCACAAACGTCTTAGATTTTTGTCCTCTCATTTCCGCTCCCATTTTCTATTTAGAACTCTTTCTTAATATCTTCTTCCTCTCAACCTTTTTTCCTTAAAAAAAAAGCCAAAAAACCACCCAAAACCCAAAATCACAAAAAAAACCCCACAGTAGCTTGACAATATTTCCTCATCCCTTTCCCCCAGTTTGTTTCTGTTGCATTTCACTCACCATCCCTGCACTGTCTGACCACTGGCTTTATTTCCTCACAACAATCTTCAAAGACACTTTCACATCTCCCGAAACATTAACATAATTCTTAATACCGTGAAATCTACTTGCAGCTCTGTATTTGAGCTAGGTTGCTAACTGGTACCAACACAAAACCAGAGTTTTATTAAAAACCTAGTTTCTTCTATGACTGTCAAAGAACACTCCAATTACCAAAATGGCATATCTAGAATTAACGTTCACAAATACCAAAGACTCTCACAAGTTATGAAGCCATTTGAGCCATCTCTAAGAGCTCCTCTACACTTTCATTTCACAGAAAATTTCACAGGAAAAAAAGCTCCCCGTTACTGATTATGCTATCAACTGAAATTAAGTTCTGTTTGATTTTAATATGAATTAAGGGATATTTTAGTAGAAATTATTTGTTCACATTTATTGCACTTTATACCAGCAACCGAATGCTACTCTAAAATCCCCATTTAGCCCTGTACCAAGGCCGAAGGGATTGGTCAAAATCATCTGGTAGGAGCATTTGGAACCTAGGTAACAAACACAGTTTGATTTATAAACTAATTTATGAGGCATACATAGAACTATAAGAATGCATGTAGCTGTCAAGGTCTAGGATTAATAGGAAATGAGGAAAACCAACTGTAACAGCTTGCGAGTACCTGCCAAGAAACAGTGAACTTAAGCAGAAGGTAATTCTGGCAGCGGGAGATCGCGACCACCGACTCATGAACCACCTACCCGTATTACAGCCCAGACACTTTTCTAGACATTTCTAGCTTTCACTGTGCATAACTGGAAATAGGAGGAGAGTATATTGATGATTTCCAAGAAATTATATGTTTATGCATGAATACTTAATGAATATGTATGAGCAAGTTCTGTATAAGATTTACAATTTTGATGCTCGGTGTGCGTTGTTGGCGAGATGACTCCCCTGCGCACCCAGCCGTTAATAAAGCAGTGTCTGCTTATCTACACCACATTAGTGTCGATAAGTTTTTATGCCGGTTCTTTGGTGACACCCCCACCCTCAACTCCCACATACACAGCAAAAAACCTAAGTAACAAGCAAACTTTCCTTTTTGGAACCCAGATTTTAAGTATTAACATTTTACAGGTAGTTACCCTCATTTAATTAAAAATTAAAGCTACTGTCAAGGGCACAAACACTCACATTTTACTTTTTATAGTATAGATTCAAGTAAATGGGGTTTTTTAATGTATTTACTATCTTAAAGACAGAGCAAGAACAAATATTCTCACCTAAAACGTCTCCCACGCTGCTGATTCATTTTTGCTCTTGGAGCTACTCCATCAACTGCCATGAAGAAAACCTTCCTTGGTTTAATAATGCGAAACAGTACTTCCAAATAGTGAAAAATATCAGCAAAAATCTTATCTTCTGAGATTCTGAAGTGAACATCATCATCATTTGGATGTGAACACTGATGTATAATGCCATTCATGTCCAGGTATAAGTTGTCAAATTCTGGAATCTAAAAAAGCCACAGTTAATACCTATTTGGTGACAGCTGAAGCAATGCAAACACTGCCCAAGGCATGGCTGAGAGTAACTGAAAAGGAGTGAGGTGGAAAGACCTCCCTGGAACCTACTGCATGCCAATGGGCTAGGAGTATCTTGACTGGTTACGGGCTTGTTTGCTCTTGCGATCTGTTATTATGATCTCCCCAGTGAAGAAAGTCAGCTGAACAGGTTCCTATCCTATCCTGACTGTTTCTGGTACCTCAGGACTTCTGTTCCATGTGCTTGGGCAATCTTCTACATTGTATAAGGGAAAAGCAAATAAAATCATACTTTTCAGGAAGAGATAATTTCCCTTTCTTTAATAACCCATACATTTCACTGATTCAGCAGTATAACCACATTATAAACAATAAAAGCTACAAAATTGACTATGCAGTTTCCAACAGTATTTCAAAAGCAAAACCAGCTTCAGAAATTTAGGGCTCTCCCCCTGTTAATGAGTTGCTACCATGAGCATTGCATGCTGCCTCTTCAGCTATGCCAAGAGCCACCTGTGAGTGTAGAGAGTGCCAATTACCACCAAAAGCAGTAGAGTTAACATTAATTTCTTTCCCAAGTTTTCCAAACATGTTTTTTTCCTGTCTAGTTCTCTGTTCTTCTAACAGCCTTATCTGTAGCAATCCGACTTTTTTTCAAAGGAAAGAACCCTCCCCTGAATGTACACAAGCACACTGTTAAATGTATGAAGCAAAGGGGACATCGTCTACCTTTTTGTTACCAAAACCCACCAAACACGCACAAGAACAATTCGCAATAAAAAAATCTATTATTTAATCCACCAATATAGCCATTTATAAAAATTATCCTGTCATTACAACTGGAAAAAGGCAATTCTAACTTTTCATGATTTTCTGTAGTACTGCTTCCGACATATCTTTGCATAATTTTGAAAGGCATGTGGCTGGATTTGTATTTATCATCCAGATGTAAGAGAAACATAACTCTGTTTCAGAAAGAGGAATGATTAAGAGAAGAAACAAGAGGTAGGATTGGGAAGGATCTCCAGTCACCTGCAATAACTAGTCTTCTGTTGTGCATAAGGATTCTGAATACAGTTAAATTCAGTAACCCAACTGCTCTCAACATGCTCAAACATCACATCATCCACACAGGCACCACTTTCAGAAAAGAACAGAGCAGGGCCTTGCATAGGCAGCATTCTAAAGGGATGAAAACTAAAGCTTTTATATGGAAGCCCTGTATATAAGGGAAATAGATGACCTTTTAAGAAGCACAGCTGTAATAGGATTTTAAAATAATGTTGTGTTTTACATAGGAATTGACTTTTATTCTGGGTAGTTTTTTCTGTAACAGCAAACAAAAATCCTAATCTAGATGCTAGTACACGTCTGAATATTCAAGTGGTCTGGCAAAGAAAAAGAATGAGGATACATGTTACTGTTCAAGCTTAATATTACATACAACAATCTAGACATTTTCTTTTCTGTTTTACACAAAGTATTCCACAAAAACTAACACCATAATCTAGTCTTTAGAAAGACTAATTAGAGAATGACATTAGCATACTTAAGGGTTGTGCTTTCTGTTTATCTTAAGAGCTCTAACATCCTCTTTCAGAAAGTACCACGGGTAGTACCCCCTACTGCTACCCCCCTGGTTAGAGCAGACACATGCTGATCCTCAGCTTGCCACAGTTCACGGTTCTTCAGCAGAAGTTTAAAGCTGCCACCAACTTCAGCGAGGAGCCCAGGCATTTAACAAACCAGCTGAGAAGCCAGCACACACTGCTGCCGCCTTGCTACACAGACAGTGTAGGGCACTACAGTGAAATTCAACAAATCATAAGCAAAGCCATATGCTTTGAAAACTGCTTTGAAACTAGAAGAGTCAGACATCCAGGTTTGGAAACATTTGAACAAGGCATCTTGGACACCTTGATACAACAGCTACTTAACCTTTTAAAACACTAACTTTGAGAAAAATTTATTAACTCTCAAACATGCCTTCAATCATCACTCCGTTCATCTCAGAACATCCATATTCAGATTATAAAACCACATTCCTAACACCAGTTAAAAATTATAATGAAAAGTTAAGAGCTTATGTCTAACAAATACCAAACATGATTTCTCTGAAAATAAGGCTTTTTTTGCCTGACATTGAAAGCATTATTTGCGGCTTTCCTTTCTAGGCTTTAACATGCTTCTTGTTTTTGTTACTAATACAAGTTGTCCGACGCATGCGACAACAAAGAATCGCAGCAGAGCTGTAAAACCTGTCCCTCGTCATTACTGTGCCACCCGCCGTCACCAGCAGTCACCGTTCGGAGCCCAGTAACGAGGAAACTCCGACTTTCCGCGGCCCGAGGGGGCGGAGGCCGCCCGGTGCCCGGCGGAGTTTCAGACGGGCTGGGGAGGAGCGCGGCCGCCGTGGAAACAAAAGCGAAAGGAGCGAGCGCGGCCGTGGGGAGCCAGGCACGACCGCGCTGCGGGGAGCCGGCCGGGCTGGGCATCCCCTCGAGGAGCAGCGCGGTTTCGGGGCGGCTCCTCCCGCAAACATTACTTGCACGTAACGAAAGGGCAAATATCCGCGGCAGAAGGCTGCCGGCTCCGCTGGGCGCCAGCGGCGCCCTCGGGTCGGCCACCCAGGCTTTCAGGAAGCCCCTAAAAGCCTCGCCCGCTTCCCACCGACCGCACGCCGCCAGCCCCCGAAATTCGGCCGCTTCGAGCCGCGGGTCTAGCCGAGGCGCGGCCGTAGGCGCAACCACCCGCCCTGAGCCGACCCGGCCTCAGCCCCGCAAGCCCAGCGCGGGAAAGCCCGGCCGGGGACCAGGCCCGCTCCCTCGCCCCGCCAAGGGGCCAGTCGGGACCCCCCTCCTCCGCCGCCCCGGCGCCGAGCGGGGACAGGCCCTTGGCAGGCAGCGGCGCCCCGCTCCCAGCTCACCTGATGCTCCTTCAGCACCTGGCTGAGGCAGGGGTACCGCTCCGAGATCCACCGGTAGAACTTAGGGACCCCCATGGCCAGCGCCGCCCGCCGCCCTCACAGCCCCGCCGGACCCAAACAAGCCCGGGCCGCGCTCCGCCCCCTTCCGGCGCGCCGTACTGACAGCCGGGCCGCCCGCGCCATAGAGCGCCGCGCAGAGCGCTCCGCGCCGACCATAGAGCGCGCCGCGGCGGACAGAGCGGCGCGGCTCGGCTCGGCTCTCTTCCTCCCTCCCCGCAGCGGCGGCCCCGCTCAGACGTGACGCTCGGCCCCGCCGCGTCCTCCCCCGCCGGTAACAGTGAACGTGTGAAGCATCGGCCCTGGCCCCTTCCCCAGCCCGCCGCACAGGAGCTCCCGCCCCGCGCCTCAGGGCGCTGAGGCCGGGCCTGCTGCGGGGAGCAGGTCACGGCTACTCCCTGAGGGGCACCAGCTCCCCGTACGGTTCTCTTCGTTCTACCACTGCACGATAGAGCCTGTGAAAGGTAACAGAGCCCCAGCACTCACCCACCACAACAGAAAAGATAATAGTAGGGTCTGAAAACCTTCAGATCTAGGAGACAGTGTCAACATTTTTAGAAGATGAACCACTAGTTCCCCAGAAAAATGAAACCACTCTAACTAGTTGTAAACTCATGATCTAGATTTAGTCTCTAAAACGTCTGGGGTTCAGCTGAACTAAAACTTGAGTCTTATGCCACAGCACTGTGATCAAAAACTAAGGGTATGGTTGGTCAGTCAGCAGAAACAAAAACACTGTACAAAAATTCTCATATTTTACTGTAGGGTAAAAAAAAGTTTAATTTTGGTCTCCTCACTCCTTTCACTCCAGTTCGGAGGCCTAGAGAAGCAAGCATTACTGTAAGTTAGTATATGCCCTCTAAAGATACTTTATTTCTACTCTTGTCAATGTCAAAACACTTTTTCTGAAATAGTCTGAAAAACATTCACTGTAGCCACATTTTTACAAGGGAGGTAAGAGACCGCCTGTCCAAAACACTCAGGAGCTTGAATGTGTTGTACGCTGCAGTCAGAGTGCAGGCAGACCCTGCACTGCTGTTACAGCCATATTGGCAGGGTCCTCTAACACACAGCTTTGTGTCATTTCCTTCACCAGGGTTTCTTAGCACAGGGGGTAAGGGCTAAGGAAACATTTTCAGAACACTGTCATACTTAACCAGTTTCTTAATGGTAAGATTTAAGATCCCACCTGCTTTTCTAGACATAGCCAGGCCATACAGAAGAAAGCCAAAGGAAACCAAAATTCAAGGTCTACTGCTGAAAAGAAATACTAATTATTTTTAGAAAGCCCTTCTGAACTAGAAGTAGAAAAAGTTGATAGAGCCACTTTATATCATATTGGTATAAAAACTTTAATGTAATTTTCTAGTCTGCAAGTAAGCTGAATGAGAAAAACCTTTACAAAAAGATACAATGCTTTATAGAATGCATTCTTTCAACAATGGAAAGTTTTCATATACAGTAAGAAACTTTTAGAGACTTGCACAGTCTAATTTGTAAGCAATTCCTATGTACTATCTTCTGTATGTATACAAAACATGTCATAACATCTTACACATCTGCAAGTGCATTCATAACATACTTGCAAGTGTATTGTATATTTTACATAGATTTCAGGTTGATGTAAGACTGTTCTGCTGCTCACAATCAGAAATCAACAGAAGTGACCAGTCATCACTGATTAATACCTTCTCAAGAATATTAAAGCTAGATCACTTGCAACTGGTATCATTCCAACATGAAAAAATGTTACATATATGGAGCCCAGCCCATATACATCTGGCAGAGGAGGTTGTCATCACTTGCTTCTTGAATAAGGTAATGAACATGCCCTTCAATAGATAAGGGTAATCCTTTTATTCTGTTTCTAGTCTTAATGACACCTTGCAGCCGTTGTTCTATATCAAGGACATGGGTTTTGGCCTAGAAACAAAGAAAAAAAAAATGAACTTCCACTTCTGAAAATAAATAAGTATTTTTTAGGATGTGTTTGAAATCTGTATGCTCATTTAATACAAAACCCAAACATCTGCGCTAGTTACTCTGAGAGTAAAGGATACTCATATTTTAAAATCATTCTTTAAAATGGATAGATTATTGCTCCAGTTAACTGTTGCCTTACATTTTTACAGATCAAAATTTATCAGAGAAGACTGAACAAGCTATGCAAATGTACTTGAAAAAGTTAGAATGCTTTATTTCATACAATTGCTTGCAAATAAATGCAAAATTTTCCTAGCCTTTTTCTTGGAGTTCTGGATAAAATTAAAGAAGTTAACTAGCCTGGAAAATTTAGGCTAAAATGATGAACAACTGAAAATGAATAAGTCTAGTAACAGGTTTTGCTGAGCAACTCAAAATGAGCTGTTCTGAGGCCCACAAGAGTAGCTAGTTCATATCAATTATATTCACACATTTTCTTTTAAAGCTCAAGCATAACATTGGCACCCATCCAGGAAAAAGTTAACATATACAGCTACGTGGGTGGTCTTGTAACTAAAATGTTATGTAGACACAGCCTGGTTAGTAATTATTTGAAGACCAGGAGATTTTCTGTGCTCAAGTTTCTTGTAATATAGCTTCAGTACTGTAGTTTTTCCTCATCTTAGTTGCTGTGTTTATCAGTGCTCCCTAAGTTTTATCTGCTATTACACATATTTATTTTCATGAAACATTCCTTTTAAAGCAAAAAGAGACAAAACAGAATTTTTGCAAAGAGGAAAGAGAATAAATATTAGAAGTTGTGCAAGCTATATTTTGGATGAACAATATAGTATTTATCAGCAGCGACAAAAGAAACAGTACATATGAAATCTTAATTTTAACCAAGTATTTCTTGCCACGTAACAAGGCACGTATTTTTTCAATACTAAACATCCAGTCATGAAAAGCACACAAATACGCATGGAAAGGACTCCAGATGTAAATCTGGAGGACTGTGCAACAGTCAGAGTGAGGGGTAGCAAGAGTCTCACCTACTCTATTGCTTCTGTTGAAGTTGTCCTTGATTTAGTAACACTAATAAGAGAATTATGGGCTCTATTTTGTTTAGTTCTTTAGTAGATAAGTTACATTTTCTATCAATAAAAATAGTCTCTTTATGGGCTCTTTATGAACACAGAGATTAATCAGGAAGAAACAATTGAAAGAAAAAAACAAAGACAGCTAACGTTTCAATTAGAAAATATAACTTGAAACAATAATGGACATTTGACATTTGAATACCTTATGCTCCACTTGTTTTAAACTAACCTTTTCATTGACAACTTCTCCAGTTTCGTTCACCTGCGCTCTTGTGTTCCCTTTAACAGGTTTACTCCATTCCACGAGAGGATCATGGAGAAAAGTCTTTAAGACACTAAAATTAAAAATAGAAAAAGGATAAAATACATATAATACATTTAATTTTCAAAACAAGAACACTGACAGGAGTCTAAAGATAGTGCTGAATATTTATACCGTTTTATATTTAACTGCATGTCATAGTAAGACTGAGCTGCATGCTAGGCATATGCTGGAACTGGCATATTCACCAGCAGTTACTGTTTCAAATGTTTAGGCTACAAACAGCTTTTTCAGAGTCTGTAGCAAAACAGTTGCCATACCTCATTAGAGGCTCCCTTTGATCACGCATAAGCCTCATTGTGACTTCACAAGCTCTTCGGAAGAGACCTTCTGTTCCCATTGGACCCATTCCATTAACCATGTTGTGAGTGAGACGAAAAGGAACGATTTCCGGAACTTCAAAAGTTTCTCCCTTTACATTAATAAAAAAAGGGTATGCCCTAAGCATTTTAAATATTATTGAACTAAAAGGGTAACATTTACCTTGTTTTTTGCTTTTTACCCATCTTTGTCAGTGACAATTTCCTAGCTGACAAGAGACGTGTGCTCAGATCACAGTCCTTTTCAGCTGTTAAAGGGAAATTACAATGAATAAAGGATACCAATATCCAAAATATCCTCTTTTTCCCTGTTTTAATACACTAACACAGGGTATAAAATTTTGTTCTAAATATATATTTCTGGTCTGCAGACTCATGCAGAATGCTAACTTTTCTGTTATAATATGCAAGTTAATTACCAAAATAATTCTTTTTAAGCTAACAGTTATGTAGGACAATTTAGGGTTCCTCAAAAGAAAACAGGAGAAATTAACGAACAATCTCTCTATCTTGTTATCTGAATTAAAAAGGAGACATGTTCCACACCAAAAGCATCTTTCAGGAGAAACACCAAAACTCCAAATCCAACTCTGGCCATGATCTTTGATGTTTATTTTTACAGAACCAACAGAATTTTTGTGCTGCATTTGTGTAATAAAAGTGAAGAAACTTCACAGCAGCAAAATTCTGAATGTAGCAATTACAGATTTGTTTGGAGGGTGATAGTGGAGAGAATCACAAAATACAAACACTCCAAAATTTGGGCTATTTCAGCGTATCCACATCAACTCACCTGATACTGGCTAAATCAAAAAGCTGGCTTGCATTAATGCAGTATACAAGACAATCACGCACTCTACATATCCCAGACTGTTGCATATAAATAAGAAACAAAGTGAGAGAGATAACACAACAGGCATGCTAAAGTAAAAAAAGTGAAAAAATCCCAAGACAATAGAATTTTATAACTTACATGCATGTAAAATAAAAAGGAAGTTCAGCAAGTGGCATTTCTCACCTTATTGAAAAGGCAGTTGAAATCCACGTGCACACATTCACCAGTCAAAGAATCAAACAGGATGTTTTCACCATGACGGTCTCCTAGACCAAGTATGTAACCTACCATTGACATAACTGCAACGGAACGACAATAGGCTGACCTACTGTTGTACCTGTGGAAATAAGAATCAGATATGTCAAAGTCACTTCCTCGTGTTACCTGTCTTTACTCAGTAGTATCATTAATGTTTAGTGAAATACACAAAGTAGATACTCTCGACCAAGCCCAATCCCAGACACTCACCATGAAGTAGGATCAGGAAATGTTCTAAGAAACCATTCATGAAAGAGAGGAGGATGACGAGGCAGAAGGACTTCTTTGAACATTTTCAGCTTTTCAGACAAAGGTGCTGACTTCGGAAGCATATGCTGACGCAATTCTTTTCCAGTCATGTAGATACCTGTAATAGACCTCCTCGATTGAACATTTGCTTTGCCTAAATAACAAGCCTTACATGTACTATTACAATATGGTATTTCAGAGAAGATAAATCTCTCCATGAAGTTGAAATAAATGAACAAATGGAAAATAACCCATAGAACATGTTGGTGGCAGGGTACTAGAAAGTAAATTAAAAAATCATAATGTTAACTGAAAGGGAAGACCTGGCAAACAAGACATCATTTTTACCAAACACCATGGGGTGGAGTGGGGGAACACATACACACAAAACCACCCCCACCCTCACACAGCCATTCATTATACTCAGCTGAGATGTCTGGAGTTCCAGACATTATGTACAGATAATGTGTGAAATTTTCCCCCCAAATTTTATTGCACTGACCAGAAAGTTTCTTTGTTAACAAGAAATTCAAAAGAAATCTGGTCTTTACCCTGGAAAGTTGCTGGACCTTCAACCTTGATTCAATTATAAATCATCTTAATTATCTCACACAAATGTAACAGATTAAAAGCAAGAGATCAAATCTAATGAAAACATGCAGTCTTTCCCATCATTCAATGCCGCACAAATTCCCATGCTGCTGGCACTGCTTCTGAAATGATTTACAGCATTGTACAAAGTATGCATTAAGATGAAGGTGTTATAATTTCTCACAGCCACCTTACTTATTACAAGCACCAATTCTCTCCCATTTAAAAGTCTACCACACATACAAGTAATAAGATACTGCAGACAGTTAAAAATACACGACTGCATCTTCCTAGAATTTAGTCTGACCCTTGCTGTTTGTTTCATTAATTATTAAGATACAAGTCCTTTACAAAAATAAAATATCACTACAGTCTAATACATTTCTTTACCTTTCTCCTTATAAAGTTTTATCAGGATATTTCTTAAACCAGCAGTATTGTTCACCCATTCAATTATGCCACATTCATCATTTAATGGAATAACTGCGTAGGTTCGAATATGGAGCTCTCGCCTACGTGACTCTGCATCTTTTCTTAAGCACTATTCACAAAAGAAGAACAAGATTAACAGATAACATAGATAGGATCAAAATGTATCAATAACATTAACCGTTCTATCTACTTTCCCATCAAATGACTTAGAAGTTAAAATTCTAAGCTTCACTATCTGCAATAGGTCAAATGCAAGAAAAGTGTTTATCTGTTCTTCAAAGTCAATTAAAAAAGAGAATTTTGTAATAAAATAGTCGAGCTGCATAATTTGTACATGGCTTAACCCCTTAAAAGCAGTATTTGAAATAAGTGTTCTAGTGTTTCAGAGATGCTATCATTTCATTTAACCTCATGGAAAACACGGTACCTTAACCTTAAGCATATTGTTGAGAAACAAAATATAACTAAAATAACAAGTATGGCAACACATTTAGTATGAAAAGATTAATTTATCTATCTCTCCTTAAAAGTATTAGAAAATCCTGAATGAGGAACATGAAGCATGACAGCAGGAAGTTTGCTGTTGTTTATTTACTGTAAACAACCTTTCCTGTAGATTTTTGCTGGAATAAGCAATTGTTTTGGCAAAATGTTGATTTAGTTATCATTTTCACAAGTATATGAGAAGTTATACAGTATTAATTGCTATTGACTTCCGCTGAAATAAGATATTTTGCAACACTATTCTTCTAGTAAGCTTTATCTCAAGGCAAGTTGTTTTTTTTGTTTGATGTTCAGCATTTCATTCTGATCAGCAAGTATATTGCCTCTGATTGTCTAACTCATCAAACCTTATTAATAAGGGAGTTGAATTCCATGAGCCGACAGTCTTTTCTTAGGTCATCTTTTGGCTTACACATCATAATGTAAGATTTCCCATCTGAACCTTTTAAGGTGATCTTTTTTGGTTTTTGAAGTGAGGCAAGAATTTCCACCTAAGGAAAAAATTAAATTCTTTATTAACACCTCTATCAGTTTGTACAATATAAAGTCTCTAAGTCTAATAAACCACTGCAACCAATCATGTTAGCACTTCCATGGTGCTACAGCATATCAACCTCAAGCCAAATCATAATCTAAGTACCAAGAGGCCATATCTGTCTCAGGGTGTTATGACAGAAGCCACTCATTTTCCACAAAAGTAATTATTACATTTCTTACTCACTACTCCATTTCTAGGGAACTAAGATGTATTTGCAGCTACAGTTGTTTAACATGAAGTTTAAAATGAGGTGCCAACTAGATGCTTACCGTATCATCAAAGCCTGCAATGTAGGCCCAGCAGCCCGGAAAAGGGTCATGGTTAGCATGTGTACCAGGAATTGAAGGAAGAGTTGGTATCATTACAGATTGTAAAGGAATGAGAATTTCACTAAATGTGTGCTCTTCTACTAATCTCTTAAGTGTTTTGAAATGAATATTCATGCTTAATGTTGAGCTGTTTCCATCAACCTTGAAAAAAAGTTGTTCAAAAGTTAACCGTAAGTACTTAAAATATTACTGTTATTTCACATTAACTAATGAACAGAATTGACTAATAAATGCTTAGGGAAATAAGAATTTCAAACCAAATGGGAGTGGTCAAATATATCCGGCATTTATGGCACATGTATTTTTCACTCAATGTCAATACAGAATAATGAAATAATTTATTTGGTCTTACCTTTATTATCAAGTTCATTTATTCATGAAAACACAACCAACATATTTTTATAGTGAAACTTTGTGAAAGTTACTGAGCAAGAATCATACAAGCAAACACAAAACAATGTAAAAAGCCCATCCACTGTGAAATATACCATTATGTACTGAAATGTTTTACAATGTGCTCAATTTAGAGCTATTCCCTATTTTTTTTAATAAATATTTTTATTAAGGTTAAAAAAGAATAAATTTACAAGTCAGTGTAATTTCTGTTAAATTGCAATAATGAATTGGCTAATAAAAGATATCAGAAGCTTTTATATAGCATTTCTGAATAATCCTATTACATGCATTAAGTTGTTTAATTGTGTAAGTACCGTTTTGTTGCATAGTTCTAATAGCTTATCTGTAAGGCGTGTTGCGTCTCCAATAAATTTTCCTAAAGATTCCTTCATGTGAATAGCTTTGTTTAGAATTTCCTTACATCTGTTGACACGCATAGGGTAAGAGGACTGTAAATAGAGGAAAGTTAAAATGTATTACACAACAGTCAAATCAAGTAAAGAATCCTAAAAAGCCCCACAGTAATTAATATATTATTTTCTCTACTTACTGCTTGTCATATTTAATATCTGGAGAAGGATCTTCTCCAACTGCAATTTGGTACCTGAACAAGTACTGAATTGGTCCAGTGCAGGGGGGTGTCTGGAGGGGCAATTCTTGGGAGTCCCACAACAATATTCAAAAATATGCCAGTGTACCCTGAATGTTATTTCACCAGCCTTAAAGAAATAGTACGCACCATGCTTTCCAATTTGCATTGGAGTGACCTTACTACCAGGTAAGTATTAGGACTAGTGGTATATCTATCTCATTTTAATCAAGGCACAAGGTTGATTATTTGACTATAAAACTGCAAGTACTATTACAATTACTAAACCCAGCAAAATCTCTTGTCCATAACTATCCAATTAATCAGTAATTTGTTATTCAAATTTCCTTTCCTAATACATCATACAAGTCAGGACACATGTTAGCATTCTATTTTGGAACACTTAAACTGCAATATCTTAACTTTAGACTACAATAATATCTTTTGCAGTGATAGCACTGATACCCTGTTCTACAACAGTATCACAGCAACTGAAACTCTCAATTACTTCTTGTCATCTTAAAGTAAAAGATGTTATATTCACATTTCTGTCTGATGAAAACAGTTTTACAAACTTAATAAAGGTGCAGATATACTTATCAAGGTACCTTGGACACAGCAGTCATCATCCACATTGCTTGCTGTGGATAGGCTAAAAAAACTTTAGCAACAATCACCATCAGAACTGCGAAGACTTCATCATGAGAATGGCAGATTCGGGAGATTAACTGAGAAAAAGCTGTCAGAAACTGGTAAGGTGCCAGGTGATTTGTGTGCTCTGTAATCACCTTATTTATTTTAGCTAAATCATTTTTCATTTGAACACGTTCTGAACGACTTGCTGAAAAACACAAGAGGACAAGATGATGTTTCTTTTTTCCAATCTGAAATGTAAAGTAATTTAAAAGAAGCCTACAGAAACATATTTTGTTGGTAATTTTTCATAAGCCAAAAAAAAAAAAAAAAAAATCAAGGAAAAGTTTCTACTGTAAAGTTTAAAATAAACACAGCATACAATGACTTCATATGCTATTTAACTAACCAGAATAACAGGAAATAAACAATCACAGACAACAGGAACATGGAACAGACAATATCAGAAAAGCTCTCCTTGTACTCTTAAAATATCTCTTATTCCTCTCAAGTAATGCAATAGCATAGAACAAACCAAAAACACTCCATGTATTTCTCTGGTAAAAAGATTCCAACGTTCTTTAGTGGAGAGGAAATGAAGAAAGTCTTTACAAGGGATGAAATTGGCACACCTGTGCATATCTCTGCCCCTGCAGACCCAGCATGTTTGCAATTTTCATTTGTACAAAAATCTTTCACCCAAAAATGCATCTATGGTAGTAGTTTCACATGCCTCGATGCTGCCTACAGGTTTTCCCCCTAGTTAAATGTCAGTAAAATTCCTTCAGCAACTGGAACCAAGGCAAATTGGAAAAAAGCCCCAAAGCCTAACACTTTACTATAGTAAGTGCATACAAACCCAACACTCATCGCTCATGAGGCATCTTAAAAGAGGTGACAGGTGACATAAAAGGATTTTCCCTAAATCTGTTTATCAACTTAAGTTACCTGAGGAACAATGCTATCTCATGATTTTTTTTTTTAAGTCCATTATAATAATTAATACTCCCCCGCATATTAACATCCTGTAATTTAAAAGAATAATATTACTTTATTGTTTCCATATAAACTCAGGCAGTAAGTCTAAACAAAGAACTGCAAGTATACTTCACTGCTCTTTCAATCATATATTCAGAAGTATGACACAGGAAGTATGTACTGAGAAATTATGTTCTACCTTTATCACATTCATATGCTTTTGCTCCGAAGTCCAGCCATAAAGATAGCATTCTTGGCATTGACTGATAGATGAACTGGTTTCCATACTGTAGAGACCTATGATTACATGTTTAAATCACGGCATGTTAGTAATAGGTATTAAAACATTACAAATTTTATATCCTTAATTGTTTCACATTCCGTTCTGGACTTCAGAAATTTCTGTTCAGCATTTTAATATATCTACAACAACTAAAACCTTACTTATATACAAGGGGTTTGTTTTTATTAAATCAAATCTGCATATGAAATAATTAACTATCTTAGACAAAACAGACAATTGCTTAGTCAAAAGTCAGAAGAAAAATTAATTAGGTATGAAACCAAAAAGAAAGCATGCTGTATTTTGATTTACAATACTGCGTAGAAATTTCACTGAGTCTGAATTGTAGAAAGAAAATATATTCCTATAAAATGCTTTTTCAGTATAATAGTCATCCTTCTACAGAAACTAAGCAAAGTTCCCCTAGAGTCTAACCTCCCAAAATGATGAACTATGTATCTAATCAGATCTCCTTGTTTTTCCATCTTATTGTCAGTTACCATCGGCATTAATTTATCATAGTATTTAGCAAGATAGAAATGTCCATCTTCCCATTCTGGCAAGAAAATCGTAACATCCTGCAACAAAATCAAAGAGAGAGAATTATTTTTGAGAAGATGCTGAATTTCAAATAAAAAAATAAAACAATAATAAATAAAAAGATTCTCAAGAAACAAGAACTTCGTATTAGTTACCTTTGTGCAAAGTACATGCAAAAAAAAGAATTAATTGTAACTTTGTAATTCAAAAAAACTATAATTTGTCCCAAGATAAATGCATGTACAAACTAGAAATCCATTTTTAAAATATCTTTCGGATTTGGAGACAGCAAGATAATTCAAGACAGGATTATATGGATTTCCTCAACTAGGCAAGAGTATAGTTTCATTGAAAATACTACAATCAAGTTCCCAATCTTGATAAACTCAATACTGGGTTTCTTTTAGGTTTTTGAAAAGTGAAACAGCAGGATGTTAACAGTTGGACTTGATGATCTTAAAAGGTCCTTTCCAGCCTAAATGATTCTGTTTTTCACACTTCTGTTTTCCTTCTAAATAATGATATTTAAAAAAATTGTGTGATATATATTAGAAAAAATAACTTGGCAAGCAGCATGTCCATTCTCTAATAATACTGGCTTGTTTACAGTGCCAATATTTAGACAGCATTAGTATTTTAATATAATCCACCAAAATTTCATTACGTGCCATAATTCGAGCTGTCATTTCATTTGATATATCTGTTAAATTTTTCTCTAAATTACTGTTACAGAAGTATTTTCACTAATAAGACAGCAGTATAAATTTGGATAGGAGACATACTGCTTCTAAGGAAGCATAAAGATCCAACAGCTACTGGTTTAGCAGGCAGTGTGTTAATCAGTGCCAAAACAGTTTTTCACTGGCATAGCAAGATGAGGCAGCGTAGTGCCGTGTTGTTGAAGAAAACCATACCAGTTGTCCCTTTTTCTAGTTCTTCAGAGACTATTAGCATATTTAAAGCATGCTTGCAAGTCACTACCAAAGAGAAGTAACGCTGAGGAGTAATGCAATGTGTCATCAAGTTACCTCACTGCCTAGAGCAGCCCACATTTTAGTGAGGTATTCTAGTTTGTGCATGCATAAGAAAAAAACATGCTCCTATAATTTGTTTTTTTAAAAGAGTTATATTAGGTATTCTTAGCTCCCACTGTTGGGCACTGTAGGCTTCCCTGTATTGACATGTTATATTAAAGCTAATTCAGAGAGTTAAATCTTTACAAGAACAACTACTTCCTTTCTATGCATTGATACAGTATTTAATCCCACTGATGTTATCCTTGGTTGAAATCATCAGGAGCATTACAGCAGCTAACTTGGATTATTATTACTCAAAGTAGTGTCTTGTTAACACCAGTATGTGAAATTACCTTATACTTTTTCATAACTGCATTGCTTTCAAAGTTAGCAGTTTCTTCCATAAATCTGCCCACTAGCAGCATTGCCCGGCCATGGATGAGCTGATTTTTGCTATTGCACAGTGCTTTATTTTCAGGGAAACATAACTCAACCCCCTTCTGAAGAACAATGAGTGCTTGATGAACCTCACCCTAAGGGAAAGAGGAAAACATTTTATATACTTTAAATAAGAGAGATGTAAAACTTCCATCTTACAGCTGTTATTAAGGCAAAGCTATGTCCCCGAGTGTGTTCTAGGCCATTCCAGCTGTGGTAACAGATTATTACTAACTTCAGATGCTTCTCATATTCTGTTGTCATCTCAGCATTATTGTCCCTTAAGGTTTACCACAATAATTGCTCCCATGTTTGCTGCCTGCCTCTATTAGTTAAAAAGACACAAGTTAAGGAAAAGTCTACTATTAAGGTGATTTAAATTCGCCTGGGCTGCTTTGACAGAGGCAGGTAATCCACCAGTTGTATACAAGGCTGCCAGAAAAGTCAATGGATATAGAAAAGGGCTGACTAGCAGCTGGAGGTAAAAACTTCTTGTGGCTCAACTGCAGTCACAACATGTTAATAGTCCCAGTTGACATATTTTGTTTTACATATACTGACTGTGTGCCTTTTTTTCTTGAAGAAGACTAAAGTTTATTTTCTTACGTGTAAGAAAGTAAGCTCCATTTTTTATTTTCTTTACCTTGGACCAGAGCCACTTTGCTCTTTCTACATAAAGTTCTGAGAGCGTAGATTCCCCAGCATTCAGAAGAGCATTATACGCAGTCTGGTGATGACCAGCTTTTCTTGCGACTCTAGCACTCTGGAGCCAACACTGACCAACGAGTTCACTGTAATCCTGGCTGCAGAGATATTTTTGCAGAAAATGAAAGATTTCAGTCCTGAATGGTACTTTACAATCTGAAGTAAATATCACAATGTATTGAAACACACAAAAAAATTCTCAGTAAGCTATATAATACTATAACCATCACTTAAAATTATTTGTAATACATCTGTCTCACCTTCTTTCTATTTAGACCTAGAAACAAATATTCCTTCCCCCTGTTTCTCTCTTGTCTTTCCTACAGACACCACTTTTCCCTTCTATTTTGAAGGTACACAATATTGGAGAGGACTGCTTTTGTCTACAACATACATTTCCAGAGTTTTATCTTCTCTCTTCTAACACACATATGGAAAACCAGAATATTACTGAGATTATAACATAAACAGACAAGAAATAGTCATGTTCTCACCTTTTACCGAGACTAAGCAAAGCCCTTCTCACTGCTAAGATGGGTTCTTTTGCTCTGTAAGAGTTTTGGGTCATTTCAATACGAGCACACCAATTCAGGGAATCTCTACTGTGGTCACCATCTGGTTGCTGAAACATTGGTCCAATACTATGTTCCAACTCACACAGCATATGCAACCTGTGTTAGTGAAATAAAGGAAAAAAACTGTTGAAAATTGGTTGCTGTGTGAGATATATGCAACTTTGATAAACCTTTTGCCATTTTCTTTCTAAAAGCTGGCCATGTAAGTACTTCCAATAGTAAGACTTTTTAAGGCAAAAATGAAGCAAACCCACTCAAGATCAAGGATTTGTAAACTGATTAGTCATTTTTCTCACTCTTCCTTTGCCAAGCAGCTGAACGCTGAGACAATGAAGAGCACTTTGGGGAGGAAGTCAATCTTTAGAAAGCGTATTTCTGTCCATTACTTTTAGCAATAACTCTTCAGAAAGTCTGATATTTTGAACAAATATCATTTTAGAGGCAATACACTGTTACTTAAACACCTCCTTTACAAAAAAGTTACTCTGTTTATTTAAGAACATGACTATTATTAACTTTCATTGTAAAGTTGCAAAGCTGAGAGCTTGTAAATGCCTAAGTTCTCACTGGCAGAGCTCATGTGTAGTGGGTATATCTGACAGAGAAACAGTAACTGAAGGCTTCCAAGTAGCCCAGATAAATGGCTAAATCAAGCTATTTTGAAACACTTCTTAATATTCAAACTCTCTTTCCTGAATAAAATAACACCGCAAAAATTAACATCACAAATAGAATTAAGAAATAATTAATATATACTTCAACTAACTAATTTCATGCAGTATCTTGCCATAAGAATGCATTTACAGTGCAGAGGAAGTATTAAGCCTTTTTCCTTAAAAAAGGCTACTTACTTTTTAATCTACTACAGCCAACTTCAATTTTTACTGCTCTTTGTTGATAAAAGAAGGGGGTGCTTTTAGACCACCATATAGATTAAAAGCAATGCTGTTTAGTTAATGGAGTTACTGGCCTATATGTACTACTTTAAGCATGGAATTAAATAGTTGATTTTTATTACCTGAAGTTTACATAAACTTGCTTGCTGATTTTTGAAAGATTATGCTCAACAGTTTCACTGTGAATATTTTTCGTGGGGGATAAATATAAACTCCCAATCAATCAAAGGTTTCCAGTTGTCTGAGTATTTTAAAAAATTTTAAAAAGAGGTGACAGAAAATGCACATCAGTACCATTTATTGTGGAAACAGAAAATTCTTGCTGCTGCATACTTGACTATGTGATTTCTGGATTTTAGAAGAGTGACATGAAAATCAGAAACCTGATAATGTGCTCGTATCCTCGCTGATAAGATCCTCTTTCAAAGCTTGCTGCTGAAAGGGGTACAATCTGTTCTGCTCGAACAACCTTGAGTGTTTCATAAAAAGCTGCTTCATTTTTCTTCTTGGCTGATAATAATAAATGTCCTAGTCTGACACTCCACGTAGTGGACTTCACATCTTTGGGGAGAAAAAAAAGCATCTCAAACTCTTTCTTTAAGCAGCTTAATCTGAACATACTAATTTGTCTTAACATACTACTGGAAAATAAGTTTCTCAGCACTAATTAATTGAATTTTAGAAGGATTGTATATTTCCACCCCACAATCCAACCGCCTACAAACCCAGAAGCAATTTGGCCTTACACTTGTTTGAAATTTCTACTTGAAAACTACACAGTTTACCACCAAATACATTTACAAAATCTGGAAGACTGTCAGAACCAACCTCTTAGTAAAAACCAAGACCAAAAAAATGACAGTAGCTGCCCCTTGATTCAAGATGATTAGACTAAAACACACACTTGTTCAGAAATGTAAGGAAGTATTCATATTTTGTTATCATAACAACTTACCTGAAGCCAAATAATTTTCCAGTAAATCCCATCGTGACAGTTTCCAGGCTGCTTCCACTCTGTAAGTGTTCAATTCAGAAATCCATTCAGACCTATTAAAAGAAAACAAAGACAATAAATTTTGTACTGAACTAATTTTATTTTTTCCTTTCCCCCTTCAGTATATGTTAGTTCCTACATTATATCAGCAATATTCCTTATATGAAATTTCTCTCACTTGAAAAGAAGCAAGGTAAGCTTCCTCCTAATAAGACTCAATAAAACCAAAGGATATGCATTGATAACAAATAATAGCTGTACAACACAATCCCACAAATTCATTTTCCAAGTAGCATATTTAACTTCTATAGCACATTTTAAAAATTACCTCTTCCAATTCATTTATCTTATTAGACTACAGAATAGCTATAGAACCAGAAACATACAAGACAATAAATGAAAGATTCTGTTTAACAAATTAAAGCATATATCAATGCTGCACATGATGCAGACAAGAAGTACTAGCATTTCTGGAAGTCTTGAAATAAATAACCTATAGACAAAAACCTTCAAGTTTTCTACCTTCATATTGCTAATTGGATACGCTTGCTAAGCCTCAAATGCTTGATAATGCACAAAAAATGGCTACTGAGACACAGGTGTAACACAAGACCTTCATATTACTCAAATAAACATTGTATTAGATGCTCACAGTACCTGTTTGCAAGCACTCCATTGACCTGAGTGATTACAGTAGATAACTGACCAAGGCCTAACATGGATTTCACTACACCATGATAATGAATAATCTAGAAATAAGGGAAAAGAAAAAAAAACAACAAAAAGAAATATTGAAAAACCCACACACATACACTAATGAAATTCATGGCAGTATGAGGGAGGAAATACATCCATTTGGATGCTTTTTAGAATATGAAAAGTCATAACCAATTGCACCATAAGCTAAACGAATGTTGAAAATTAAAAAACCTCTATGATTACCAAAGAACTATGATCACCATCAGCAATTTTTGAAAAACACTTCACCACAAATATAGTTTGATGTTAATTTATTAATACTCATATCAAAGTTGTGAATAAAATTTCATTTAAAGAAATTAGTAACAAGAAGAAAAAAGTCACAGGAAGGAAACAGCTCCAGAAACCAAAGCAATTTCACTCTTCATAAAAATGTTTTCCATACTCTGGGAATGAAGTAGGGCCTCTAAAACACTTTAGTTACTGTACCTGTTGTGAACTGTGCTAGATAAGCTCTGCTTCATAGGGAAGGGCAAGAAACCATAGGGATATCCTAGGCTAGGAAACTTTTTACCAATTTCCATTAAAAGAGTATTTCAAATACAGAAAGAGTAATACATGTCTTCAACTTTCTTTTGGCATTTATCATCACATCTCTGGATATTCACTTTGGTATATGAAAAGAATGATGGTTTTCCAGTACTGCTCGCTTTACAGTACCTTATACTTCTACGTTCCAAATAAAGGAAGGGGAATGGAAGACAAATAATTTCAAGTTTTCTTTAATTGATTTCCTTTTGATCTTACATGATGAACATTTTCCCTGGACATCAATAATGAAAAATAGTAAGTCAGAATTACTTTGAATAAAACCTATGGTAACTTGCCTTAATAGTTCTCTTGGCATGTACCAATACTGACTGATACTTAAGCAATCCAGTTTCAGGCCTTCCCAGACAAAGGCTGAACTTTAAATGGTAAGCTGTCCTAGCAAAAACCTGGGCATAAGCATCCAACTATTAACCTAAGCCTTCAAATTACAGTATAAACCCAGTAAGAGATTCGTTTCAGTTCATAAGACACTTCCAATAGCAATAATTATTCAGCAACTGCCACAGTAAACTCTAATGTTCCCATTTTACTTAAACATTCTGAACAGGCAATTTCAGCTTAGTCTTTAGCTAGTGAAGAAGATTAAAAAAATAATAATTATACGTATTTTTTATAAAAATAAATGTAAAGAGTTCGTCTTGTATTTACCTGATCAGGTTCCAGTTGGATAGCCCTATCATAACAGGCTGTCGCATCTCTTAACAAGCCAATACTTTCATGTTCAAGGATTTGTTCTTTGAGAGATGGTTCTGCTTTCCGAATTGCACTCACCCCAGCTACTCCATCTGGCTCATGCATAGCAGCATACAATTTCTTTATTCAGGCAGAATTGGAAACGTACATTAAGAACATCTCCAAGACAACAAAAGAATACATTTTATATATAACATGCTCCGAATCACACATCTTGAAAATGGAGAATGAACTACTCTGTAGGACTTCTTGTCATTAAGCTTTCATGGAAGATGTCAGTTTTGCTGCGCTACTTCCAAAGTGGAGCCCTACTTTTGCTTAGCATACTGTAATGATCCCATAGTATAGGAAGAATAAGAAACAATAACACATCGTCAACCTGAAATAATCTGTATAAAGGGCAAAATAAATATCCTATTATTTCACGATAAAAATGTATAATGAAGCTGCAGATTACTTAAGATGGAAAAGAAACATACTAAGGTTTTCAAATTTGAAATGTTACTGAGGAGTATAAACCATAAAGAACTACAAACAGGCTCATCCCAGTTTAAAATACGTTTTGGAAATAATTTAAATAATTTTAAACACCCTTAGCATTAGCACTTTTTCTACTTTAGAACAAGACACTTAGCTTTCCTTCAAATGTGTTTTGTCGCTTTTTTTTTTTAATTATAGTTGACTGTGTTTTCTCTGACAAAAGGCACAGAATTAACTAAAAGCAATAAATGCTATACTTGTAACAAACCCAAATTTAACTGTTTTCAGGATTCTACAATCTTTTATTATACACCAGATATTTACTCCTTCCTTTTCATAGAAGGAGCATAACAAGCAAGAGGAAGTACTAAGTGTTGCTTAAAGACAGATGACTAAACACTTGTATCCAATACCAAAAGCCTAACTGCATCTTTTCTTCTCATTTCAGAGAAGAATTTGACAAAGCTTTATTCATCTATGTCTATTTTCATTTTAAAATAAAATAAAAAACAAAAAGAACTTCAGAACCTGAAGAAATCCAAGATGTTCCTGAATATTTTGTTTCTTCTCTGTAATGAATGATTCAAAGTGCATCACAGCCCTTGTGTAAGCCTTGGAGCGAAAGGAAGCCACAGCTAGTGTATCCTGAGGTATGAGGTCTAGAAAACGTGTCACATTTTGATATTCTCCATAGTCCTCACTCGATGCTATAGAAAAAAAAGACATTTTTAAAAGTCTGTCCACTGAGGTTTCATTTATAAGAATTACCTTATGCATCAAATTAGTTCATTTCACAATTTAATGAGATATTCTTATTAATTCAATATCACATTTTTCTGTCAACAATAATTTATTTAAAACAATCCTGGGTGAACTTCCTGCATCTTGTAAGACTGCATAGAATATGTTAACCTTTAGAAAACTAACAAGAGAATAACATGTAATTTTAAAATTTTGAATCTGTATTTTTTACAATAGGCATTCAAAACAATGCATTTGGGGTGGGAAGGGGTATAAATCACAATACAATAGTAAGAAAACATAAAGCAGACTAAAATGAAGTGGCAAATTTAAATACTTATTTGAAAAATGTAAATGCCACTTGAAATAAAATAAGCATCACTCACTTTTTAGATCACCTCTGTCTTTGCTAGACTTGCCAGTATTTTTCTCAGCCATAAGTATTTGAAACTTATGTCTAGACCACTGAGTTAGATGATCAAGCATGGAGAACACGGTCTGTGTGCTCAGCTGACTTAGATCAGATGCACTATCTTCAAGTCTCCTGGTAGACTGGTCATCGTGTTTCAGAACAGCCATAATCTCCACATAAACCTACACAAACATTAATATGATAAAAGACAGAAGTACCAAACAGGCATCGAAACAGTAGGAAACAGTAATTAACACAAAAATCACACTAAAATACTATATATTCTAATTGTATATTTTACTAATTTTCAGCTTATGATCTTGAGAGGAAAAAAATGACAAACCAAGAGCAGTAGTTGTCAGGAGAGTCTGCACAGGGAGAAAGTCTTTGAAAAGCAAACCCTTGGATTCAGAATAACTATCATGGTTACTGGAATTTTAGGTTTCAAGATACAATGAATGCTACTGCACTTATGCTGCAAATACAATACTTCAAGGTTTGATAAAGTCAATTTATCTACTGGCTACCAGATCACAGATCTACTTTTTTGTTATATTTAAGTAAATGCCATGATGAAAGACCTGCTTCCTGTTTGTTTTAGTCAACAGAATATGTTAACATAATTAACAGATGCTTATTGTGGATGTACTTTGTTCACACAAGAAAACTCATCACACCCCTCTACACATGCACAATGTTTAAACACAGATACCTTAGCTGTGAAATTTCAAATTAATAAAATATAAGTTGCATTTTTCAGCCTCTTCAACTGCTGCTAAAGCAAACTGAAGAAGACTGGATGATTCTTTTCCCTCCTATCCCTGTTTTGTTACAAGACATCTATGAATCCTGCTCCGCATAAACCTCATAGCCAAACAGTTTTTCCACTTAAATTGTTAAGTGTATGCAAGAGAGAGAAAAAATTATGGGTCCGAATTCTTGGAAGCATACAAGTTCAATTTATTCCTTGTTTGTGTTGCACTCTCTTCCTCTTTGTACCACTGCAGCTCTTGATGTTACTGCAGCCATAATTAACTGCATAATATCTCATCCTAGGTCCTGCTGAAGAAATAGATGGAAAACCACAGAAAAGCAATTCAGCACAAACTTGTATGAGTATATTCAAAACCCTGGCAGAAAACTTACACAGGAAAAGGAGTTTAACACCTATGCAATTTGTTCATGTAGGTCTACAGTGAATCCACAGAATTGAACAGCTCCTGAACATTCCAAAGAAGAACACGACCATCTTATACATCTCACCTCTTGTTGATCATTTTGACTGCATCCCAACAAAACATAGACAAGGATGTGTGGAAGCAGATAAATTGTCACTTTATAGTCATTCTTCATCATAATACTGCAGCAATCAAAAACTTTTCTGGCAAGATCATGTCGCACCTATTTCCAAGAGAAGCATCATTACAAAAGTGCAAATTCCTGAACAATTAATAAGTATCTTTTTATTGACAAATACAATTATTTGACAGAATTTGTAAGATACATGTCTCCTACAAGAAGTTCAGCAGACTTATACCTGCAACAGGGATGCCAGATGGCAGCTTCTATTACATGTATCTATTGCTGATACCACAAAAAGACAGGCAAGCATTGTTAACGTGTTCCACTTTTCCATGTTTTCTACACCACTGTGAAATTGCACTGGCCATAAAGAAAAACTTAAGGCCAAGAGTCTACTACTGCACTCAGCCTCTCTTCTGCCCTTAAAAGCCTGTTGTCTACTACTGCACTCAACCTCTCTTCTGCCTTTAAAAGCCTGCAAAAAGTAGGAAATTATGAAGACACTAAATTCTTATGTCTGAAACAGAAAGAGGACAGTGTAGCTACTGAGTTCATGTGATTAAATTCACTTCTTAAGTCGTTGATTTAGAAGTTAAATTTTCAGTGGGTCACTTCTATGTTGGAAAGGAGAAAAGAGAGGAAGAAAGAGACAAGTGCTTTTTATGTGCCGGGACTGTGGCGCTATGGGGAAATGAAAGAAATCTTTCAGAAACTGAGAAGGTAAATGTGAAGTTTTCCAGTATTTCAAACACTTTTCAGAAGCATTTGTCAGTGCCTTCAGATATACAAGAGTCTCTGGTCAAGGGCAAACTTTCTAGACTTTTGGCTTTGACACTACCTGTGAAACATAACCAAGAAGCAACGATGCTGGGGAAGGGAAGGTGCATGGTTACCTTGATGATCCAAGAAGTAGGGATGTGCTTTAACAGGCCTATAGCAAAGAGGCATCTTTTCCCCCATCCATCCCTGACTTTCAGAAACCAAAATGTGGTTCAAGAACTGTTGTGTACATCAATACAGAGAGCAGATTTAGTCTCTTACCTTTGTTATAAGATAACCTGCCCAAGTTGCTGACCATTCAGCAAAATTATCCCCTAATTTGCTCAAGTAAATTGGCTTCTTCATCTTAGACCAGTTTACAGCCTTTTGAGAACTCTTGTACCTGTAATTTTAAAATGCCCATTTAATAAAACTAACTTCTTTATTTAATATAGTAAAAACCAATAGCGTATCGTTAACTATGAAGTTCCCTAACTGGAACCATATTAGGTTTCATCTTCTGAATCTTTTAAAAAAGGATTAAGAAAATATTTTCAGTAGTCAATATATTTTATTTTAGAGCTTATTAAAATGAAACATGAAATACAAAGAACCTAACACATTCCTAGAATTTTAAAGTACACCTCAAAGTGCTGTTCTAATCAGTTTTAAGAAATGCAGTTTGATTAATATTTGAGTACTATGTTTGTGACAGCAGAACCCCAAAACAAATACGAAAGCCAAAAAATGCCAAAATATTTGTTTTCTAAATAGGTCAAACTTATCACAGATGACCATGACTGTCTTCATGAGGGAACAGAAAGGAAAATGTAGATTATTTCAAATTAAAGTGCATATTCATTTGAAGTTTTCTTCACATTATTCTTATCATTGATTCAACAAAATGAAAAGTGAAAAATAAAGCTCAATGAGCTCCTCCTACTTCTATAAAGGGTAGCAGTAAAGGAATATTAATGGATTTGAGTACAAACTCAAATCCTAGTGAGAGTTTGTACAGAGGAAAGAAAACAGAAACAAAAGCTTCAAGCCGTTGTATGAGACAATGCTCTAGGGACAAACAGGCATATCTGTGCAAAGTATGAGCTCAGAATTTTGCCTGTTTGATTTATAAAGAATTATATTCAAGGAAGTGCTAATTCAGTTTTACACAGAAAGACCTTATTTGAATTTTCTATGTACACATAACACTCTTCACAGAAGAATAACAACCACAAAACCAAATGAAGTTATTGCTAGCCTGGAGAAAAACAAGAGTTTTTTAAAGCTGTAACGAAAAGAAATTGCTAAAGTTGTCATATACCGTGTATTTAAGTGAGGTTCCAAAATCTCCTGCACATGCTCAGGAAACCTCCTCCAAAGCCTGGAGCCTGGGCAGTCAGTGTTTGTCTCTCTACAGTCATAGATAGACAATAACTCCTGAAAAGGCATGGTTTACATCATCAAGTTAGCACTGAAAACATTTCATGACCACAATAGTAACAAAAACTGGTATATATATAGAAGTAACGAGATAGAAGTTACAGAATGTTTAATTCATCATTATAACTGCAAAACAGTCAACACTGTTCATCCCCTATTACTAGACAGTGTTGATTTCAACAAACTATTTATTCCCAAGATTCTCCACTTGGTGTTTGGACCATGATATCTCTTATTTTTCATATCTGCCAATAAATCAGGCTTATAAGTTAGTCTGATCCCTTCTTGTGCATAAGCTCATGAAGTTTTCTTATTCTGCTAACTATATGGGGCCACTTATTTTATTCTGGAACAAAAAAGTGTCCCAAAGTTTTCACAAACATATTAAACAACAACAACAACAACAACAACAAAAACCCCAAACCAAATGACAACAAAAAACCCCAACCACCAGCCAAATCAGCTTAGAGCTGGCAAACCAGCTTGGGGTTGGTAAACCAGCACAGAAGACTATAGAGCCTGAAAACAAGGGTGGGCTCCCCTTCAGTTGTTTCTTAAAAGTGTAAGCATTGAACTCCTAGGAATACTTACTCCTTTTTATTTCTGCCTATGGAATCAGCACCATTTCTAAGTCAGTCTCAGGATTACTCCTTGTATGGACTGGTAAGTTACCTCTGAAACATGAGATCTCTCCTAAAATATCATGACATAAAAGCAAACAAATCTGCCTTTATTTGACAACTCCCCAGAATTCAATGTGAGCACTGAGGAGTTCAAAAAATAAAAAATCACTACCCTGAATAACCTTTTACTTAGTAATATAAAGCTGCATAGGATGTAGTTTCAAATACTTCAACATGTACTTCAAAATGGACATTTATACTGTATAATTCTAAATTCAATGTGATAGAAAACTGTGAAGAAAAACTAGGATCTAACCAAGTATCTTACCTGAATTGCATATGCTGCAGAATCCTGAGCACGAACATTATCAGCATAAGCAAGGAATGCTCTGGTCAGTTCCATTAATAATCCATAAGCAAAATTTGGATCCTCCACACCAGCCTCAGTCACAAACAGAAGGTCAGTTTTATTAAAACTGAATAACAGCTGTATCTTTAATATCTAAATAATCACTTTGAAACCTGACTCTAAACTATTGAGAAAGCAAGTATAAATTTTCAAAGAGTCTAAAGATAAGATGTTCCCTATTCTCAATTACTTTTAAAATACCCTTAATGCTAAGTGAAACACTACAACACCACTTCTTACCACAAATGTAAAATGTTTTCCTTGAGTTTCACTTGTTGAAAAATCGAGCCTGCCAGGATCTATGGCTCCCAGTTCACCCAAACATTCTCCACAAAGTAGTCGGGCTTGAGAATTTGCATCTTGGCAGCCAATTAGAAGTACAGTTACCAACTGGGAAATGACTGGCTCCACAGTTTCACTGTCTGTTACATACTTAATCAATTTTTCCTAGGAAGTTGAAAAATAAAGATGAGTTATTAAACAACCATGTTTGTGGTAAATAATCTCAGAAATTTGCCATCTGCGACTCACCCTTAGTTTGTACTTTATTTGCCCATGACTTTGGATTTGTGATTCAAATACTGTCATTTTGTAACTGTAGCCCAATTGTCCTAAACTGTTTTTACCCTAAGAAGGATTAAATAAATGAGTAACAGTGAGGGATTTGGGCCTCAATTAATAACACTGTCATGGCCAATACTACATTTCATTATCACACACCTCTCTACTAAATTTTCTTTCTTTGTCTTACCAAGAGCCTCTCCTTTTCTAAATTATCTTTTTCACTTATCTGTTCCTTTTCTTCAGACGTTCTGATACTTCCTCTCAATTTCTTTCATGCAGCTGTTGTCATACCTTCTAGTTTCACTGCCATTTGTACCCTTATGATTCCCCATTTGTTGGCCATTTCTTCGCTCTCAGTCCTACAAAGCCCACGCTTTCAAGTCCTTTAAACAATGCCCATCATTTTATTGGATGACCTTCCTTCTTCATTTTGGCCCAGTGTTCATTCCCCAGATCCACATTTAGTCCAAATATAGAAAAATCTTTTTTGTTGATCATGCGAAAATGTTTGCCATTGTTATGTTTAATGAAAACTGAAACAACAGCCTACATAAAAAATACAGGTAGTTCCATGAGCTGTGGAACTAATTAAGCTTGATTTGCTTCAATTATTTTGCTAGACTTCTAAGCAAGGCATGGCAAGATTTTGCTGACCTGAGCTGCAAGAATTACTGACCGGCCAGGAATATACACAATGATTGTTGTTTTACGTAGGATTTTTTTAAACTTCTGACTGAAGAGTGTCCCATAGTCTCATAGCTACTAAGGGGACAATTTTAATTTTTTTTTTTAATAGGTCAGATACACAGATTTGGAAAGCAGTATCTGCAATTTGTACACTATTTGAAAATAATCAATGGATTCAAATTTTTGAGGGTGGAAGGCAAAGAAGGAAGAGGAAAAAATAATTAAAGCTGTGAGGTGGTCACACACATGTTAATTCTTTCAGGTATTACACTCACACACAAAAAATGCTCACTTTAATGTATTAGTCTCCTGATGCAAAAGTCATACATGTTCTAACAGAGAAAAGCCCACACACCAGACTGCTGAAATAGACTTTAGACACATCTTTTCTCAGCGTTGAAGAAAAGGTAAGAAATGTACCACCAGCCTTGCTGAATCACCATCACACAGATTTGGAGAATTTGAAAGTCCTATTACAAAGAGACATGATGAAAGAGAATCCCTTCTCCCCATTATATTAAGCAACAGATAGCTTAATAAATCGAGGAGAATAACACAGTTCATGTGAACACCCAGCAACAGTTAGGAGTTTCAGATTATTGGTCCAGATGCTACTTCGATTTATTTTTAATTCTGCTGAAGGAGGTTTTCTATACCTGATTTCTATACAGTGTTTCTTTCAGACTGGTAAGTGCGTGAATACGAACATCCACATTCTCATGCTGAATAGCTCTCATAGACAGCTGCAGTGTTGTCTGCAAGTCAGTGCTTTTGGAGGATTCCTGAACAAGACATGACATAAGAAGTTCAAGTGAAGTATAACAGGAACAAGGTTAAGCAGCATTTCAAAGAACACAAGTGAGAACACATATGGACAACTATCTTTCTCACTATATTCTTGCCTTTACCTATATACCAATGTCTTCCAGTCTGTTTTTTTAAAATATTATCCTCAAAAAGGTGCTATATTTATGCTTTTGTGATCATGTAAATAAAATTTATTAAATCAGAAGAAAAGGCTTTGCTTTGAGCACCTAATTATCTAAAATCAATTTTTACTTTTGTTACCTCATTCCCACTAAATAACTGCTGCTTCCCATCTGAGTGCAACCTAACCATTCTGAGAGCAAACAAAAGAAATTGAGTACTCCTAAAAATAGACATATTTTGTTGCTTTTAAAGAGAATACAGAAGAGGGATCAAATTGAAAGTAGCTTCTCTGGTAACACAATCATTGTCATAGCCAATACTACTGATTTATAATCTCTTTAGCTTCAAAAAGATCAAAAGTCAGTGTCCAGGAGATGCTACAGAAACAAGCATGTTAAACATAAGCATATTTTTGTTCTAAAAAAGAATCAGGACCTGTTTCAAAGCATTCCTGCAATACAAATTCTGTTTTGCTGGAGACAGGTAAATACTATTTCCCTAATGATAAACTTGACATGTTTTCCTTACTTGTCATGAATTCATTTGATGCACTGAAAATAAAACAATAAATAAAAGAAGCTATACCTTTCTGTATTCCTGAAGGACAACTTGAATTTCTTTTAGTTCTGGGAGGTCAGGCAGAAAATATATTTCATGCAAAAACTCTCGTACTGCATCCCTAAGTTACAAAAAATATATTGCAAAGAAAAAAGGAAAGCAATAAAATATATCAACTAAAAGAATAAAGGCTTGTAAAGCAGAGAAAAGTAAATTCCATTAATTTTTAATCTAATTAAGTATACATATTAAACAATTTGTTGCTCTCATTACTCAACTAAGCCACAGGTATTTCTCCTCTATACTTCAGATTACTTTGTCTTTTAAAGGCAGTTCTTTCCAAAGCTTTCAAAGTTGCTTCTTCTCTATCAGGATTTGCAATCCTTATTTTGGGCCCTGGATTAAGAATGGTGAGAATAATCCCATTTGAAGTGAATACAGTTCCAGTTTTCCATATAAGAAAAAGACCCCACAAAACCAAAAAAAGAATTCTGTGTTCCTAACATGAAGGAATCTTTCAGTTTCACTACTGTAAGCTTCTATGAAAGCCTTATTATTTCTATTGTCACCTTTAAGTTTGAATACTGTTGGTATGATCAGCGCAAGAAAAATGAAAACCCAACAAAAGTAATTAAGATATCAGCTATCACCATTCCTTAAAAAAAAAAAAAATTAGAAGTTTAAGCTGCAAAACATAAGATGAAAAAGAACTGACTCAACATGGTCTTCAAAGAGGTTAAGTAACAAAAATGTCAGTCTTTTGTATTAGACTTTGATCTTCAGTTGTGACCACTTGTGAAGAGGATGTATGACATCTTACTCAACATTAAATTCTGTGCACTGCATAACTCTAATTATCAAATGGAACAAATAAAGAACTTATTTCCTCCCCGTTTTCAACGCTATACACTTCTCTCTAGCTTAGAGCAAAGGTTAGCAATCAGTTATTCTGTGTGCTCTGTAGAGGGAAGTCATTTTTCGTACGAGCAGAAAAAATGCAGTATCAGAAAACCTGGCAGGTGTGTCTGAATGGGGTGTACCTTGGCCATAGCATCATATATTTTTACAAGAATGATATAAAAACACCTTTTCAGATGAGGTTATCACTTGTCAAATTTGAAAATGTCATTGCAATTTAGTGAAGTAGGAATTCAATAGAACAACATACTGTTTTGCAGAAAAATAAGTTCTCCCATCTCAGTTCTGGACAACTTTAATTTAGGGTTATCCCCATTCTTATTGCAGGATTTAATCCACATAACTGAAAATATTTTGTACAGTACCTGTTCTCAACTATGAGAAAGTAAAACACTGCTGTAGTTTCCTTGGGCTGGATATGTATAAGGGGCAATAATGCTACTATCACATGACTAAGCAAGGACCCAAGGTATGAATGGTCCAGACTTCGGACGAAACAATCCCAGGCTCTAAACAAGAAAAGACAACAAAACAACAGTAATTAATGATTCTTCTCTACATAAAGACATTTTAACAGAGTCATGAAAAGCATTTTAAGTTATTTCAGCTCTGTGGTTTAGACTGTTGTCTAAAAAAAAAGAAGCGTATTGAAGGACAGAAATAGCAGGTATGTCACTGTTTGGGTACACTATCAGTTCACCTGCAACACAGTTCTGGAAAGTCATCCTTGTATCTTAGAGCTGTTCTTAGTGTAGTCATCATCTTCACTCTTACTGAACTGATGTGTTTGGGACCCATGAGCTTCATTAAGGACATAAGACTGTTTAAAGCCTAGACAGAGAGAAAAGTCATTTTAGTGTATTAGATACTCAGTAAAACATACACAAACCACATTTTCTAATAAAACCTGGCTTAAGAAATCATACTACATAAGACATCAAATTCGGTTTGATGTTGCAATAAAGGATTTGTGCATTAAAGGAAAAGAGAATGAAAGGGAATCTTTAATGACATTATTGTAACGAAAAGTCATTATTTACACTGTTGACAGATTGACGAGGGAAGAACTGTGAACCTAAAGGAGGTAACGGTTATAGAAGTCTGTTATACCAAATGATTGACTGTATGTCCAGAGGTTTAGAAGCTAAAAATAGCAGGTTTTGGAAATATAAACAAATAAACTTGCATTTAAAAAACCCCAAACCAACAGAACACCAACAACAGAATTGACATACACCTTCTGGCAGAAATGATTGGTAAACCTCAGGGAACAGGTAATAGCTCAGTTGTCAGTGGGACTGACAAAACACAGAAGAGGAAATAATGAGATGCAGAAAAAGCAGGAGATATTTCAGTCACAGTAACACTGGACCAAACAAGGTAGTACAATGGCCAGCGTGACAGATCAGTAACACAAAAAGAAACCTGAGCTTGAGGAAAGGTCACAAAGGGGAAATGCACCACCACCAAAAAACAGAACAAGAAAAGATAGAAATAGCAGGTGCAGCAGAAGAAATGCTATACAGATGAAGAAATTCAGAAAGCGTGAAGATATAGGACTATGAAAATGAAATCATCTCAATGTGACTATCAGAGAAGCAAAAAGCTTGAATTAAGACCAGAGAAAATGCAGTCCACTGATGTAAGGGTTATATACATTCTACCACCGAAAAATTCCCTACAGAAATCATCTGCACTACCTCTGTGAGGTGGCTAGAAGGCCTGTCCTGTGGTCAGAAGCACTGCCTCAGTAGAGCAGAACTTTCAGACTCTGTCTCAAGTTGTGAGCTCTAATTTCTCTAAATCCCCTCTACAGTAAAAGCTGAAAGGAGCTATTCTGTGAGAAGCAAAACCAATAATGTCTGGCTTCTTTTAGATTTCATCTTATTTTCTTTAGCTTTCCTTATGGTGTCCTTACAACTCCATTCCCTGCAGTAACTGCAGTTTTCTCCCGCATTCCCTCATCCTCCACTTTCTTTTACACATATAAAACATACACTTGAATTCCTCCTCTGTAATTACTTGTGGATTGATTTGTTACATATACCATATATGCCATGTCTGACCAAAACATATACACTAGCTGACCATTAAAGAAACAGAACAAAAACTTTAGAGCTTACACAGAAGTCCAACCCACAGTGAGACCATCAGTTTTCAAGAATCATGTCTGAAGTTTAATATCTTTGAGACTTCAGTGACCATAGCACAGTCACATGAATAAGTCTATATTATTAAAATAGCTCTTGCTTATCTTTGTTTTAATATTCAAAATTAAGTTTACGCACCATTTTTTTATCCTCAATGCCAACACTGGAACTCAGTAACTGCATGTTAAAAAAAGCCAAGATACCAAGCAATTTAGGTTGCAGATAATCAGCCTGTGGAGGGAAAAAGCAAAACAAAAAAAATGTCAACAAATCATCTTATTATTAACACATTCCTAAACTTAAGTAATTAAAAAGGAAGTATGAAATGCTAATTCTGAAAGCCAAATGAGAAGAATCCCAAATATATGCACTGCTCCTTAAGAAATATCAGTGTTATGAAAGACATCCCTATTAGGCTGTAGGATTTTTTGTCCTGGTAGGAATTTGATATGTGTGTGCACAATGTTTGAGGGGAGGGGGTTTATGCATACTTGGTACATATCTCCCTATTACAGAAACAATATGAAATGTCAGCCTTTCCTCCACTTTTTGCCTCAGATAAGAGATGTTCAGAGAACATCAAATTGTCTTCACTGTCAGACTGGAGAAAAAAAAAAAATTATCGAACAAAACTGAACATGAAAATCCTTACCATTTGTTCAGGTGATGTTATTTCTCTAGGTCCCTGATAGGGATCATCATGAGATGCAAATGAAGCCAATATTGACAAACCATTGAAGACTTGTTGATAGTGTTCTCCTATACGCAGCAATAATTCGTTATGCAGTCCCTGGTAGTCCTGTCTCAGCAAGCTGCCCAGTTCTATCTCAGTTTCATTCTATAATCAAATAGCAAAGAGACACCAAATCTTCATTCCACCACAATAAAACTAGCACACTGAGACAGGAGACACTGGACCCTGGTTAATTTACCATAGAAATCCAAAAGAAGAAGCTTACAATCAGCTCAATGTTAGATAAACCAAGTTTTTTGGTTTGCAAGCTATCTTACAACAGTTCCTCAGGGCCAACAGAACAAATTATAAACAACAAGAACAGCAAAATTTCTGCATATAGAATTTTCCCACGTATGTTTTACAATACTATAACTTAAAGCAGAAAGCTCACTATTCATCAACTGTTGCTCCAACTCTGCATGTATAATAGAGCAAATGGAATTTACCTTGAGGTAATGAAGTGCCCGCTTAAGCTCATCCTTGGAGCAGGAACAGACCAAATGGGAGAAGATGTATTTGAAGTTATTGATTAAAATCTCTCTTCGGTTTACATTCAGCTGTTTTGCTATGGTTCGAATAAGTGTGGAGGCTGCAGGACTAGCCTTGGCTGCGAGGTCAGGAAGTAAAACTTGTAGGGTCCTCTGGTAAATTAAGAACAACACTTAATGGAAAAAGAAAAAAAACAAAAAACCCCTCCAAAACCCCAGGGTTTGACTCTGTTCTATGTGTGTCGGTACAACACCACACATACGTACGACCATAGGTATGCATAAAGAACAGATTTAATAAGATGGAAATACCTAGTAAAAATACAGATAAAATAAAAATAATTACTTAAGGAGGTGCTTCATCTAATCAGTACTGAGAAACATGCAAACAAAATAGTGAGCAAGCATTTTTTGTGTCAATCCAGATTCTCCACAAAAGGAAATCTTAAAAGGAAAAATAACACCAAAAACCACAACAAAAAACAACACACCCACACACAACAGCACTCCTCCGACCTATCAGTCAACTAGAACACTGCTTACTTAATGGCTGTGCATTTCTCATCTACCAACAAGCAAAATATGAGTATGAAGCTACTTAGGCTGCAAGTAAAAGAGTATCTAAGTAGATCAAAAGGTCTATCCACGGAACAATAGCTTTCTTCATTTGAAACAAGAAAGCAGACACCATGCCAAAACTATGCCTTACAAAGGAATCCTCCACATGCAGTAAACCATTAATATAGATATACTCAGTGAGTACTCTAGACCTTCGTTAGTTCACCATCTGTCATACTTGAATTAGCACTATAGCTATCACTAACTCCTTGATAAAACTGCTCCTCTGTATTTGAGCTCCCAGTTGCAGCAACCGCAAAGTATTCTATATTATAACAAACAATAGCAACTACAGAGAAGAAAAAAACTCAGATCTGTGACATTCACAGAAAAACTGTGGACTAAAATGAAAATGCACAAGCACTCCCCCCTCAGCCCTCCCCCCCAAAAAATCAAAAGTATAAAGGACTGACCAACTTACTGAGAGAAAGCGATTTAGATCTGGAAAATCAAATACATTGGCGATCTCAGATAACATGTCCAGAGCCATTTCTCTCTGGTGAGCAGCTGTTTGTTTCTGTAGCTCATTACCCTGGCACGGAGCACTCAATACTGCCATCTGGCTGGAGTGCAGGGATTCCACTAGAAACTAACCATGAAGAAACATTTAGTGCTATTTTTCCCTTTTTCACTCCCTAAAAATAAACACAAGAGTTTCACTCCTCTTTCTATGCATCTGTTTTTACTTTCTCATTTATTGTACATAGATCTATGATTATTACTTTGCTATAGAACTGGATTATCATCCACTTGATAACTGCATTTAATTTTGCAACCCTGGATTCAGGTATTGCATTATTTTAAAAAATATTCAAAATTAGAAGTCTGCTTTTGACAATTTTCTTTTAAACAGAACTTCTGTCTTTGGGTAATGGGTGTAGCAAACAAACAAATCAATCATGTCAGTATTATGCCTGTAAAGCACTGACTTCAATTCTCATTTTAAATCATAGCCTCTTGTCTCAATGGTACCACACAATGCAAGAAATTGTACAGTTCCTCTATTTCAGAATGACAGCTACTACGGGATAACAAAGAAAAACAATACTGTTGAGGGGAGAAGATTATGAAAATCTTCTTTGATTCTTTCCTGAACCCTTGTGGAGGTGTTTTGTTTTTTAAATCCAGTGAGATTTCACCTTGTAAAACATGTTGAATACCATTTTCAAAATACACCAAAAGAACCTAAACATGTCTTTCTAAACTACCAATTGTTTTCTTTTTACCTGACAGATAGGCTTCTTGTACTGACTGAAAAAAGCTTGCAGTTTTATGGACTTTGCTGCTGCAAGGGATCGAATTTCTGTGTATGCTGCTCCAGCCACAGAAGCTGACTTGGACAACAAACAGTGTAATAAATGCAAGAGTGCAAATGGTACCAAATCTCCTTTTGATGCCCTTACAAAGTAAGCAGAAGAAAAAGAATTAAAAAGGAAAAAAGAATAGTTGCATTAATAAAATAACTTAAGAATATACAATTACCACAATGCAAAATGACTCATCATTGTATTTGCATAGCTTATCTCTATTTCCTATGACAGGGCAGAAGAAAATGAGAAATATTCCATACGAATCAACATCTTAGTACAGTTGCAAAGGACTCTGGACAAAGGCTGAGCTTGAAATAAGTAATTTAATCTTACATTTACACTTGTACAAAAAAGTTACTTTGCATCACAAACTGACACTACTTTACAATTTTCAAGATACTATCAAAAATACCTTCCAATATCTCCTGTTGTGAGAATCAAAGTATCTTTAAGGTCATTATTCTGTGATATTTTGGCATTTGTATAGGCTTCTTTCATCCTTGAAACAAACAGCTGGAACACACGAAAACGAAACAAAAAAATAATTTTAGTGTGACATTAGTGAAACAAAACCCACAGTAAGTTAGGAAAAACAACAAAAAAGAAATATAAATCCACCTCTTTTATAAATCCTTCTTCAGAGTCTAAGGATTCTAGTATGTTCTTTATGCAGTCACTGAAAGCCACTCTCACATCTTTGTCTGGATCTTCCATTAGATTTAATAAAGACCCAACAAGAATCTTCACACTGGACTCATCAGTGTTAAAATCCAGATGTTTGCAAAGATGAGGTATATTTTCTATAAATGCTGGTTGGCGTGGGTTGGAGGACAACAGAGAAAGATTTTTTTAACACTTGTTAAAAATCTATTGAAGTATACAGAACAGTGATGCAAGTAAGCCATAGAGCTTAATTTTTTTATCAAAAGAGTAAATATTGTCAAACCATCAAAGCTATTCAAAATTCAGATTTTATCAAGTATTACATTTCTAGATATAGCCATAGACCTCAATTAAGCCAAGGTACTTTAAAAAGAATATCAATGACAACATCAAACATTAGTAGTGATATCAACTGAAATACGTATTTCAAGCACTATTCTATCTATTAAAAGAAAAACAATATAGAAAAAGAGGTATGGAGAAAGGTACAGTAGTAGTGACTTAGTACCTCATACAGAAGTGCAAAATGTTAATAAAGGTAAAGTCACATACCTAGCTTTACTGAACTGGATACTTTGTTCTTGAGGAGAATAAGAAATGGCTTGAAAACACAGGCTTGCACAGAACAAGTTTTTTCACCAGCAGAAGTCACAGTAAGGCTGCTACATAAAATATCGTAAGTAACATGCTTAATAGCAGGGTCTGCTAAGGAAGGCTGTACACTGAATGTACCAGAAAGACAGCAAGATAATTTCCCAATTATAGCAGCACAAGCCTCCTTGACTAGCTCAGACTCATCTTTGATTTGATTTCTGAAATGGGAACAAAAATGAAACCATATTAATAGATCGTTTGCCTAGAAATGTATATTTCTGCATTGTTTGAATTCTCTAACTATATTGAAGGTACTACGAGAACAATTTAAGGATCTGTTTCACTAAATTATCTTTTTCCTTTTCAGATTACCTACAAGTTCTATTAAATGTCTGAAGCAGCACTGGGCATGGTGATACAACATGCTGGGCTGGCATGTTATAAAGTAACTGACAACTATAGGAAAGAAGACATCAAGATGTATATACAAAAGGCAGAGAAATTGGAAAGATTTAAAGAGACATATGGACAAATACCATTTAAGATATCTCCTTTCCCCTCCTCAGTTTAAATTTGTTACTTAGAAATGGTATCTTCAACTAGAGAAGTAACTTGTACACTCACATGGTAAGTGAACACTATTCTGTCATACAGACATTGTCACACCAATCCTGTTGATATCTAACAATTTCTGAAATTGAGATCTAGCAAATTTTGGATGAAATAGAAACAAATCTTTATTTCTGTGCTTATACTAAATTTCTTATTCTCCATTTTTCTTGCATGGAGACAGAAAAGCAGCATTAATACATACAAAAGAGCTTCAGGAATCATACTGCAGGACTGCACACTTGGTGGATGAAGCAGGAGGGAGAATCCTTTGACACAAGTAGCCCGAATTACTTCATGGGGACTTTGCAGTGCCCAATGATAAATGGATTTTCTCCAATCCAGATGAACGTTGCTTGGGAACAGAGACAGAAGGAACACACAGTGTGACTGACTTTGGGGTGCTAAAGGGAAAAAACAAAATAAAGCAGATACTTACTTGATTTACACTTTTGATATCCTCAATCAAGATAAGAAGGCCAAGAAAATAATTTTACTTTACAAGAATCATTCCATAGATATTTGGTTTTATATACTTTAACATACTTACAGAAACTCTGTGCAGTTTTTTGACTCAGAACTAGAGCATCAAACCCAAAAGCAGATGGCTTAAAAGAAGAATCATCAGGATGGCTGTAAATCCAGGGCAGAGACAGCAATCCACATAAATTACCAAGAATTTGATCACTCAGGGGAATTTTCACTAGGGGGAAAAATCAAAATGAAACAAACCAACCAAAAACCTCATACTTTTACAGCTCTGTATAGCTCATAAAACAGATGCACATTTTATGGTCTTAATTTGTTACAAAATGTTATTTTTCTATCAACAAATATTAGTATCACTATTCCCACATGCTGGATATCCTACATTTCAGGCATATCATAATAAATTACCTAGTGCTACATCAAAATAACCTAAAAATTTCATTAAACAGTTGACAGCGTGTAATACACCAGCAGCAGAATTAACACAACTTCTCTGGATTTGTACAAAGCCTCTCAGGTGGACTTTGGGATGCCTAGTAAGCTGAACTTGTAAAGCTTCAGTCTTAGTAGAGTCTGTCCTCCATCCTACTAGCTACTTTGAAAAAAATCCACGCAAGTACTTAGTATTTTGGTATGCTTCCTGAATGCCACATTTGCTGAAGCTGGTCAGAGACAGTTAAACAGATACTGTAAGGCATGCTGCCTCTCTGTGTGTGAAAATGAAAACTGCTAAAGTTAATTTCTTCCTTATGCATATTCACTACCCCCGTGTAGTCTCTTGTTAAGATAAAAATCAATAGTATAAAGACTAGCAAATCATGTTCAAAAAGGAATGGAAAGGAAGCTCTCTAATCAGAGAAGAATGCTTTTTTTAATTTAACCTTTTTTGTACAGAAATTTGAGTTCTGACACAAGATCTATAATTTCAGTACCTCTACCACAACAGACCAATTTAGTCAGATGCATTCCTAATTCACAAATCCAATAAAAGACATGCTAGTTTAAAGGATTTCTCACCTTGTGCATACAGCAAAGCATCAAAGATTTTCACTGTTCTGTCAATTACTTGTTCTAGGTTAACAATCTGTGTTGCAGCCTCTAACAGGTTTCTGCAGACTTTCACTACACTTGTGATAAAATCAGAGGAAATCCATGTGAAGTGTATATTCACCAATGAATCTGAGGAGCTTGGAGCATTCTTAAATATCTCAGAGTTACATGGATGATTTACTTTCTGATCTGTGCTGTTAAAACATAAATCATATGATCAATACAACAGACTATAAACATTTAATATTGTATTGCTTTTAAGCAAAGTTACTACGAAAATGTACTTCTTCAAAACACACAAGACTTATCCAACACTTGTCCTAATACATGGACAAGCATTCAAGTAATCTACACAAATCATAATAACAGTTACAAGAAATTACTGCTCTCAGTTTCACCTTGGTACCTTACCTGGTAGATTTTGTCGGGGGAGAACAATGAACTATGCACAAAGCAGCTAGTCGCAAAATTACAGCAATCCCTTCTACAGTCTGAAGAATATCCGCTGTCAGAATGTCTTTCTCAAGGATAAGTATTAAGGATGCAGCTTTCTTCGTGATGGCATTCCATAGAGTGCTCTTCAATGTCATGTTTACAGGATTAAGTCTGTAATTTGATCATATTATTTTCTAACACATTTTTTTTTTCCAGAAAAAAATAAATTATAGCAAAACCAGAGCTAATCCATGTTGGATACAGGATTTAAAAAATACCAAATGAATCTTTAGCTTAAATGTGGCCTTTGGGAGAACAAGCTACTAACTCTGAAGTTAAGTATGATGGAAAATCAGACTTATCTGAAAGGCTGTAAAGGTGTAACACTATAATCCTCGTAAGGCCATGGTGACCAGGCTGGTTCCTGATAATTATAACAAGGCAAACATTACACCCATCTTCAAGAAAGGAAAAATAGAGGATTCAAAGAACTGTAGGTCAGCCAGCCTAACCCCAGCCCCTGGGAAGGCTATGGAAAAAGTTTCCTTGAACTCATTTCGAGCCACATAAGGGACAAGAAGGTGACTGACAACAGCCAGCACCAAGGGTAAATCATGCCAGACTAACTTGATGCCTTTCTACAATGAGACAGGTAGCTCTGTGGATAAAAGGAGAGCTGCTTATTTGGAGGACCTCAACTGGCTGGAAAACTAGGCTGACAAGAACTTCACAAAGATCAACAGAGACATATGAGAAGTCCTGCAACTGGCACAAAACCCCCCCCGTGGAATAGAACAGGCTGAGGGCTGACTGTTTAGCAAGCAGCTTTGGAGAAAATGACCTGGTGGACTTGTGGAAAAGTTGAATGTAAGAGCAATGTGACCTTATTGCAAAGAAGGTCAACAACATACTTGGCTGTATTATCAAGAGTGAAGGCTGATTGTGATCCCACACCTGGAATACAGCATGCTGGATCCAGTTCTGAGTGCCCAAATACAAGAAAGAGACCAACATCCTGGTACAAGTCCAAGACAATCAGGGAGCTGAAGCACAGCACAAGCAGAGGCTGAGAGAACTGGCTTTGTTCATCTGAGAACAACCTGACTTTAACTAGACCTGCTTTACACATCTAGTGCAACAGCTTAGCCACATATGCTATTCTGTCCTTCTGTATGTATTTGCTCAGCTTTTCTGGTTTTAGTCTGTAAAAATGCAAAACGTTTGCACTGAACATACTAAAAATACAGTCTCTTTAACTAAAGTTTGGCTTTAAAATAATTTGTAGGTTCTGATCCGTCAAAATATTGTTTACATCTTTTCCCAGAAGATCTTCATGTGGCTGTTATGAAGAAACTGCCTCAAATAAGTTATAATTTGTTATTATTTACTAGCCAAATTACTATACAAGTAGCTACTGAGTGAGTGTCATACATTACTGGTTTAGATGACTTTGGATGCTTTGTTGGCAGGCTTAGTCGTCGTCTTTTCTCTGGAACTTCATCACTGCTGCTGCTCCACCCATCAGTATCAGAAGTATCTACCTGGTTCTGATGAAGCTCCTGAAAGATTTCTTCTGTTTGTGTTTTTAATGCTGTGTAAAGTGGACTCAACAGATACTGGGATGGACAAACAAAGGTACCATGATGTATGCTATGCCTTACTTCTCAAAGACATGATATTATTGTTTCTGACTTAAAATACAAAATTCCAAAATATTATGGTAACAGATTCTTAAAAATCTTTCTGTTCAAAAACCTTAATCACAAGATTAAAGCTCTCATAAGCAATGGAGTTTCCTGTATTCCAGCCAGAGAGAATGCAGCTTGTATAGCTGTTTCCCAGTTCTTGCCATAATACCTTGCTCTACCAAAGTCATCCAGACACACTAAGTTTAAGAGACAATACCATAAGCATGTGGGTCTATGGGGTAGAGAGAACACTCAACATATCAATACCTCATTATTAACACCTCATTATGGTTTTAAACTAAAGGAGGCTAATTTAGATTGGACATAAGGAAGAAAGGTTTTACGATGAGGGTGGTGAAACACGGGAACAGGTTGCACAGAAAGGTGGTAGATGCCTCATCCCTGGAAACATTCAAGGCCAGGTTGGACAGGGCTCTGAGCAACATGATCTGCTTGAACATGTCCTTGCTCGTTGCAGGGGGGTGCACAAGATGACCTTTAAAGGTCCCTTCCAACCAAAACTATTCTATGACCCTATTTTAATTCAAATCTTTCTGTCTGCCTGTCCCCAACAAATATGACTAAAAGCATAAGATTATAAAGTAAGAGCAGATCAGATGAAGGGAAATTACTTGTAAAGCTGCCCTTATATGAGCATACTCTGTGCTTTACCCCCATTTTATACTACGATTACAGACCTGTCTGCCTGCATAGCTTCTCAATAGTTTAATACATGTAAAAAACACAGGGTCCAGCTACATGCAACTAAAGAACTCTGACCTGTACAAGTATATGAAACAGTTGAGAAACAATGACTATCAAATTATGCAACTAAAACCAACATTTCTTTGATTTTCTTCTTTGCACAGATGTAGGCTTTTGTACGCGACCTATTCACACAAACAAGAGTTTTTAAAATTAACCTACCTCTTGTTCTTCCTGAGTTCCAAGCACATCCACAAAAATTCTGCATATGGCACTGATACGGACTTTTCTTACTTGTAAGGCAGACTCATAGCCAGTTGGAACAAACTCCAGAAAATATTGCAGTATATGGCAAAAAGCAGCTTTCAGCTTTTCGGACTGAAGACACCTAAACACATCACCTTCAAACAGTGCACAGAGTTTCTCTAGTAGCATATTCAAGTAGACAGGTTCAATATGTTTGTAAGAATCTGCTTCAAAAGGCAACAATGTCCTCACCAACAGTAACAGTGGTTCTCCAAAGAGTTCTGATTCTTCAGTATCCATTTCAAGTGCTGACTGTAAAATTCCAAAAAAGACTGTGAAGAAAACACTGGCCAGCTGTTCCGGAGGTCCTCCTAAATGAATTAATTTTACCAAAAACTTCACTGCCAAAGGTTTAACTTTCAGACTGCCATACTCCAACAGAGAGCAGCCTATCCCCCAGAGAATAATATCTTGTCTTACAAAAAACACATCTGCAACAATATCTGTCAGAACAGACATTAATATAACTTCTAAACATTCTACATTGGGCATACCCATCAGCTGTAATGGTGCCAATCTTAAATACCCAACATTGTCACTTGTATTGCTTGAAAATCTCTTTACAGTCACTGGCCAGACCAGTCCGTCTCCCCAGAGATGCTTTTGTGCATCTCTTTCATGTAGGAAGATTAAGTCTTGGAAAAGCTGTAGCAAGTCTTTCGTTAGTACTTCAAAAATGGAGCAACTTTTCATTTTAAACAGGAAAAGTAATGAGCAAATGACGTCACAAATATTCTTGTACAACGTGTGGCAGTTTGGAGTTGCAGCAATTCGGAGAAGCCTTGTTATGATCCAGTTACTAAATTCTAGGACAATAAAAAAAGAAAGAGTGAACAGAAAATTATTAAGATAAAACCCAAAACCTCCTACTACGAGCAGCCCTTGAGAGCAGGCTGCTCATCAGTAAAACAAAGGAAAACTCCTTGAGATAAATGCATGTTGGCTCAGTAAACAGAGAGCCTTCACAGAGACATTCCTTCAGCAGATCTTATTGAAAAAGAGGAAAATGGGAGGGTGGGGTGGGGAAAGACAGACATTTTACACTGGGTAGTTCCAGACATTTTCCTCTGTTGAAAAAAACTCTCAGGCAATGAAAAACCTTCAGGCAATTAATATGTGTACAGGATACACCTCATCAACATGAACCAGGTAATATCACCAAACAATGATAATGAATAAGGTCAAACTCTGTCCTGATAAATTTCCATTATCAAAAGTGCAAGTCAATTCAAAATATTAAAAGTCTATCTTAATATTCCCTTACTTATAAATATGTAACGCTGATCTTACAAACCTGCCTTTTCCCTTTTTTGTTCTCTTCTAATAGCATTTTCACAAAATTTAAATCCTGAAAATACCAAGCTTCAAGATAAACACTTTCAACAAACTCACCAATGCAACTGCATTCGGTTTCCTCCTGATTTCCATCCACATTTACAAACATAAGCGGGGAAGATTTCATTATGTGTTGAATAAAATCAAGCAACATTACAGAACTTGGCTGTGAATCTGATTTCTTAATCAGTTCCAAAGCAACTTTAAAAAAATAAAAAAAGAGAAGACATATTTCTGAGTTAGCATTGCAGTAAATCAACTTCACAAATTTTGTTCACACCTAAAGAGAAAAAAAGAAATTTTTAATGTAACATACTATGATATGGTATTAAACCTGTATAATTATCAATGGGAGTGTGCTTTATTAATGCATGAAGATGATTTTGTGCATATTGTAAACCCTCTATGTGACACCAAATTGTACGAAGAAACATGTACATTAGCTTAAAATTATTCATTAACACTATATGCATTAACATTTATTATTATATCCAACTGGTTGATGAGTGAAGACTATCGAATAGTTAATATTTTAATTTTTAATTACACAAATTTCCCTAGGTTTATGATCTTGGAAGAAAAAAAACCTCTAAGAATTGTTTTAAATCTCCAAGAAATAAAAATTTTTAAACGGTCAGTTCAGCTTCCCGAATCAGAAAGTTTAGCAAAATACTAAACATACCTAATGCTGCTGTATAGCTCCATTGAAACAGGTACCTGAATCACATCAGATTTATCCAAATTCCACAGAGTTAGTTAGCACAAGAGGAAAACCATCTCAGATTCAGATAGCAATTAACCAGCAAAGTTACATGGTAATGATAAAATGCAACACTTATGTAGTCAAAAGCAGATTGGCTTTTTGTTTTTATTTTTATAACCTTGCCTCTCAGGGCTCTAAGAGAATTAACAAGCACATCATCTATAGAGTAACATGGGTATGATAGTTAAGTTGATCAATTCACTAGGCAAAATACCGGTCTGAGACAGCTACATGAAATTATACCATTACTGTGATTCTCCTTGATGCAAATGTACAGATAACTACAAATTATAATTTTGTAGTATATGTATTTCATACTTACCAAAATGTTCTTAAATTACTGTAATAATTGGAACCTCAACATGACTTAAGGAGTACTAAAATAAGGTTTTGTTAGAATTCTAAAATTAAGAATAAAGTTGTTTACATGAAAGTATTTCAATTATGAAAGACCCCATGAGTATTAAGACTTGCAAGCTATATTATTTGATGAACAATCACATTACATGATACTCCTGATTTTCCGTGTTGTGAGCATTCATATCCACACAAGCCTGCACTGCATTTCCCCCACTTTTTTTTTCTTAAGTTTCTTCACATCATAATAGCAAATACTTCACCATGAAAGTTATTAAAAACCAAGTCATAAATGGTATTGCATTCAACTACTAAATCTGTGTTGAAGTAAGAGTTGTAACATTTTCTTTGGCAGGAAATACTTAAAGCATGAAGCAGATAATAGTTTTAAAAGATAAGGATGTAATACTTACCAACATCTACATCTGTAAGAATTCTGTCAATAAACTGGCAGAGTATTTGTCTTGGTTTCTGCACAACTGTATTGTAGTCTTCTGGACTAGCACTAGAAGTATATTATTTTGACATTATCCATTTTAAAATGCAAAATACTTATTTGAAGCCTATCTCAACAATAAAATGTTAAATGTTGACTTTTTTCTTCTAGAAGTCTTCAAAAAGAAATACAAATTGATTTCTCATTTTAATGACCAGCATATTGCCTGTTCCTCTGCCTCCTTATTCTTCAGAAGTACAAAGTTTTATGAAGTGAAGATAATTTAATTTTGTTATGCAATTATGTTTGATATATATTAAATCCACATCTGGCAGACTAAGGGATTTATCTGCATGCTACCAACAAGTAACAACAAAGCTTTAGTGAAGAAAAAAAAAAAAAAGAACACGTTTCACTTCTGGAATTAACCAAAATGATTCAACAGATTAGTTACCGATACCTTGGGTAAAAGGTATAAATAGCAACTGCTGAGGTGACTAAGATATAATCTAGCACTCCTCAGGTCAAGTCTTCAACGTACAATAGTACCACCATGTCAACTACCTGCCTACCACAAAATAAAGCTACAGTCTTGATGCTCCCATTAAAACTTTAGAGCAAAACATTTTCAAGGTCGTTTAATTCTCAGCAAAACCACACTACAAACACAACAGAAGCCCCCAGGACGCTGGGTGCTATGCAGGCCAACACACCTCTCCCATCAGGTTCTACCAGCACCACCAGCGAGGTGGGGAGCAACCCTGGCAGGTGTCGGGAGGGGAAGGCAGCCAGGATGCGGGGAAGGCGGCCAGGATGCGGGGAAGGCGGCCAGGATGCGGGGAAGGCGGCCAGGATGCGGGGAAGGCGGCCGCCCAGGCCCGGGAGACCTCTCAGAGCGCGGGGGAAGGCCTCCCCCCACTTTACCACCTCCCCACACCACACATGATGCCGAGGCCGGGCGCGCTTCCCGCAGCGCAACCCCCCACCCCGCCCACAGAGGCTCTAGGAGGCGCAGGCCGGGTCCGTCCTACCTGGCCAGCTCCCGCAGCGCCGGGATCATGGAGGCCATCTCCAGGCCCTGCTCGGCCATGGCTCCCGCTTTGAAACAGGCCGCGCGCGCCGCCGAGGCGGGAACAGCGCGACGGCGGCCGGCAGGAGCCAACACCGCCCCGATGTCGAGCGGCGGCTGCGCTCCCCAGCGGCGCTGCTGAAGTTTAACCGCTTCGTCACCAGACGGCGGCTCTGTGCTCGAGTTCTACCGGCCTCCCCCAGGGACCTCGCTGTCCCCGCAGGGCCTCCTCCGCGGCGCAGTGCACAGACAGGTCACAGCCGAGCACCCCGCCGAGCCGCGGCCGCTTCCCGCCACGGGCGCTGGGGGATTGCCGGGAGCGCCAGCCGGAGCCCGGCCTCGGCGGAGCACGGACCGCGGCTCCAGGGGACTCGCCGCGCACGGCGGGGCGGGAAAGTGCGGCAGTTCTGAGGCTGGATTAAAGTGAGGGATTGGAGAGGTGTGACTAAGAAGGAGGAGACGAGGAGGAAACTTCGGTGCCAGCCGAGGACCCCCCTCTGGAGCGTGCCAGCCCCCGAGGGTGGCGGTGGCGGCACTCTCCGCAGGGCGCAGCCCGGGCTCGGCGGCCCGCAGCTCTGCCGGGTGCGCGGCCCGTCCCTGCGGGGCAGAGAACGGCCCCAAGCGACCCCCGCCTCGGCTCGGCCCGCCCCTGCCGCCGGCCGCCCCGCCATTGGCCGCCGGCGCTGCCCGTCCGCTGGCCCCGCCCCGCCGGCAGCAGGTGGCGGCGGGCCCCGGCGGGCGGAGCGGCACTGCGGGAGGCGGCGGCGGGCAGGTGGGCGGCGGCCGGGCCTCGGCGTTACCGCCGCCGCCGGGGGAGCGGGTGGGAGGGGCGAGCTCCGTTCGCTTAGCGGGCGGGCAGGCGGGCAGGCTCGGCACCCGCCGGCTCAGCGCTCCCCCGATAGGTAGCGGTAAGGAGCGGACTTAATTCTTAAAACATTGGGTTGTTTAGGTTTTTTGGTTGGGTTTTTTTTATATACTTTTAGCGTTTGTTGCTTTCTGTTTATGTTTTCTGAGGGAGTGAGCGCGTTTAAGTGCATGAAGTACGAAAAGTTTTGAGAAAAAAAAACCAAAGCAGGCTATTTAAGCGTTAGGTGGTGTGTGGAGAGTTCCGCCGCCCTCCGCCGGCGCGGAAGGTGTGCGCTGGGAGCGGGGCGGGACGCGCTGGGGAGCGGCAGCTTGTGGCCCGCGGGCGCTACCGAAGGCTGCGAGAGTGGCGAGTGTGAGAGGATGAGTTCGGGGGGTAAGTGCAGATGGGAGCAGCAGGGAGAGTACGTGAGGAGAAGCCGAAGTCTGAGCTCGGTTTTGCAGATTAGGGCGTGTAGCTCCTTCTGCACTTGTTTATGAACTTTGTCTCAGTGTTGTTTCTGGGCTGAAATAAAATCCGCTCAGAAGCCTCTAATTCTGTCGCCTGTTTCCATCGCCTTAGGGCTCTGTCTCTTGCATGTAAAACAGTCCATGAAGTGGGTGCATGTGTGTATTTCAATTACTCATTCACTTCCGATGGATGCTTTTGGGGAACCTATTGCTAATTTTTCATTTATAGATGGTTATTTTTGTTCTGCAAAAAATACGTATGCCATTTCATTTAAAAGTTTGCTGACCTTTCAAAGGTTGCTAACCTGGGAAGGACCTGGAATACTTAAAGAAACTTTACAAAACATAACTGGGTTTTGTTTTTCAACATGTTGTGATGTTTTTTGTGAGCTGACTTTATTAAATGTCTTTCAAGAGTCATTCCTAGAGAGAAAGCAGAAACTAGGTGGCTTTACATGTTTTGCGAAGTAAACTTTAGTGGTACAGGAAGACCAAGTATGTTTGGGTTTTGTTATCAGTGTTAATTTGAGCACAAGTTTCTACATATTTTCAATTTTTTAAAAAAATAGTTATTGTGAAAACAACATTCTGAATGTAAATTTCCGAACCTAAGACAAGTCACACCAAGAAAGGTGTCTGCTTGTTTGATGTAGAGTTAAAATTCTTGTCATCCCTGAAACTTAAGAAGGATAGCAAGTTATGTGTTGGGGTTTTAGGAGAGTTTGAACAGGCTTTATTATTCTTTAGCTTTCAATCCTAAGAAATATTATGTTGAATGGAATATTCAATTGAATTATTGGGTGATACTTTCATTATTGTTGTTGGTAAAGTGTAAGTGGGGCACATGAAGTGCTTAATGAAAAAAAATAGTGCTTTGGCCTGGAAGTCTCCTGCGTCAACAGTGAGATCATGTTAATACAGGTATTGCAGAAGTGCTTTCATTTGTTACAGGTAGAATGGTATATAAATTTGTGGTGTGGTTTCTTTAAGCATTTACCAAGCATGCAATCCAGGCTTTTTTCTTTTTTTTTTTCTTTTTTTTGTTTGTAATAAGTACTTATAGCAATTCACTAAAGAGAGTTCTGCTGTTCCCCATTCTTCACTGCGAGCGAAGTTAGGAGACTTTTCTTGCTTCCCTGTTGCAAAGCCCTATCTCCTGCCTTCTGACCATATCATCAAGTTTTTCCTGCTACCGTGGTTTTATAAGACCCTATGTAAAGCTGCCTATAATAAGAACTTCATTGTACTGGGAGGATGCGAGAAGCCTTCTAGGTGCTCCCCATAAAAACATTTTTATAGCCACCCACAAAGCCTAGCACTCCCCAGCCTCTCTGAACACCAGTGGAAACACCTGACTTTGTTACTTGCTTTTCTTAAAGCATGATAAGCAGCTCAATAAACTCTTAATTTATTTCCTTTTTTCTTCCTTATCCCATTATTTTATACTTTTATGCCTCCTGACTCTCAGGAGGAGGAGCAGATATATTATCATCCAGCTGGAGAGAGACTAATTACTAATGAAAATAGTGGGCTTTGAGACTGTTCTGTATTTTCTCTTCCAGTCCAGCATTTATATTGGTGAAATGAGTCTTAGGTGTGTAGAACTCAAGGGGAACATACAGCTAAGGTAGAGCTAAGTATCAAATCTGATGTGTGTGGCACTACCAAGATTTCTGCCAAAACTGATGTTGCCTTTTTTCCTTTTTTTTTTTCTTCTTTTCCCTACTTGGGCAATCCTCTTGCTATATAGTTGCATGATCTTCCACACCCAGGCTTCTGTCTTCTTTGGCTTTCATTGCTTCTCTGCCACACACCTCTACAGGTCAATGTACTTCTGTTAAGACACTGAGTGACTTTGCTTTGGCCAGCAGGTCCTAGAGCATGAGAGTGTGTTATCTGTACTTTTATTCCGTCTGTTGTTTAATTCTGAGGTAGAATTGCTGTTCTTCTTGGGACTTATCCACTCTGTGGATGTGAGATGTTCCCCCATGTGGTTAGCATGACTGCGGTTAAATCTCAGCTGTCTCTCGTAGGCAGACACAAGTGATTGTACTAAGATATTTAAATGCATGTGTATTCCTTGATGCCTTCATGAACTATGAAATATGAACATTATACAGGCTGATATGATGGTCAGAGGAAATGTGGCTGAGATGGTGCATGGAGGTCTTCTGAACTGTATGAAGTAGTTTTGTGTAATATCAAGGTGTGCTTATCATTTGCATGGTTGCTGTAATAACACATGATAGTCTGTATGATTATGTGAAGATTAATTTCCATATATAGTCATGAAAGTGGATGTCAGAGTAGTTGCCTGACCTTTGAACGCATTTCATTGTTCCTGTACACCGTAAAATTGTATATTCTGGCATGCCCTGTTTTTATCAGTGCCCATGTTGCTTAGTCAACTTGGCTGAAGGGGCACAGATTAAAACAATCTCATCCTGAATACTGTTTTTATGATTTAAAAAAAAAATGAAAATTGAAACACTAAATGGTGGTAAGGACAACAGGAAAGCCGGAAACCTAAAGGCTACTAAGCAAAAGTTGACAGGTAAAAGAGGAAAAAGTGAGGAAAGAAAACGTATAACAATAAAATCTGCTTTTCTCATGTCTTATATTTCTATATGTAATCTAGACAGGTCATAGTCCTGCAAGCATTTATCTATATTTTTTTGTATGAATAAGCCTGCTTACATACAGAAGACTTAAAAATTAAATGTGAATAATTTGGAGAGATGGCATGTTAGATTATACATTCTTTTGGAACTTGACATTATTATTTATATAGCAGCAAAAATATTTTTTGCTTATTTACAACTTGTTTTTTACTTTTCAGTATTTCTAGGCAAGTGTTCTTGAGACTAGCAGCTGTGGAGGAAATTTGCAGAAATGTATTTACTACCAGGATCAGTGTTATCAAGACTTTTTCGGTTGATAATTTTTGAATGAGAGTTAAGATGATGAAATCAAGTTCCGTAAGGCAAAATCTGCAGGATAATAAATGCTGATTTTTAAAAATTAAAAAAATGCAGAACTAAAGAATCTAACTGCCATAATGATTTCATAGTAAGTCTTTTTCCACAGTTTAATTTGATTTGGAAAATACTTTTTTTAAAAAACTTAAAGCAACAATGATGCTTAAATATCCCTTAATAAAGTGCAAAACTCTGTAGTAGACATGTTAAGAGAAAGTTGTTCAGTGTTTTAATTTAAAACTTCATTTAAACTACATTTGAAAATTCTGGTTGTTGCAATTACACAGATTCTTCTAATAAAATATTTCTTCAATGAAAATCTGAATAACTGTTCTAGCTACAATTTTCATAATGGAAAATTCTTTATGTTTTCTGAAATGTGAGGATAAATTTTTCATCTGGTTCTGTGATCTCTACTGATTATTAGAATAAAGACTATGCATGGGAATATTGATAAAGGTTCTACTAAATGTCAACTTTCCTCATTGCATGGCTTCTACAGAAACCAATGCAATGGAGGAGGGAGGAAAGGGGTTCATGGTTTTGTCCTTTTACCCTCTTTTTTATTTTTTTTAGAAGTCAAATAAATTCAACCTATGTATGCTGGAACAGTACTCGTTATGTTTTGGAGGGGTGTATGTTCCTTGGTGAGTGTTTTCCCAGTACTTGGAGCTTTCACTGCTATGTGAGGATTGTGTCAATGGAATAGATATCACCTTAACAGCATATAATGTGGAAATACCTGCAACTAAAAAGGCTGTACCTTTGTTTAACACTTCACATAAAGTCTGTGTGTAATGTTTAGTTGCCACCTTTCTTATTGCAGTAGTTAATAAAATATTTTTATAGCATTTGCCATGATGTGTGAAATACTTCACATCCATGATAACTGTTGCCATAAAACCTCAAAAAATCACTAGGTCTACATAAATTAATTTTAAAAATGTACAACTGGAGTACCAGTAAGTAAAAGGATTCGATCCTAGTAAACAGAATTATTACTGGAGAAGACTCCACTGTGCTGTGCCATGCAATAGGGAAACAATAAATTGTAAATGTAGTACTTGGAAAAGATACCTAGCTAAGCAATGCTTTTCAGTCTAAAACCTATGTTTTAAGATCTTTCTGTGTGAGATGCTCTCTCATTAGTTCATTTCAGCCTTGACATTCACTGAGGAAACAGTTGACTAGGGGTCATGTTGTGATATGCAAAGGGATATTAACAAAACCAACAACTAGCATTAGTCAGATCTATATGGATCAAGAGTTCCAGGTTACTGATAGAACCAGTTTTTTGTTGGCCATGTAATACTACTTTCTTAAGGAGTTTTTAAGCATCACTGTTGCTACACCCTCTAAAAAAGGGCTGCAAAATGAAACAGTAATGGTGATTTCTCTATTTTCCAGTATATTACATTTGTGATCAAATTACTAATTAGATTATTTCAGCTTTGATTCAGCTGGTCACACAGAGGAAATACTACAGGTTAATCATGACCTTATTATATACATAATTATTTGTTTTGGTACTTCTAAATGTAGATTACTTAATGAATTTCTAGTATTTTATGTGGAGGTATGTACTTTGTCGCTGCTATCACATACAGGTGTCCAAGGAGAATAAAGGTAGTACATGACAATAGCTCATCAGTGAGACTGGTACTGCTAAGCTTCAGAAATAAATTATGCATAAAGCAGATTGGGTGCTTCTGCATGCATGCTTTTGGTGGGAAAAGGATTATCAACCCACTTTCAGGGCTCTCTTGCAGATGTTACCTTAATAATAATAGCCACTAGCAAAAAAAAATTAATGCTGTATCTAGCATTACCCACTTTAATTCACTTAGTGTATTCATCCTTTCATCTTGTTAATAATCCATGGTAGAATGGACTGATTAAAAACATTGACATGTAGAACAGCTGAAATATTAGGCTGTGTGTTATCAGCAAGATTGTATTTACTTGAATGCTAATTTAAAGGATTTGTCTGTGAGCTTCAGAAACTAGCTGTTTCTTTTCAGACCAGATGTTCCATGATAGGTTTTTCTTTTCCAAAATTTTTTTGGTTTCGAATGTTTTTGTCTGACTGATTTATCAAGCTCCTCTTCTAGTTCCAAGTCTCCCTTTCTCCCATTCAGTTTCCACCTCCCATCATTTCTACTTGCACTAGTTTATCCCCTTATGATAAAGGGAAACTTGATCCTGTTCTTTCATATCCTAAAGGTAGGTCAATATAAAGTAGTACGAAATTCTCCTTTTCTGTTCAGATGAGTATTTTACTTCTGTGATGTTTCTAGTCCTTCCAAGCTTGATACTTAGAGTCAATATATAGTTAATTGCAACTAATGTGGATTTTGCCAGTGATATACCTGGCATCAGGACTTGACTCTGATTCTAAAACTTTTTTCCCCCCTTAGGTAACGTGATGTATTTAGTGAGAAAACAATTCACAACTGAATATAAAGGTGTATTTTGCTTTACTTGTTATTGCCTATATCAGCCTCTTAATGGTATGGGGAAGAAGAATTTTCACATCCCAAATGAGCAAAATATTATAGCACATAAATTAAATCTTATAATTCCATTGATTTAAAGGAGAGTTATTATGTGCGTAGAGTTGTATCCACAGATAACTACTGCGCTAGTTCAAGGCATATTGGACAAATTCTTCTAAAAGCTGATATCTTGTTAATGTAAATCATTGATACTTATGTATCTTTGATCTTTCCAAAGAGATTTCATTAGTCTGCTATTACTATGTGTCTCCAGATATCTATTGCTAAACATACATGAAAAATCTGTGCCATCTGTAACAGTGTTGACAACTCTGTGACATTTTGAATAAAGTAAAATATAACTATCAGTATTAATTAAAATATACATGTGGGTACACCATTGCAAAGTGGGAGTTTCTATTGTGTATAGGGAAATTACTTCAACTTTTTTTTTTACTTCTTTTTTAGTCATTCTAATAAAGCCTGGTAAAATTTTGATTGCCTCTTGCAGTTCAATAATGTTGTATGTGTCGGGGTGATTGAGACAGCTTCTGGGTCAGCCATGCTGGGCTCTTTAGTAAAGTTCCGTCTGATTGACTTGACTGCCTTGGGGAAATTGTGAAATGATCTGTAGTAACAGAAGCCCATATTTCTGTTGCATTCTAAAATTTCTGCATGCTTTCCCTTCTGAAATATTTTCTGTGATGGTTAATCCATAGAACAATATTTTTTGCCATGTAGGTTATTTTTTAAGCTATGGTTCTGCTTTTTACTAAGTAAATTAAGATTAAGGCATTTAAACTCAGTAGGATTAATACATATCAGACCTTCTCACCCAAATAAGCATATGTTGGATGAGTAATTGAGTGCTACTGTAGTCTCTGCGCTACCTAAGCGCTTCATTAAGATGTCACTTCAGTGGTATTGCTGGGCTCCTCAACCAGAGGGAGACAGACCAGTAATAGTGGGAAAGCTTGTCCCGCATTTGAATGAGTATGGAAGTTATGTATAGCGTTGGCTTGCTAATTGATAGTAATAGCACAATGAATATTTCTGTGCCATGTTTAGAAATTTTAAATAGGTATTTTAAATATAGGTTACTGTTTAGTGCTCAAGAGGATAAATTTTGGAGAGTTGGAAACAGGAATTTTTTCATGAATTGTCAACTGTGTAAGGTGACAGTAAACGACATGACAGGGTTGTCCAGTTTTTGTGAAGGTCAGTGATAGGACAGTGAACCCCTTGGTGCAGACTTGTAGCTAACTTAAAGTCCAAAATACTTGTTTATTTAGTTAAAATATTATGTGAAACAAAATATATAGCTTGTGAGATCTCCTCCAGAGATATGTTTTGCCCATGTAAAAGAGGTGATTTATCAACAAGCTGATTTATCTGATAGTTGATCATCAGAGAGGCAGTTCTTAGCTATGTATTTCATTTGCTGAACATGTGGAAATCTGCTCTCAAAATCCTAACAAGTGTTAAGATTTACAAATGGTGTAAGAAATACTAATATTTTACTTTGAAAGTGTCATTGTTTAGAAAGACTTTGGACTGTTATCTGGCAATTTTGGAAGACTAGCATTTACTGCAGAGTAGTCGCATTACTGTGAGGCATTTTAAAATGGCTAACGCAAAGCAAATGTAAATACATACTAAATTTAAGAATACTCAGAATTAACGTTTAACTAAGCAAAAAGACTCCTTACAAAGGTAATCTGTGTGACCAGACACAGGACTTTCTGTGTAGTAAGCATTGTGCATTATAGTTACTAGACTGTAGATAACTGTTTAAGTGTATCTTTCTCACTTTATGGGACTTGAAGTAATTCATTTTAAAGCAACAAATACTTCTTTAAAAACCATGATTTTTACGTTTATAAGGTTGTTACTAGCCTAGCACTATTTTGTAAGATGATTGTTTTTATTACAAAAAAAGGAAACAAAATTTCTAGTTAACAAAATCATGTATATCTTTATGAATAGTTTTGCAGAAGGTGAATAAAATGTTATGTATATATTATTTTAGTAGAAGTGCCTGGCTATATTTTATATTTGGACTCATTTTTTAAAAACTTTTTTTTTGCGAAGTTGCAATGTATGATTTAAATGTTTAGGGATGTCTGCTCCTGGTGCCAGCTCAAACTGTTTAAAAAAAAAAAGTATTTGTCTAAACCTAAGATTTTTATGAAGTGTGTTTTTAAATTTTGATATCTGATGGTTTTTAAGACAGATGTTAAAGTGTTCACCTAAGCACCAGAAACAACTTTGTATTCTTAAATGAGAGCTGTCTCCTAATCATATGAATCCTAAGGCTGAAGCTCTTAATAACTTAGTTACAAAAAATGTGCTCAGAAATTGCCTCCTTTTTTCTCTTGATTAAAAATGACAGTTGGTAACAACAACTATAGATGTTTTCTTCTGGTCTAATTACCAAGAGCAAATGAAGTTCATGTGTGCCTTCGATAGTGTTTTAGTTTAGAAGCTACAAACAATACTCTATTTAGCTGTAGTTACTCAGATTTATCAATGTGCTCCTTTTATCCTCAACACTTCAGCAAACGTAGCTCCTTAAGGCTATGAACTGGCAAATGGGTAGCACTTAGGCAGCTGTGGATTTTGCAGAGACTTGGTGGTTTTGAAATGCTGCCAGTTGCTTTTGCTGTGTGTTGTAGAAGACCCTCCTCTTTCCTCTAGCTTGACCAATGAGAGCAGAAAAGCAAAAATAACCTGTGAATTTTCCATGACAGAAAATCCTTGCTTGCTTGTAGTATAGTAGCTGATCAGTCTAATCTTCTAATAATCTTTGGAACCATGTAGAGTTGAATGAGGAATTAGCAGGTGACAGAAGGTCATACTGCCATCTGATAATTAATGACAACTCAAAAATACTCTGGCAACACGCATCTATTTGGTATGACTTGGTAACTGCAATTAGCTAGAATATGAAGAATATGTGCATGTAAATTGAATTGCTGAGGGCAGGAGAAGGAATGTGCATTTCTGTTGTTACTCTTAATGATCTTCACATGACGAACTTCTGGGATGACCTTAAAACTAGGTTCATTAGCAAGAGTTAGCCTGTGGGGCTCTGATGTAGTTTTAGTATTTGTACCAAGCTGAGGTTTCCTACTTCAGACTACCAGAGTGCAGACACATGGAAGGATAAAGGCAGTAGCTTTCTGGAGTGTTGCAGTTGTGCAGTTTTAAGATCTCCCTCCTTTTCTGCCTCCTCTGTTTATTCATCAGTAGCTTTGTTCATAGTTTTGCTTTTTAACTTACATGCTACCTAAATGTTATTTTCATGCTCGGAGAAGAGAAAAATGGTGCATAATGTTCCAGCTGGTTTAAGAAAAAGATACTGTCCTGAAGTTGTGAGTGCCGTAGAAGGATGAATTCCTTAGCAAAGTACACAGAGTACAGTATCTCCTACCTCTCAAGCAGCACTGAATCTGGAAGTAGTAGAGGCTTGGGACAAAACCTGCCAGCCTTGCAATGGTGATTAGTGATATTGTTAACAGATTAAACAGTTGAAGGTGAGTACACTTTGGCTGTAGTAGATGGAACGCAAAATTCAGCAAACTGAAAAACTGAAGCTCATAATGTGAAACTGTAATTTGTGGATAGCAGCAGAATTTTGGCTGTGAAACTGGTAATAACAATTGCTGTGCTAGAAGCTGATAGATAGTGAAAAGCTGTGTTATTTGTTGTATTTTAATGTTTCTGATTACTTTTGTTTCCTTACTATAGATACTGGGGTGGAGATAACATTGCAATTACTTGACTTAAGTAGCATTATCACTTTTAGAAATGTTCTATTTAAATTGTAATTTAGAGACAGAAGATGGTAAGTTGGTGACTTCCACAATATCATGAGTTCTCATAGTTTAACCTTTCCATGAAAACTGAAGATGTTCTCAAAAGTCACAGTTTGTGGAGTTGAGAAATTATGTGAGGATCTGTTTAATTTTAGAACAAATTTCTGGTCCTTCCAGTTACAGAGAAAAGCTTGAAAAGTTAATGTGAAAACAGAAGACAGATGTCATTCCATATGGTTAACTTTAAAACCCTTTGACACTTTATATTTTTTTTTTTAGTTGGTTAAGGTCTGACTTGTGATTATTTCTGGAAAGTTGGGATAATGACTATTGCTTCTGGTTAGCTTTTCTGTTTAGTAATTAACTAGTGGTGCTACAGTTTAATAAAGAAGTAGAAGAATAATTAAAGCATAACCCCCAAGTTGTGAATCTTACTTGTAGACTAACGGGACACCCAGAAAGCTCCTCTCTCAAATTAAGGTCTTGTCAACACATCATAAGCTCTGAGCATGAGTTTTGCTGTGTTCACAGACAAAATTCTTATTGATGAAAATGTTTAATTTATTTTCTAATTAAGATATATATCAGGGAATATTTATATCGAAGTTACCTATTAAAATAATGTAGTTTTTATTTGTCATTGTAGTTGCATGCTAACAAAAGCTGTATGTGCATAAACCTAGACAGAGAAATAAAGAGATTAAGTATCGTTTGCTGTTGTCTTTTAACTCACTCCCTTTTTGCTGTTGTAAACTTGATATGTAATGTCAGCCTAGGCACAAAAGAATCACTTGAGGATGGAGTGCCTGAATGAACTTGCTTTTATTAGTGTAGGCTTTCCATTTATATTTTAGTATGGTTTGCTTTAAGGAAATCTCACAGAGGAAACAAGTTTGGACTTAAACTGCTGTGATATTTTGACCTTAGTAGGCATTCATCTTGCCACAATTTCTGCGTTTGGCACTCTGCGCTATGGTGGCTGTGGCATTGGTTCAGCCCGTATTTTCTCCTTACTTTTGGTGGCAGCATCCAAGGCACCAGCTTCCAATGCTAATTGGAAAGCATGAGCCTTGCCAACTCTGTCCATCCAGAGACAGGGCATTTGCCTGATCACTGGGTGGATGCATTTAGAAGTAGTATACAAGCAAAGACATTCATATTGGTCAAGATGGTGGATAGGGAGACAAGGTCAGTGAGGGAAGGGTAGCTTTGTAGAATAGGAAGAGCAGAAGATGTGCTTGATGGGAGCTTGCAGAAGTTCTCAAGGAAGGAGGGCCTAGCACATTTGTGTGTGGGGAAGCCAAATGACTAGTCAGCATGGGACATAATAAACTGATTTTTGGAGAGTATCAAATGATCCATCCAGAGGGCAAATGATACTGCTGGTGTGAGGAGATAAGAAAACGTCATATAAAAGGAAACAGTATATTAAGTTAATAGAGCTTGTTGAAAGACAGACAAATCTGGTTTCTGTTCAAGGCTCAGTCAAACGCTTCTGGACCAGTGTAAACATTATGGTGTTTACACTTCTAAAGACGTTTCTTCCATCAAGTCACCTTAATCTGTCTTGAGCCCCATCCTAACTGTTAATACCTTGCTAATTAGTTTGAATATAGCTCTGCAGCCATAGACACTCAAATACAGATGTTGCCATGTGTAAAATGGAAAACCAAGATTTTTGCTTTCAGAACAGTGCCTTTAAATGTTTAATTTATATTCAAAAACCCAAATTCAGGTTCTTGCATAAAAAGATGAGATGGGCTTGCTTCACTTCTGTTACCATTATTATTTTGAGTTATAGTGGGCAGACTTGGTAGTGTTCTTGAGTTGTCTAAGGAAAACATGTTAATGCTTAATGTGAATAAAATTTTTCTTTGAAAGTATATGTGACTTTAAGTGTGCATAGAAGCAGACCTGACTGTAAGTATGTTATGTATCTGAAGCATAGAGGTGAAAATGGGTCTCTCAAGCATAAGCCACACCACTCTCAGAAATGGGCTGCAAGTTTCATGAGTTTTATACCAGGACTGGGATATTTCCTTTGAGCACTAGTTTTAACTGTATCAGTGAAAGATAAAAATTATACTAGACTCTGGAGAGTATGGTGGAAGCTCAAGCAATGCTTGAGATGATTTATATTGGGAAGGTTAGTGCCACACCCACAAAGATCCCATGTATTACAATTCTAGTGGCTTCTAGGAATGTACATTTTCTAATAGGCTAGAGGAGAAAATTGTAGGGTTTGCTCAACAAAGGGAAGGTGTTCTGCATGATCTCTTGTTTCCCAAGGGAGTTACCTAGTCCCACTTTTCCTGACACTGTTTTTGCCTATTCTTTCCTGTCCTTGTGTGCTATTAACAGCATGCTGGTTTTATTGCTGGATGCAAGAATTTATTATTGTAAAATCAAAATGTTAGCAGTGATGTCTGACTTCCTGTGTGTGTAATGAACTATGGAACTGAGACCTTGAGGAACCTTTCTGTTTAGGCTAACATTTGCATTTCTATAGCAGCACTAAAGAGCTGCTTCCCTCTCTGGAAGGAATACTGTTGCATTGTACTGGAGTTACTTAATTCTAAAGTTATTCACTAGTTTATGGCATGATTATTAGAGATGCTGAAAATCCACAAATTCTGCTGACTCCTGTTTAAATTGTTGGAATACAACTGGAAAACTTCTCCTTAAATATGGTACCTTTGCTGTGGTAGCATCTGATAAGGTGTGTTGTGAGCTACAGAACACCACCTAGGAGCTGAATGCAAAAGAAACAAATCTTCTTTAGACCAACTATAAGACTTGATTAGGGTGTTTCAGAGCTGAATTGCTATAGGCTGGTGGCACATCTTTCTAGCTGAAGTCACCCAGGCATTTAAACTTGTGTACCTTTAGCTCTGTCTTCAAGCTGTTTGCGTGCAATTTGTAGGTTCAAACTTATTTAAAGGGCATAATAGGACCCTTCTTTTCTACTGTAGACTGTAGCAACTCTATTATTGTTTGTTCTATTTCATTTCCATGAAAACATAAGCTACTTGTATTTGCAAGGAGTTCTGAAAACAATTTTTAGTGGGAACAGTCTCATGTTAGTGGATAGTTGGTATGTTTAACATAAAGTTCTTATGCCTTTTCTTTTTCCTGATTAAATATTTATGTTGTTGAAATGCTGGGGTTTCAACCCCAAGCCCCAAATTAAGGTTGACATATGGGTGATTCCCACAGCCCTTCCCAAAGGGGGGGTGAGTTTGCCTTTAGGCTTCCCTCCAGGGTGGGGCCGGCCTGGCAGGGAGAGCCATTGGGTAAATGAGCCCAGGTGTCTGCATTCAGTAACCCAAGGTCAGGTGTCCACTGAGGGATAAAAGCTGGGACCACTTGCAGGCAGGGGCAGTGTCTGTCTGTGAGGGGGATGCCCTGTGCAGAGTTCCCTGTTGGGGAAGGACCTCCCGCCTCCCTGGGACTGGGCTCCAGTCAGGTCTGGCTTTTGTAAACGTGGGCTGTGTAGAGATTCAGTGTGTGGCTTCCTTGGTCTTATGTGTTTGGCTTGTTGACTCGGTTGTCTCCCGTCCCTTCTATGGGAGACTGCATTTCACCATTTATTCCCCCCCTTGTTGGTCGTGGGGTGTCGTTGTTGGGGTCAGTGGGATTGATGTCCATTATGTATAACCTGACTGACTTGTTTGTACCCCCAGCGCTCACCCGTGTACTGACCCTTTTGTATCAAATACAATTTGGTTATTGGTTCATCTTTATGCTGGCTGTGTCCTTTATGCTAGGCCTGATAATTGGCAAAGGAATTAAATATTTGAAATTGATGAAAGATGTTGAGATAGCATAAAAAATAATTAAGATTTATGGTTTGAGTGTGTTCAATTTCCTACTGTGCTGTCATTTTCCTTACATGTCTGTACTTCTCTTGACAGTGCTTGGATACCATGTGCGTGCTGTTATTGAACTTTCACCAAGGCAAAGGTCATGCATAATAAAACCAAGAGCAAGTGCCACTTTAGCAGATTAACTCTATTCAACCTTTACTTTGGATCAGAGTTCTTTGAATTTAACCCTGTTAGATATTCTGTAGGGCAACTTGATTTTTGTGTCCCTTTCTTGACTCTTAAGGCACAACTGTTTAGTATTTTATAGTGTATATTTTGATTCTGTACTCCCTAATTTATTGGAAAGCTAATATGTTATATATTTTGAATTACATAAAATATATAGATAGTTCACAATACTTAATTTTACTTGATAAAAACTTCAAAATGTAAAGCCCATCTCAAAACTAGCATGATTTTGCTTCAGATTAAAGGGTATATTGTTTTTGCAGACAATTTGATTTTTGTATTCTGAAAATCACAAATGTTGTCTCTTATCAAGAGATGAATGAGAAAAATCTTGTTTCTGTATTTGCCATACTAATTTGCTTGGTATTTTCAAGTCCTAAAGAAAAGCTACTTGTTGCATGGAAACAGTTGTGTGCATGTATTTTTCATGTGGAAATGGTTTGCTAACAGGTAGGGAGCCCAGGATACGCTGTATTGCAGAAATACATAAATTTAATTTCCTCGCAGTTCTTACTTGCAAAAATGACACCTAACCACAACTAGTGTGTTATGAATGACTACATTTATAAACATCAGAAAATGCAGTTAGAAAGCAGTAACTTGTGTGTGCAGCTCTGCAGGGCTAGTGGTATTGTATCACCTCAGCATCCCAGTTTCATGGAGGATGTCGCTGCTTCAGATTTGCTCTTGATGACATGCTGACTAATACCACAGCTTGGTCTATTAAAGCAAATGAGATGAAGAGAAGTGGAAAAGTGGCCTGTTAATCTGTTGTGAGACTTGGAAGACTGAAGTTCACATCCCTACTTTCCCCTTGGTCTTTAGAACTGGAGGGGAAGGTGCTGTGCCTTCTCTTGGCAGCCACAATGAGCGATTGCAGAGGTGAATTCTTGCATATTGCCTGTTATTCTGGACTACAGCATGTGCAGTGCAAATGAAATGAAAGAGTACAGCCTCAAAGAATCAAGCAGAAATTTTGAGTTTTATAAATCAGGCAACGTCCAGGTTAATGTTGTATGAGTAGGCATGGCTTTGCCTGTGGATATGGGGTGGACAGATTTCATGTCCCTTTTACAGAACAGGCAATAAAGGGCTCCCAGCTCTGTGCTGGAGGCAGGTGAAACTTGTAGAACTCTTAGAAAAATAACTAATTAACCAGACCAGAACAGGTCACACATGCTTCAAGATAATCAGTTTGGGCAAATTCAGCCCAAAGTGTTGGTGTAGCTAAACTGTAAACAGGTTAGGTTTGCAAAATATTTTGGGAAAGGTACTTCTGTGAACTCTGCATGCAATAACATTTTTTCAAAATCAATTTACTAGAATTGGTCCTTCTGACATAGGTAAAGTTTCCATTAATGTTTTTTATTTGGATTGCTGAGTGCAACAATACAAAGCAGAGGCAGTCTGAGATCCTCTTGAATGATGCATGTGAAGGAAACTACGTGAAACTGATACTGTTGATGAATTTGCATGGCTATTCTGTATACTTGGCAGCCAGAGAAAGCTGGAGGCGTTTTGTTTGGATGGAAAGGTATCTTTCTAAAGTAAACTTGTATCTGCTTTATAGTAGAATTGCTCTTCATCCTCATTTAAGCCTCATTATTTTGTATTTATACCATAGTAAGTGAAGTCAGATCAGGCCCATGACCAGTTTAACAGTTAGGTATCTCAGCTTGTTTTACTGTTTGTTCTTGAGTCACCCATGTTTATCTTAAAGGCATAGTGGAAAATGTTGATTTTATTATTCACCAGAGTTTCTGTACTATGGTGAATAAATTCCTATAGAGTGAATAATTAACTTCAATGTAAATCATCTAGCCCTCCTTACATAAGATAGATATTTCATGGGCACAAAATATATCATGCTGGCTGATTTGATATAGCCTTCTTCTAGCAAAGATCAGTGCCTAGTTTCAGAAATTGTTAAAAACCCCTCAGTTTTTCCCTCTTAAGTTGTATCTTGTTCACTGTGTAATGCTGTACATAGAAGACTGAGAAAAAATTCCATGGGTTGTCAGTTTATCTGTTGAAGCATAACACTTCTTCATTGTTATCTTCTGACTTGTAATAATTAAATACTTTTGATGGTCATAAATGTATCCAGCCATGTTTATAAGCACAGGCTGAGAAGCATACTCTCTGACTTTTTCAGGTAGTGAAGCTTCAGACTGAATGTATGATATTTAAAGAAATTTCCACTTCATACTACTGTTAGTGACGGTACCTGATACCATAATTACACCCTGCCTTTTCTTTCAGAAATAAGCAATGTGCTTTAGCAGTTCCAATATCTTTTTTTATATATATACAGGTATATGTATTTATATAGCTAATTACTTTGACCTTTCCATGCTCTCCTGTTTTAAAGGTTTTCAAGCATCCTCTGTGCTGCATTAGGAGTGGACCTATTTTTGTATCTTCTTTCTTTATAAGACCCAGTGCTCATCATTCTAGGTGTATTAGATTCTTCCTTTCTATATTTAGAGGACTGGCCACACCTGCAATACTGTGTTCAGTTTTGGTCCCCACTATACAAAAACGATGTGGACAGGCTGCAGAATGTCCACAGAAGGGCCACAAATATGATCAAGGCACTGGGAAGCCTGCCATGTGGGGAAAAGCTGAGAAAGTTGGTTTTGTTCAGCCCTGAGAAAAGAAGGCTTAGGGGAGACCTTATGACCATGTTCCAGTATTTAAAGGGTGGCTACAAAGAAGATGGAGACTCCCTTTTTACAAGGAGTCACATCAAAAAGATGAGGTGTAATGGGTACAAGTTACTCCTGAGTAGATTCTGTTTGTGGACGAAAGAGGAAAACTATTCACAATGAGAACCATCAGGCACTGGAATAATGTCCCCAGGGAACTCCACCATTGGACACTTCTCGGATTCAGCTGGACAGGGTGGTGGGCCGTCTTGTCTAGACTGTGCTTTTGCCAAGAAAGGTTGGAGCTGATAATCCTTGAGGTCCCTTCCAACCTGGTATTCTGTGACTGTATTCTGCAATCAAGACTTCTTTCACTTTGGGTAACATGAAGTGTATTTCTCTCCTGTTAAAGTCTCCTGCAGCTTTTCCATTGATATGAGAAAGATAAGCTATCTTTCTGTATCCTATACCAGTGTAAACTATAATAATAAAAAAATTGTAAAGTCACTGAACCCTATTGATTATTCATTTTGTCATAAAGATTAAAGGATTTATCACAGTAAGATAGAAGTTAATCTCCAGTAAATTAAAAAAAAGTTAACCTCCAATGCTATTTTGTTACAGACCACCTGAACATAGTTTGTCCTTTCAGATTGTTAAAGGATTGATTTTTAGTTGGCTTCTAATAATATTTATATTTGGGGATCAAGAATAAGCATAAGTAAAAAGATCTTTCAGTATAAGCTAGGGAGGAACACAAAAAACAAACAGCAAACAAAAACTTGGGCAGTTTTATCTTCTTGAAAAGACATGAGAAAACTGTTTGTATTCATATAAAGCTAATATTCTGTATATCAATAGCAGTTATAAAAATTTTGGCAATGGAACTGATATGCAAGTTTTTTCTCTAATGTTCAGTTAGCATTTCATCAGTTAAAATACAGCAGCATTTTCTCTTCCCTCCTTTCTAAAGGGAACATGTTGCATATTCTTGTTTTAACATTCCTTTCATATGTCTTACATCTTACAATGCATTATTTTCTCACTGAGGGTAGAACCTGTTTAATCTGGTGAGATCTTAAAAGACTGACAGTGCATGAAGGCTACCCTGTTTCCACCATATTGGTTTAAAGAATCCCAGATAAACTAACACAGGAATGCTACAGGTTAAACCATGGGGTTTATGGGGGGTTTTTGCATTAAAATCTATAGCAGTTTGATTCAAAGCCCAATAAGAGAAGCAGAGTTTTCATGTTTGTAGTTGTAGACAGTACGTACTAATAATCAGCTGGTTATTGATATAAAAGCACAACCTGTACTTGTAAATTATGCTAGCCTGGCTGTCATTAGAAACAACGGATTTAAGGATGATGCAGCAATAGAGTGGTATTTGCATCAGGGACAGAAGAGGTGTGTCCTTAACGCCAGACAAAAAGAACAGCAACAAAAGAAAATAAGCTCTTAAGTCAGCATTTGTAATGTCCATTGTTGTTGCGGAAGCAGCTGCTTGTGGAAACAAGGCAAATAGAATTTGAAATTAAGAGCTGGATAAGAGATTGCCAGTTGCCTGCAGGATTGGAGAAAACTATTGGGCCTGATTGCCAATTAACTGCTCTGTTTTTTCTGACAGCTTTGATAATGGGTCAAAAAAGCTGCAGGAGCTGCTGTCTGGCCTCTTCACTTTATCCTTCATGGCTGCTCAGCCACAGATACTCCTCTATGCACGAAGAAATAGCACGATGGTATAAACAGTAGTTTGTATTAATGTTGGATGTGAAACATTTCCAGGAGACTCTGGTCAATTGTCTTTAGATACAGAAACCCTTCCAGGTGTAGAAGGCAGGCTCGGGATGGATGAATATTGTCAGTTCACGTTAAACAGGTTGGCAAGGACTGAAAGGAAGATCAAGGGCACTTTCTCAGCATAAAAACAATGTTTGTATCTACTCTGTCCTGGAGCAGCAGGAGATGGTTTAATGTAAGCATAGGTGGCAGAAAATCCAAGTGTCATATGAACGCTACCAGAGTATAGAGAGAAATGTGTTCTTTCTAAACGAATGTATCCTTCAGCAGGTAGTCATAGTTCCAATAGACACGTGTCTTTGGAGGGTTAATGCTAAACCTTGTCAGAATTGCCTGTGGACTGAGTCATCTTGGATGCTGATAATACTATATGTGCAAGGTATTTATTAGCTTAGATAGAAGGTTCCTGTTTCTACATTGAAATTGTCTGAAATGTCTGACTCGTTTAGGTGTTGTTTCTGATTGCTCAAACTAGATCTCTCCTGAAAGCCAAAACCATGATTGCAGCACTTATGGCCATTCAATTGACCAGCTAATTTACCCTGTAATTATATAATAGGGTATTTAAGACTGTCTCTCTAGAGCAGAGTATTAGCTTTATTTATCTGCTTCATTCAGGAACAGATGTTTCTACTGTGTTATTGAAATAACCAACATATTTGGAAATCAAAGATTGCTATTTGCTGAAATAAAATATGATGAAAAATCTAAATTGTAAATCATAAAAGGGGAGGAATGACACTAATTGCATTGCAACTTTGCAGAATTTTTTTTTTATAAAATCTGACTCATGGTAATGGTAAACAGTTAAAAACATTAACAGTGTGACAAGTGGTGTTGTCTTTTGCACCTGCGTGTCTAAATATTTCACTTATGCCTTGACATGCTGGTTTTGTATTTCAGAGGACTGTCTTCTGGGTTTTTTTGCAGCTTCAGAGTCCTTAGTAATTTAGATTTAAATGTTTTTAATGTTTTTCCCTATTTTTTCCACAGTTTATTATTTCTTTATTTTCAATTGCCACATCAGGTTTCCAGTCAGGGTACTTGCACTTCCAGAAACATCTGTGTGTAAAATAATTTTTCCTGAATATGTATTTTCAGTGTTAGGGTTTTTTCTTTTCATATGAAGACTAGTACATGCTGTTAGTGAGCTTAGCAAAATGGATGAGTAGGATTTTAGTACTTAAGATAGAGTGACATGAAGGAAGAAGGCTTAGCTCACCACCCGCATTCAAGGCCATATCCTGTGTGACCCAGAGGAACAGTCCCAATGAAGACACAGAAAATGCCAACGCAAGTACAATAGACAAGATCTCATTCAAAGAACCCACTGTTGTTTAAGAACTCATTTTATATAGCGTCATGGAAGAAAACTAAATTACTATGGAAATGTTATATAGCATCAAGGAAGAAAAGTGAAGGACTGCCTTAAAAGAAGCAGAAACATTTGCTGAGATGATAATCAGTTACATAGTGCACATAACTTCTTTCTTCTCTTATACAGCAGACTAAGAGTAAATAAATAAATGCTTATGCTACAGATAGAGCCCAAATAAATATTTTCACTTTTTGTACTTTGAGACAGTAGTCACATACTCCCGTGACAAATTTTCTTGTATTTTCTTGAATGGTCTGGCAAAACAGTTGCTATCTTAAAAGGTTTCACCACATCTCATGTTATTTGTTTTCCTTAAAACCCTGACTCTCAGTTGAAGTTTATTAACATGAGAATAACTTTCAAGTCATTTTGTTTTTGAAGGAAATATCTAGCGCTCATTTTTTCAGATAAGCACAAACCTTAAAACATAAGCCCCAAAGATTTAAAAAAAAAATAATAAAAATTAAAAATGTTCTTTAAAACAGTCACAGTATTTTATAGTATTTTGAACACATAGTTGCTTTGTTTATTTAAAAATAGTATTTTGAAAAATGTTGGGAGCTACTCGTTGCTAGCTCATGAGTGTTACTTGTGTCATTATGCATACAGGTTTAGCTACATGCAGGATACCTCGTTCAGCATTTTGGTTTTTACTCTAGATACCTTTCCATCATTTCCTGCAGAGTATTTTTTTCATTGCAAACAGATCAAGAGTTCTTAGCAAGTATTTCATAGTATAGGATAGTTCATTCTCTCCCATACTGAGTTGTCTTACCAACAGTAAAAACAGTAGCAAAAAGATTGTCCCATTGCTTGTTGTGTTAGAAAATCAAAGGTAAAAACTTACTTTGAATTTATCAAAATGGTATTGAGAGAATCAAAATCATCTTATTGAAAACCGCTTAGCAATTTACGTGTGTTGCATTTAAGACACAATTTACGTGTGTTACAGTTAAGAAATCTCAAAAGCTGAGTTTCTCATTTAATAACATATAGAATATGAATATAAATGACAAAAAGTGTATCATTCTGGGTTCAACAAAAGGCAAAATAGTATGAGGAGGAATGCCGTAATACATAGCTTTGGGCTGGTAGGTTTGAGTAAAATTGTCAGTCCCAATATCCTCAACAAGTTCATTTCTGGTTACCTGAGTCTCCATTCAGCAAGGTGCTTTTCAACATAGTGTCCAAATATGTTGAGTAACTATGTTTCTTAACAATTTAATATTTGCAAGTCAATTTTGAATCCAGATGGGGTTTTTTGACAAGTTGTATCATGTCTCCTTTTTCTCCCGAAAGATACTTTTTAAATATGAGGACATTAGAATATTGACAGCCTTAGGCATTGGATACAGTGGGAATCCCCACTTCTGTATAACTGGTGGTAGCTACAGAAGAAAGACAGACTGACCCTGTGCTCTTCATCTCCAAGCAAAGAAGGACAACCTGTGAATACTATGCAAACCAACAGGTTGTGCTATACTTCTTGCTTGGTCCCCTCTCATAGGTAGGCAGGGAAAGCCAATTTGATAAACAGACATTCCACCCGGTTGCAGAATGTGTCGGGCTTTGACATCACTAATACAGAAGTTTGTCTTTCTCAGTGAAATAATCTCCAGCAGTGATGTCACTGCTTATAATTCTGAAATCAGGAGATGCTTCAGTGATTAATGTAGTTAGGCAATGTTATACCTGTCTGTGGCTGACCACAACTATTTGATTTTGTATTAAACCTGTTTTCACAGTTGAGTATGTATAACTCATATCAGCAGTATTGTATTCACTCCTTAGTAAACCTCCAGCAAACTGCAGCTGATGTAGTGGCCTGCTACCTCTCCTCTTGTGTGCTGGTGACCTGTTCAGTTGTTTCATTTGTATTTTTTCTTGATGTGAGATTGTCAAGGATTGAAACAAAATGGACTCAACCATAATGGGGAAGAAATTATTTTCTAACAGAAATTCAGATCGATAATGTTTTATCTCTTTTATTGTGAACCAAATTCTGATTCCATTATTACAGTCTTACAGAAGATCCCCTTAGAGGGATCCTGTTGTTGCAAGCATTGTGGAACCATCTAGTTATGGGACAGTCCCTGAACTGGGAAGGTTTGTAACCTGATTAGTCAGGATTTATAAAGGTGGGAATCAAAGGTATGGTCTTGCCCATGATAAAACCAGTTGTTGAATTCAGGTTTTTTCCCCTTCCAGTGTCTCACCCAGTACAGTTCTGTTTATATGTATGATTTCTGGGGGAGAAGCAGCTGCATATAGCAGATCTGAATATAATTATTATGAGCAAATAATAACCTGGCCATTACAGGAATATTTTTCTTGCGCTAAAGCAAAAACACTAAACCGGAAAGAAGAACATACACAAGTATAGGACAACTCTGATGAAAATACTTATGTATGATGGATTTTTGCCACTTTATACTTACAAAGTAAAACCAAAGACAAAACTTCTACTTTATGGTAGGCACAGCTCCACGTGTAGTGCGCTGTGCTCTCTACAGCCCAGTGCTGTTCAGAGTTTAGCACACACAGATGGATGCTGCTCTAAGCTGGCTTATTGTGCACAGTGGAAGGTGGCAAATGCAAACACAAGCCTGCGAATTGAGATGATAGTGTGCGACTTCTTTACAAACTTGCACTTACTAACAAGGGTCTGAATCATTCTGTTGTAGTAAAGCTTCGATAGGAGGAAGTGGGCAAGGATCTGTCATGGGGGTTTATCAGCCTTCAGTTTTGTTTTGCTTTTTTATGGAGTTGGGTAGAGAAAGTAGATTCACATTGAGACTCCAATCTGTGTGCTCAGCAAAAGCCATTATTCAGCTCTTTGACAGTGTTACGAGACCACAGACTTGTCAGAAGAGTGGAGTAAAGGTCAGGAGGTGGTAACTTCTGCAGCAGCTGTGGAAAGGCTCATCAGCATTCACCCACTGATTGTAAGCAGGTCCTTCAAAGTGTCCCACTGAGGTTCACTACTGCGCAAATGTTGGAGGGCTCAGTGCTTTGCGGGACTAGGTCCTATCACTAACCACGAATCGGCAATGATACTGCGTTGCACTTTAGAAATTAAGTTTTCTAAAGCTTGTTTGTTGAAATGTAAGGTGACAATTTTAATGTTGGAAAACCACTCAAGCAATGGAGGTCGACTGTTGGTCAGTGCTTATTCTATGCAAATGAAAGCATTAAGTGGATGAAAACAGGTGCTGCTGTTGTGGATTCTCAGTCACTCTTAGAGCGAAAATAATTGCTAGGTGTTTGATGTGCTTTAAAGTGTTGTTTGTAATGTTTTAACTGTGCCAGGCCTGGAAATGTCATTCAGGTCTGGTACCCTGTATTGAAAAGATCAATAACTTGTATTTCTGTGTGCTTGGAATTAAAGCCTTATATATTTCCTGTTTGTTATTATTAGGTATAGGCAATTGAGGACAACACGTCTTGCTGTCCAGAGATGGAAAACAACATAACTACTATCTCTCGTGAAGAGCTTGAAGAACTAAGAGAAGCATTCAGTAAAATAGGTATGTTTTAATTAAGAAAATAATAAGCATGCCAGTAACACTGCAAAGCCATGTAGGATTTGTGGAAGAAATCCTTTATGGATCAGTTAATTTTGGTAGGACAATGTTTTCCTTCTCTGTTGCCAGTAATATCGAAGAAAATAAGAATGGTTACATAAAATCTCTTTATTTTCACTGAAACTATGTGTTTATTCATTTCTTTCAACTTCATTAATGAAAACAGATACATTTTCTTGCTGGGCAATGGCATTATTTGTGCCATTGTATATGCAACATCATAGGTCTCAAAATTCAGTTTTCTGAACTCCTTCAATCTGAAAAAAAAAAGTTTGATTAAACCTCAGTTGTTAAATGTAGTTTCATGTTTTATTACTGACACTTTGATTTTGCTTTACTTGCATGCTTTGGTGAACTAGTAATTTCTCTTTTCATTTATTGGATTGGATTTCATTTTAAGTAAGCTAAACTTGGAGATTTTTTCAATCTTGCTTTTGTTGCTAGCAGATATTAATAAATGTACAATTTTGTATGCTTGACAGAATGTTTGCAGATTAATCAGAGAGTAAACAGAGTGAGAAATTATATAGCAAGTAACCCTTATTTCCAGATTGCAGTAGTGTTGTTAAAGTTCATCCGATTTATTTCTTATACGCTGCAGTTCTGAGAGGGTGATGTGTAACTGTGCAGCTCAGCAAATCAAACGTATTTGTAATCATTCATAATGGAGGAACAGGGTCTCTTTAGGCAAGAAGCCTTAAAAAGTAGGAGTCTCTAGCTTGGTAAAGAGACTATGGAAAAAACTGTAGTTTAAAGATCTGTAAGACCATGAGTATTGCAGGAAAGCTGAAGAGGGAATACTCCGTTTCTGTCAATATAAGTATCATGTGAGGCTCAGTAGAGTCATAAAGCTTAAAATAAAAAGAAGTAACTTCATGACACATAATAAAAACTTGAACCTATTGACTTGTGATGTTGCTAAGACCAAAAAAAAATAGTAGAAATGCTAAAGGAGTAAGTTACATCCATGGAAGGTAATTCATGAGTTGCTATGACACAGTCATCTTGATGTACATAGTCATATTCAGCCGGCTGAACAGGAGCCAGCAGTGTGCCCAGGTGGCCAAGAAGGCCAATGGCATCCTGGCTTGTGTCAGCAATAGCGTGGCCAGCAGGGACAGGAAAGGGATCTCACCCCTGTACTCGGCACTGGTGAGGCTGCACCTCGATTCCTGTGTTCAGTTTTGGGCCCCTCACTACAAAAAGGACATTGAATGACTCGAGCGTGTCCAGAGAAGGGCAACGGAGCTGGTGCAGTGTCTGGAGCACAGGTCGTACGGGAAGCGGCTGAGGGAACTGGGGGTGTTTAGTCTGGAGAAGAGGAGGCTGAGGGGAGACCTCATCGCCCTCTACAGCTACCTGACAGGTTGCAGAGAGCTGGGGATGAGTCTCTTTAACCAAGTAACAAGTGATAGGACAAGAGGGAATGGCCTCAAATTGTGCCAGGAAAGGTTTAGACTAGATATTAGGAAGCATTTCTTTACAGAAGGGATCGTTACGTGTTGGAATGGGCTGCCCAGGGAGGTGGTGGAGTCCTCATCCCTGGAGGTGTTGAAGAGTAGAGTTGACATAGTGCTGAGGGATCTGGTGTAGTTGGGAACTGGTCAGTGTTAGGTTAATGGTTGGACTGGATGATCTTCAAGGTCTCTTCCAACCTAGATGATTCTGTGATTCTGTAGTCTGTAGATCAAAAAGTCTATAGCCTGCAGGAGCTAGAAAGACAGACCAAAGAAAAGAGCACTGTGTACATGTATCTGTCTGCTGGAAATTTGGGTTTCACCATCTGCATTCTTTCTTTTCTGCACGTTTTAATGTTTCACCTATAAGAATTGTCCGTACTGCTCCTACTCACTGAAAAGCATTTTCTTCCTTACTATGTTATGCTTTCTGTAAAATACAAAAATTAATCATAATTAGCTTTTTTCATTTTTTGCATTTCCAATGTCTTTATGGGTAAGCTGCTCACAGCTATGTTGATAAGCAGAGAAAAGGCATGTATTTAACTCTCTGCTTGTCATCGTGGAAACTTACACTCAGTGAAAGATGAACCTGGAGAAATAAAATAGCTGGTAATCTGAGTGAGTTTGTGAGCATGTCCTCTGCTTTTTATACCATCCCTGTTATTACATGTGTTACATGTCTGCAAGCCAGACAGTGGATGGAATAATACACGTGCAAAGTTTGTCTATGTAGTGATTTGTGAATTGTTGGTAGTATCAAAACCACAAGAAGTGGTTTTTTTAACAGCTGTTTCTAGCCTTTTGTCAGCAGTGAAATGTGGACTTCTTATGAAGCTGTATAGAGGCTACATAGTGTAGTGTGGGTTACAGGGAAATTACTATATAGCAATCGATTATGGCTAGAGATGAAAGCATGTTTCTCTGCTTGCCCTTCTGTAATGTGATGCGTATACATCCACTCTGGTATTATTGGCTGAGTTCTGATACTAGAGGCAATATGAAGAAAGGTGTTTCAACTAGTAAAAGGAAAAAAAAAAAAAAAAAAGTGGCAAGTCAGAAAAGCGGCCATGCCATTTTGCTTCTGTTTCTGTGTCACTGTGTTGGTTGTGATGTTCTCTTAACTTATCTTGGATGCATCATTTATAGAACTGGGAGAATACTATTGATTCATATTTTTCAGGAGCTTTTGTATGACCATGAAAGAGACTGAAAATTGTTGTCAAACATGGAAAATATTAGCATTAAATATATAAAATGGTGGGCATTATATCCAGCACTAGTTATGCTGGATATGATTTCTTCTATTTGATTGGGCTTCATCTATACCACATATGGACTATAGCTTTTCTCCTTTTAAAAGTACTTCTCTCCACTGCATAGACATTGCAGTACAGGAAAGACTATATCAATGGACATTCTCAAATTCTGCTTGTATAGATATGTGTATACGTATATATGGAAATATGCATAGGTGTTAAAAAAACTGAGGAACAGTTAATGTTACTGATTCATTTATGCAATACATTGGATAAAACCATATTATAGGTGTGTAAAATGATGCTTCTTTTATACCAAGACAAGAATTCAAGACACCTTTCTGCACACAGATTGGCCTAAAGTGGAAGTACAAAGAATATTTTTGATTACTTCCATGCTGCTCTGTATTTCATCATAAGTAGCAGAAATTATACTGAATTTTTCTCAATTTATTTTTATGCAATACAGCCATTCATTTCTTTCCACGATTGTGGAGCTATACCATACCTCTTGTTGAAAAAAGCATTCTGATACTTTGTTGTACATGGATATTCCTGACGTGTGGTCTTGGGAGCCAAGTATAAATGAAGGTGGCAGTACAAATTGCTCCCAGCAGAGTTAGTTAATAGATTAAGGAAGGTCACCTTTAATAAACAGATACATCCCAGATTTATTCTTCACAGGTAAGCCTAATCACAACAGAAGTTTAAAGAACAGAAAATATCAAATTAGGATAAGAAAAAATGTAGTCAGGCAGAGTTCCTGTGTAAGTAGTTTTTCTTGTATAAGTGTGCTCTTCTAATAACTTGCATCAGATTTGAGTTTACTCATTGCAAATGGTATAATATCAACAGTAAGAATATAATAATTGATCTTCCTTTCACTTAAAGGTTTACAGAGGATTTTGTTGGGAATCCTAAAAAAAACTTAAACAGATTTGTCATCTTGCTATAGGTGTGCTTTGGGATTGTAAGAAAGTTCCTGAGAAAATACATGACAAGATGGCACAACTCCTGGCCAGTGGTGCCTCTAATCCACAAGTATTCCTTCATGCTTGCTTACTTACTATGTCAGAAGAAAAAATACTTGTCCCCTAAAGTTGTATTTCTCAATACTTTATTCTTCACATTTACTATACTTGGTTCTTCACGTAACTATAAAAACAGCTTGTGCTTTCATTTTACAGATATTGACAACAGTGGGTATGTCAGTGATTATGAGCTTCAGGACCTGTTTAAAGAAGCAAGTCTGCCCTTGCCTGGTTACAAGGTCCGTGAGATTGTAGAAAAAATCATTGCCGTGACAGATAGCAACAAGGATGGAAGAATCAACTTTGAAGAATTTGTCTCTGTAAGACATTCCATTTGGATGTTTTCCTACTGTCTGATACCTGTTAAGAACTAGGATAGAAAACTGAATGAGGTGGTACAACTCAGTACTATTTTGGTACAAATAACTAATATTTTGAGAATGGGAAAGTTTTATGTGACAATTTACAATATCCTTTATAATTATTTTCCAGTCTTTATGTTTCACTCTCCTATTTAATTTAGTAGATCTCATTTGGGCAGCATGTGAGACCACAGTAGTTTTAATCAGTCCTACTTTCTATTTCCTCAAAGATAAGGGGATGGACTACATATTTTAGGAACTGTTGGGTCAGTGGGTCAGCCCTTGCTATGACAAAAGAGTAGACAATTAGATGCTGGTATGTGAATTTTCTTAGTGATAAACTAATCCTTGTGCTGCTATGCTTAATCTCTATCCTAAAGGCTATTTTATACTGGGAGCGAGGTACAGTTTTTCATTTTTAGTGAACAAATTTGAAAGTTTAGACATTTTAAATGTGGATCACTCACTAGTGTGCTTTATTTAAGAGAAACAAAAACTTCAGGCTTTTGGTTTGTGTGTGTGTTTGGGGATGATTGGGTTTTGCTTTGAATTCAGAGTACTGCTGCTAATTGCAGCAGGTTGCTTGTTGAACTAGTTACTGATCTTTCTTTCTAAGATTCTAATTTTTCAATGGTTCGTATGTGAGATGCAAGTATTTGCATCCAGGTATGGAACTGTATCTGTTACTTATACTTCACTGTCAGTTTTGAGACCTCTACAGTATTTGGGTAAATCTAGGATGTATCAGTATATCCAGCGTGGTTTACATTGCAGGAAGGTAGAAAATGGTATCAGCTTGCTTAAGGGCATGTGTAACTATCATACAGTAACCTTTTACTGTAAAACATATAATGAAGTGGAAGAAATATGCTATAGTCATTGAAAATGTGTATATCTTCAGTTGTTTTCTTCAGTTTACCAAAATATCTGTGGCAAAATTGTGTAGATTGTTGAATGTTTACTTTTTTAGATTGCATGATGGCTTAATAAACATAGCACTTGAGGTACTCACTGAGAAATAATATATTAGATATCCAGTATGCAAGTTTCATGAAAGGATTTAAACAAGTTTTACCCATACAGTAAACTTTTTTCAGAACAGAAGTCAGTGTAAATACCAAAGGCAGTCATGTTAACTACTGACTCTTGAGTACTTACATGAGTTAACGCTTAGTTATTTGAAGGTATGATCAGTCACAAAATGTGTTCTCATTTCGGTTTTATTCCAGATAATTCAAGAACTGAAAAGTAAAGATGTTAGCAAATCTTTCCGAAAATCAATAAACAAAAAGCAAGGTATTACAGCAATTGGGGGAACATCAGCAATATCTAGTGAGGGGACACAGCACTCTTATTCAGGTAAGACATAATTAAACACAAGCAAATTTTGCATGGAGGAAGACTTGAAATTTGCACTGCAGATGAAGAAAAAAAACTGAAAAGTGTTGCTGTTGAAAGCAAATTAACATAGAGAAAGCATGTGGAGATGGACAAGATAAGTGTGGGTGATAGTTTAATATGTGTGTTCTTGCGTTGTTGCTAGTTTCATGCTGCCCTCGGAGTTAAGTTGGGCATCTTTGTGAGAGAAAAAAAATGAAAACAAGCACTGATAGCGTGTGGTGGTGGTGAGAATAAATGGCCCCTTTGGTGTACTTCTAGTAATGCTAGTCAAGTTTTTGGCCTCATTACATGCTAATCTAATCATTCCTATATTCAGATAAAAATGAATCCCCATTCTCTTTTCCACAATTTTAACTAAAATGAAAAAAACCCAACACACTATATAACCTTTCTGGATGAAAGGACCTCCTCAGTTGTCTCTGTGCAGTTACAGAATTGTTCACTCCCATATGATTTTTTGCATAGCCTATCTCATACTTGAGAAGTGGCTTTTAATATTTAATCTCTGTTTCTTTCTACCTTCACCTGCTGCATGTCACCTAAGTCGGTAATTGTGCCTAATTGCATTGCAGCTCCTGGTCAGAATGGTAACCCTCTTCCAGGATCATATTGCAATAAGTGTTATTGCAACTTCTTTGATTGACTCAAGTCTGGGATTTGCTGTGGTTCCAGAAGTGTGTTAAGATTCTATATATAGGAAGATTCACTTCAGTTAGCTAAAGGTGGTGATACCCTCTCTCTAGGTATCATCCTTATAGCACCAGCTGAATTTAGTGTATCTCCAAAGCAGGGAGTGTGTTCCATCTCAAAGGGTGCCTGTAAGGGGGACACCATCAGAGCTAATTGTTTAGACTCCCTTTCACTTTTGGTGGAGAGAAACTGACCTCACTAGAGTGCAATTCATCTGACCTGGCCTCATCACCCATCTAATTTATGATGAGATGAAGCATGCACTAGAATTTCATGTTTCTTCCCACTGACTATGAAAGAAGGGTAATGAATCAGGGGTAGGTACCTGTCTTGTATGCTTCTTGAGGTAAGTGAGGTGAATACCACCTGTACTGTCTGGGAATTTGGATACTGATACTTGATTGTTGTCCCAATAAGCATTCTTAGATACATAGTAATAAAACCTGCACTGAATATGAAAAAGAATTTAAACCTGAGGTACTAAACTTTTAAAGTTTCTCAAAGCTAAATACAGCACAGTAATTCAGATTATAGTCTCAAAAGTACCACTAGTCTCTGAAATTCTAGTAGAACGCAGAACGAAATGCTGCATTTCAAACCAAGGTGTATAGACTGAAATGTTGCACACCTCAGACCACAAATTTCCAGCTTTTCACTGTAATTGCTGAGAAACTGAATTTGAAGTCTGCCATGATGATATCTTCCCCATTATGTCACTATGATTTTTATGTTGTCCTTCAGAAAATCACCAGATTTTTAGAGGGTGCAGTAGAGAAAAGATCAATCTCTACTGACCATTTTATGTGTTCTTTGCCACTGGTCTGATTCTTGCCATAACTGGCCCCTGTGAAACTAAGGGGTTTTGTTGCAGATGAACCTCTTTGACCCAAGTCTGATGCTTAGTAATTTATGTTCGTGGAAGAGATTATAGATTATTTCAATGATGTTTTTCTTTTCAGAGGAAGAAAAAGTTGCTTTCGTTAATTGGATAAATAAAGCTCTACAAGATGACCCAGACTGTAAGCACCTCCTACCCATGAATCCATCAGATGCCAGTCTTTTTAAATCCCTTGCAGATGGCATTCTCCTTTGGTGAGTCCAGGGTTGTGAGAAAGGAAAGAAATTAACCTCAAAGGTTAAATGTTGATCACACTGACATGAACTGGAAAATTTCTGACAGGATTTAACATCAAAACTGAACTCTTAAATATTTCAACCAATGTGAAAGATAGGGAAAATCTCTTTGCCCAGAGAAATGTTATTTTTAGTAAATTTTTTATGTAACTCTGTGCATATATTACATAAGTGGGTTTCCACTTCAGGTCCATAATTATATACATCAGATATATGCAGGCTGTTTATAAAGGAGGTAATTACACAGTTCATATATTAACTAGCTGAAATAATTAGAAAACTTCACTATTTCAATTATTTTTAAGAGTTACTAAATGTAGTTACTAAATCATGGGATCGGAGGAATTTAAACATTAACATTTGAATTAAATCTGTGGTAAAACAGAGAGCATATAGTAGTTCTTTTAAGTTTAGTCTGCTGTAACTTGCTAGTTAAAGTAGACTAATAGTGCTTGTTCATACACCATGGTAACAAGGAATTAGCATATTAGTATTGATGTGAATTAGTCTTTGAGATCTTTGTAGATGCAGGATACTATAGAAATTCAGTGGGGAAATACATTGATTATATTACAAAGACTTCAGTAGAGACTGCATTACTTCAGTTTACAGTTTTAATCTTCTCAAGAACGTTATTTGACAGCACAAACTTGCTCTGTTGCTTAACTATAAAACCCAATTGCTCAAGTTTCTTATAATTACATTTATCTAGGGTTTTCTGGATGAACATGCAATTATTTAACAGGGAGAGGAGGTTTAGAGGATGAGGTGGTCCTTTTTTTTATCTTGTCAGAAATATTTATAGCTAGTTTGAAGTATTAGGAGTTTATTCAAACTTCCATTTGACATAAAATATATTATTTGATTATATACTCTGACTTTTCTTCCTTAGCAAAATGATCAACTTTTCACAACCAGATACAATTGATGAAAGGGCTATTAACAAGAAGAAACTCACTCCTTTCACCGTTTCTGTAAGTACTGCACAGAGAGGAACTTGCCACAAATGAAGAAGTAAAATATTTTTCTATAGACTTGTTTTAATGACAGTTCTGGTGGATAAAAAAAAATAAATTTCTATGTATTAAAAAAAAAAATCAAAGCATGAAATTGTATTTTCTGAAATTGCTGAATTCTCCTGTTTCTTAGATGATTTACAGGAAAACTTGTAAATTTTGTGCTTTCCTTAGTTCTTTCCCTATTTTCTGTTCTCATTTTGCTTTACTAACTATTGAAGAAAATAATTTTAGACTTCCGAGTGGATGATCAGGTCATATTTTAGCAATGCAGAAGGTATCTGCATCACTGTATACTGTATGGTAGGGTGATGCATTTTCAGTAGTGGAGAGTACCTTGGACAGAAGATGAGACTTTCAGTTGTGTATGAAGTCATGAAAATATTTGAGAGAAACAGTTTTTAAGACTGTAGGTTTGGATATAAGAAAACAGGTCTGGAAGAGGGGAGTAGATCCATAAATTACCTGCCTGATGAGGAGGGGGAAAAAAAAAATCCTGATTAAAAACTTAAGTTAATTGCCAGACGTTTCATTTCAGGCTGTGACATGAAAATATGAAAAGTTAAAACATACCATGTTCTAAATACTTCAAGTGGGTTTTGTAATCTCTACTTAAAGATGTGTCAGCAGACATGATACTACATGTGTTTATGTTGTCTCTGTAGATAGTTAAAATATGACATGAGAAAAGAGAGAGTGATATTTAGGAGAGCTGCCAGGTATTTTTTTTTGAGTGTGTTGTCTGTGACAAATCGCTAATTTTATCTTCAGTGTCAGGATGTTGAATTGCCATGGGTTTCTTATACTGTCTGTTCAGTTACAGTTTAACAGTTGCTTGAACAAATGTGTAAGCCTGGGTAAGATCGAAGATGGGATGACAGTCATGTCAGTAGACTCCTGCACAGGGCAGAATTCATATGAGCACATTTTTCTACAGGATCAAGCCCCTGATATTTTAAGCAATATAATTTAATTTGTGTATGTGATACTTACGAATTACAAAAAATATTTTTGTTAGAGTATTCCTCAACAATACAACCTGCAGAAGATGGTCCACAATTTTTTTGGTGAGTCCACACTGTCAGTAATGTCCATTAAATCTTGATAACATATGTGGTGGTTCACAAAAAAATTCCAGAGTGCAGTTTTCCACTGGGAATCATTGAACTAATGCATTATTTCTTATAACTTCTGAAACTTGAAAAATTTAATATTAACAAAAATATTAAGAATTACAATCTTATACATTTGTTAAACAATGATATTCCAAATAGGAAAACCTAAACCTGGCTCTGAACTCAGCATCTGCTATTGGCTGTACGGTTGTCAATATTGGATCACAAGATCTGCAAGAAGGAAAACCACACTTGGTGTTGGGACTCTTGTGGCAGATCATTAAAGTTGGTCTTTTTGCCGATATTGAGATCTCCAGAAATGAAGGTAAGAGTAATGCCAGGTATAGCAATGTTGGCAATTTGGAATTAAGTGAGACCACAACAGCAATGATTTCAGCTTTTTTTTTTTTCAAACTTGCTTTTAGCTCTTATTGCCTTGCTAAATGAGGGGGAAGAACTAGACCAGTTAATGAAGCTTTCCCCAGAGGAGCTCTTGTTACGCTGGGTGAACTACCATCTGGCCAATGCAGGATGGCAGAAAATCAGTAACTTCAGCCAAGACATTAAGGTGTGTAGTTATTGCTTTGATAATTGAACACAATGGTATTTAAACACACTATGCATAGAAACAAATTAGTCAGATCAGAAATATTTAGAGAAACAGTATTCATCTACTTTTTCCAGCTATAGGTTCATCCTGCGTTTTTCAACACTGAAAGGTGTTTGTTTTGATCTCTCATACCCTGTTCAGATGCTCATACCATGTATTCCCACATCACAGTGTAAAGAGAACATTTTGGAGAAGCTCATATTCAGGGAAGTTCTAATGTTCTAAGATTGTTATTAGAGTTATTTAGGACAATTTGTACTACCCTTATTAGTTATCTTTTTCCTGTCCATCCTCCTCTGCTTATGGGTCTGCAGATACCCATTTTTTCTTTCTTTTGTTGTTTTAAAGATGTGTATGGCTTTAAACCTCTTCCCAGTGCCTATTTGCTCATGGTGATTGCCCTTCCTCTACCTAACATTCCACAGAGGAGTAGGAAACCTCTTGAGGAAAGAGCAGTTATTCAGAGGACTGTGTGGAGTAGCTACTGATCCTTGATCCAAGGAGAGAGCAACCCCCCTCAATCACTGTGCTTTGCTGCTGTGCTGATTTACTGACCCAAGGGGACTGAAAGGCATGCTGGTTCCTTGGGGCAGATGGCAGATCTCTGTATTTCTTCTCCTTCAGTCATTCTGCATAAGGTATGCAGAGTACTGCAGAAGAGAGAAAACCCCAACTTTTTAAAACTAAAAGCAAAGGAAGAACATTCCCTAAGGTGATAGGTCCTCTTTTTGTTGAAGAAAACCATGTCATTAATTGCTAGTTCAATCTTTTGAAATACCAGAAAGAAGGCTATTATTAAAGCAAACCTTTACTTAGAATTTTATATGAAAACTGTTACTATGGTAAAAATGTTACATGCTATTTAAGAAAAGTATTAAACACTTCTAAAGCTAGCAGTTTCTTGATTTATTTTCCTAGTTTCTTAGTGGGGAAAAAACCCTAGAAGCATACTGAAAACTGCATCAAATAAATATAATTTCTGTTGTCACTACAGATTCACCCTAAAAAAGCCACTTTGCTCTCCATTTTTAATTCCATTACCCTCATGAGTTAAGACAAATACATTTTTATAGAACAGTCTGTTTGGAAAGGATATTGAAGGAATAAAATACTAACACTGAAAATAAGATCCATATTGGGGTTTTTTTGTGGATAACCTGTATAAATTTGCCTTCCGTATCTTAACTACAACTGTCTAGTTCATATTCAGCAGAATAAATTTAACATTGTCCGGAATAATTAGCAGGCATTCCTTTTCTCCATCAGCTGGCTAAATAAGTTCTATGTGAAATAGCATAGTAAAATGGCTCTATGACCTTATCCATATTCACTGAAATTACGGTGTCATATTTTTTACTTCTATGGCTTTTGAATTGGACTATAAGCAGTAAATGGCTATGAAAGTCTACATACTTGCTCTTTTTAAAATATTACACTGCTTGTTTTAGGATTCAAGAGCATACTACCATCTGTTAAATCAGATTGCACCCAAAGGAGATGGCCTTGATGAATTGTCCATTAAAATTGACTTTTCAGGATTTCATGTAAGTATCCAGAAATGTAAAAATAGACTGGAATTATTGGAGACCTCTATGTATGTATGTATCCAACATTCGGGTTACAAGGCTGTCTCAGAATCCTCTTTTGTACTGTAAAGCATAGAAAAGACCAGTCAGATTCCTCAAAGTCACAAAAGCTTAAATGGATTAAACTTCAGTAAAGTTTCAGAGTGCTGCTGAAACAGGGTAATGCATCCTGCAGTCTAAAATTTGGAGCTATGCTTTACTTGGAGTGGTGTCTAACTGCTTTTTTATTTTCAGTTGGATCCTCCTCCAGTTTTGCTCTTCTGTAATTCAGACAAGGAAAGAGTAGACTTCACAAACCTTGTGATCTTTCCTCAAACCAAACAGCATTCAGACATAGCATGTGGACTGTTCCAATATCCAGCAGGAAAGTGTAACATCCATGAAGCCTTAAGTTGTAAAGGGATAGAGGGTCTAAAATCAGCCTAGGTAGATGTGAAAACACTTTTCACTAAGCTGCTATATAATGCTTGTTGGAAGGATTCTGAGAATGCGTTTAATGCAAAATTGAACTCCATGCCTGGGATATAGATATCTATATTTCAATCAGAATCTTAAATGGAATCTTGTTATTCATTTTAATAATGAAAACCCACATGCAAAATTGCATTTGCTTACAAGCTTTAGTTCTTCTGGACTCCTTCACGAGGACAGCTCTCTTTTGTTTGTTTGCTTTTGTTTTGGATGCTTTTTTGGAGTGAGAAAGGATAGTAGTTAATTTTTTTTTAATGTAATTTCCTACAGTTCATATGTTCATGTACCGTAAAGGGTTATAAACCCGTATCAGTAACTTGCGACAACTTGTTGTAGAGCAAGTTTCTGGGTGAGTGTACCAACGTTGAATTACTGTCTGTTGTTCAATTCTAACAGCAATTCAATTACTGACTCATTTCCATATAAATAGTAAATCTTAGTGTTGTGAAGATTAGAGGCAAAAACTATATGCTACAGAGTTTTGAACACCAATTTATTCTGCATAGATTAAAAATAATATAGAAGCAGAAACAAAATCACACATAGGTTACCAATTTAAGATGATTTAGAAGCAAAAATATTAAAAGGAAAGCAAGGCAGTGAATTATCACATTCTGAATATTTCAAACTCTTACTGAGGGTTTTGGGCATAATTTTTAATTACTATGTTTGAAAATATCAGTTTAAAACAGTGATGGTGAACCTTTGGTACATGTAGCAGAATATGCAGTGTGGGAATCAACAGCCTGGAAATAGAAATAGAACCACTACACCTCTGGCTGCTACTGCTGTTGCTGCGATTCATGAGGAAGGCTGGACAGGCAGCCACAGAGGCAAAGGACAGAAAGAAAGTGTAAGGAAGATAGGAAGAGAGGAATTGCTGTAGTCTGTCAGAGCTAGCTCAGGCACTGGGGAAATGAGGGAGGAACTGTCATGGGTCATTCAAGGATTTGCTGAACTGAAGATTCAGTGAAGAATGGAAACATGCTAGTATTCATTATATTTATTTTTTTTTCTTCTAGGATAAAAATGACTTGAGGAGGGCTGAATACATGCTTCAACAGGCAGATAAATTGGGCTGCAGACAGTTTGTTACTCCAGCTGATGTGGTTGCAGGCAACCCTAAACTCAATCTGGCTTTTGTTGCAAATCTCTTTAACACATATCCAGCCCTACACAAGCCTGACAACTCATCTTACGATTTCAATTTATTAGAAGGTACTCAACTTACTAAGCATTCAGGAGACAAGAATATTAGTGATTTCTATTTAATTATTGCTTCTGTGTTGTAACATAGGGTGCCTGTGTTAACACCAGCATATAGAGCTTTCTGGCTAGCTTTCAATATAAGCCTTAGTAGAAGTCCCTGTTTCTGTGAATGTTGTTCACTTGTGTTAGCCTGACCAAAGGCTGTTCCTGAATAACCTTCTATGATTCATTTGCAGCAGCAAAACTGATCCTCTTACTCCTTTTCCAGTTTTCTGTGCTTCTTTCCATGCTGTTGATATTTTAGCTGATACACAAATCCTAGCTTTCCATAATTTGCAGTGCTGTACTATGCAACTGTAAATAGTCAAAGTACTTTTCGCATATTGTGTTTATATATGTGTGTGTATGTGTATTAGTTTGTTGCCTTTTAAAACAGGAAACATTAAAAAAAAGGCTTCTGTATCAGCAACCTATATTAATCTATTGCATCAGTAACCTATATAGACCCTAGCGTATCAGCAAGTTTGGGCTTTAACTGTTCAGTTCGGATGCCTAATGCTAGAGATAAAGGGATAATTGGTAGCAAACTTTGGCTGTTACCCTTTCTGTGGACCAGCTAATCTAGGATAATGAAATGGCTCCTGCCAGTGTATTTCACAGTTGTTGACTGATCTCAAGGGAATGGTGAGAATCAGGGATGCCGCACTGGGGAGAATCATCAGCAATGTTCACACATTCCTCTGCACTGCCTCCTCCTGCCTTCCTCTTACTGTTCCTATCAGGTTTCCTTTCCATCTAGGTGAGTCCATCTTCCTTTGCTCCTCTTTTTTTCATATTTTGTCTGCTCTGCTGCATCCCTGTGTCACAAATCTTGTATGCCTCAGACCACTCCTGTTTCAGGCTTCCTGCTCTTCTAGTTTCAGTTGGGTACCAGCACTGTGATAGAGGTATCTGAGCACTGGAGCTCAGAGCACTGAGCACTTCCTTTTCAGCTGTGATATCCCTAGTCACTGCAGTCCCTGCTGTCCAGGAAAAATGATTGAAGGAAAGGCCTGCTCTTCCTCTGCTGCAATTTTGTTAGAAATGTACGCTCTTGGAAATGTAAACAGGAGCTGTGTGGAGGGGGAATATGTTCACTTCAGCTTCTCTGTTCTGAACATAAAGTTGCAGGTGTGATTCAAATTACTGAAAACTTGGTCAAATTCAGAAGAGTTTTCATTGGCATAGCAAAAACCAGCTGAACTACTTTCTGAACTTTCCTAAAATACTTACATGAGATCTTATTTAGTCTTAGCTAAAACAGTTTGTAGAAAGTTACAATCATCTAAATCTTGATTATGATTTTGTAATGATAAATACTGGCCAAATTTAACTTACTGTTTATAGTACATATTCTAGAAATGGATAATCATGCCAATGTTATCTGTTCAAAGGCAAGTAGACTCCTCTCCTTTGCCCCCAAATAACTCCTGTGGTGTCATGTAAATCTAAACTGTTAAAAGAGTTATTTCAGCCAAAAGACAATGTTGTTAATGTGGTTTTCTGTTAAATTGTTTTATTTTTTTCCCGGAAATCCTGTGTTTTTACTGATGTTTTCTCAAGATAGTAATATAAAATGTAAGACATTCATTTCTTTATAGTTTCATCATAGATTGTCTGTTGAAATCTGACTCATAATTTATAATGCTTTCCTATTTTGCTTCATGAAATGCAGATTTGACCCCTCCTAATGTAGGTACTGTATTTAGTACTTTTCTGTGCTCCATAAAAGTGTTTATTCTGGGGTTTTTCTCCCCCCACCCCCATGTTTTAATCATCTCTGTCCCTTTCTGGTCGATTTTTGCATTGTTCTTGTGTTTTTCTATTGCTTTAATATGCCGTCATAAGTTAAAAGAGAAGAAAAAAACCCAAAGGTCTAGCATGATGCATATAAAAGGGGAGCAGGACTTGCAGTAAGTCAAATGCTGTCTAGTTCTTTCTGTGGGTTTAACCAGTAGGGGCTTTCCATGAACCAAGATGTAAAGCTCTAGGCATGTGTGGGTGATTTAGATCTTTCTGAAAGTCTTCATCTTCCTGCATAAATTCCGTATTTTCAGTGACTGTTCCACCCAAAGAGTATGATGTGACTGTTCTCTTTGATTTAAGACAATGAACATCATGCATATATTGACATAAATGTCTGCTGATGTGCACTTGTATAGAGAGAGCATTTCTCTCAGGTATACTGACATAGAAAAATGAACATTTAATATTACATAGGGATGAAGCAGGGAGTCCTGACCTCAGCCAGTACACAACCTTTAACTGAGTGTTGCTGGTGCTCTGAGGAACTTCTCAGGGGAAGGCAGCAGAGTTCGGAGTCTAAGTCACACAGAAAGCTGAGTTCCTGGAGAGAGGAAGAGGAGGCATTTCTGTCTACCTATGTTTCCTCCAGTGTAGATGACCTCTGCTGCTGTTGCTTAGTCCACTGGCAGCCTTCAAGGCTGTTACCACAAAAGGGTTAACTACTCCTGCTTGGGCCAGCTGAACTTAGGGTGCAATTTGCATCTTGAGCTCTGTTGTCTTTCAGAGAGAACTGTAGATATTTGGAACCCTTTGGATTCTTGACCCCATCACTATGGCTGCTCCCCACTCAGTCCCACAGTATAATGATCTCAAAGAAAAAGATAGCAATAAATATAAAGGATACTACCAAATTTGCTCCTCTCTCTTTTGTGTAGCTCTGCCCCCTTTCTGCAGTTTTCCAATGATTTTGGCTATCTGCTGCACCACTCAGCAGAAGATATGCTCCTGATAGGATCTCAAGGTATATTTTGAATAAGAGAATAGAGAGAAGAAAATCAGTCAGTTCTCAGCCATCTGGAAAATTTATGTGTTGCATGATAAAGGGATTTGTTTAGAGTGGCATATTAAATACAGTATGCTGGGTTTAGTTCCTGGATTCTTGCTATCCAAAAGGGTGCTGCCCGACTTGCATGCTCTTGCTCCTGCTTGGCTCCTTTGGATTCTTTCAATAGTATTAAGCATGCATTTTGAAATTCTCAGTCTGAGTGCAGTTGCTGAGTATCTGTTTTTGTAGGTATGCTTTGTTCAGTAAGAGTTCGTGAGATAATCCTGTTACTGCCTTTGCAATGAACAAGTGTTCCTAAAAGCACTTTGTGGTCAGTATTTTAGATATTGCAAACCTACTCAAATCTCACTAAGCCTGAAAACTTCAAAAAAGAAAAAAGCAAAAGGGACTTGTTTCAAAACACTATAACCTCTTAAGTTACTCTTTATAAACTTAAATTATATATCATGCTTGTATTTTGTATCTTTTTTAATGGAAAAACACTGATATTTTTAATAACTTTGTCACAAAATGTGATTCTCCATTGTCTTCTAAACTTTGTTGTGGGAAGAAGTATGTGAAACAAAGATGACTTCCTGAAGACTTTGCAGAATAGTATTTTTCTTTGTTTCAGCATGTGTTCATCAGTGACTCTTTGGTAATTTTTACAAGTACATTTTTGAAACAAATACTAGTTTGAATTGCATATGAAAGACCTCAATTTAGAAAGAAAATATATCAGTAGGATGAATATCATCTATTTCATGATAATTAGAAAGAAAAGTAACTGGTAAGCTGCTTGAAACTTTTAAAATAAAATTTATTCTGTTGGAAAACATTCACTACAGCTGAACTTCCTGAATTTAGTTTCTTTATAAATATATGTTGAAGTCTAGAACTTTCTGTATAGAAGTGGAAGAGGCCTAGATTAAATTTGTAACCTCTGTCTAAATATTGATCTTATGACAGAGGTTTGTTTGGTGGAAAAATATTAAAAAGTTTTCTTTCTAATGAGAAATACTTCTTTTGAAAAATGAAGCTACGGTATAAATCATTCATTGTTCTGTAGTCAACACAGAACTGCAGTACTAAATGAGACAGTTTTCATGCTACGTAAACCATGTTAGACAAACTTGGTACCCTTATTCTCTAAGGAACAAATGAAAAAAGCAAAGAAAAATCTCACTCAGATTTTTAAGTGTTTCAGTTCTGAAAAATCTGTTCTTTCATTGTTTGGGGAGCTTTTTTGCCTCTTCATTGTTCCTTCTGTTTTCTTAATTGTGGATGATCAGTCCAGGGGAACAGAGTGATGAGGTTATTCCAAGCTCACATATTCATGCTAAGTATTTTCTTAAATGCTTTGCCTTGATGCAAGAGAAAATGAGTTTATGCAGCACTTCTTCACGTGCAGTTGTCCACAGATACATTGTTAAAATTTAGGTAATGTCGTATGTAGAATTTAGGTATTACTGCAAACTGTAACTTTATAGAGAGAAGGTTACTTCAGGAACTCTTGATTACAACAGATAAAAAAACTTTAAGTCAGGAAAGTGAAGGTGTGTTTCTTTTTTTTTTTTTTTTTTTCCTACTGAGTTGTCTTAATTTCTCATAAGCAGAGTTGGTATTTAAAACTGCAAGAATAACTAGACCCCTTGGCAGTATAAATAGCATCACAAATTTAAACAATACACTACTGCCTTGCTAGGTCTCTGGTGTTTAAGAAGGTGAGGTCTGTTGTTTTGGGGTGGACCTTGGAACTTCAGTGTGGAGAGAAGTAGAGCTGTAGCTTCTGAAATTTGATGCAATAAGTGTGTTAGTACTTAATAAAGATATGCCATTTCAAACAGACTTAAAGATACTGTTGAATGCAGTTTCCACTGGTTTAGGGTTTAGGAAATTATTACTAGTCATCACTATTTTCTCCATGATATATTAATTATCTAAAATATAACCAGTGAACTGTCTATTTCTGTATTTTATGAAATTGTATTTACACAGAAAAATGCAGCCTAATAGTATTCCCTGTAGTGCCTCTGGCCTTGTGCCCAGAACTGAGGGACTCTGAGTTTAATAGGATTACCTTGATTTATTGGCCAGTAGACACTACTGCTAGGGAAAGGACGAACTCATTTTTGGGGGGTGGGGGAAGGGATATGAGAGTCATTTAAACATTGCTTATTAAAATGTTTTTTCCAATAATTTATATAGAATTATATTTGTGACCATAGGAGAAAGTAAGGAAGAAAGGACTTTCAGGAACTGGATGAATTCACTGGGTGTAAGCCCATATGTTAATCATTTATACAGGTGAGGCTTTTCTTTAAAACAGTAATTTGATTTCACTTGGATGACAGGGAAGAAAGGAGGAGGGAAGAAGAAAGGGAAGTTGTGTTTCTACTAAAAGAGTGATTTCTAGGTTTCCACACAGAGTGATAGGAACTTCAAAACTGGTCTGCAGAACTACATTAAGCAGTATCTGACTCAGATAATCTACTCATGATCTAGAAATACTAGAAAACCTAAAAAGTTTTGATGTGCTCCCCTCACTCGTGTACTTTGAGTTATGTTTTTTAAAAAGGTGAGAATTGTATTTTACAAAACATTTTATTTCTCTCATGACAGATAAAATGACTACAAACCTATTAAAACAGTAATGTAATTCTAAACCATAAGAGAGGATATATGTCTGCTGAGTAGACTGTAAGAATCTGTGCAGTGTGGTATTCCCTCAAAATAAAGGGGTTTTTAGCATGTGTTTTAGATGCTTTTGATCACGTTCAAATTGTGCCAGCAGTTGATTCAAACCCTATCGATAAAAGATGGGCTATAGGGAGAAACTGGGAACATCTGCTTACATGTATGCTTTGCGGTTAGGTTTCATTGTTTCTGTTTTCAGACCTCTGCAAAGTGATACCATCTGTAGATAGCTTAATGTGAAGGATTCCATCTAGCAAGTAACTGATAGTGGTTTCGATTATTCTTTACCAAAATACGTTTGTAGGTGCAGATAAAGCATGAGTATTTAATATTTTGGGAATTCCTGAGGAAACTAAAACTAGATCAGTAAATGAAAACTCTGGTTAGGTGTTTCATCTTGACCTACCCTATGAAAGCAATTATTTAATTAAAAGTTGGTAAAACCAGTGCCAGTGTTTCCTTCACTGAGATTTGTGAAAATAATGAAATTAACTATACAATTTAATGTAAATAATCTCAGAAATCAAGCAAGGATATAGGCCACTTTTTCTACAGAACAACACAAATTTTTACTTATGTGACTGGAATTTTTCAGCAACTTAATTACACTTGGGGAAGCCTGAAGTACTTAACATTTTCATTATGAATATGAGCTTTTTTACTTAAAAACGTTGTTTTACTCTGGTTTAGTGACCTCTCTGATGCTTTAATAATCTTCCAATTGTATGATATGACTCGTGTGACGGTTGACTGGAACCACGTCAACAAACCTCCTTATTCATTACTTGGCGGTAATATGAAAAAGGTGGGTAGATACTCTGTAATATAGTCCAGTTTCACTGTCTCCCATTGTGCTGTTTGTAGTAATTTGGGTTGTCTAGATTTGCATGCAAAAAAAGATCTTCCAGATATTATCCCAAGGAATAAATAGCAGTTATAGCATATACCACTTTAGTTTCTAAGTATGGGCATCTTTTGGCGGTGTTTAATTTTGGGTCTAATTAGGGCTTATAAGTAAAAGTTTCAGGCCTGACACAGACATTGTACAGCCTGATGCTTTTATATTGTGAGGTGTTTCCTTACAGAGTAGTTTTATATGCTGCCAGGACAATTTATGCGAGACTTGCAGAATCCAAGCTTTCAGTTAGTTTTGTGATCATTATGAAACCAGAAATGTAGATGGGAAAACAGTTACTGTCTAAGGACAACACATCTATTGATGATCTAGATGAGGGGATCAAGTGCATCCTCAGTGAGTTTGCTGATGACACCAAGTTGGGTGGGAGTGTTGACCTGCTCGAGGGTGGGGAGGCTCTGCAGAGAGACCTGGACAGGCTGGAGCCATGGGCTGAGGCCAACTGGGGGAGTTTCAATAAGGTCAAATGCTGGGGGCTGCCCTTGGGCCACAACAACCCCCAGCAGCGCTACAGGCTTGGGGAGGAGTGGCTGGAGAGCTGCCAGTCAGAGAGGGACCTGGGGGGGTTGGTTGACAGCCAGCTGAACAGGAGCCAGCAGTGTGCCGAGGTGGCCAAGGCGGCCAATGGCATCCTGGCTTGTGTCAATAATAGCATGGCCAGCAGGGACAGGGAAGGGATCTCACCCCTGTACTCGGCACTGGTGAAGCCGTACCTCGATTCCTGTGTTCAGTTTTGGGCCCCTCACTCCAAAAAGGACATTGAATGACTCGAGCGTGTCCAGAGAAGGGCAACGGAGCTGGTTGCAGGGTCTGGAGCACAGGTCGTACGAGGAGCGGCTGAGGGAACTGGGGGGGTTTAGTCTGGAGAAGAGGAGGCTGAGGGGAGACCTCATCTCCCTCCACAACTATTTGAAATGAGTAGTAGTTCTCTTTAACCGAGTAACAAGTGACAAGACAAGAGAGAATGGTCTCAAGTTGCGCCAGGGAAGGTTTAGACTGGTTATTGGGAAGTATTTCTTTCCAGAACAGGTTGTTAGGCGTTGGAATGGGCTTCCCAGGGTAGTGGTGGAGTCCCCATCCCTAGAGATGTTTAAGAGTTGGGTTGACATAGCGCTGAGGGATCTGGTGTCGTTGAGGACTGTCAACGTTAGGTTAATGGTTGCACTAGAGGATCTTCAAGATCTTTTCCAACCTAGATGATTATGTGATTTTGCGATTCATTTCAGTATTTTTCTGAAATCAGTTTGGATTTAAGCATAAATTCATTGACTTTAGTGGAAGTGAACTTTGTTTTCTCAAGTGTGAAAAAAGATTATCGTTGGAATCTTACATACTTGCATTTATATTAAAAATTTACCTGTGTTATCTTTCTACACTGTGTTAATCAGAAAGTCTAGAAATCTTTCTCTAGGTCCAAATCTCACCACAGGTTAAAGTAAATCAAATTAATTCAAAATACACTTAGATTATAGGTCTACCTTAGAGAAATACTAAGATGTTTTCATAATTTGCACACAACATTTATTTTTAGATTGAGAATTGCAATTATGCAGTAGAACTTGGGAAGACAAAAGCCAAATTCTCACTGGTTGGTATTGCTGGACACGATCTAAATGAGGGTAATCCAACTCTTACTTTGGCTTTGGTATGGCAGCTGATGAGAAGGTAAGTTAGGCCCATTATGTGATGTGTATGTATATGTATCTGTGTATGTCTGTATATGTGTGTGTCTGTATATTGAGGCAAATTAAAGCTAGTATTCAGTTCTCTCAACAGGTATTTTAAAGAGCCATCTTTAAATACCCCTCTTCTCTAAGATAAACTTCCTTTTTTTTTGTAGTTTTCCATACTGTGTAGTAATTGAAACCACAATAGTGTATGTGCACACATCCATTTATAGAGACAATTAAAACATTACATACTAAAAAATGTGATTAAAACTATAAATCCTGCAGCAAGTAAAAAGAGCACAACTTATTTCACGTTGATTCTGCGTATCTTTCCATAAATAGAGAATAATTCAAATATTTGTAAAACAAAAAAAGAAAGATGAATAGGAAGAGATGATGTATACTATAGAAGTTTAAAATGGGAAGAAATGTTTAGGCCATCACAGCTCCAGTAATGTAATTATCATAAAATCAGTATCTTCCTAGGGCATTGAGCAGGAAAAAAAAATACTATAACCTGATTTCAGTAAAGAGTATTTTATTGCAAATATTTTGCACAAGTCAGTTTTCTTACACCTACACAAAACCACTCAATGCTTTTTGTTTCTCATACTATTTTGATTCAGTTGTCAAGGTGACTTGGATGGTAGGGAGCCATTTAAACTTAAAAAGTAAAACTAGTTATGATGTGCTGAGTAAAACAAATATATGAAGAAGATGTGACAGTAAATATTATAAATTTGTGGATGTTATTTTATTCTTGCAACAACCAAAAAAGCGATTTTAAGTGTTCAATAGCTTATAAAGTAAGGGTACCTTATGAAGATATGAAGCTGAGTACTTGGCATTGCTACTGTGCTGAAGTAATATTTTACTTTTGCTTGTAGCTTTGTACTGTTAGCAGAGTTGAGTTCTACCATTCACTTTAACTTGGAGTCTTTATTTTCGTTATTAAAGGTATACTTTGAATGTACTATCAGATCTCGGAGAGGGGGAAAAAGTAAATGATGAAATTATTATTCAGTGGGTGAATCGGACACTTGCAAATGCAAATAAGAAAACTTCAATTACAAGTTTCAAGGTAATCAAATTAATTTACTACTTTCCACATATTATCAGATCTGGGATTTTTAACATGATCTGTAACAATTTGGCTTCAACAGGGGCTCTCTGAAATGCTGGGGTTTCAACCCCAAGCCCCAAATTAAGGTTGACATATGGGTGATTCCCACAGCCCTTCCCAAAGGGGGGGTGAGTTTGCCTTTAGGCTTCCCTCCAGGGTGGGGCCGGCCTGGCAGACAGAGCCATAGGGTAAATGAGCCCAGGTGTCTGCATTCAGTAACCCAAGGTCAGGTGTCCACTGAGGGATAAAAGCTGGGACCACTTGCAGGCAGGGGCAGTGTCTGTCTGTGAGGGGGATGTCCTGTGCAGAGTTCCCTGTTGGGGAAGGACCTCCCGCCTCCCTGGGACTGGGCTCCAGTCAGGTCTGGCTTTTGTAAACGCGGGCTGTGTAGAGATTCAGTGTGTGGCTTCCTTGGTCTTATGTGTTTGGCTTGTTGACTCGGTTGTCTCCCGTCCCTTCCATGGGAGACTGCATTTCACCATTTATTCCCCCCATTGTTGGTCGTGGGGTGTCGTTGTTGGGGTCAGTGGGATTGATGTCGATTATGTATAACCTGACTGACTTGTTTGTACCCCCAGCGCTCACCCGTGTACTGACCCTTTTGTATCAAATACAATCTGGTTATTGGTTCATCTTTATGCTGGCTGTGTCCTTTATGCTAGGCCTGATAATTGGCAAAACACTCTTCCATCAGCTAGCATAATTGTGTAAGGAAATATTTCTGACAGTCTGTGAATCTTCAAAAGTATTTTACAAGCATGTTAATAAACAAAAAGAAATTTTAATTGCTGATGTAAGATTCAAAACAAAAACACCATCACCACTGAAGCAACACTTTCAAAGGGGTTTCTGTCTGAAATTACCAATGTTTGGACATGGCATGTCATATATCTTCCAAATTTTTGGATATAGGCAATATTATGCTTGTACAAATGTGAACAATTGGGGGGGGGGGGGGAATCACCATTTTTAATAACAGATGGTCAAAAATATGTACTTGTGTGTGACAGAGCCAGGAGAGGGAGCCCAAATTAACCAGTGACATCTTTTGTCTTCATCAGCACTGCTGATGTGCAGCAGACCTGTACAAAACAGCAGGTTTTCCCATTCAGCAAATATGAACAAAATTGATAAAGGAAGCTTTCCTTTCATGTTTTTGAAGTGTTAAACATAGAAGCAGTCCTGTATGTCAGGTGTGTCATGCAGTGTGAAGCTCATCTTTTAGAAATGGTAGATCAATAATTGCACCTGCATGCAAACATAAGATCCTTATAGAGGTGCACTGTATACTCTGAAAGGTTGTGTCTGTGGTTCACAACAGGAATGTAAGAACCTAGCAAGTTAAATATTTGAGAGCTCACTGCATTATGAAATTGGAATTAGGTAAGCATTAGGCCAAAGGTAATATCAAATAATTTTATAGAACAAAGTATTTTTTCCTCTAGAAGGTAACTTAGGTCTTCAAGGAATTGCTGCCTTGCTTATTTCTACACAAATTGTAACAAGGGTGGTATAAAGATGTTGAAAGTATTAAGAGATCTGTCCCAACATTTTGCTTTTGGTATGCCTGTGGTTTTTGGGGGTCATTGGTTGTGTTTTTACGGTAATTCAACTGACAGTAGACCAGTGAGGAGCTACTGACTTAAACTGACATTATTCAGCATACCTTTTTTTTTACTACTGATTTTTGACAACGTTCATGTATATATTGTCTATCACAATTTCAATTTTTGTTTATACTTTGAGGTTACTGCAGCAAGCAGGTTTTGAAATGTGTAATTAATGTGATGGGTGTATGGGACTTCACAGAATTTGAAATAGTTCTGACCTGGTGGCGAGGGCAGCCATGTCATGAGGCTCATGTGCCAAGCCCCTGCAGGGACAGAGGCAGCCTCACTGGCACTGCTGCTGACTCTTGGTGTGACACAGTCAGCTGCTTATCTGCCCTGACAGTTGGGAAGAAATAATTGCAGCAATAGCACTTGCTGTTTTAAGAATAGAAGAAAACACATGTCTATGCATTAAATACAGAACACAGACTGCTCGTACTAGCTCAGAATACCATCTGAGTTGGAAAATTATAAAAAGTGAGTCACAAACTACTGCAGAAAATAGTTCCATTACTAGAAAAGGAGGAAAATAAAAGTAGTTGGGGAATGTAAGTACCTTTTTGTTGTCTTTAACAGTTCCCTTCCTTCCTTAGGGAAGGGGGGGAGTTTTACTAAATAATTTAAAGCATTTGTGGAATAATAATACCAACACTAAGTGTGAACCTTATCATTCTGATTGTGAAAAAGAACATTAGACCTCATAAAGAGGGAGAAAAACCTTCACACGAAAAGTAACAAAACATGCTGCTATCTTTCAATAGGTATGTAAGATGTGCTGTAGGGTTTTTTGCATGTGAAGACAGAATAATTAACACAAATTCCTTATACTAATCTTTTGAGTCTTCTCTTTTAGGACAAATCAATTAGCACTAGTTTACCTGTCCTAGATTTAATAGATGCCATTGCACCAAAAGCAGTTCGTCCAGAAATGGTCAAGAGAGAAGATCTTTCTTACCAAGACAAATTGAATAATGCTAAGTAAGTTTTAAATGAATGCTTTGTGTTTTCCTTATGTGCAGGAAATGCATGAGTTAATTGTGTAATGAATGATTTACTGATTTGTCAATAGAGAGATTACACTAATATTAGTTGATCTGTTTCAAACAGAAATATTATAAATGTCATATTCTAGAGCTATTTTTCTAGCATATTTAAAATATGAACTCACATTCATGGCTAATATGACCCACCACTACTGTGCTGCAATTGGTTTATTAATAGCCTGCCATAACTCATACTGGTTTTGACAAAAAATGCTTTGATAACCAGTAGCAAAACGTCTGCCAATACAATTGCTAATTACATCACAGTAACATTCATTTTCTCATAGAGTGTAAGTGCTGACTGAACGGGTGTATCCTGCTATTAAAATCTGTTGTTTTCAATCTTGTCATGCTGGTAGATGCAAGGAAAATAATATTTATTTTCTCTTGTTTTCCAAGGTATGCCATTTCAGTTGCTCGAAAAATTGGTGCTCGTATATATGCTCTCCCAGATGATCTGGTTGAAGTGAAGCCAAAAATGGTGATGACAGTGTTTGCATGTTTGATGGGAAGAGGACTGAACAAAATAAAATAATGAAGACATGTAATTTAACTTTCTGCCATGTTAAACACGATGAATGCCTCATGGTTTACAGAGTTCTGAAGCTTAGTATAAAAGAAGAAAATTTATATGCACAAATATACTCATTAATTATGTTTTAATAATGTGTTTATATTAGTTAAAATTTTATTCAATTTCACAATATGCTGATTATTTATGGATAATATTGTTTTCAGAACATGTTCATAACCAAATTAACATCACAGATTTGTATTCCTTAAAAAAAAAAAAACAACACAATATTAATCAAGCTTCATTTGTATTTGTTTCCATAGCACTGTAAGAATCTGCATCATTTTACATATGTTATTTCAGGACCTATTGTGAAACACTGTTTGATTTTTGTGGGTGTTACTTACAGTCCTACAAGTCTCAGAACATAAGTTCTCATCATTGCACAGAAGTTATCATCCTTGCCTTATTGTTTGAGAACAACTCCTGTTGAAGCCAATGGGAGTCTTGTCATTGACTTCAGTGAGAGCAAGTGAAGGCCTATGGTAATGTCTGGAACCTAATGAATGTTCATAAAGCTGATGAAACTTTTTGTGGGCATAATCTTTAAATATATGCAGTAGTTATTGAGCAGCAACTTTTACGGTCTGTGTGTTAAGAAAAAACAGCAAATAGAAAGCAGAAATATAATTGTGTCATTAGGTCTGCATATGCATTAGCTTTTGCAGTTGATTTTTTTAAAAATTTCGTAAAATATTGTATAACAAAACAATAAAGAGCTGGTGTCCAGTTTGGGGTTCACATTGATGTATTGCATTTCCTTATAGATTATTATGATTTTCCTAAAGTGTATATCATGTGTGCAGAGGTTGTGTCTAGAAAGACTGGTGCATTGTTTGGATGATATAAAGTCTATAATTTATTATTTTAAAGTAAGTACTTGTACTCCTTTCTCTGCCACTGTAAAATTTCACCACACATTCTAGAGCTGGATCTTTCAGAAGCCTAACAGTGAGAAAAAGAAAACTAAATAAAATATTTTTTGTTTAAGTATGAGGCTCCTACTTTCTCCCAGCTCCTGAAAAGTCATAAATGTGGCAAAACCCAAGAAATTTGACTAAGCTTTACATCTTCACTATCTTGCACAACATATTAATAAAAAGATGCATCCATTTAGTTTCTATTATATAAAGGGATACTGGGAGTTGAGAGAATTAAGTGCTTGGATTTAGATCAATTTCTCTCTGTTTACTAGTTTGTATTGTCTGGATGAGAATAAATTATTAATACTTCATAGTTATTTATTCCCAGTTTCAAAAAAATGAGTGTTGTAGAGAATTTGAGTTACTTGCCCTGAGTCTGGAGACAAATCAGTCTAAGTCCTCATTCAAGATAGGCTAAACTAAGGCTTACTTCATCTCTATACTGCAAGAATAAATGATCTCTTCTTAAGATACGCAGTTCTAAAAGTAGTGTATTTACCTACCCCAGCACTTGGCAACTTACTCTGTAAGGGTCAATATTTCCTGTTGTCTTAACTATTGCTATAGTGTTTGGTTCCCCTTAAGAAAAAAAATCTGCTACAATTATGTGGCTCATTATTATATGTCTGGAATGACTTTAAATTTTGATCAAATTGAAATGGGTTTTCAGGGGCAACCGTCTTAGGCTTCTCAGTATAAAAGCTTGACATACATACTAAGAGCTATGTGTTGAAGGATAAATGACCACTCACACCATCTGAAAAGAATTGCCTCAGGATAGTGTTTGTTCTAAAGACTCCAAGTGTTAACCAATCACTATTTTTTGTTAAAGCAGATTCTAAAAACAGTAAGGCGGACTTGCAGCTTCCATTAAACCTTATAGTTCAGCTGAAGTCTGTAAAGCCATGAACTCTGGTTCTGTGTGTCTACGTGCTGCCAGCATGTGCCAAGGAAGTAAGCGGAAAGCTCCTGTCTATCACGCTGAGGGAAGGCACAAAAAATTAGTTTGTGTCTGGTAGCTCATATAATGTGTAAATGTCTTTTTGAACTTAAAGGACAAAATGGCACGATTTTAATATGAAAAGGGAGAACAAATAGATAGGATTTCTAGAAGTATTCACAGGAGAGGAAAGTGGATGAGAGACGGTTTAGCAAGTGTCTGGAAATCGGCCTCCTGCAGCACTCAGCCTGATGCTGGGGCGAGCAGGGCCGCAGTGACTGCAGCAGCTGGAAGGAAACCGGGGCGATGGGAACACGCAGAGACCGGGCACCCAGCAGCTGGTGCCGGGCTGCGGCGGGCGCTCTCCGTGCCTCGTCCCGGGGGCACCAGACGCGCTCCCTCGAAGGATGCCCGCGAAATCCTCCTCCCCGCTCCCGAGGGACGCGGGCCCCAGACCCGGCCAGCCCCGGCCCCCCGAACGCTGGCGGGAGGGAAGGGAAAGGCGGCGCCGCCGGAGGGCAGGGAGACGGGGCGGCGGCCGTGCCCGCCGGAGCTGCCTCCGGGCCGGCCGGTCGCCACGGCCCCGGCGCCGCTCCTCCCCGCCCGCCTCCCGCTGCCCCTGGCAGGGGGGACGCCGCCATTGGAGCCTGCGCAGTGCGGCGGGGAGCGGTCGCCCTCCGCCCTGCCCTGCCCGCCCGCCCGCGGGGCTGACAGCGCCGGGGGTCGCCGCCCCGCTCCCTCCGGGGTGGCGGCTGGCACCGGGGGTCGCGCCGCGCCGCGCCACCGCCCCGCCCGCGCTCTGATGGGCCTGGCGGAGCCGGCGCCATGGCCGCCTTGTACCAGAGCGCGGACCCGTCCGCCTCGGCCTCGCCGAACAAGCTGCTGGCGCTGAAGGACGTGCGGCAGGTGAAGGAGGAGACCACCCTGGACGAGAAGCTCTTCCTGCTCGCCTGCGACAAAGGTACCGGCCCCGCCGCTCGGCTCGGCCCGGCCCGGCCGCGCCCTCGGGGAGCGGGGCCCGGCCGCTGGCTCCGAGGGCCCGAGCCCGCCTCCGCCTGCGGCAGCGCCCCGGCCCTGGCGGTTTGGGCGGAGGCCGGGGGTAGATCCTGCGGCTGCCCGCGCCTCGCACCGCGGGGCCGGCGGCTCCGCACCTGGCTCCGAGGAGGCCCGGCCTCGCAGCCCCGTCGCCTCCCGCCACCCGCAGTGCCAGCGGGCGCCGGGGAGGGGCGGCGAGGGGCCAGCTCCTTCTGTGCTTGTGCGGGAGCTCGCTTTGCGCCAGAGGAGTTTGTAAGATATTTGCTGCGTGCACTGTTAAAGAGGCTCTGAGTGTATCCCTGTTGTAAAGTTGGGGACTTACCTGCACATCCCCGGAGTGAAGGAGACTAGTTTCCTCTGATTTGCATCTATGCTGGTGGACCGGAGGAGATTTCTTTTCTGAAATATGCTGCTTACTTTAAGCTTATATTTAGTTCCCCTTGAGTAGAACCATGGTCTTAAACTGATCTTAAGGTGTCAGAAATGTTGGACTCTGCGATAGGCTTTCAGTCGTGCTGGACGGTTTTGTGTCCGGCAGGACATAACCACGGTTGTCGGCGCTGGTGTGTTGCGGTGCGGAGCTGCGGTCGTTCACCTCCGCAGGAGATTTTCGGGGTGACGCTCCGGCGGGCTGCGGGGGTTGGTGCTGGTGGGTGCCCTGCTCATGGACACTGCCCTGCCCTGGAGATCAGTCTGAGCCACAGCTTCTCCTCTACGTATAAACAGAGGCTCAGGGAACTAAGAGGATGCACAATGAAAAATGTTTAAAAAATGTAATTGTGTATATAACAGCTGGTTTAGTACTCTTGTAGACTCTCTACATACTCTAGAAGTATTCTATGTATACTTCTGTAAGTATTCTACACTAAAGTCTGTTTTTGTCATGGTCTTCTATGTTGCAAAATAATTGGTTATCCTTGAGAAAAATTATTCAAAGTTTTTATCTTTGTCAGTAAGAATCAATTACCCAGAATAATACTAAACAAGGCAGCCTGGTGTGTCTGTACATCAGTCAGATAGGAAGGTACAGTTTATGTACATCTTACTGTAGTTAGCTTTACTTGTTCATCAGGCATGCTATCTTGAATTCTATAACATTGCAGCATTGTATCATACCTGCTTTGATGATATATACGCTAAAATTGGAGTGATACAGAGAAGACATAATGTGGTTTCTGCTGAAGGAAGATGCAAGCCTGTTTGTAGCATTATAGAGAGGGGTTTGTCTGAGCCTATGGCTCTTTGGAACTGAGAAGCCTTCTCTGATGTAGTTGAACTTGATGCTTCTTGTGTGTCACAGGTTATGTATGAGCTATTGCCCCAGTTTTGAAAAGTACCCATGCTTTTCTGTGTCTTTGTTTTCAGTACTGGAACTAAAGCAGTGGATTAAAGTACATGTCTTAGTGCTTTCCTGAAGGAGACATCCCAAAATACCTTTAGTTTCCTCCCTGATGAGAGAATGCTTATCTACCTTGACTTCTTAATTGTCTGACATGTTCGGTGTCTGTTGTCAGCTATGGAACGTTGCCTTGTTTTGATGGTAGCTGGTGCTTGTAATGTTAACGTGCTTTTAGTGCTTTAGAATAATACTAAGTGACATTCATACTTTATTGTGCAGGTGACTATTACATGGTTAAGAAACTCTTAGAGGAAAACAGCTCTGGCGAAATGAACATAAATTGTGTGGATGTGCTTGGACGAAATGCTGTCACCATAACCATTGAAAATGAGAACTTGGACATACTACAGCTTCTTTTGGATTATGGTTGCCAGGTATACAACACATAAGTTATTGAAAATTTTCAGTGTAGTCATTGATCTGTGTATTCTACTCTTCATATATCATCTCTGTTAATCTGTCAGAATTTGGAAGGAAATAGAATCTGTCTTTATTGGCAGTTCAGTTCTTTTTCCATTTAGTAATTGTGAAAGTGTTTTCACTAATTTACTTTTTTAGTGGGATTTTATTGACATGGTAAATGTGTAGTAACATTTTCAATTATATTATTAAGTCTGAATGTTGTTTTAAAAGTTATTCCTGTTGTAGAGATAACATATACATTATCTTCAAGCAAAATAAATAACATACAGGCAGTGCATTATATTAAAAAGTTTAGAATGCAAAGATGGCTTTGGCTGTGGAGTATGACAACTTTAAAAATGCTAGTATAGTTAGAAAAATGCTCGTTATATTAGATGATTTTAAATTAAGGCAAGAATGTGTTTCTGCAGTGCTTTCTTGTTAAACTTGATCTGTGCTTGATGGCAGAAACAGTTTCATACCAACAGTACTTCATTAATTGAATACATCATCTCTGCTGCTGCTGGGAGAGTTGTAGCTATGATGGCTTAAGTATGTAACACAGGGAAAAGTAGTATCTTTTGTTAGGTTTGATATTGGATGGGAAAAAAACAATAAGCTTTTCTCTCATTTGATCTCCTTTTTAGTGATGGTAATAAAATCTGTGTCTTTTATTTTTAAAGAAAAAATTTGAATTTTGTCAAGTAAATAGAAAAGAGTAATATCAACTGTAGGGAAAAAGAAAAGCTGTGTAGCTCAATTTAAGAGAAGTTGCAGAAGTAGTTACCAGCCCAGAATAAAACCCCTTGTATTCCTAGCTTTACCACAGAACTACGAATGCGGGGCTGAAGTATATGCCTGAGTTTTATTACACAGACACTTGCTTTTAACGTTTTTAATAACCTGGTAAATGGTCTCTTAGAACTTGATTTATGCAGGTATCCTGCATCATCTTTACTGGAAATTAATTTCTGCAATTGGTTCTTCTGCTGTTTGTGCAATGAAACGAATTGTCAGTAATGTTATGCTAACTCCTGGAATGACAGCCTGAATTTTTATTCTGCTCATATGCGTGGTGATAATACAGAACATGGTTTTAGTACTTTAAAAATAAAATAAAATTTAAAAATGCAGTTTGGGTTCAGGTTGACTCTATGCTGTTTAAGTTACTGCTGTCTTCACACGACTTATTTTCTTTCTTTAGTCATCGGATGCACTTTTGGTAGCTATTGACTCAGAAGTGGTGGGGGCTGTTGACATTCTACTTAATCACCGGCCAAAAAGATCCTCCAGACCAACCATTGTAGTTGAGTGTTGTTATCTCTTGATTTTTGGTTGGGGAGTGGGGGGCTGTGCTATTGCGTTCTGGGTAACCATCATATTTAAAATGTTTTTAAATTAAATTCTACATCTCTAAGGTGATAGAATTTGGACATTAGAGATTATTTTCATAGCCTCTTTTGTCTTAAAGGATAGAATACATTATTTTGCTTTACTGCCTAAGGAATCGAGTGATTTATGCATACCAAATGCTAACAGATGCCTAGTTAGTCCAGAAGAGAAAAAAACAGAGTTGTTAAATCTTCTCTTGTAGACTGCTGCTAGGTAGTTAACAACCTTGACCTATAGTGGGTATATTCATGTATGAAGCTTAGTACATTTTTTGAGCAAATCTATAAACATCAAATCTTCACCTTGAAATTAATGAGTTGAAACTTATCTTGGCAATGGTCAAGTATCAAAGAAGTTTTAAAAGTTCACAAGTAGGGGTGGAGGGATGGAAAAAATAAGGTATTGTGTAACGGAGTATGATACAATCAGAGTATTTTTTCATGCATTTAGCTAGTAAATATAATTTTTTTCTCAAACTAGAGGAAAATACATATTTTAATATCATGCATGAATATTGGAGGAGGTGGTCACTGAATGTCAAGTTTTCTATGTAAATAAACAAGAAACATGTCTGTGTCCATTTTAATTTTTCCAGTATTTATCTGAGAGGTGTTTGAATGTTGTTACAAATTTTTCCTTATTTTCATGTTATAAAACATAAGAAGATATTTTGAAGGAGAGATTCATTGTTGAACAGTCAAAAAAACCCTTATATGTAAACACTGTAGTAGAACTGTATGTAATAAATTTAGATACTTCCTACATTTTATTCCAGAAACTAATGGAACGCATTCAGAACCCAGAGTACTCAACGACCATGGATGTGGCACCTGTCATTTTAGCTGCTCATCGTAACAACTACGAAATTCTCACCATGCTGTTAAAGCAAGACATATCATTACCCAAGCCTCATGCTGTAGGCTGTGAATGCACACTGTGTACTGCAAAGAACAAAAAAGATAGTCTACGACATTCCAGGTAAGACTTAGCAGTCATAGACAATAATAAAACAAATCTTGTCTTAATTCTCAGTATTTCTTTGGTCAAATTAATTTTATTTTCTTTTTCTCTTTAAGGTGAGCTTTAGGAGTGGATTCCTTGAATATATTTTAGCCTTTATTGTGGGAGATGGTAGTTCTCAGGGATGGGTAGTGCTTGAAAAGGCTGGTGGAAGGCAGTAGCTTTTTTTTTTCATTTTGTTTTTATACTCTTAGTCACTGTGCATATTAAGCTAAGTGCCTTTCCTTTCTACCAGTTGTGTCACAAACATTCTAGCTATCTTTGGGTTGGGACCATAGGAACAATGCAAATAAAAGTTTTCTTAAGTTAGTTAATACTTAGGGGGTTTTGAGCAAAAATAAGGAGGTGAATGATTCTGTATTCTGTTCCTAAAAGTACGTAGCATGGATTGATGAATGCAATCTTAAGACAGTTTTTTTTTTTCTTTTTTCTTAAGTATTTTTGAAAGTAGAAAGCATTTTAATAAAGGCTCAAATGAGGAGAGGGATTTACCAATCTTAACAATATTGTTTCTGGTTAACTTGACTATATTTGAGGGTTGAATACGATTTGTGAGAGTTGGTGTGAAAAATCAGAGCTCAAAGATAAGTGGACTGCAGTTGCAATATACAATTATTGCATAATTGCTTCTCTACGTATCCATACTGAAAACTAAGGGAAGTGAAAGAGTAATTGTTACTGGTATTCAGCTACTACAGGCCACATTCTGGCACCTGTAATGGCAACATCCATCTGATACCCCATGTCATTGACTTCAATATGAGAAAAGGTGTCAGGGTATCCCAAGCAAACAAACCATGGAAATGTGAGATAACAGCTCCTAGTCTCTTATCTGTTCTAGTTTAAACTTTCTTTCAGTGTTCATGAGTCTCTAGTTTTACAAGAGGAAAACATGCCTTCAGATGCTTTCCCTGATTTTTTTTTTTTTTTGTATTGCACATTAAAGCTCCCCACTGTTCTTAATTTAGTTTGTTAAAATACAAGACTGCCTTAAATGCTTTACTTCCCTCTCTTATTTCCACTTGAAGAACGATAAGAGCTACTGTGTGACACTTAAAATGTTAAAGTTTTACCAATACGGTTACCTTAAGTGATGGCCTTCTGCTGATGTGCTGATAACAGTTGGAAGTAGTGAAGAAAAGAAGAGGGAAGCAATTTGGCCTATTTTTGATACTAAGAATAATAGGGATTTGAAGTATGTGAAGGACAATGTCTTGCATGACACATCATATTTAATGCATGTAGTTTTAAGAAACCGAGTTGTTTTGTCTTTCAGATGAGTGTTTTATGCAGACTTGGAATAGATTCTGATTTGAAACTGCTTATCAAATGAAACATCTTCACTTTGCTTGCTATTTTGTCACAGGTTTCGTCTTGACATTTATCGGTGTTTGGCCAGTCCTGCTTTAATCATGTTGACAGAGGAGGATCCGATCCTGCGAGCTTTTGAACTTAGTGCAGACTTGAAAGAATTAAGCCTTGTTGAGGTTGAATTCAGGTGGGAATTGAAAACACAAACCAACTTTAATACTATTATGAAATTACATGTATAGAAATCTGTATGCATTAGAAAAGGTTTATTTTGGTTTATTTCTATTTTTTTTTTGTAATTGGAATGTTTAAACTGATAATTAGACGTAATAAGTTATAATATCATTTATGTCTCATTAGCACTCATTTTGACAGTTTAATTACTTGAAATCCTTTTAGATCTTGATAGTTCAATGTGTATAGTTGAACCAACTGTTCAAATTTCAACTGTACTCTGGAAAAATAAAGATAAATTATGCTAAATGATGACTTATTTCAAGATCATACACCTGTTAATCATATCAGTTTCTCAGTACTCTGCACTTTTTTTCTCCTTACATCAGAGTAGAAGTATGCAACACCTTGTTTATACTGACCTTCATGTTAGGAATTGTTTTGGATATTGTTTCTTTATTATATTATAAGGCTCTCAACAGCATGTGTGCCTGTAGATAGATATAGATGGATATAGATATAGATAGATATATATATATATAAAATGCATATGTGTGTAAAAGATTTAATGCAGAAAATGCCTTATTTAATGAACAAATTCTCGATATAATTTTATGGTTAAACTATGCAGGTTTCTACCATTTTGAAACTTACCAGCACAAAAGCATGTATCTTTTATGAGAACATGAAAGCAGTTGTTTGCATGGAGTAAAATTCTACTTTCCTAAATAACATATGAATTCTCTGTTTTTGTAGTTATTTGTCTTTCTTAATAAGAGTTCAACTGTTGCTTTTTTGTGATACAGCTTGGCACTAAAACAGACTGTGTGCCAGGTGAGACAACCGAATAGTGTATTTTCTTGTGTTTATTATATTAATAAATTAGTGTTCAGTGAACAGACTTTAATTTTCAGATGACAGGAATAAAACAAAACCCAAACCAGCTTCCTCTCTGGGAGAAAGGTCCAAATGATGAGTTGCAAGTGTCATATTTTGTGACTACTACACTTTCTCCTGAAAATAATTCAAAGCTTTAACTCTTTATATGGAACGTACAAGAATTTCTATACTGTAAGCCTGTTTCTCAATTTTTCTCTATCTAGTGGAGTTGAAGCAAAGTGTAATTGCCATGTTGCATGGAGAAACCTACTCAGAGTTGTCTTCAGAGTGCTTGGATCTTGACATATGACTGTTGGGTGTTTTTTAAAAATTTGTCTTAGCATAACATACAGTCCCAACCAAGAATGGATAGTCAGTGATTTAATGGAGAGTATGTGAGCAGTGTAATAGTGTTTATGTTTCTGTGTCTTTCAGAAATGATTATGAGGAGCTAGCTCAACAGTGCAAAACCTTTGCTAAAGATTTGCTTGCACAAGCTCGGAATTCACGGGAGCTGGAAGTTATTCTGAATCACACATCTAGTGATGAACACGTAGACAAGAGAGGGTTGTTGGAAGAGAGGATGAACTTAAGTCGCTTGAAACTTGCAATTAAGTATAATCAAAAAGAGGTTTGTCTTTGCAGTAATTTGATGGGCTTTCCATATCATATCTTACTATTAATTCATTTAATTTATTGTTCTGCCTCTAGGCATAGAAGTAGAAATAAATTTGCAAGAGTTATAGAAGAGAAGGTAATACACAGAACAGCTGCATGTGAAATGGAAACGATGTTGCAAGATACCAAGTATTTCTTCAGTGTTTACTGTGGATTAGTGTTTTCTGTATTGGAGTATAGACTACTGCTCTTTTATGAGCAGCTCTGGTAGGGGGATTAATTTGTTCAGATCGTCATTAAATCCTTGTTTAGGGAAGCATGGATCCCTAGGTGCCATGCATGATTCATCATCTTCTCATCTGTCATTAGCTGTTCAGCGTTGGCTCAGGCCTTGTCTGTGCTGTTCAGAATTACATTAGACCTGTGCTGGTATAACTGAATAGCACCCCTATTCCAGAATAGTAGGGCCCTTTCATGCCATCATTCCAGTATGGAACTTACTTCATTCAGTAGGTCATTACTGTCTTCATCCCTTAGGCAAATGGTATTTGTGGGATTCTAGTACAAGGACCAGGGTCAGAGAGAAAGTTTCCTTTCCATGCAAAATCCATTTTCAGGTAGCATTTTATTATAAATACATTACAATTCTATAATGTATTTATAATTATTATATAATTATAAAGACATTATAATTCTGTCCATTCTACGTATCAAGGCTTAAACTCTTTGTGAAACTGTTCAAATACATAGTGTTTAGAAGTCATAAGGCATAGTTATGGAATGTCCTAGAACCAGCATTACACATTTCTGGTTATGTGTTAAACAATCATACTGAAGTATTTCAGATGTTCTTCTGGTTTTGAGCATAGCTTGTTTTTTCCACAGTGGTTGGAGAATAACAAAATTTTTTGTGTGATATGAGGAAAGTACCTTTGCAGAATATGTTTTATTCCTGGCAAGTTTATTATAGAGACAGTTTTCTGTGGTGATTTCTAAAATGTGATGATAATATTAAGGTTCTTTTTCCTGGTTTTTTTTTTTAATTAAATGACAAAGCGTCCTCTAGTGAAAAATATTCTTTTGTAACTCCATGCAAATATGTACCTGAGATTTAAAACTACATTTGCGTAATCTAAATAAACTTCAGACCAAAATAAAGACTGATAGAACATAGGTTACTCTGATTTAAAATTAACTATGCTGAATAGAGCCATAATGATTTTAAGAACTGATGGGTATAAAACTGCTTGGCTACTTTAGTCGTCATTTTACATGGTGTGTTTTACAGTGTGGACAGCACTTTGCAATAACAGTATCTTAGTCTTCAGATAAGATCACTGTGTTTTGTAATAACAGACAATGAAGCTGTCTAAGGTATGATGCTACTTACATGCTAGATTTCTAAATAATTAGAAATTAAAACTCATTCTTGACCTGAAAATCTTTAGAAGTCTAGTGTGTGTAATTTGTGTTTAGTTGCTTGTTTTAGGAGGAAATTAAAATGACGGATGTTTATAGTTGTAATGGGTCCGTAGCACTTTTGTTCTCTTACGATATAATTATTTCAACTTTTTCTGTTCACTGGTAACTACACATAGCCTGAAAATGAATTTTAGTAATGTAAATTAGTAATCTGTATTAAGAAATCTGAGACTGATTTCTTGTTTGTTTCTTTTTTCCCCCCCCAGTTCGTTGCTCAGTCTAACTGCCAGCAGTTTCTAAACACTGTATGGTTTGGGCAGATGGCAGGCTATCGACGCAAGCACACATGCAAGAAAATTTTGACTGTTTTGATGGTTGGCATTTTCTGGCCAGTTCTGTCCCTGTGTTACTTGTTAGCCCCTAAATCTCGAGTAGGTCGAATAATTCATACTCCTTTTATGAAGTTTATTATTCATGGAGCTTCATATTTCACGTTTCTGTTATTACTTAATTTGTACTCCCTTGTCTACAATGAGAATAAGAAGAATACAATGGGACCAGCCCTTGAGAGAATAGACTATCTTCTGATAATATGGCTAATCGGTAGGTATGATTTGAGTAGATTGGATGACACTTGCTGATGTTGATCAAACAAAAATTATTTCTACTGTTGTCTTATGAAATTAGTGTGTTACTCATTGCTTGACTGAAGTTTACTCAACAGAAAAAAAACCAAACAGGTTTTGAGGAAGGGATGTGAAGTGTTAGAACAATCTCTACTTATCACAGAAAGGGAAGTATCAGAAACAGAATGTTGTAGGATCTAACAGAGGAGGAATGTGAATTTTTCTACAGAAGGACTGGTAGCATTCAGAGTGATGCAAGTGAGATTGAGTTGTGCAGTAACAAATTAATGTAACAGCTGTGTCTCTTCCTGGACATTTTAAAATTCTGATCTTAAAAAAATAATAACCTGAAAGCAAAGGAAGTGCGTGTTCCTCAGTTTAATAGTTTTGTAACAGATAAGAGCCTGTCATCAACTGGTTTTCTTTGATGGAAATTATATTGATGATGACTGGTTTCCTAAGTTGATGAATAAAACTAATTCAGACATCAGTTTTGATTTTTTTCCAATATTTTTTAATTAATAGGTAGTATTATTTAGTATGTAGGTGGTCTAATCAAACTTGTTTTGGTTTTTCTATCAGCCAACAATGCACGAAACACTGAATTTCTTCCAGCTCTTTATTTACAAGAAGTGTTTGGACAGCACCCTTAGATACATGGTTTGACTTTTAGGTTGCTGTGTGTGAAGTCAGTAGCTTCGTTTGATCATCCATGTGGGTCCCTTCCAACTTGAGATATTCTGTGAATTCTATAAAAATATAGTGGGAATGATATGAGCTTCTTAATTGCTTGTGTGTCTGTGTATGGAATTATACTAGAATCTGAATATTACTAGTAAAGTTATTGTTTCTTTGAAAATCTAGCTAAGATCTTTATGTAATTATAAAAGAGATTAAAAGTATTTGTGCATTGTATGCAAGTTAATTATTAATTTTTATGGATTGTAAATAGTTGGAGTAAGCATGCAGTTACGGTCATAAAATCAATTTCTGCGCTGTTTTCATTTTTATTTTAATATGTTCGAAAAAGATAGAACAGGAGGAGTCTCTACATTTTTGTTGGACTAATCCAACTTTAAACAATTGCCAAAATTCAGTCTTCTGCAATATCTCTTTGGTAGTTGGAAATGAGAAATTTTTATAGCATTCTGCTCAGCTCAGGGAGAGGACTTTGAATATGTACAAAATTGCCATCAACAGTAAGTAACAACTCAGTCTTTCATGACCAATTCTGTAATGCTTAATTTGAAAGTAATTAATAATGGGATTTGGGCTTACTGCAGGGTTGGCATATTGTTTAAAGAAAAAAGTATATGCTGTGTTAGTTTATGCATACTCCATCTTAGCCTAATAAATTGAAGGTGTGCATTTACCGCATCCATGTTTTAAAACATGGAAACAAGTATTATTTTGCCCTGTTTTAAGTTTCTGTTTCTGTATGTCACTGTCACCAGTTATCATAACTGTACCTGAAAGGACACATGTTAATTCTGGTTGTTGCAGTAGAGGGAGCACAGGTATAATTTTTGAGTACTCGTGAACTTTTGGTTGAAAATTCATAAAACATTTTAACATGTTTTTGGCTGGTTGCTCCATGTTTGTTTGTACATTAAAATTTGTTTGATAAATTCATGGCAACTTATACCTTAATGTAAGGTAATTAGATATGTATCATTTAGCTGACTGGACTTTTAAAAAGCAATGTTATAGTTGAAAACACCACAGTTTTTTTCTAAGTAGTTGTGGGTGGTTTATTTGGTATTTTAGGGTGGGGTGGTTTAGGGTTTTTTTTTGTAATGGTGATTCCTTTCGTTGTTTAGCTATATTAAAGCTGTTGAGTAGTTCATGCAGGTTTTGGAGATACCCAGTACCCCACATACAAATCATGCAGGTCTTAAATAAAACCTGAAAGCTTTGAATGTAGAGGCCAAGTCAGTGTTACAGATTCCTCATTTGTTTTGAGATTCAATATCTGATTGTTCTATAAAATCTAATGTAGACAGAAAGTGTGTCATTAGGTGGTCTTGGAAAGTTTAATAAAAGACCATAGAAACATTTTATTTCCTGCATGTAGTATTTTAACATGTGGATTTCAGATAGGGTTGGAAAATGGGCTATAAATAATATAAATCATTAAAATCAGATTATTTGATATTTCACATTATTGAATTTTAAGATTTTTTTTTAAAGTAGTATTTGCATTTATAGCTTAAATGCCTATTTTTTAATCACATATTACACTGTTTCCTTAGAAATGTTCAGTAAGTTGAAAAGAAGGTATTTTGAAAATGTGTGACAAAATCAACTGGAATAAAAAGAACCAAGTAACAAGGATTTATCTGCATTATTGTCTTCCATAGTCCCATTAAAATAATTTCTAAGAATCAGTGTCAGAAGGGCAGCTGCAGAATTTCTAACACTTTAAGTTAGCAGCTAGTTTTGTGTTCTACTACATGAACTTTGAAAATCAGGAACACAGTAATTCTCTTTTCCAAGTTATTGAACCTAAATCATACAAGTTTCTACCGCAAAACAAAGCAACAGAATTCAAATTCTTGTGTGAGTAAGTAACATCAATTCTAGCATTTTTTTTACTTTTCCAACTCCTTTTACTGATTCTCTAACAAATTTGGTGTAATATATTTCATCTAATGATCCTTTCAAGTTTTTATAAAAATGTCAAGTCTTTGACTTCTTTGGTTAGTTAAATTCTTAGCGACTGTATTTGTCTGTACAGCCAGACATGGCTAACAATGATAAAATTAATTTTGCTGTAAAGATCCTGAATACTTAAATGTGTGTTGCTCTAAGTTAAACGTCTGATCTTTGCAGTCTTAAGTTGTGGTCTGTTTTCTCTGCTGATGATGTTATTTAATATCAATTAGGGTAGGAAGAGTTTCCACTTTTTGGATCTTTTCAGTAACAGTTACTGAGCTGATTATTCGTAAAAAACATGTTATAATACTTAGGCGCTTCCTAAAAGTACTTGATACTTTATATAGCAGTGTGTAATGCTTTCTATGGTGCTTTTGGAAAAAGGTGACTACTTTTCATTCAGAAAAAGCATTTGTATTCTAGCTTTCTACCTTTATTTAAATTTGACTTTTCCCGTCTAATTTTTTTCTTATTAATTTCCTCTTGTGCCCTTATTATTGGAGAATGTGTTTCTTAGTTGGAAAGTAGGCTTGAAAAGGTTAAACATCTTGTTACCTTATGATTAATGCTTGTAATCCAATGCAATGCTTTTAGTAAATTTACTTGATTACTCCACTTCTTTTTCTTTGCTAAAATAACATTTGCAAAAGCCAGTCAGAAGTGCATTAGTTATAAAAGAATATTCAGTGCAATCACTTGACTTCCCTGGTGGTGTTGGTTCTTTTTTTTCCTGCAGGAATGGTGTGGTCAGATGTTAAAAGACTCTGGTATGATGGTTTAGAAGACTTTTTAGAAGAGTCCCGTAATCAGCTTAGTTTTGTCATGAATTCCCTGTATTTGGCAACTTTTGCTCTCAAAGTAGTTGCCCATAACAAGGTGAGCACCCATTTCATGGATCCAAAGCTCCCCTGGGACTGACTGGGCAAATACAATTTTAGTACATTGCTGCAAAATATGTAAAGATATGTTACGTGTGGTATGTTAGTAGTAGTATGTTGTAGTTAAGTGTATGACATTCATAATAACCTACTATGTGAATACAGTTTAGGCTTCCAAGTTAAATATTCTGTGTTGTATATGCCATGTAGTTGTCGAGATCTTTGGCCTTGTTGCTTTTTGGGCTTGAAAGAGAAGTTGGTGAGGTAAATGGGAGTTAGAAAACACATCAAGACATGTCCAAGTACTCAAGGACCCCAAACAGAGCTACTGTCTTCCTTGTAAGAACTGACTGGTCTAAATGGCTTGATTTTCATTTGGGGAAATCTCCCCATATAGCTCATCTGACTTGGCATTTGAGCTCACCTGATTCCATAGATCAGTAATATGCAGAAAGCTGATGGTAATCTCTGTGTTTAGATTGCCTAATGCTTTTTTTTTAACAGAAAGTTTTATTTAGATTTTGATTACATATGGTCAAATGTCATAAGTGGTTGTGGGATTTTTAAATTATTTTGTGCTTGGTGGGGTTTCTGTTGGTTTGAATTTTTTTTTTTTTTTGGTAGTAAGGAAAAAAGCCCCAAGACCATGTCTTTTCTCTGTGAAAAACCATCTGGGTTTGATTGAAGATGTAAGTTTTGAAAATGATCATTCCCATTCTGTTGCATGTGTTATTAGCTGCACAGCATATGGCAAGCTGCCAGACCAATTGAATATGAATATTTTAGCAAAATTCAAGCCAATGCAGTAGCACCATTATTTTGTATTGCAAACTATGAGTTGACAGCTGTCTGGCAGTTGGGAGGAAAATAAACTGATTCAGTTATTCCCAATTTGGTGTTTGGCCCATTTCCCTATCATTGCATTGATTCAGAGGCTGGTAATCATTTGGAAAGGAAAGCATCATTTCTTGGAAAAAACAGAGAGAGAATGCCATGTTGGGCTGCCTTCCCAACCATTTACTTTGCAACCAGCACATGTCTGGAGTAGTAGTTCCTTTGCTAAGATAAGAGCCCTTTGCTGCTATATATAAGTAGTGATTTTTTTGAAGATGCGGGACTCCTGTCCTATGGAACAGGCACATAATGGCTTTTTTTTGCCACTTTTATACGGCAGAATTTATTTTAATATTTTATAAATTATTTAGAAAACCAAATAAAAATGTTTGGTTTGCCTCTTAAGTCCTTATTATAGGTGCAAGTTATTTTGAAGCAGCTTTGAGTTCCTTCATTTTTGAATGTCCATTTTCAGACAGCAGAAGCTGGTAATAAAAATGCTGGATGTTTTCAGTCAAGCCAAAAGATAGGGATCTGTGGATATTCTGTAAATAGTTGAATAGTACCTAGTGGATGTACTTTAAGGGTGTGTTTACACCTACAGTTCACTTGTGACTTCTATTCTCTGTAGTCATTCATAAAATACTTTGAAGGAACCCCAGGTCCTAAGTCTTTTGAAATCTTTATAAAACCTGTTAAGACAAGCTGTCACCACATTGCAACAGCATGTGTACATTAGTTTTCTTTGTGGCATTTTAATGTTGTTTTTGACTGAGGCCTATTACACTAGACAATGCACATGATTATAAAGTACACGTGGCCCTGTTTCAACAAACCATGCAAAACGGAGTAGAAGGAAAAGCAGAACAGAGGAATAAATGGCTTGCTGAGCAAGTGAGTGGCAGAGTTACATGTTAAATTTAAATAATCTGATTTCTGTCTCCCTCTGGAATGGCTTTTTAAATGCCTTTGTCTAAAAAGAGTGAGATGTCTGACAGAGGTAAGCCATCTGTGAATCGTATGTGTGAATTTCTTTTATGCTATTGCTTGTGGAGGCAGAAGTAGGAAGAGGTGCACGGGTGCATTTCTGTATTTGTAATGTCAGTGATCTCTGTCATTTTTATATTGCATGTTTGCAGTTTCATGATTATGCTGAAAGGAAGGACTGGGATGCATTCCATCCTACCCTAGTCGCAGAAGGTCTTTTTGCTTTTGCTAATGTTCTTAGTTATCTGCGTCTTTTCTTCATGTACACAACGAGCTCTATTCTGGGACCGCTCCAGGTGAGTATCATAACTGCTTGAGAAAATATTAAACTTGATCTTGTTTTACTATCTTCTTCTCTTTTCAATAAGATTAAGAAACTAAAGAAATTCAGAAAGTAAAAAGTAGAAAGAAGTGATATTGCATTAAAGTTTGTGGGTTTTAATCTTTTGTGTAAAACATACTGATTTAGATGGAAAAAGGTAAGAAAAAGAATGGAAGACCTAGTGCAGTTCACTTTCTTATAATACTTTTTCCATGATAACTGTACCTATACTGTAATTTTTTTTTCATCTGTTAGCTAAACATATACATAAGTGCCTGCAGTTTGAATACTCTGAGGATCAGGTTGTTCCTGTAAAGTTGATCGTCCTAACTTCTTATCTCTAAAAGATAGATGAATGAGATGTGTAACAAGGAAGAGTAATCAGAAGCATTTCTGTTTATGTCTGTGACCTTACTGAAGTTGCACGTTGAGTTGAATTGCAAATTACTTTGGTTTGAAAAATATAAATCTATCAAGAGTATTGAAATAGTCATCTATTTGTAGCTAGTTATAAGAAGAGAGAGCAGGTTTATTTTTACTTGAAATTTCTGGAACCTTCCAGTGAGTAATAATGATTAAAAAACCCCCACATTTTAATTATGCAATACATTGAATTCAGTATCTGGAGATGGTGGGGGGGAAGCACTAACAGTCTTATGTTGTGATGCTGGAACAGTAGACACCACAACAGTTCTTAAGCTACGTTAAAATTTGTCACTTAAAGTTGGAATTTAGCCTGGGTTTGTGCAAAGAATTTAATTTTCTTTTCCTGATTTGAGAGCAGACATGGAGTTTTCTGTTGAGTTTATGCCATTTTGTATCTTTTGTTAGTTGCTTGCTTTCTTTTAAGAACAGACTCTCTCATCTTAGTCTTTGTGCTATTCATCGTGATAAACTTCAGATAAACTTGAGTAGACCCAAGGGTGCAATATGGCACTATACAGAAGGTCTAGTACCGCTGGGGGTAAGGGAGGGAACCTGGACTATTATTATGACATCATATTTAGGATGCAATTACCTCCCTCATTTTTTTTTTCAATTAAAAGGAGAGAGAAAGCGTCTTAATAAAAAACTGTGAGTAGAAGTCACCTCTTCCTCCATTAGCAACATTTTTTTCTTCTGTGTTTTTTGGAGGTTTTTTTTGTTCAGCTTGACTTCTCAGCACTGCCTGATTTTGTTACTTTGCCAGTGAAAACCCTTAGAAACTAAAGCACCTGTTATTAAAAGCATAGCTTACTGAAAAAAGCTTTGCGTAGGTGTACTTCCAGAATCTTTGGCCTTGCTTCCTGGTAGATTTATGATGACAAATCAGATCAGACAAGTCACTGCTTTCTTGTACCTATGATTTTATTTTTTTTCTCATTTATTTATTTTTCCCCTGACAGTGATAGGATTTAATTAATACAGCTGGTTGTCAACAACATCAATGAGTTTGCAAGTGTCTGTTGAATAAAGACATTTGGAATAAGTAGCATAGTCATCCACTGATTATACTGATGCAGTTTGTCCTAATAGGTCAAATGAATTCTTTGTCCTCTCCTCTGATGAACAGGACTAGTTTTAAGAGCTTTGTGGCAGCAGGATGACCTGAAAGGATCCTGCAAGAAACATTATAATTATTAAGCATAAAGGCAGAGTAAATATTTGGGAGCAGTGGATTTTTTTAACTCTTCTCTTCAACTAGAGCTATACCAAAGGAGGTTCTGAAGGAAATTATTTTAGCTCGGATCACTAGGTCTTGTGTCAAGGATCTAGCTAAAAACCTGCAGTGTGAAGGTTCAGCTAATTTTAATGAATTAGAGTATTTAATTTCACTGCATAAATAATTATATTTTAGAATATTGTTTCATACAGAATCACTTGTTAAATTGGTATTTTTAAAATCCTTGTAAAAAGTGCTTTAAAAAGAGTGTTCATAGTTCTTGTAACCAGTTTAATATTGGAATATGCCTGTTTCTTCTCTTAAGGTTTTGTTTGGTTTAGTTCTTGCCCTTTTCTCTGTAGCTGTGACTAAATTGCTGTTAATTATTTTTCTTTTTTTGTTTTGTACACTTTAAAATGGAAATGTACTTGCATACTTTGAAAAAATATTGAGGTCTTGATATTGCAGTAAGCATTAGGCTTGTTATACAAATTGATTGAACACTGAAATCTCTCCACATTTTAAAGAGATTCACTGTTTAATGTGCATGTTTATTTATGTATTAGACCTTTCACAAGTTTTTTATTAGAGGCTATGTTATGAAATTTTCCAAGTAAATAAAAACAGTCGACAGTCACCCCATTCAGTGACACACTGAAGCTTATGTTATTACTGTTGGCCAGTACAGCTTGTGCAACAACTCTTACAGTATTTTCTAAAAGTAGGTCACAAAGTTCAAATGGTGGTAATCAAATATAGCATGGAAACCCAGCAGTGGGGGGGAAAGGCAACTACTGTGTTCTCTTGGCTATTAGAGTTATTTTTAAGTATTCAGTTACTTATTAATTAATAAAACCTATTTTAATATAGATTTGTAAGCTGTCTGTGTCATGGGTTTTTATTATTGACAGAAGATAGACTAATATTCCCCTACATTAGGTCATTAGATTTCAAATGCTTAGAAATTCTAGAAAGCAATAGCATGATTATATGAAGAAAGCAACTGGTATTTGGACTGTGTTATTACACTCTGTTCCGAACAAAATAGTTTTAGATGGTTTGTGCTTTGTGTGCATTCCTATTTCATCTGCTTTTTCTCTCTCTTGCTTGCAAATATGTTTCAGTTAAAGGATAAATATTTTGTTGTTGGGTTGGGGTTTTTTTCTTTAAAGTGTTAGATGTGATGAAACAGTGTGATGGGGATTACATTCATCCTCTGACCAAACATACAATTACTGCACAGCTCTGCCTGCAGTTGCAGATTCTCCATGTCAGTGGCAAACTGTGCAGAGAATCAGAGAGCATCTGCTGTGCAACAGGTGTACTCAGTGAGTTTCCAGCAGCATGGGAAGGAGCAGGAGCTGGCACTTCTTCTCCCAGTGAACTTGTAAAACCTGACCAGTGATACAATTCTGGACTATGATTTGGTACAGATTGTTATTCATATAGGATTAGGCTTTCCACACACTGATTTATATAGAGGATTAGATTTACCCAGCCCCGTTTTATATATTTACATTCTTTATAAGAGTGTATTGTTCTCTGAAGAAGTTTGTAGGAAGAATAAATTATGTCAACAGTTTATGCTGTGTATGACAAAAGCAAGTCAGGGTCTTTTCTGTGTTGGAAAGATGTGTGAGCATTGGGGTTTTTTTTAAAGACGCTGTATTTGTACTGTTGCAGACTTCCATACAGGATATGTTGAAATGGAAACTGATGATCTGAATTTAGTGTCATATCTTCTATACTTTACTTTGTGTTCTGCAAATGGGCTTCAGTATATTAGTTTTTGATTAGTGATGAATTATGGTTCCAAATGTTTTGATTAATTCAGTGTCCTTATTGAGTGTTATTAACTTTCTATGATGGTATGTGTTCAAATGCATTTCATTTACTGCTTTTATCTATACTATTACACATTTATACATACTATTTACATACTGTTGCTTATGGCTAATTGAAGGATATGAATTTATCAGATTATATGAAAACTACTTAAATTTTCTTTTTAACATATAGAAATTTTCACTGAAAAATGGTACTAGGGTACCTACTGATTCTGAGGTCTGATTAGCATCTAAAATTTAAGTTAAACATTTGAAATGTAAATAGATCCTTTTTTGTTGTTTAGAGACTGAAGGAGAGAATACAAACAAATAACTACATGTTTTACTAAAATTGAAAATAAATCTATTTCACAGATTTCAATGGGGCAGATGCTACAAGATTTTGGAAAATTTCTGGGCATGTTTCTTCTTGTCTTGTTCTCATTCACAATTGGATTGACACAACTTTATGATAAAGGATTTCCTGTAAATGAAGAAAAGGACTGTGCGGGTATTTTTTGTGAACAACAGAGCAATGACACATTCCATTCGTGAGTCCGATATCTATGAAATAGCTGTATTGTTCTAGTCCTTAATTCCTAGTAATTAACCAAAACTGAAATATTTCACTGAACTTGAGTTTGCATTAAGTAAATCCACTTTTGGTGTTTGCTTTACCTAACCAGCTTTTTTTTTCCTTGTTTTTTTAGGTTTATTGGCACATGTTTTGCACTGTTCTGGTATATATTCTCCCTGGCACATGTAGCGATCTTTGTCACACGTTTTAGCTATGGTGAAGAATTACAGTCTTTTGTGGGTGCTGTTATTGTTGGTACCTACAATGTGGTGGTTGTGATAGTATTAACTAAGCTCCTTGTGGCAATGCTTCATAAAAGTTTTCAGCTGATAGCAGTAAGTGGTTTCTGATTAATTACCAATAATTGCTAGCTTTATCTTTGGATTTTATACAAAATCCTTTCTATGATGTGTAGACTAATCTACAGACCTCCAAGGATGAGCTCGCTCTGATCTCACAAGGGGCATCTTTCCTTCAAATATGAACTTTTTATTTACTTTGATCCACATAAAATGGGTACTTTTCATGTTGAACATGTGCAAGGCTTTAGTCCTCTGGGAATTGAAGATTTTATTGATACAATGGCTGTTCAAGTCAAAATGCTATTCTTGATAAGGTGTCATGCTTGCAGAGTTGATAGGCAGTTTGTACCTGCATAGCTGAATTTTGTATTTACGCTACAGTATATAGTGAATTGAAGAGATAGTTTTTTATTTTAATTATTTCATATTAGTATATCAAAACGTTTCTTAAAATACTATATCTTCATAGTTAAATAACAGTTTTCTGGGGATGAGAAAATAAAACTTATGAAATACCTTGTTAATATTTTTGCTTCTGATCTCTGTTAATGTTTCTGATGCTTTAGAATCATGAAGATAAGGAATGGAAATTTGCTCGTGCCAAGCTTTGGCTTAGCTACTTTGATGACAAATGCACGCTACCTCCACCTTTCAATGTTATTCCCTCTCCCAAGACTATCTGTTATCTTTTCAACAGTCTCAGTAAATGGATCTGCTCTCATACATCAAGTGGCAAAGTGAAACGTCAGAACAGCCTAAAGGTAAGAAGTGATTGGGAAAGCTGTAGGCCCTGAAGCTGGAAAGGTGCTGCTTGCTAAAATTAATCAGCAAATTGCTGCATGAAGCTGCCTGTCATGTGGTGAGTGCTACTAAGATAAATAGGAGCTCTAGAATAATGTGCGTTGCATCCAACATGTAAATAAATGTTACCTATTTCTATTTCAGTAAGATTCTGTTAACTTTCAGGTTTGGGATTTTCAACCCCCTTCCCTCCAACCCCCAATTCCCCTGGAAGTAGTCTAGAAAAATGCTTTGATTGATTGAAAACTCATAGAAACCTCAAGGAAGTATGTGCTAATCTCAAAAATGATGAGGTTAGAGTGTTCTTTGGGGAAGGTAATGGGTTTTAAATGTATTACAGAAGTGTCAAAATAAATAACCAAAAAGGATCACTGAAGCCTCTCATTGATGGGGGAGGGATCTTTTATTGTACCCTGTAATTTTGCCTACTAATTTTGCATCTTCTTGCTGACAAAAATAGCATTAAGTAAGCTAAATTCAAAGACTTTATGGAATGTGCACTGAGAAACATTCAAGATTATGGAACTCTTGATGACTGCTCAGAGGACAATTACCAAGCCAGGTGGACTAAACATTTTCAATTTTGCTGGTACAGCAGATTATAATGTAATTTAAATTTTGTTGGCAGTTTACATGCATTGTGTATTTGTGCACATCAGCATATATCTATAAACTAGCTTTGTTATTTTGTTCATATTTATTCTCTGTGTCACTGTATAAAGGCTTTAAGGCGCAAAAATAATTTTTCTATAGTAAATATGTGATGTTTGTTTAAAGGAATGGAGAAATCTGAAGCAAAAGAGAGATGAGAATTACCAAAAGGTGATGTGTTGCTTAGTCCACCGTTACTTGACTTCCATGAGACAGAAGATGCAAAGCACAGATCAAGCAACTGTGGAAAACCTAAATGAACTGCGACAAGACTTGTCAAAATTCCGAAATGAAATGAGAGACCTGCTTGGCTTTCGAACTTCTAAATACGCTATGTTTTATCCAAGAAACTAAGGCATAACTTTTAAATGAAAACTGTGTACTTTTAGATATCTATAGGTGAAAAGTGTTGACTTAATTCTGTTGCCAGACCAAATAGAAAATACTGTTGCACAAAAATACATCTGAATATGCGTTTGCATGAGTTGCAGCTAGATGCAGAAGTGATGGAAACAAGTGCAAAAACAAATATAGTAATTTTCTTAAAATCTTAATCTTAGTGTGTATATAAAATTTGTATATAGGAATTTTTTTAATGTTCCTCAGACTGTGGCTGTCAGGTGTCAGAGCTTCATAACTAGCACAATGTGTTTATTTCTTCTATTTTTGCTGTTTATTCCTTTTTGATACTTGTTTTTCAAGTTGTGGGAGAAGATAGGCTTTTTAAAACAAAAATCCAGCCTATGTTTATTTTTAATAGAAAAGTCAGATATAGAATAATAGAAAATTTCCAGCACAGTTGGAAATTATGTTTGACTGTAGGTTACAGTGCATGTGAAAACTGTATGACTCTGAAAGAGGCAGTTCTAGTGCCAAGTTTTGTATGTTAACGTTGACTGTATACTAACATTTGTAGAATACAGAAAATCATCAAGACTCTTCCCTTTTGTGGGAACATTCAAATTTTGAACTCAAAATAGACCAACCATTTCTTGAATGTTTATGGTTACGTGTAAGACAATCAACTCCTGCTTGGATTTTTCAGCGGTGCCTCAAAAAAAACCATTTTACTATACATGTTAAGATTGGGAACAGAATTTTAAAACTAACCTGTGAACTTTTAGTGTTTAGTAGCTTGAGTTTTTAAAATCTGGATAATAAATTATTTGAATTATTAAAACCTGTGATATAACAAAAATGAGGTGGAGCATGTGGGTGTTGTTGTTTGCAATGCTGAACAAATCCTGTGAAACACTGTACACTTCTTTGTATGAGAACATACTCTGAATCTGGTCATTGGTCAGATGTGGTTTAGAAGGGCCTGCTTTAGACAGGTTTTCCTTATTCTACTTTTAAATTTGTCTTTCTTTTTTTCCTCTTACGACAATTTTTGCCAAGCTAAACTTTTTTTTTTTTTTTTTTGGGTCAGGAATATTATGTTTTGTGAGACCATGTGATTTGACTTTGCTTATAATGGACAGTAAGGGCTTTGTGGATTTTCTGTGCTAGAGGGTTCTATATGGCTTTATATGCTTATATATAATTCACATTGACAAATTGTAATTGAAAAATGTGAGATTCTTGTATTTTTAATTACGAAATAAGTGTATTTATGACAGCTGAAGGATTGACTGACAATTTTACTGTTACGATGGTGCTCTTCTAAAATGGTCTTATGTCCAGAAGGCGCAGGTAGCCATAGTGGTCTTTGACTACAGTATTTTGGGAGGTTGTTAGAGTGGAAGCTTACATGAATGTTTACTTTTTTGAAGGAATTCTTACAAAACTCTTTCTTGTAAAGGTAATATATTTTCTTTACTATGAAATTATGTATATGTGAGCTAGGGCTTAATGCTCTGCTTCCAGAAGTCTTATAGTATAGAGGAATTCTGGAAAGTGTTGGATTTTTATGTGGATAAGAAGCTAACCTCTTGTATTCAAAGCAAAGAGGATCACAGAATTTTGTATTTGGACTCATGTTTGAATAATACACCAACATAAAAACTATGTGCTGTATATGTTACATATATCCAAGAAAGGAAGCAGACAAATAAAAGTTCTTTGAAAAATATGGTTGTATTAGTATTAGTCACATCTGAAACAACATCATATCAGGTACCATATTGAAAGTAATTTCTTTGCCATGTTAAGTTTAAGGAAGGTAGCTGATGTTAATGTGTTACTGCCTTTTTTCCTTGTGACCCATCCTGTTAACTTTAAGTTCATTCAGATGGCTTCATGCAGTGCCATGAAGTGATACCTGAGCTAGTCCCAACAAGCTAGAGTGGATTTTAATGCACTATATTATCTGCTTGACACTTGGCTCACACCGATTAGTTCTTCTGAGAAGCTGGGTGAGTTTATGAAACAGCTCAGCTGGCCATTTCTAATTGCTTTTTGATACATTAAGCAGTCACTCAGAGCTAGCTTGGTTTTTGTCACGTGCCACTGTGTTCTACTAGAGTGTAGACATGTCCTTAGGAAGAACTGTCTTACTCCAAGGCACTTTGGGGGGTGGGGGTGGGGGGGTGGTGTTGGAACAGAGGATTCCAGAGTTTTTATTTGTCCCTGGGATACATACCTGTAAAGAGAGATACCGAAGAGAGAGGTTTGTTCTTCGTAGTACCTTAGTTGTATGGGACTCTGCATCTCTGCCTTGTTTGAAAGCTGCTGCAACCTTCCAATCTACTTGGCTACTAATCAGTACAGAGTGCTTTGTGCTATTTAGTCAATCTTGCCTTAACATTTAGATTTTCCTAGTTCACAGGTATTAAACATGCTATTGCTTTCTCATTTGGCAACTTAATACTGGCTGTTCCAGAAGCAGTCTGCAGATGTTGGGGCTCTGAGATCTCTCTTATGCACACCCACAGAACAGTTCTGGACATGCACAGAGACAAAATGTTAGGTGGCTGTAATAATCCTTTAAACTGGGATGTTAAAAAAAAAAAAAATAAAAGAAAGTTTGGAGAAACTGCAATTTACTTGGCTATATGAGTCAGTCTGTTCTTGCACCATGACTTGCACTAAAGTTTGCACAAAGAAATTCTAAGTGGGTTTTTAAGACTACTGAAAAATGTTGATTGTTCATTCTTTTCATGTTAATGTCTGTTTTGTCTTAGAGCAAACTTTGACCTGATGACTGAGAAATCAAGATGGAAATTTTCATGCTACCTCCATGTGCAGCAGAAAGGTCAAAACCATTCATGACTGAAAGTCAGCTTACTTAATGCTCTTGCTTAAGATATGGTTTTGATTATTATTTTCTGTTGAAATTGGTTAGATAATTTTGATTCTGTTTACAGTTTGGATTTTAAATGGCTGAAGTTTACAGTCATTACATCTGCTTTTAAAAATTTGTAATAGTTGTTACCTGTGTTTTGTAACCAATTCTTACTTGAGAAAACTGGCACTGCTCCATGTTTCTTTTAAGTCCTGTATTCTGTTCAGTGTTGCAGGGCTACTGCTGTCAGTGCTTTGATTTGGGAAAAAAAATGGTCTAAAGGGAGTGTTGAGAAGAGCAGGCAGGAGCTTTCCTTACCTACCATTTGGGAGATGAGGAGCAGGCTGCTAGACTCTTCCTGCCTCACTGAAAAAAGCTGCATGACAGATGGTCATGTCATCACAAATAAAAATAGATTATTGTAGTTCAAGACAGTTCCAAGCATGATTTCCACATTGCTTCTTCCCAAGCTGCTGCTGAGAAATGCGGAGTACCATGCATAAAGCCTCTTAATCTGCATAGGAATCAATACTGGAAAATTAAAATTGCAATTTAAAAATTGTAAAATTACAAAAATATGTCTGCTTTGCAAATGAATGTTGCTCTCAGTTCCATAGAGAAGTGTTGTTTGATTTAGTCAGTAAGACAAAGGCCTAGCAATCTGTAAAGTGTGGTTCCAGCACTGAGCTGTTTGATGTGAGCTGCCAGCACAGCCTCTTTGTACCTTTGTGCATCCCTCCGAGTCCTTTGTCTCCTGCCTAGCTACCCGTTAGGTCTCCAGAACAGATGCTGCTGAGTTGCACTGTACCTCTTGGCATTACATATGAGAATCAATAATTGGAGAAGAATGGTAGTAGCTAGGTAGTAGAAGAATTCAGTTGCACATTCTGCTACTGAAATAAGCAATGAGTACTTCCAGTAGGGACTGTGTATTTCATTACAGTTTCGTGCCCATGGTTACATCAAAAGAACTCTGATACGGTATTTATCTACAAGGAAAACAAGTATTTAAAGGAATCTTAAATTCTGTCCCATCCATGTCATTAGTATTCAAGTTTTGCCCAGTTTGAAAAGCATGTATTTCCTACCTGCTTTTGATCACAATATTCTTCAACTTTTCAGTATTCTTTACCTACAGTCTGTTTCTGTTCCTCCATTTTTGGCGGTTATAGTCTTTCATTTTCAGAGTAACAAATAACTGTATGCAACAGACCTGACAAAGATCTCTTAACATTATTGTCTAACTGCTTCCAGTCCATTCCTTCCCTTATTCTCAAAGGAGTTATTTGTTCATCCTTTTGTGTGTAGGAATGAAATAAATTAGATAAGCTATTTACACTGCTGGTGCCAGACTGAGCATTGCTGTATTGTCCTTTAACAATACAGAAAAAATTCAAACTATCTGCATGTGTACCTTACTGCCACTGAATTATTTTCTACCTTCCTCCTCCCTCATTACCTTAAAGAACTTAATAGTGACATTTATTAACTAGATTATAGTCATCAGTAGAGAAAAGCATGGTGCTGTTTTACTGTTGTCTAATTCTTTGAAGAGTAAATCCAGTTTCTATTCAAATCAATGATTCAGTGACTTCAATGGAAGGAAAATCAGCAAGGAAGTGTAGTGTCTGTCATACTGTGCAAAACCCAAACCATCAAAAGCATGTAAATGATCAAAAAAGAATATGTTTAGCCTGTCCCAGTCTTATACATAATGAATAACTAGTTGGTGTATTATTTAATCTTAAAATATTTTATTAAGCACAGATAATAATGCAGAAATCCATGTAATAAAACAACTTTAGAGAAAAAGCTAAGTTAAAATGAGTTACTATAAATATTGCACTTAGAATTCTTATTTTACATACAAAACTCCTTAAAAAGTTGGACAACTATAAATTAACAGCTTCCGAGTAATTGGAATTTGGTATGTTTGAGATCAGATGGCTCTGCTGCAGATCTTCGGCTTTAAAACATAGGAGGATCTGTTCTCTTGTACATGTAATGGATACCACTTTGTACCAGGGTGTGCTTAGGTGGGTGGGAGGGAAGAAAGGGTGAGCATGGTCTTAGTGTTGACAGTCAGTTGTATCTTCATGACAACACTAAATGAAAATTTTTCAAGAGAGATGATAGAATGCAGCTGCAGAGTTTAGTTTTAACAGGTTTTGTTTTTCAAGGCATTTAGGATCTTTGAGTTCTTAGTCTTAAAACTCATGACAAAGCTGTTGGGAAAGACTTTGCCTCTACCGTCATCTTCTACTTGGCCCATGATGATGTAGTTTAAACCTACAAAGGAAAGCATGATAAGACGGGAATCCGGGATGTGATTTGATAAGTATAGTCCTTATCTATGGTCTCTATTCATTTGAACTGTTACCAATGCCTTCTAACGTTTTTTCCTTCCTACCTAAAGCATATACTTCCTGACCCATTTTTGCTATGCTCGTTACACAGTACAGTCATGTGAAAATCAAGTAGATATATAGCTTAGTATCTATTACATAATTAAATATATAGGAGATATTCATTAAATGTAGACTGAAGGTGAGTCTGAAAGACTTTAGAAATGCAGTATAAACACTGAATAACTTCTCTTCTAACACCCAAAATGGCATGTGTCTCATTCATTCTGCATATTTTCTCATTTGCTCAGCTTGTAGGATAATGCACTTAAGGGATAATGCACTTAAGCCTTTTCATTCCCTTTTGCTCACCCAAAGACATAAACATTTTCTAGATATATAGAAAGGCAGTCAGGCAAGCAAGGTGGACTTTCTGTGTGATAAGCTCTGGCTTTGGAGAAATTGGATGGATTTGCGTATTTTTATGGCTTAAAAGGGTTGGGGGTTTGCAAGGCCTTAGGCTGGTAGGAGTGGTATTATAGGGGTATAAGCAGAAAAGTTGAGATATTAAGTAATGGCTGTTAAATAATTCATGGAGATTTAGGATGAGAAACAGAAGTGTGTGGTTTGGAGCCAGTGGTCTGCCTAAAAGGAGACAATTTGTTCCACCAAGGATATTATTACGTCTCCCAGACAGATGTCTAGTTTCCAGAGAACTGACGTAAAAACAAAATTCAGTTTCTGACAAGGAATTTTCACTTTGCTACTGCCCACTTTTAATTAATATGCTTAAATGCCAGTAGTATCCTGAATGTTATCAGGGGATTTTTGATGCTTATTAACTTACTTCGACTGTTTCTTGCTGCGGTTCCATTTACATTCTCCTGTTCTACCTGTTTACTCAGGAGGCAGAGCCGAAAACTGTTTTATTTTTCATTTAGTTGCTTCAATGAAAAATAGTCTCAGTATTTCTTAAAACACCATGTAGGTATAGCCCTTTTTACGTTTAACTGGAAATTATCTTGGTTGATCTCTGCGTAATACTTTAAGATAGCTATAGAAATACTGGCTGTTTGCAGATACAGAGTGGGCTTAATACTACTAGTTATATCTACAATAAAGGTGCAAATATGTACAGGAGAGAAGCAACAGAGAAACGTAGATTTTTTTGTCATTTGCTGTGACATACTACTCTTCTAGGTATAGCATGCTGGTTTTCCCTTTTAAATAACTGTGCCTGAAAATTAGCTCCAAAATACATACACGTAAAACCAAAATCTAAAAAAACCTTTCATTTGAGAGAGCCAAATCAGATTCTACTTTGTATCATATGGGTTTAAAAAAAAAAAAAAGTGTTTCAAATTCCTGTGATCTAAGTAAGTTTAATCCTTTATAAGTAAAACTGAAAAACACAATATTATCCTGGATAACTAGTAATTTTTATCTTAAATTGATTATAATATTAGTTGCTGATTATAGAAACATTGTAACTTTACTGATTTTTGTGATCAGATTTCAAATTGCAGTTTTCAAAATCGTTGTCTTTTATAAACACACAAAGCAGTTATTTTTGTGTACTTACCTCTTCTGATGAGAGGACACTGCTTACATACAACAATAATCTTGGCACTCATACTCTTGCCAGCTTGTTGAATTGCTAAATTTCCCTCCTTATATACATTAATGATGGATATTGTTGCATGCAGACTGCCAGCCCGTGTTATTGTTGTGATTACAGTTCCAGTTATTACTGGAAGAAAAAACATTTGATACATTTGATATATTTTTATTACTTTTTAGACATAGATTTTGAGGCATCTCCATAATAAGGAAACAAACAATACTGGAAACAATTACTAAAACTGTGGGTATCACCTGTAATAGATAACTCACTACTGACAAATTTTGGTGGCACCAAATAAAAAACTGTTCCTAGAGTCTATCAGTCTCTTGCAAGTCCAGTTCTCTTGCAACTAATTTTAAAACAGTGGAGAAGTTGAATTGAAAATGTTCTAGCCAAAAACTGAATTCCCAGCTCTCTGACACTCAAATGAGTAACAGGGGAGTAACAGTGAGTAACAGTGTCCTAGGAGCTAGATTTTAATCTGTCTGAGGCCTGGTACTGATACGAATTTGCTGATTTCAGCTAAATTTAGACTACAGATTAGACCATCATACTCCTAAAGACCTCTCAGTATGAAAATAAAGATACCATTTTTTCCTAGGATGACTAGTTTAACTAGTAGGCCATCTTTATCATAAAGGAATGGTAAATTGTAATAACTTTTTTTTTTTCCTTCTCAGATCACCTTTTAAAAATAAGCTATTATATCCTAAAATCAATTAGATCTTCAGTTATCAGTTATGTGCAGCCAGATTTATTTAACAAATCCGCACAATCCACATTTTGGGTAGGCATTTGTAAATTTTCACATTATCTTCCTTCAATCCAGAGTTTTTAATTAAATAGGAATATTCAAGTTCAATCAAAAGGGAACTGTGGCTGTTAAAATGGTGTGTATTGTAGTTATATTTCTAGAAACAATAAAAATGAAATGATTGATGAAAGAGCTCTTATTTTCTAAATTCATAAAGTCAGCAAATAGAATAAATCATATTCTATAAAGACCACACCTTTTGCTCTTACCTTATGATACTCTCGCATTCACGGTAGCATATAAAATATTTTTACTCTTTGTCCTGCCATGGAAAAAACTGAAAAATTTCAAGTATTTGAAAAAAGGTGAGAGAGAAGAATGTGATTTATTACCCTGATGCTAGAGGAAAAAGAACAAGTTTTATGTAGTGTCATTTACCATCAACTACAAGAGCTGAGGTGTGGTCAGTAAGAGACACTTCTTTTTTTTCCTACCTGCTTCTTTTGCTCTTGGGCCAGCCTACACTGGTTGCCAATTAAAACAGGCTGGTGGTCAAGAGTGGTAAGGGGTCATGCTGCAATGACTCCATTCTGCTTTAGGGTACAGCCACTGCCCTCAATTCTTTGTGGCAAAATGATGCAAAGCTGCCCCCACATTCCTGAACAGCAGATTTCCTCAGATCTTATGGGATTAGCTATAGAGAGAGTTAGGTTAAAACAAACAAATAAAAAAGGGGGTGGGGGGGAAGGTGCCTCATCAAAATTTTAGGCATATCATAGGGCATTAAAAAAAGCTCCCAGTATTAATATGGGAGAATACTCTTGAGACACAACTGAATAAATCAGCCATGCCGTCCAAATATGGAGCAGACACCATTTTTCATGAGTGGTTTGTGTCTGTGTATGGAAAGCAGTACTTGCAAGCTTCCATCCCTTCTAACTTCTCTTAAAAGTGTTTCAGAAGTCTATAAATTGAATTCTGAAGAGCCAGCAGGTAGAGCATAAAATGTGTATTGGCTGGCTACAGACAAATGAGATGACAGTACAGTAATTGAATCAATGCTTTCCTGTAGGAGGTTTTCTTCTATCGTCATTTGCTTTTCAGATTGGGAGAGTAGCTTTGTTTCAGACATACGTGCGGTGCCTATTTTGGAATATCTCCAAGAATGTATTGAGCGAAACACAGATACTAATGTCAGATACACAGATGAGATGGTGTAAAAATATAGCTTATATATTAATAACTCAGAACTACATCTGGAAAAATTCCTATGAGTCTAGAAACACAGTACCCAGTGAATAATTAAAAAGAAACAAATTTTGCTTCCTTACCGAAGTTGCTTGAACAATAATTGCTTTCAAGAGTCCCGCTCCTCTTACACTTTTGCTGGCACAAGGCAGCTGTAGGTTTCACAGCTTTTTGAAGAGCAAGGAGTAAATTGAAATTGAAGTGAGGTATTTGATACAAATGCAAAGCAGTATGTTAAAAAAAAAAAAAAAAAAAAGATTAATAATCCCGATATATACATTAACTAGGTCTGGTATTGCAAGGGATGAACACCACAATAACAACATTCCTTTTCTCTGCCCTCCTCCAATCATCATCATTTCATGTGTGTCTCAGCTACATATCTGTTCTAGTGACCTTATAGAACAGGATGTCATGGAAAATTTACATTTGATTGCAGTGTGATCTTACATATATAACTTAATATTGTTGTCTGTTGCCAGACAGCCCTAGTAGTACACTTAAACTATAATATATGACAGTAACACTTCAAAGGGAGGAGGTGGCCTTTCATCTGAAATTGCTGTACTGTGATGGAAGAGATCAGAGTTCAAATTCCTGACTTTTTTTCCTAAATTTTTCATGTAGCTTCATGACATATAGTACTGTATAGTTTTTACTGATATTTTGAAACACATCTTAATGTTTGAAGTATCTATTTAATATTTAGAATTGCCATTTCCCTTCTGAAATGGAATGCTTTGTATATACACAAGTGAGTACACTTTGTATTTTTTTCCTCCTTGAGTAGATGTTAATAGCATCTGTACTTCACTCAGCTAACCCGTTCTATATAATGTGTCAGGGTGCAATATTTTTAAGGCTTTGATCTCCTTTTCAAATTTGTTTGGAACTGGTCAATGAGCTCATCATTATTGCAAACATGGAATTGAGACCGGCAGATTAAAAAAACCCAAACACCTACATAACCCTAATTTTCAAGAAAAACTAACTTATTTATGAAGAATATCTTTGCAGGTTTTTTACTTTCAGCATATGCAGAAGTTTTATTCAGCCTATACTCTCTGTAAAAGAACTTCTGACTAATTTTCCAATCAGTATTTTATAATTGTACTTCTTTTTAATTGAATGAATTAATTCTTTTTACAATTTTCCAGGTTTCTGAGATTCAACTGTATGGCATTAAAATGACTTTCTCTTCAGTGTTATGGCCATGACCATTAGAAGTTCTGCATACTACTGCCTTTCAAATCCAAAGAGTAAAAATTGCACCCCATATTTTTCATTGATTTTTGCGTTTTGTTCTTTTTTTTTTTTTTTCCCACCAGTCTTTATATAATTGGTATTCAATGAGACTCTTCAGAAAGTTAAATGCCTCCCACAAAGAAAAGTGTTCTGAAGAGCAAGTTACTAGTCCTCAGAGGCATATCTAGCCCTATTCTATATGATGTAGCCTCAGTCCTACAATCAGATCTATGTGCTCATAGGAGTCGAACTCCCACTGGCATCGCTTCCGCTGCCTTGTTGTGTCTGCATAGTTCTTTCCTACCAGTGTATTTCTAAAATTATTTTTTATTATATGCTGAGCTGCTTCTTATAAAGTGACTTCTGTGTAGAATACAATGTAGAAATAATACACTATATTCAGCTCCTAGAACTTTAAACTAAATGACAATTTTTGAAATTGTTGTTTCAAATTACAGTTAGCGCTTGCCAGGGTGCCATGCCATTTAATTAGTTTTCCTGTCTCACAGTGTCAGTTGCTAGTCTTGCAAGTACCTCCTATCTCAGTGCTACATACAGCATAACGAATAGTAAGAACTTAACGTTCCTTGAAACTTTCAATTCAGTGTTTGCAGTAGGAAGATAAGAAATGTAGCAGGTAGATGAGTCAAAGGTGCATGCCAATATGGTAGCTGCCAAAAATGTATAGAGGTGCTCTGATTTTTCTAAATTTAAAACTGGGATTATGCATTTAAAACTGGAATATGCAATATTCTTGTTTGTCCCCTCAGCCTTTGGGGGGTTTTTTGTGCTAACACTTCCAAGTTTTACTTCTGAGTTCAGTAAATTTTGGTTGGTGACTAACATCACTATGATTTGTCAGTAGAGACTGACTATTGTTTTTGTACAGACTATTAAGGTATTTTAGAGAACTATGAATTGGAGAAGAACTGAATTGAAAGTTTAGTTGCCTACCATTTTACATGTAGCCATATTGACAGACAAATGCATGACGACTCAATGAAATAAGAAAATCAATTACTTAACCATATGTATTGGATTAATCTTCATTACTTGCATAGCATTTATTTATTTCTTCAGGTACTAATATTTTTATGTAAGATAAAGACTGAAGTAATTCCTGAAAGGGCCTACTGAAGTTAAATATTTTATTAAAACCTAGAGTTCTATGCAAGTGTGAACAGGTCTGATTTGCAAGATAATAAGCTAAGTGTATTTGAAGTGGACACTTCTGAACGCAAAGGATGGATCAGAGGTTTGGTGTGCTTTGGTTTGTTTTTAGTATCAGAAATCCTACACCATGCACAACTGATCAGACATTCAAAGGACTTCTTACTTCTGTCTGCCTGCCAAGTCCTTTTGAACACCTTCCCTTTGTTGTACTCTCTCAGATGACTTTACATGGTTTTCATTTTCTAACACTGCCATGAAAGTTAATTTGGCATTAATTAGTAAAGTGCATCTCTTTTGCATGTGCACAAACAGCTCACAGAGCAAACCTCAGTGGCAAAACCCTGAACACAAATGCAGGTATCTGACAGCCTGGATTAGTTGAGACCAAGTGTTTGAACTAACAACTTGGATAAGAAGTGCTTTGTAGTGAAGAAGAGCTGAATTATTTATTATTAGAGTAGCAGTCACATCAGAATAATTTAAAGGTCATTATGATTTCATTTTTGTAATGTTTTATTTTCATCTATTTTAAATACCTTTCATTTTCAGTATTTAAGCACCACAGCTTCTTGGTTTCCTGCTGACAAGCCACTGCTGCCCTGACTTTTGAGGCATTTTAAGTACAAATCAGGTTATGTGTTGCAAAAACATCATAAATAATTCGGTTTTTTGCTATAACTGTATCTTAAATCCCCTAATTCAGGTTATAGAAGTTGTAAGAATTTATCCCTTCAATATCTCAGCAACAAAGTAGTTTTGGCAATATCTTCAGAGAAATCCTCCTCTGATCTTTCATATATGCTACCTAGTCTTAAATATTAAAGGAAACTTAATTTTAGTGTAACATATTTCTGAATAAGTTCCAATCCCTGAATTTTTAAAAAATAATTCTAGGAGGGTGTCATATTGACAGGATGTTGACAGAATGTGAAGAGGGCTCAGGTGGCTTCCGTACAAATTTTGCTTGATCTTAATAACTATATGAAGAAAAATATGGTCAGATTTTTACACAGTAGCTTGTATAGAAGAAAGAGTTCCTTTAAATAAAACTATTTCATGAAAGATTTAGGACTTCTTATACCAAAGAATTTTGCTCATCCATTCTTCTATGGAATTTGCTAGTTAACTGTCAAAAATTGAGAAGAGACAGGAAAATTGTCTCAGCTGGAGTGAGTTACTGTTACACTGAACTCTCACCTAGGTAGATGATTTTTTTTTTTTTTTTAAATGTTAAGTAGATTCTCCCTTAAGTATATTGATACTCCCTTGAGTATACTAATTTTAATTCATTCTCTCAATATTTGAAATAGTAACAAACCATAAAACTGTAATTTTTAATTCACTTTCTATTAGATTTTTTTCAGTAACACTCTCCTTGTCCTGGAATAATTGATTTTTCTAAGAAATAAAATAAAGCCAGTAAAACTTACTTGAGGTAGCAGGGACTGTTGTGGTAGTAGGTGGAACTGTAGTTGTGGGTAACTTTTTTGGTCTAAATTTATAATGGCCGATAAAACCATCAGCTGTTAAGCTTAAATCAGATAAAAACTGAATGAGCAACTCATTTCTCTCAGACAGGATAGGCCTGAAATAGGAAAAAAAATTATTTCCATTTTTTTGAATGTCAAAACCAAAAAGCATTAATATCATTTTTCTTACAACAAAAACAAGAGCGTTCTTCACTTTATTGGTCTGAACGCAGTATCTGCCCCCGGACTAATACTGAAATACATGTTTGCTGTCATGTCAGACACTGGCGTTTTGAGTGGGAAACTCATTCTGATGAATCATCTAAACCTCTGATTCCTGAAGGTATGTCAGTATGAGTTATCTTTAAATTCTTCTATGTGAGTTCATTGCAGACTTCACTTCCATGGAATGAAAGGGACTAGATAAACGTAGTGCAAAAATATATTGAAGAAATCCTCAGTACGTAGCAGAGGTAAAATGGGTTTTTTAAAACTTGCTTTTGTTTAATGAAAAACATACATTTGGAGGGCCTTAAGAAAATTAAATCAGTGTTGGATTCTGTAAATCTTTGACAAAATGACTAAAAATAAAATGTTTTGGGTTATTATTTCTGTGGGCTCAATTTTTGTCAATGATTGGATATTCATTACCAAGGCCTTGAAGAGCTAATGGAGTTATTTTCTTAGGATTTGAAATGTCATGAGCTGTTCAGTGTATTGTTTTTCAGTTCATAAACTGCATAGTACCTTCTGTGACACTGACTGCCTCTGGATGTGGATGTAGTGCAGTGAGATGTCAATACTGCCATTAGAGAAAGTCATATGGAATCTAAGTCTAGCCAGAGCAACGCTTCTTATTCTTTTGAGCTTTCCACAGACTTTGTCTCAATATTCGTTAGTAATTAGTAACTTGAATTTTTCAAGCAACACCACAGTTTTTGGAAACAGGAGAAAAAATAAATATAGGAGCAAAAAATCTTGGTGAGGAGAGAGGAAAACAGAAAGCAGTTTTCAGATGCAGTGTTACTAAAGTGACTGTGTTGTCTCTTCCCAGCAAGCCTGACAGTTCCTGAGCAGTCTTCAAAACACTTGATCAGGCCTTTGAAGTAAAAACTTGTGATCATCTCCCAGTTTTCTGGCAGGTGTTTTGGAAATCAGTTTACTCTGATGGCTGAGCCTGACATAACCAAAAGCAAGTGCCTGGTTACCTGGAATTCTATAGATTTACAAGATGCCACAGTAGTTCCACATATTATGCTTGTCTTGCTGCAGTATTGACACAGGCTGTGGGTGAGAGCACTGATTATCAGCTGCCCAAGAGTTTTGTTCTGCCTCCTGAACACCAGGACTACAACACCAAATCTGAAAAATGTGACCTAATCTGTGTATCCTGTCTTTTTAAAAAGGGGTTTTTGTCTGAGAGGCAGAGGGCTTTTTTGAGTAATTACTACTTCTAATAAATTGTGATTATTATGATAATTATCATAGTAATTGTTTTTAGGAATCAGGTTTGTGGTTATACTGTATGGTTCCTGGACTGCAGTTGGGTCTGAATTCATCTCTGCAACCACCAAATGAGTTTAAGGTATGCGCTTTACTCATACTTCTGATGTATACTGTTTCTGTTACAGAAGGCCACATCACATTATCTATATCTGCTGGTTAATGAGCTCTACCTTGCATAATCCCTGTCAGACATATAACATACTTTTTATAGAAGGCTTGCTCCACAATTCAGTTTAAACACCATGATTTCTGGTTCTGTTACAACACTGGTCTTGTCCTTACTATTTTTCTGAACCCAGCTGATACATAATGATGAGAATTCTGCAGAGCTAGTGAAAAATCCCCTTTTACCGGATATATAAGCTGCTTATATACAACTCTGCTAGGGAAAATGGCTGTGTTCAAGCTCTGTACTGGATCTCTGGTTAGGAAGCAGTGCTATTCTAAAATTGGCTTTCAGGACACTTCTAACATTCTGTAACAGGAAATCTCATCTCTAAGCTATGTGGCCTGAGTCTGAGCCCAGTATTCTGCCCTTATTTGCCTGTTACACAAAGTCCATACTAAAATGTCTATATTTTGAAACCCAGTAGGGTTTGGCAGACCAATTTACAGCTTTCACATGCTGTGGGGATAGATGCCGAGCCACAGCTGAGAGGTGGTTAGGAAGCTACTCCTGGTTGCCTCTCAGCAACTGGCTAACTGGCACTTCTTCCTTTTGCACTGCCCTGTCAGACAAGACCAGATCCTGACAGTGCAAAACGTACTTGCACAGCTGGGCTTGGTTTTCACTGGAAAGAGGCAGCTAAATCCCAGAGACTGGAGACCACCAGCCTCATTGTAAGGTGTGGTCTTCACTGATGCCTTCTGAGAAGTAAGAAAGGACAAGATCAGGTGGAGTTAAGTTCTTACCTCAGTTGGAAAAGATCTGAAATGTCACAACTTACATATACAGTGAGTCAAACTAGACTCTAATCATGTTTTTGGCTTAAACTCTGTTCAATTAGGAAGCAAGACTATTTCCTCTGGTGCTTTGGAACAAACTTGTGCACAACAAAACACCCGTGGCAGGAACGGAAGGTGTTTGTACAGATCACTAGTTAAGTGTTTCTAATGATGGATTCTGTTAGGGTATGGGGTTTTTTACAGTAGCTTGAAAGTAAATACCTTACTGTTCTGCAGTAACAGTTGAGTTGTAAGGGATGGATCTCCTGTCACAAGGAGGTTCTCATGCTATGCTCATCAATGGAATACCTGTCTACCTGGTGATAAAATATTAAGTAATGTAACTAACATCTATCATCTGCTGGTTACTTTTTTTATTCTGTCTGATGAAAGAGGAGTGTTTGCAATAGAATTCCTTTTGGTAGGGTGTTTTTACTTCAGATGATGGTGATGTGTTATCTAATATATACAGATGCTTACAACATTCAGGTCAAAGAAACCTATCAGCCGTTTGGAGACCCATTCAGTCCATCTGCAGTCATTCCAAGTGCCACAGCACCACAGGACAACCATTCATCTTCGTTTCCAGGTATAAAGTATGAAGTCACTTTGCTATGAATGTATACATGAGGCAAAAATGGAAAAATTCTGAATGTCATTTGTCAAAGAGGTGGAGTGAATAGCCAAGATTTCTATTTCACCTCCTTGCCTTGAGGATTCAATCCTAACTCTGCCTTGCAGAATCTCCCTCCATCTCACAGCCTTTGGGTTGGAGACAATATGGAAAGATAGTCTACTTTTGCTAATGAAGTTTTTCTTGAAAACAAGGAAGTGATTATGTATGTAACTACAGCTAGAATTTAGCCTCTTGCATCATTTTAGTGGCCTGGATTACCTAGCACTTAAAGGACAATCTTACCCATAAGGCTCTCTGTTATCGGTATCTTTTCATAGAGGAGCTTTTTTAACTTTACTACAAGAAGGGAGCCTCAAAAGAAATGTCTTTACATAAGAAACGTCTTTACATAGAAAGTTTCCAATTGGGAGGGGGAAAAAAAAAAAAAAAAAAAAGAATAAAAGTGTAACTCAAGACCAAAAGGCTAAATTGGCTGAAGGAAACTGAAGTTAATGTATCTGAGTTGCAGCCCTACCTTTAATTAAATTCTTGCCAAATTTCTAATAGATTGTAGGCCTAAACTTACTCTATTTCTAGCACTGTCATGCTATTGCATAGCTTCTGTATGGAGAAGAAAAATCTTTAAAAAGATTTCTTAAAAAGAGCCCTACAGAACGTCTGCCTCCCCTCTTGAGTCCTGAGGGTATACTACGTAACATTAAATAAACCCAACCAAACAAAAAACACAAAAACGCCTCACAGTAAAGCTCAGTCTAGCAAGCTATGCTTAGAAAGACTGAGGCCTGCACCTCCCCCACCCCGTACCACAATTAGTTGCTCCTGGGAATCAAACTAGCTGCCACTTCTGAGACGTGTCTAGTCACACTCCCCCATGGCTTTTTTTTTTTTTTTTAATAGCTTGTATTTCTCGAGACAAAATGCATCCTCTTAATCTTCTAAAGCTACTGAGCTTTAAGAAGCTTGATGGAAGAGGAAGAATGAGAAATGAGAGCTAAAAATTACCAGCCTCACCCAAAAACTTTATACTCTTTTTTTAATAATTATGATCCTCTATTGCTAGACCTGACTGATTACTGTGCCATTGGCTGGGTTGAGGGTATTTTCTGGGGGTGGGTGCCTTGGGGGGTTGGGTTGTTTTTTGGGGGATTAGTGAGTTGTGGGGGAATGTTGAAGGGGTTTGGGGGCAGCAATTTGATAGCAAGCTGGTGAAAGCCTGATGTGCTACCCAGCATGCTCAGGAAAGCTGTCTGTGCCATGAGAGACTTGGCATAGATGGGAGACACCGCGAGCAGCGATGCAAGAGTAGCCAGGGAACCAGCAGAAGGGTGAGGGGAAAATGAGTTGGGTAAAGAGAGTAATGAGCCAAGGGGCTAGTGAGTTCAGCTGGATCCCTGTACTTCAGAATCTATAATGAAAACATACATATTAAGTGATATTGTTTCACTACAATTAATATTGGTATTATACCAGTATCAGTAGCATTAGTATTGGTGTTATTAGGCAGTGCTCTAATGAGGCTTGAGGGACGGGAGAGAACATGGGCTGGAGCCAGGGCTGGTCATGGAGGGAGAGAGAAAGGGAAAACCTCAGGAGAGACAAGATACTAAGCAACTTCTAGAAGCATGGTTAGAGGTATGAAAAGTGATATTTAATTAAAAAAAAATCTTTCAGAAGCCCGGTACAGAATTGTTAGCAAAATGACACATAGTGGTAGTGAAGCTCATAATTCAAGAGAGCTACTTACGCTGGTGGACTGTCTCCGCAGTACTTCCCAATTCTTTTAGCATCATTGATTTCCCCACCATTAAACACTGCAACATAGTCATATCTGCAGTAGTTGTCTCTCTCCACATCAAACTTCTCGAACTTTAACTCTATTAGCTGCAGGGAAAGTGTAAATAACTCATTAAGGTTTTGATATGTGGAATTTATTAGTGCTTCTTATAGTGCCCTCTTCATATGAAGTACTAATTCATTTTTTGTTCCATAAAGTCCTTAATCCACTTAATTGTGGAGTAAAGTATTTTAATTCACATGACTTCTGTCCAACAAATGTTAACATATGACTGTAATGTCTATAAAAAAGGTTTTGTTCTCAAATATATGCAAGTAACTTCTAATAAAGTTATTTTTACCAGTGCTTGAAAACAAGATAGTAAGTGTTAGGTGTTGTTGCTTTTAAAGTAACTGTGACAAATCTAAACCACAGAAAAGGGGCTTTTAGAGTCATTGTATCAGTCAATATATGCTAAGGAAAAAGCAAGGGCAAAGTTGGTAAGAGCCATTTCACTGACTTCATTAAGAGCAGGGTTTGAATCACTTCAGTTGCCAGTGCTGTGTTTACTTGATGCAGAAATAAAGGTCAGAAACAAAAGTACTGATAGAAAAAAGATACTAATAGTAAGACCAAAACCAGAAGAAAGTTAGAGGAATTGCGTTTCCATACACGATTTCCATAAATTTTGTGGTTTATGAGTCATAAGTGAGAACTACTATAACTCTGGTATTTCCAGTACTGATGCTATTTTCTCCAATATGACTTCTATTTATGGACTTTTCTAATTAAGAAAGAAAAACAATGGACAAGGAAACAGAAATGGAATTTACTACGCTGAAACTAAGTCCTGTGATATGATTGTCAGCTGTGTGTAGCAAGGAAGGAACATAACTGCATGATTGAAACAGAGGTAATATGTGCATTTGGAATGCTTCTTTATATGAAGCACAACAATATCTAAAACACCTTCCCTTAAATAGCACAAAAGAGGCTTGAATGACAACACTGAGTTGTGTTGACTTTAGATATGGAGGATTTCTCTTTAAAGATCTGTCTCAAAGATGTTATTAAATCTTTTAAGACTGTACAAAGGAAAAGGAGTGATTTGTACATACACTTTATTTGATTTACTGACATAGTAAAAATGATCTTGTTCTATATTCATAGTAATGATAGCCTGTTATCACCTGATGTCTTAGTTTTGCCTGGATATGCTTTTCCACTACTCAGATGTGTAAGGCATCATTTTGTTTCCCATAAAGTATGAGTAACCTAGGGACACTTGGTTTCAGAGATGAGTAACAGGCTTGTTTCAAAAACCTTATCATGATGAAAAAATGCACTTTAAATAGAAGCACCCATCTGAATAATATGCTTGTAATCAAAAAAGATGGTATAGAAATAAGTAATGCAACTGGAAGCAGAAATGTTAAATTTTTCCACCGCAGGCAAAAATGCAGGCCATAACATCTACTTTACTATTGTTCATAAGTGCATTTTGCACTAATAAAGAAGTATTTCATAGATAGAATAGAAACTCTTCCCCATCATGAGGAGCTCCTCCATCTTCCGTAATAAATGAAGAATTGGTTTGTATTAGGAGCAAAAGAGTGCCTTGTTTATTGCCCACATGCTTGTGAAAGGGAAGTAGAGACAACAGCACCTGAACTTTGGCAAAAAGAAGAGGGAACAGCTTTTCATGTGCACTTGAAGAACGATGCTTATTCACTACTTCCTCAAAAATGGCTTTTGTAACTGTCAAAATTCTGCCTAATTCGCATGCAAACAACCACTATTGCAGTACATGAAAAATATATATTCAGAAACTTGTAGATTTATGGAACAGGATCTTCAAAAGGCACAGGATATAACACCCTTATTTTTATGCTTATATAGCCTTTCTTAAATCTTCTCTACAAGCTTAGGAAAAGTTTTTAGCTTATCTAGAGATATTTGGAAAGAACCACTGTAATCTGCAGTTTACAGATAAGGTTTTAAAAATCACTGCCTATCTATAGGATTGTTAAATGACCTGTATCTAGCAAGCAAGGAATGTGGATTAAAGAGCAGTACAGGAAAGACTAAGCTGACATACCGCTTCAGTTCAAGGGAGAAAATATTTTGGTAAATGGAAAAGTATGAAAGATCTGAAGAATATATTTATCTGGGGCAGCTTTTTTTATTTGGAGGATTATGGTCATGAGCAGAAGATTAAGAGGAAAGTCGTCTTTACATGTACAGGAATTAAAAAAACTGGATATGGTTAAGAAAAGCAACCTACCAAACATGCTTGGTGCCCAAAACATTCAATCATTGTAGACTTCCTGCCAAGGTACAGAGCAGATGGCTCAGCAACAACCAGAAAATGTGAAGCTAGGATTGAGAGTAGCCCTGCAGCATAGGGAACACACTTGTGTTTGCCATGTGCAGCAAATGGTGGCAAATGGATTTTCTTGGTCTGCTGTCACATCTCTTCAGATCTTAATGAAGTGGTAACATATGCTCTGACAGCATCTGGCTTATTAAGCAAGCATGTTATGGGATGAAGCCTTCAAAATATGAAATAAACCAAACTTTATGAAATGTAAATTGAAAATCCCTGCACAGGACACATCCAGATATAGTCCCTGTACTGTAAACAGAATAAAATCATTTCTGCTTTTATTGAATTCCATCAGCTCTGCCTGGGTACCTCAATAACAAACTGCAGCAACACCAAAAATGCCATAAATGTTGTTAGACTTAAACCTAGCATTGGTCATCATCATGTTTGGTCCTGAGATGATCACCTGTCCTAACTTCATTTGCATGATCTCTTGTTAATTAACAAAATAATCTTTTTTTAAAAAAAATCTGTTTCAAAAGCCTCATCAGTCACAAATGCTTTAAAAAGTTTAATTTAGGGGACGGTATCCATGCACAGAAGAGGACCTACAATGTAGAGAAGGCATGGGAGTTACCAGAGGGAGCCAGGCAATACGTGAGAGGAAGGTGGGTATCCCTGGGGCGTGGTGCACCCGCAACTCCTTGCACCTACCCAGCCTTACATTTCAGCCAGGGAGCATTTTTATTGTTTCCGTGCAAGGCAGGCAGTGTGTGGCATGAGCAGGGAGTTGATGAGGTGTTAGTCCTTGGCGGCCACGGGGGCTGTGCCGCAGCACCTCACCTGGTGCAGATGCACCTGCTGGGCCATGGCAGCACCTTACCTGGTTCTTTGGGGCGACGATGTGCCAGGAGCAGGTCACTCCCGCTGGGTAGTCTCGCTCCGGCCAGTTGGGCGTCTGGAAGGACCCCGACGGCTTCTCCAGTCGCCCCCCGCAGTACTGATCCCCTGCAAGCACAGCACACCATGCTGACCAGAGTGCAACAGGGAGGCGGTGACCCGCGCCATGCACCTGTGTCACCTGTGTTGGTGCAGGGGCCTCCTGAGGGAGACACGGCCATCCCAGCCGGTCCCGGCCACCTCCACCACGGCCCCACCACAGGATGTGGCTGAGCCCGCCCGGAAAACATATTTAATAAAGAGCAGAAAATGCCAGGCGTAGATGAAGAGGAGGTTAAAAAAAAAGAGTAAGGAACGCTTCTGCAAACACCAGGGTGGGCAGAGGGGATGCAGGAGCTGGAGCAGCCATCCCTGCAGCCGCGGGGCAGCTGTGCCGGGGCTGACGGGCATTATTCCCAAAGGAACTGCAGCCTGTGGAGAGCCCACAACGGAGAGGGGCTTTTTCCTCCACAGCTCCTCCTTCCGGTACCAAATTACAAAGCTACATCAGGTATGTAATCCTTATTTATAATACGATTTTGATCTTTATTATTAAATTAACTCTATCACAGCACAGTTGTTTAACATATCTTTCAGAAAGTTGCCGATACAACTGGAAGGACTAATTAATTACTTGTCACCTGCGCTGCATCTGCCTAACAACCTATCTAGTCTGGTATCATGCTAATAGCCAAAGCCTTGGAAAAGTCACTCAGCAGGGCAATACCACCTCCCTGTAACCTCGAAGTTCATGGTCTTCCCAAGCACAAGGCAATGCCTTTATGTTACATAATAACTAATAAATTTTTCTTTCATACGGTTTTCTGATTGTTTTTAAACCAGTGTAGGAACTGACAAATGACAATGTCCCCTGGCACAATGCTCCACCACTTAACAGCTCGCTGAGAGAAGTCACCCTCTCCTTTCCTTTGCAGCTACTTGCTCATCTGGTTTTTGTATTAGAAGAGCTAGTGACTGTGGTGCCCATTCACTTTCTCCATACTGGTCATGACTTTAGAGACCTCTCCTATGCTCCCCTTGGCATTCTCTTTTCCAGCACGAAGAGGTCTGTGCTATGCATCTGGTCTTTGTGTAGAAGATATTCCTTAACTCTATCATACTTGTCGCATCTGCTTCTGATAGTTCTATTATATCCTGTTCTGGGATGGGAACATCAGAATGGCACATGCTATTCAAGATGTTTATGGATTTATAGTGGCATAATTTTTTGTTGTTTTTTTCTGGTCTTTATTCCCTTTCAAAAAAATGTTGTTTCTGGAGTTTTTTTGATACCTATTGATCACTGCATTGATGCTTAACTATTGTTTTCATAAATAATCTATCTTAAACCTAAAATCTTATTCCTAAGCATTAATAGTAAATTCAGAGCCCATTGTACTGTACATAAAGTTAGGGTGTTATTTGTAACATTTACCTATATTAAATTTCATCTGCCGTTTTATTGACTAGCTATTACCGTATTGCTACTAGGTGCAGTTCTTCCACAACTCTTACAATAGTTAGCCCTCCTCTTTGCCACTTTGATTAATGACTATTGCCAAACAGGATAATTAAGGAATACATTGAACAGCACAATCCCTAATATCTCTGGCATTGCATCTTTTTAAGCATTAATGTGGCTCTCTGTAGAGTTGTACAGTTATATTTGTCTTCAGCACATACATAATTGTTAATTACCTCTTTCATGTGGTTCTGCTGCAGAAAACTTTGCAATGAATCCACTTCCAGCAGTATTAGCATCTGAGGTCATCTGCACCAACATTTTATTGCTGTTGGATACAAGGGCACCTGGCTTCACAGTACCACAGAACCTGCCGATGCGTTGTCCGTTGGCATGGCCGTTGTATATATCCACAAAATCATATCGGCACAAGTTGTCACTTTCCAGGTCTAAATATCTAAAAGAAAGAACCACCACTTTTCCTTCTGGGACCTGCAGAGAGAGGGAGGGAGGAAGAGATGTATCTTGAAGTGTGACTGACACCACCTATGTATCTGATCCCATTATTTGCATAAGTATTTTCATATCCTTCACTTCTCACCAGGTAAGCTTTGTGTCAACCATACTCCAGGCGGAGTGTCTTTTAAAATCATATTTTACCCATAATAAAAAAATTTCTCTGTTGCCATTATCTTCTTCCTGATCCACAGCATTGTCTACCCAGACTCTCGTAGTTGATAATATACCATCATACCCAGTTCAACTTGGCATGTTTTTCTTATTTTCTGCTGAAAGTATGCAATCAACCGTGTAGCTCCCTGTCACCAGGTAAGGTGAGGAGGCTGAGATGAATATGGCTTTTAAAAAAATATGGAACTAGCAATTTACAATTTTGAGCAAATGACATGGCCTCTCTTATCTTGCTGATTTGTGTCATAAGATATAGTTTGAAGGATTTTTTTATTTACTGACACACGACTTTCACATTTATAAATAAAATGGGAAACTTTATGGCTAATGCTGTACAACCATAGTAGTTACTGGAGTGGGTACACTTAGCTTGAAGGCTGCAGTGAGTGAGTTACATTTGGAAAGAATATGTAAAACTATAAACAGAGAGTTCAAAAGAACTGTTAGTGAGTGTCCCCAATGCAGAAAAGAATATTGTTTTCTGAAACATCTGAGGAAACATAAGATGGCAAATCTTTTTACATGTCTGCATCTGCAGACATTGCAAAAGAGGCAAGAGTACCGAGAAGGATGTAAATTAAGAGAGCATAATAGTTTACAAGGAGGAGAACATTTTCTGAGATAGAGTTGCAAGCTTTTAAGAGAATAAGCAGCATACTGCAAAGTGAAAACTATTCTAACAAAGCACTAAAATGCTATTTAACAGGGCAGGAAGAAGGGAAACAGTATTTTAAAGTATAGAGAGACCATAGACAGGCAGAGTGTAATTATCTGCATTCAGTTCATAGCCCCATAGAGTGGTTACCTATTAAAATGATTGCAGCTGTTCTGAGACACTGCTATTATTTTCTGCTTTAAATATATAACACATACTTAATATATCTACAGTAAGTCCACATTTAAGAGTTCATGAATTTTTGCCTTCCTTAACAGTGACTCATTTTAAAACACCAGTTTGAGATAAACTACAGCTAAACTGTTCCTACCTGAAATTGTCAAACAGTGTTTTCACGTTGTGAATTTCGTTAAAAATGCCTTGTCAGGTATAGATGCCAGTGCTATAGATGGAAGTGATCACTTAACCCACAGGAGACACTAATACAGGCAGCAACTCTATATGTAGTGAAGAATGTGCTGCAGCTGTGTTAAGGTTGCTCATTCATGCAGCTGCTTTTATGTCTAGTGCTGCTACTGATCCTGCAGCAGGACGGACTTTTGCATGAGCTGTTTTCCCAGGGCCCACATACACGCTGGCTGATGAGCCCCACGTAGTTCCTGTTGCTGGTTTCAGAGTATTTTCCTTACGTTCAAAGTTCTCTCAAAAATGCATTCAGTTCCCCTGTGCTGACGTACATCACTACTACTACTACTACTACATCAAAACCACAAAACTCATCTAATCTTACCCAGAAATTCCAAAGCACAATGACTGTATTTTAGAAAACATTAAAGCCAGATGTTAGCTTTAAAACTCACACTGCTGAAGTGGGCAAGCCCTATAGCTGGTATCAGAAAATAACCCACATGTATATTTAGTCAGCGTAAGGCCAATACACACACATGGTCATATTGTAAGATACTCTGTGAAAGCAAGAGTGATTCCTTGAATCACTGTTCTCATAACTAGATCTCTTATTACTGCATTCATTTGTCTTCTAGTCTGAATCACTAAGAAGCATTAAGACATGGTCATTTTAACAGAAAAAGAGCTAAAAGGAATCTGGTATTCCTGTCAGAAGATCTGAATGTTATTTATGGTCACACTACTAATTCTATGTGACCAGACAAATCAGTTCAAAAATGCTGGCTGTAAAGTTAATCAGATAAAGTCAGGTTTAGGCAGTTAAATTAAAACAGTCTTTCTTCCAGAAATATGTATGTAAAATAATACATGCTCTTTTGGGGTGGAAGACTCATTATTCGTAAATTTGTACAACTGGTACAACAGGATCCAAATGAGGTGACCTTTAGAGGTTATAATGATTTAAACCAGACTGAACTGTTATGCCTACAGCTAAGATTATCCAATATTTTCTGCTACAGTGTCTTGCAGCTTTGCTGCAACTTATCTTTAAGAATTTCCCCTTTTCCTTCCACTGTTTCTGAAAGTTGAGCAGAAGTTGCTCTATCATAGTAGATTAAAGTTTTGTCAGTACTTATGAGATTTTCCCCTACTTTCTCAGCTTGAATTGCTTCTTTAAAGATACCTACTCCCACACAGAGTTTGAAGAAGGAAGTTGAAATGTGAGAGGTGGCTGATCCTGGACTAAGAAATGGTCTTTTTGATGTCCTTGTAGAAATGCCTTCAGATTTAGGCGACTGGTTATCCCTCAGTAATGCTGATGGGTGCTCACTGACAGCCTTTGTCCGTGAGCACGTTAAACCAGCGGTGCTCTGCTCGCACCAGCCTCAAGGCACTCAAGTCTTACACCAGCTATTCTGCTCTCTCATCCTGCCCCAGGTGGGACATGGGGAATGAGGATGTAGGACTGAGCTGTGCTCATGAGGGAGAGAACGCTGGCAAAGCAGCCAGATTCCTAACTGCTAGGCACCATTCACTCAAGTCTTGGGTTTTCTGTTTCATAGTATAAGTAAATCTGTGCAGTGTTGTATGCTTCCTTCTCCTCTCTCCACCTCTATGTTATACTATGCTACATTACCTTATCCAGTTATATTTCATTATAGTTTTTAATCTCTCTAGCTTCTATTAGTTCAGTCTACTTGATCTTAGTCCACTGTTCCCCATAGATACATTGAGTTCCTACATATGTTTCATGACAGTTTGTAAGAAAATGTGTAGGAAAAACTCAGCCACATGGTCATGAATGTTTAACAAGGACTCTACTCCAGCGTTCAGTTGTCAGAATAATCCTTGCTCACATTCAGCTGAATTTGGAGAGATAAGTACTTTACAGAAATGTGTGAACTGGGGCCCTTAATGACAGTCACTACTTCCTGCCATTACTTTATAAAATAATGTCATTGCTGATTAAAATAATATTTGTCACTATTTACAAAAATAACAAATTTGTTCCAGCATGTTAAATCAATTAAAACTTTGTGGTCTGGCCAGATGACATTCAAGAGTGCAGAGGATGGTGGTTCCACATTCTGGCAGTAGCCGCGCCAGTTTGCAGCTACTCCCAAGGAATCATCCCACCCTAAGTACAGCATCTTTGCAAAACAACACTTGTAAAACAATTGCCCTTTTTTTTTGAATGTTGAAAACTAATGTGCTAAAATCTGCCAGTGTTTATCCTAGGACGTTTAAAATATTGCTCCATGAGAAACACAGGGGAGAAAGCAAAGGCCAGCATGACTCAATATTGTTTACTCTGAACCACATCCGAGCCTGATGCAGTAAGACGATGGGATACCTCAGAGGAAGAATTGGAAGGAATTGCAGCTCTTAAGAAGAAAAAAAAGAAAAAAAAAAAAAAAAAAAAAAGAGGGAAGGGTCAAAGGAAGAATATGTGATGCTTCCCCTGCAGGGTGTGCCTTATTTTTCTGTTTTATGGTATCTTTCAATGACACTGGCACTTTAGCTTCTGCCTCTCCTTGTCACACAGAGGGTAACTGACTCACACTTGCCCTCTGCTTCCCTTATATTAACTCTACGAATTTCTTTAGGGTAAGAAATTATGATGCTAAACTCACGTGAAGGATGCCTTACTGCTACTGAAGGCTAAAGGAAAATAGCACTCCCTGAATTTTTAGGAGGAGTTTTTCTAGAGCATAATTCCTTAAAATCATCCATGTAGATTACTAACCTCTTCAAAATGTCATGATTATTTTGTGTATACAACTCACCACAAAATAAGGTCCCTAGATTTTTTTGGTTATCTTTCCTTGCAAGTATCTCATATAATGTTAAACAAAGTTCACTTACATTTAAAGAAGTTAAGATGTTTTTCTGTTGTTCTGACTAAACAAGAGGCCCTTTTCATCACTGTGTCTTCATGTTTCTGGGGAGGATTCCTGATTTCTCACACTTTTTAAAATTACTTCATTTAGATTATTTCCTTCAAAAATAATGGGGGGGGGGGGAAATCCTTAAATGCCAACTTTCTGAGAAAATATTTTGCCTATTTTTTAAACCTATATTATATATAGGTTTAATATAGTTTGGTGTATGTTTAATATCAAAATGCTGATTGTATGTTTTATCATAGCAGTCCTAGGTAGACTTGAAAAATACATCAACTACCTGCAATCCAAACATGATTTCTCTCTACTGAGAATGAATGTGAAAGTTTTTTGGAGTTACATACTGGGAAGAACCACAGTTCCTGCCTAGTCACTCATTCCCTAGCTCCATCCTCTCCAGCCACAAAGGAACAATTTTTTAAAAATTTCATATTAGATAGCTCTCTCTGACAAAGGCATTAGATTCTGTTCAGCTATTTCTTTTCTGGCAATACAGCCGTGTGTAAAAATCTGTTCTCTACTGGAAGGGCAGTTTCACATGATATGGGAAAATGAATGCTAAAAACGTAGAGAAAATTATTTAAAATATTTCACTTCCCCAGGGCAGATTCCCAACTCCCCTGAGAAGTAAATTTTTCAAACCTTGCTTATTGTCAGCAAACCTGCTGGAACACAGCTCCTGAACTTATAAAAATATAACCTTACATAACTCTGACAGTCTTCAGTATTATTGTTGCACATAAAGTTGTTAGAGTTTTATGGGAACTACACAGTCTGCCAGAAAAACACAGGACAGCAGTCTAGATTCTTGGACTGTGTGACACATTTATGTGAGGTGATGGCCAAGAAGGATTACAAAGTATTAAAGTAAATGTATATGACATATTTTAGATAAAGCTATATACATTACTATAGGAAAGGAAATAGCTGTACAAATGACTTCTTAGCAAAGCCAGCTAAAAGCTGCTGGGTAGTCTGCCAAGGTTGTAATATAACCACAAGCATGTGCTGAACACTTCTTAGAGCTCTTAGAATAGAGAAGCTGTTTTCCTTAGCCAGCTGAAAAAGTCCCAGTCTCTTGAAATAACAGAACCATAATTGAGTTAGAGAGACTCTTCTAGCTTTAGCAAACCAGTTGGAAAGCTTTCAGCTGATACCTGAATGCTACATTGCTTTATCTGTATTACCTATATTGTTTTCTAAACGTATTTTCTTCTAAAAAATGAATTTGCTTTCACTCTGCCTCTCTGTGTTTTTCTTCTATAGATGATGAGATCCTGTAGTTGAGAAAACAGCTTTGTGCTTCTCGTGACCCAGACGCAAAGTGAATCAATGTCTCTTCCAGTCTTGCAGACTTGTCAGATCCTGCATTAGGCAGAGTGTTTTCAGGAAGGTGTTCACAGCCCTTGGCTAAAAGGGCCAGGCAAAAAGTCTTAGTCACTTTCTAAGATCAGATGCTAAATGAGGAAGCCTAACAGTAACTACAGCATACATCTTCATGACAGTGTAAGTGGCTTTCTTACTTAGGTGCTATGGCAGGCTACTCTGAGCCTCAGCAGTACCTGGTGGAAGGATTTTGTTGCTTATATTCAGGCTAACCAGACCCTTGAGTGTACCACTTTCCCCCAGTTTGGTGAATCATCCTCTTTTTAAAGAGGGTGCAGGCTTAGTCTTGCAAGTTTTGTAGCCCTTGCCTTCCCTACATCTTTCCTGTGCATCAAAAAGACAGGGCATTCTACACAGTTGATGGGGAAAAAAATTCAGCTTGGCTTAGTGAACAGTATTGTCTAATAGGGGTTAAATGAGGTGTGGGCAGAAGAAGGCCTGGACTACCACAGTTGTGCAGCCCTTCTCTGGCTTTGGCTGAGCTACAGAGAGTAGATATGCGGCAGTCAAAGAGCAGGGGTAAGCAGCAGCACAGCAGAACAGTGGGAGTCAGGATGATCATGAAATGCCAGAAGCCATCAAGGTTCTCCCATAGTCAGTAAGGCCTGAGTGCAGAGAGATCTGCTACAGCTTTGTCATAATGCTTCTCACAATGTTCAGGCTAACCTGGATGCTCGCATCTTGTTGGCAACAGCCACATTAATTCTGCAATGAAACAACGCTGTATAGACTTTTAAAATAAAAATCGTTCCCTTCTCCCTCTACCCCCCCGACGAAGGGCAGATCCACGGCATGCTTCAGTACATGCTTCTTCAGTGCTGCTTCCATTTGTAATCCAGATTTTTTAATGGTAAAAACTTCATGGTGTTATAATCAAAATTACTACTTCCCTCCAGATTCAGTTTTGAACTTCTGAAGACTTAGTACTGAGTTGCAATTGTAAACTAACTTTAGAGTTGTTTATTTAAGGCATGTGTGTACGATTCCGAATGCAATTTACTGCTGCTCTTTAGACTGTAAAGTGGGTCACACTAATTGCTGTAATCTCACCCCCTCAACGGCAGGAAGCAAGTTTATTTAAGAGCGTACGTTGTATTTCACATCATACTCTTCTGGATAACATCAGTCACAGATTAAAGGTAATCTCTAACTTCACCCCAATAATAGTGCAACATAAAGGTCAGAAAGCAACTGTTACAGCTTCACTTGTATCCTTCTGATAAAAAGATTAAAATTACAGCACCTGTTTGGTACCAGAGTCATTTTAAGTGAACACTATAAACAGATCAATGTCTCCTGCATCAGCATCTCTATAGTAGCAGGACACAATCATCCTGTGACACCCTATTCCACTGCCAACACCTAGCCTGTAAGGCAGCCTTTGAACGGAAGCTGTCTTCAGTGATCCCATCAATACACAGACTAATTTATTTTTGTATGCTTTCTTATACTTCTTTTTTACTGTGAAGCCCATATTCTAGGCCTGAATGTCATGGGAGTTAGTGAACTGTGCCTAAAAAAATGGAGAGGAAATTTGGTGGGCTATTTTGGAGGGCTTCATTTGTGCAGATGTGAGGAAAAGTCCTAGCTCTTTAATGGCATTTGCTGTCCATGAATACAATGTCTCTGCCTTACAGTCTCATTTCAGCATCAGAATATCAATCGTACCATATGCTTTTACGTGCTCATTTATAAACGTAACAACACTTTTGCTATTGCTCTGTCAGCTTGCTGTATGACATACTCCAGATGTCCTGGCTGGCAGAACACTGTTACTAGCACACTACAAGCAAACTTGCCTGAATGTTGTGGTTTTGTTTGAAACTTTTTCTACGTCTTCTTGCCAACAAATTTTGCTTTTCACCATCTACACCTCAAAGCTTTACTTTAATCCATTTGGTCTAACTACTGCTTTCTGCAGTGACTGGAAAGGTAGAAGTTTGCTTTCAAGCGAGTTAATTTAAAACAATTAGAAGTGCATCTATGGAAGTCAATGAAAACTTGCTTCTAACATTCGGCAAGGTCAGTTCTATTTCAGCCACTATTATCATATTACGGTAACCCTAAAAAGCTCCAGATAGTTGAGCTGCTCAGAGTTACTGAGTTCATTATTGCACTTATGTTATCCCATATAAAACACTGGCATTAACAACAAATAGGTCCTCATTGTCTTCAGCACTGATTTTGTGATATTAAAAATTCTTACTGTGATTTTCCAAGTACATTTGCTGTTTGGAGGGTAGACTCCAGGAAATCCTTCACTCCCAATAAACCCTGACTCTCCAGATACAACTCCTCCACATGTAAATGTAGGCCTGAGAATAATAGGAAAAATAGTGCTTAATTTTTAAATATATTTCATTTATTCTTTGTATAATAGTAAAGAGGCACAGACTGTCTTAAAACACAGCTTAAATACTTAAAAACATTGATAACTTTAAACATATGGTTCATTACTTACACAATTTCATTACTGACACAGAATGTGCAATTTAACATGCAAGCTTAGGTGGAGAGAGAATTAACTGCTTGGCCCTTAATTCTGGGTTTGCGCAGACTGTTATCCTGCCCTTCTTTTTTAACTCATAAAATGGAAGGTGTGGTAGTGTGATACATCATTGCAAATTGCTATTGTAATGAAAAAATAATTAATAAAAAGTCATTAGTAATGGCTTTTTATAGTATAGATAATAGTAGTTAAAATAGCACAGTAATAAAAAGAACTTTTAATTCCTTTCTCTTCCGTCCTGAAACGCTTTGAATCTAGATATTTTAATCACGTAAGTGGCTTCGGACGCTTTCCATGCCCCGGGAACAGAGTCCCGCTACTCCCGGCTGATGAGGAGCCGCACGCCGCGATTTTGCCGCCGTGCGGGCGCCCGGGACTAAAGCGGCGGGACGGCAGGGCCCGGCCCCCGCCCCGCCGGGCCGCGCTGCCGGGGGGACGGGCCGGGAGCCCCCGAACCCCCCTGCGCCGCTGCTGGGGGTGAGCGGTACCGTCTGTCAGCGGCACGCTGGGGCGCGCTGCCCGCCCCGTTACCGGGGCTGCTCTCGCGGCGGCCCGTGTCCGTGGAAGAAGCGCCCGTCCGTGCCCTCCCTTGGTGCGGTCACGGGCAATAAAACCCCGCGGGTGCCGCCCGGGGGCAGCGGAGGTGTCGGCGCGCCCCGCGGACGCGCGATGGGCACCGCTCCTGCGGAGGGGCGGGCGCAGCGCTGCGCGGGCGCGGAGAGCCGCGCGGTACCTGTGCGGCGGGGCGGCGGGGTGCGCGGCCGCCAGCAGCAGCAGCAGCAGCAGCGGCGGCGGCAGCGGCCGCGGGGCGGCGGGCGGCATCTCCGGGCGGCGGCGGCGGCTGGGGCAGGGCGGGGGCCGCGGAGCCGCTCCTCCGGCTGCCGCCTGCTCCTCCCGTGTGCGCCGCGGCCGGGGGAGGAGGAGGCAAAGGCTTCCGCGGCCCTCCGCCCCCGGGGCAGGGCAGGGCAGGGCCGGGCAGGGCCGCCCGCCCTCCCTCTCTCTCCGCGGGGCGCGGCGCTGCGCGGCCGCGGAGCCGCGGGCGCCGCCGGCGTCCCCTGTGCCCCGGCGGGCCCTGCCCCGGGTGTGCCCGGCCCCGCCCCGGTATCTCCCGGGGCAGGCGGGCGGCGGTGCCGCAGCCCCTGCCCCGGGGGTGCCCCCGGCCCCGCGTACTTAGCGCAGGCAGGGGCTGAAGGAGCGCGCAGCGACCCCCCGTCAGCGGGATCGCCCCAGAACCCGCAGCCCCCTGCGACGCCCAGCTCCCCGTCCTCCGGTGGCACAGTGGGGGCGTTTGTCCTGGTCGTGAATGAACTCAGTGTCACCGTTTGTGCAACCGTGTACAGCTTCGCCAGTGCTTGAAAAATAGTAATGCTGCTTTAAAGTTTCTTCTTTATTTAAATTCTAAAGTAAACTTAATATGCTTCGTTTTGTTTACCAGTTGGTAATCTTGACCCATTTTGGTAGCCTTTTCGCTCTGACTGTGAAAGATACTCTTTAAAGGGCTGTGGCAGAGCTCACAGTAATGAACTCAATACTTGTGTGTTTGTAGGATTTGGTCCAAAGTTGTTTGACTGAGAAAAGAAATGAAAAATTAAGTCAGTATTCTTACTGAACACAAGAAAACTTGCCATTTTGAAAAATGTTTCCAGAAACCACATTGTTAGTGATACTGGATGATGACATACAGATTATTATGTCAATAAATTATAATTTATCTTTTAAGGATTGTTTTAAGAAGCGTCTACTCCTCTTCCTGCTCTAAGTGCTTCCTCCATATACACCTCTTGCAGGAGAAGAAGGTAAGCCTGTAGTAAAGCGTTCAGGCACTTCCAACTGAAGCAAAGACCAGAGGAACTAAACAGAAATTTAAGGCAGAATATAAACCTATTATCTTATTTGGAACTTATTTATTAAGCACTTAACATTGCTATTCTTGCAGAATACGAGGAAGGACATCCCACTCCCAAGTCTTTAAGGAACTCCTGTGGATTAGAGAGGATGCTTTGAGTATTTAACAGAAAGTGGGTGCTGTCATTTGGCAGATGTAATACCTGTACTCTCCTTTCCGCAGTGCTTCATGAACAAAGCAGTAGCATAACCTGGTTCCATGCTTGCTAACTTTCCCAGAGGATTTGTGTGGGAGAGGTGAAGCTGCTATTGGGACATCCCAGATCTTTGGAGGCAGCTGGTAAGAGGTGCCAACAGTGTTCCATTGCCTCCGTGCACACAGGAAGACATCAAAGAGCAGAGGCGGAGGTGTGCATGTGATCTGCAAAGGCCCAGGTTTTGTATGAGTGCACGCGTGGCGGCAGGCAGGCGGGAGGGCCTGGCCTTCAGCCCTGAGGTGGGGCAGCCCCACATCTCCCAGCAGGGCTGCAGGAAGGAGCGGGACACATCTAGGCAAGGCTTGGTGAACGCAGGGACCCCAGCCCACAAAAAGGGGAGCGTGGAAACAGAGGAGGTCGTAACGTGGTCAGAGCAGAGATAATATTTGCAGCTGTGTTTTGAACTGATTTGAAATGACAGCAGTGGGAAATAAGAACGCTAAAAGGGAGACATTTACTTACTCTTTGCCCAACAGGATGCTGGTCAGCAGCCGAAAGTTTAACCACTACCACTAGGTATGCTGGTTTTAGTCATAAAAGTAATGTAATGTTAGTAAAAATTGCTAGATATAGAAGTCAATGTATATAACAGAGAGTTGTGTAATCTTCACACCACAGACACATGTGTTCCCTGCTGCTCCTCTCTTACTGTCAACATTTTTGAAGTCTAAGGAAGACCCACTACTTAAAAACAAGTATTTCAGGCCTTATATTCACTGAAGAGCTGGCCTGCATGTAAAACCACCAAAAAAGGCTGCTAGTTCCCATGGTTTACGTGTTCAAGGACTCTTTTACATGTGGTTGCTGCAGACTTTTAACCTCTTCCAAAGGTAGTTTTAAACTTCTGAACAGTTAATGTGATAACGGGTTCTGCATTACCACCCAAGAATATCTACAGATCTATGCAGAAAAGAGACAACTCGGGCCTGATGAGCATATCGAGGCAGGAGACAGGCTGCTGGGAAAGCCCCCACACCCGTACACAGCATGTGCAGCCTGCACTTTTGCTGTATCGGGAACAACAGCAGCATCACTCCCTGGCATTGGCTATCCAGAAACACACCCTAAATTACAGACTACAAACAAGGCACTCAATTGAAATTAAACTGTATTTACCAAAAGTAGATGATGTTGCTAGAGAGAATTTACCCATGAACTAAACCAGAGATGTCTGGCTGGTTTCCACTGATGACTGCAGAAGGAACAGAAAAGTAAAAGGGCTTCTTAAAAGTAGTTACCCATAAATAAAGGTGTCAGCACTGACATTAATCTTAAACTAATAAATAAACTAAACTAATATCTGTTAGGAACATAAAAATGGAAGTGACCTTTCTTCTTCACCCAGCCCAGTCCCTACTGTTGCAGGGAACTAAACCAAATAAGCCCTTTAATAAATTGATGATACTTAATTTCTGAAGTCAGGAGGCTGCTTGATCAGCATCTGTTATAGTTCCTGTCTTTGCGGGATAAAACCCTGAAATGCAGAGTTAGGAACTGTATGTAGGAAATGGATAGAAATTAAGTTATAAAAGTTTTAAGCTCAAAACCAAAAGATGGCAGATTTAGTCTCTCATGCAATCTTAATTATGTTGCCTTGTGTATGTATTCTTTGCATAAATGATGCATAGGTTATGTGACAAAAATAGCATGGATTTGCATAAGCAAAGAGTCTGTATTAATGTGCACAAAAAATGTCTAACTTTTGACAGATGACTTTGCTACACAAGTAACTTTCTTTTCTTTTCTAATGAAGTTTCTTTTAGAAGGTAGAACAAAAACTGTTTTCTGTTACATGTGTCCCTGAGCCATCTACAGGCTGGGAATGATGAATCTTTAGTTAAAAACTATTTACCATGTAAACTACAGAGCTAGTGCCATAGTAATTATATGTTTGCTGTCCCAGTGTGACATTGCCTCCTGTAGTGGTCTAGCAGAAATGCCAGCCTGAGTGATCCCTCCTTCCCCCATTGGCTGCTGCTAGCTCTCCTGGCCTAAGTTAGTGATGCTTCTCCCTATCAGTCATCGAAGAAAGATATTTTCTACACAAAGCTAACGAGAGACAAATTTCCCAATGAATGTCTGGCAGGTGTGACCTTGTCTGCCTGAAAGTGAGACTACTGCTGAAGTGGAAAGGGGAAACCTCTATCTGAAATATAACCCTGTGCAACAGTCTGTCACTGAGGTATTCTTTGAAAAGACTGTGTAGATGATGGTGCAAATGGAGTGGAGGTGGTCCTGCTCTTCTACCTGTCACTCTGTGCATCCCTGATGTCTTCCCTGTGACAAATTTAATACTGATGTTGCTGTGCAGCAGCCCAGAAGGACCTGCTGATCTGACTGAAAATGACTAAAATCTTCATTTCTTAATCTTTATGCTCCAGCTTTCAGGCTTTTCACCAAATCTTCTTTTTCTCTGTGGAGAGTCATCTGTGCAAAATCCCATGTACTATGACAAAAAGATGTAAAACCTCTTAGTGTTCTCTTAGTGTATCTGCACAGGTTCTGTTAGGCTGACACTGTGAAATTACTTGAATTGAAATTTATGTAAATGCCATCAACAACAGCTGCAGGGATGAACATCTACCACCTCTCTGGGCAACCTGTTCCAGTGTGTCACCACCCTTGTCACAAAAAAATTTCTTCCTTAAATCTAGCCTAAATCTACTCTCTTCTAGTTTAAAACCATTACTCCTTGTCCTACCACAACAGTCCCTATTAAATTGTGGGTCCCCATCTTTCTTGTAAATCCCCTTTAAGTATTAAAAGGTCACAATAAGGTCCTCCTGGAGCCTTTTCTACTCCAGACCAAACAACCTCAACTCTCTCAATGTGGTCTTAAGTGCCAAAACCTTGATATTTTCACTTCCAAAGAACTTTGATATTTCCTGGAATTGCACGTTGTCCCTTTTCAGAATAGCACTGGATGTATCCCTGTTTTCTTGATAATCCTAGCACCCAAAATGACTCTTACAAACTGATGTACCCACCCAGTTCCTAGGATTCCCAAATTTGCTTTGGTCTGTAAGCCAAGGATTTGTCCATGTTACGCCTTTAATTGAATTATCTACTTTATAGAAATAAAAAAAAAAAACAACACACAAGAGTTGTCCCTGGAAAACTTGCAGAGCCTCCACCCTTCCCCAGGCTGGAATTCCCACTCTTCTCTCCTTCTGTATGTCAAGCTTCACTCTCAGTTCATTTATCAAATGACAATGTGGTTTCTGGCTTTATATAAAAAATGTCTCTGATGAGTCACAGACCTCCCCCTCCCTTGCTTTCTTTTGATACTGAGATACCAAGTGCAAATGCAGTATTGACAGTATTCCCACACCTTCTTTAGGAGTTTAGGAACTTCTTAGAAACTGAGCTTATATTCCTGAATTAATATTTTTTTTCTCTTTGCTGGCTTTACCTCAAGTTATAAGGTGTTTAATACAGTTGCAAAACTTCATAATTCATATTATCATTTAGCAGAGAGACCAGATGTGATGCATTAATCACAAAAGTGGTACAGTTTTTCAGTATGGTTTTTCCAAATTACCTTCTGGTCCTTCCATTTGTCAGTTTGGTAATTCTGCCATCAGTTTCTACTTGTCTGTTCTCTTCATAGGAATACAAGCTGGTATGCCATATTTTTTTTTTTTTAATGTTTTATCCCCTATTTTTCAAAGTCAATTGCTGATTTGCCAGCATAAGAAAATACTAAAGAGAATGGTGCTGATTTATCATTAGTTGAATTGTTTATCATGATAATATAAAAATGATAAATTGAACAACTACTGTTAAATTGCAAATATTCCTGTAACCAAGAGATCTAATAATTATTAACCAGAGTGCCTGCTATCAAGCAGAATGCTTGAAACATTCATAATACTGTGAACAGATACACCACATAGTAAAGCCTCCTAAAGGATCGTTTCAACGTTTCCAGTGAAGAATCCTAGCATCCATTAACCAAGAGCGTGCACTTACAACGACCATATGACACAGCAGGTGGATAAATTGCTAGAGCACTGATCAGACAAATGGATTCTAAAAGAATGCTTCTAAGCAAGAGCTATCTCCCTAATAGTGCATTTTAAACACATCGGTCTGAGGAAAATATTTAGTACATAAGAGGAACAGAACATAAAACACAGAGTAGAAGGCCATAAAATTAAATAGGCAGAACCACTGAATTGCCTGCAGGTACCTGTGACTCAGGCAGTCCAACTGCCGAATCTTGCAGCAGCAGACAGAGAGGAGCAAGGCACTTCACTCTCTGTAGGACAGCTTCCAAGCCCCGGCACAGGGCAGGGCATCATCAAGTGTCAGTAAATGCTGTTCTTATCTAGAGGGCTGTAAGAGCAAAGACAGATCAGCTACCCAGTCAGTCATTATCCTAGTCTCGGTGTAATCTAAATCAGCAAGTATTTAAATAGATAATATTATGAAAGAAAAACCCGAAGCAGGTTCCCTTTTCTCTGGCAGATGTAGGAAAGAAACACAAGACCATTAATTATGCTTGTGCTTGGGAAAGGAAATACGATAAGAATTAGAAAATTATGTCATCAAAATGGAAAAAAAGGACTTTCTGTTCTGGATACAAAATAGAATTACTTTCATGAGGTATCTATAAAAAAACCCAATCCTTGGATCCATTGTCCTCATATAAAGACAAGACTAGCTCATGTCTGTATATGAAAACATTTCTGCAGACTTAGAGCAGAGTCTGGTTTATAGATTGAGAAATGTAAAGAGCTGATATTCTGAGCAATCTACAGCACAATAGCATCCTCTCCCCTCCAAAAGCACCACCATCACCACCAGAGACTTTTAAGATCAGCTCTGACCTGAATGAAGAGAGTATGGAGACATTGCTGTGTTACATGACACACTGGGTGGTGCTAACAAACTGGTGATGGTCACAGCCATCTTACCGTGACACCGGAGGCGTGAGGTAAATGCACATGTGAATCCACTCAGAAGTTATGACTGTGCAATGAGAGACTTTGTCAGGTACTGTACAAGCAGAAGCAGAGAAAGGAAAGTTGGAAAATGCATCAAGTGTGCTCCAGAGAAGTCTCTTTCAGGCTTATGAGGGTGTTGTTGGAAAGAATGCTGTGAAAAAGAAAACTAGAACCACGAGCAAAGAAGCTGCCTATTTTTTTTGTGTGCTCTAATTCTCTTTTGTTACAGGAAAATAAGGTTTTACATCCTCTATAAATAAGTAGGTTTGTATTAAGGCACCCAGCTTCAGTTTCTTTTCTTTTTTTTTTTTTTTTTTCTTTTCTTTTTTTTTTTTCCATCTTCTGAGTGCTACAGTTGAAAAATAGAGATATTTTTTAAAGAGCGTTAAATGTGTTAAGCTGTCATGCTGCTATTGCACGAGTGATACCTGGAACCAGAGTCTCACAGTGCAGTTTCACATATTATAATTAGTCTACTGTTACTGGCAACACAGATTGGAAATCAGAGCTAAATCCCGTGAGAAACTATTTCATGCCAATACTGATTGCTTTTTCTGAATTTCCCTCTACAACTCTTATTTATAATGCTATACATAAAAAGGAGAACAGTTTGATCTAATTTATTTACTGAAAATGTTCTTAGGAAGAAAATTGTTGTGAACAATTTTAGTTCAGCCAACTAAAATACAGTTTTCCTACTTTTACTGATAAGACAATTCATTATCTGATTCCAAAATACCATAAACTGCATGAGAAGGGGACAATATGGAATGAACTCTTCACAAAAAGTGCAAATGATATGCTAGCTTGTGCAGCGAGAGATGTGAGAATACAAGAAAATTAGTCAGATGTGATCATTCTTGCACTTGTTTTCTTGACTTGAATATGAGGCCCTTACTTAAGTGAGCAGCTCAACAGCTACATCTGAATGACAAAATGGGGAAGTCTACATTTGAAGGACTTTCTTCCTGAAAGATGAAAATCCAGAAAGGGGAAAATACCTTTTCTTCAACAGTCAGATTAGATCAAGTCAAGAGAGCTGAAGTACTTGGGAGGGAACATCTTGATACAGCCATTCTCTGCCAATTACAACATCATATTAATGATACAAAAAGACTTGTTGGATCCCTCTTGTTGTTTATGCTATGCCCTCTGTTGTCTTTATGCAGTCTTTCAAGCATAAAGTGCTTGGCAAGAAGGAGGGTGTTGCACCACTGGTGTAAACTGGGACTGTTCTTGTGCAACAATAAATTGTACCAGGACTGGGCAGTTCTGACTAGGAGAGTTACAGTCAGTCCCTACGGCCTTCTTCCCATCAGAGCACAGGGGTCATGGAATGCAAAATTTGGGCCAGATTATTTCACTGGTGGCTGGAACTCAGCTATCTGCCATGTGCATTACAATGGTACGTTTACTTTTTCTAAATGCTGAATTACTGCCCTGGGAGATGCATACATGCATTCCAGGCCAGAATTTGGAGTTTAGTCTAATATTATGTTTTTTAAACACATCTGGGATCTATTATGTTGCTGGGTAATGATTTTCTCAGAATCATCATTACTTAATATGTAAAGAAATGTCATTGTCAGTCTTAGTCTCAGCATGGTATTGCAGAGCAACATGTCTGAACACTAGGTAAGTGCTTCTTGCTATGGGCAAAATACTATAGGTCATTAAAATGCTAAAGTATTAAGGCTAAAAGTGATAAAAAATGGATGGAACCTATGTGGAAATTTGAGGAGCCAAGTCCAGAGACTTCCAGAAAGTAACAGTTTTGTTTACAAAATGTATCACAAAAGTAACCTAAACACTGGAAAAGCATTAGAGAAACAGCATTATTGGCTGAAATTAGATAGATACTTGGTATAAGAATGTTTCAGTGTTTTTAGTGTTATATGGAAACAATTGCATGAAACTTTTGTGCAGTTCTAACTCATCAACAGTCCTTTAGTACTTTAGGAAGCAAAAGTGCAGGGCCAGAACGAAGCAGCAGTTTATCCTTTTTGTATTCCAGGAGTTATTTGGTTTAATAACAAATAACTAGGCTTTTTAAGAGCCTCAGACTATTTTGGTTTTAACAGTCTCTGAGGAAATTTCCCATATCCACCAAAAAAAAATAAAGGCCAGACTGAGCCAGTAATATTGTCATTTAATTTCAGTGCTCCTAAACTATACTTAACTTCAGTCTGGAGGTGGACAGTTGAGCACAGGCAACTGTTTTGAAAGAGTCTTTATGTTTAAATGCTTCAGCTCACTTACTGAAAGGGTACTTTGAGAGGAGAAAAGTCATTCCAGATTCTAAGACTCTTTGGGCTCATTCTTGAGGTTATAGTCAAGTTTCTTTTTAATCTTTGAGAGAAAGGAACCAAGAATGCCTGCCTCTACCACATAACATTTTCTGGTGAATATATAGCATCTCTGAATAAGGAACCAGAGAATTTGCAAGGATAGGTAAGTGTTTATTTAAATTTCTATTGTTACCTGTTCTACAGTTGGAGAGCTGTACTGCTGTAACTCCTTCCACTTCACAAAAATTATTATGCCTTGCTTTCAGTGTATATGAAAGACTAATCAGGCTCTTGTGCTCCTGTTTTATGTATGCTATCATTCTTTAAGAGGTGCAGTACTTTACCTGACGTATGCTGAGCCCACATTCCCTCATATTTCCAGATGTACTTCAGTGCACTGATAATAATTATTCTGTAAACTGTCAAATAGTAAGGAATTCTTTGCTGTAAATAGGCACAGATGCAGGTATGTGATGCTAGGTATATAGATTCTTGAAAGGGAAGGAGAGGAACAGTTTTATATGGAGCCTGCATCATAAGTGCAACCAATAGATCATGATTACTATATGGTCTATCCAGCACAATATCTCTGTACACAGCTTTCCAGCTGAGCTGTCAAAGCTTTTGATTGACTCTTAAAATCTGCTGACGTTTCTCTCTGCCTTGACACCACCCTAAATATGTCTAGTATGTTTGCTGGCCTGTCTCTTGGTTATCACCCTCTCATGGTACCAGCTTTTACTCAGATCAAAGTGTGCTTCTATGCATTCCTTAATAATTTTCTGGTGTTATTAACTCCAGTCTCTTCTTAAGTACCATTATTCAGTTATCTGCTTTAAATGTAGGTGAAATTCAAATACATCTAATTTAACTAAGTGGATTCTAGTATCTTCTGAAGCACTACAATGTCTCTGGCATGCCCTGGATTGTTAATTAATGAATTTATAGCTGTAGTATCACTTCTACATTTTCTGTGATGTAGAATAAGACTCCAGCATACATTCCCAGCCAAGCTCTAATGCAAGACTCATACCCAAAAGGTTATAGCTATAGAAAAATGATCAGAGGTCTGATCAAAACACAAAATTTTTTTAACAGGACTTTTGATCATACTGCATCCTCGTTGTGTTCAAAGTTTATTTTGACAATTTTACTGCATTTCAGAATTCTTCAGATACTTTGTATTAATATGAAAATCCAGAGTTAAATCTGATATTCAGATTTGGATAGTTTAGTAGTCCATTCCACTCATAATCCCAGTTTGTCTGTTTTGGTTTAGTTTGGTATTTGAATTATCCTCAAAATATTAAACTATTTGCTAAACCATGGGCCATATTTAAGTCACACATATCCCTAGAAGGGATGAAGTCAGTCTAAACACCATCAAAATGTGAATGCAGGCTTAATAGTTATTAGAAGCAAAGGTGTACAAAATACAACTGAAAAGAGAAAACCTGTATTGTTTGTTAAAACTGAATTGTTAAATTTTGTAAAAAAACCCAAAACAAAACCAAACACCAACCAGTAAACTCAAGCATTTGATTCTGAGATAAACCAGTCTCTTTTCTGGACTTTTCATCTCCCGCCTTTAAGTCCAGAAAAGAGAATTATAGAACTGTCAAAGCAAACAGACCTTAACTATGTGTCTGATGGTTGGCTATCAGTTAGAAAACAGCTTACTGAATTGTTGCAAGAGTTACTGTTGAAAATAATTCCTATAAACCCCTCAGTATTCATGGGAATAGATGGAAGTAGATATTATGATCACTACCTAAAACAGTAAGAGGGCATCAGAGTAACCTTGCTTTTGCATATTTCTTCAGTAGATGAATTGAATGTTTTCCAGTTGATGGAAATGAAGTTTTTCAAGGCTGCGAATTCCCAAGTTACCCTGTCTTCCACAGAAGCCCTTTACTCTATGGCAACAGGTTCAATTCAGAGTTTTTAAAGCAGAAAGTAAAGATTACCTACCTGAACTCTGATTAGACTAAGATAGAAGGCATAGAATTTGTGGAGCCCATACTAGGAAACAAGATATTATTTTGAAAGATTTCTAAGTTAGTCTGGGCTAATAATTGACTGAATACTTGGACAGGAAAGAAAATCTCAGTACCCAGGAGCTGAATATGATTTTTTCATATTTCTAAATTAAATTAAGTCCCCAAACTCTGTTTCACTTGGTACAAACTATTCCACTTAATGCTAAAAATGTCTTTTTATGCACTTGTTAAAATAATGACATAAATTGTTGTCTAAATGCCACCGAGAAAAACATCATATTAGTGTTCCCAAAGAAGTCTGTGCATGCCTTATAAAATCTAATTCCTCTCCTCTCCTCTCCTCTCCTCTCCTCTCCTCTCCTCTCCTCTCCCTCTTCCTCACCCTCTCCAGATTAGGTTTCTGCCTTGCAGCAGTGACCTGTCCCTTTGACTGGAACAGTCCCACTTTGTAAAGTATGTTTAAATATTCATGGAGCCAGCTGGTGAGAGAAAAAACAATGCTCTGGTTTGGTGGTTCAGTAACCCTCCTGGGGAGGGTGGGGATGTTAGGCCCAGTCCCAGTGAATGTGTCACTATTTATACAAAGTAGAACAGTGTCAACAAGAGAAGTGACAAGTCCTGTCCCCCAAAAATTTCCTTACAGGAATGAAGAAGGCTAAAGAAACAATAATGCATTCGACAGAAATCTGCGAGGTATAGTTAACAACAGTTTAAACAAACTCTTAAAATAATTTACAGATTATTCCTGAAATAGCTAAGCTTTTGAGTGAATAAATGTTCTTCCACATCTCTGAGACAGGCCTTGTTCCTCATATTAAAGTGAACAGACCTTTCATCCTCCAAAGCAAAACAGCTCCTAAAATAGAAATAATTCAGAGCATATTTTAAGATCTTAACGTTTCATAACATCATACCTCTATCCTTGCTCCTATTGACATCAATGGAAGGAAAAACAGTATTTATATGTTCCATAAGCAGATCTGTCTCTTGGAGAATGCTGCTTTATAGTGGTTTGTGTCTGGCAGAAATAAAGAACTCTTGATACCTTCCTGCCAGTTGAATAATCACAGCTGTATGGAGCTCGGGCAGTAATATTTTTTCAGTGTGATTACTGAAGACATCAAGCAAGGCAAGGTTCTTAGGCACAGATGAGTTTTCATTGGGCCAACTAAAAAGACAACATTTCAGGCAACAAATTCTTATGCAGGGCTAAGACACAAGGAACAAGCTTTAAGCTACATGCAGGCTGAGGAGAACTGGTCTCACTTTATCTCAGTTTGTGAAGTAGACAATGTGACATACTTTTCTAACATTTTCTTACAATTCATATGAGTTAGCAATAGAGAACTCACAAAAAACATAGGTAGTTTCAGTGCATTGCTGTGATTTTTTTTTTTTTCAGTATGCACATTTTGCTAAAGTCTGAACCTTAGAGAGGAATTTTGCATGTAGACACTTAACTGACACAAGGAGGGAGTCTTTCTGATGATGGATGTGTATAATGTGACCCCTAAACCAAAATTCTCCTGATGGCTAACATACAACAGAAGTAGATATACAATGGGATAAAGAGGAGGAAAACAATGAAATCTGGACCAAAATATGAATATGCCAAGCAACACTTAGAAGGAAGTTGTTGGGCTGATAAGATTTGCACTGTAAGAAGGTAGGTCCCTGTGACACCTCTTCCGCCACTGCATATGTGAAACCTGGTTCTAGAACAACACATGACCTTTAACCTTTAAAAAAAATATTTTCATATAAAATATTTTCAAAGAAAATATTTAAAGGGAAGCTGCTATAAAAGCAGTGAAGTCTCTGTCCTTAAACTCAGAGATGGAAGGGACAGAACAGATTTCCACATCTATATGTCTTATGTAAAAACTATAAAAGTACGAGCAGCTGTCAGCAAGATGTAAGAATCCACCAAGTGATACTGTGATGAATACTCAAAAGTTAAGGAGTTAAATAATACATAGGCTCTGGCAGATGGAAGGAGAATGACTGATCAGCAAGAACAGCATTGAACATGATACATGTAGCTGATATAACAGGTGAGGAAGTAAAAATTGGTGCAGAATCTGTACTAAGATTTAGAGGAAAGGAGATGTGATAATGTATCAGCTGCGTTGTGGAAATGTATCAACCATAAATACCAGCTTGGAGATACGGCAATATCCAGATTCTGAGATAAAGATGAACAAATCTTAGATTATTACAACAAATTAAAATGTGCTACTACTTCTAAAGCCATAGCAAGGAAATGCAAAATTACTGAATCTGCTGACATCTTTCTTGTGGAGGGCAGGTCAGCATCTCAGGCCTTTTTTTTTCTAGAAAGAAATCATAGATTCTGTCAAAAAGAGACCGAGACAATTGCAGTTGTCATAAAGGTAGATGCTAACACATTTTTCCAACACCACGTTCCTACTGAAATTCAATGTGAAACTGGCACACAACTCTAACTGGTGTCAAAATGCTCCAGTGCCTCTCCATTACCTTACTAAATTCCTTGAGGTAGGAGTACACAATTTACCCCATGTGACAGAGAAGAAATGGAGACACAACTGTATACATATATTCTGAATATAGTTTATTTTACTTTTGCAATATGGAATGTGGAAAAAGCTAACTGCAGACATTACAATATGTACAGAAACACAGCAAGCAAGTGTAGCAGATGCATGTATTTTGGGGGGAAGCAGCATTTCTGTTGTCTCACTGCTCTGCTGTGTGCACTACAGCACCTTCCACAAAACCCAGCCCAGCCCAGGAAACAGACTTGGGCCAAGGGCATGAGAGCACCTGGCCTTGGGAAATGAGCATAGTGAGCCACTGCTTAGCTGAGGTTAAGGCATCCTTCAGCTGGCTGTCACTGGCCAAGTGCTCACAGGAAACAAACCCCTCTCCTGGCCCAGGCCGCTGATGTGCGGGTGGTGCAGATGTAAAACTCTCTGCAGTCCTGCAGGTTTGGTTTGTAACTGCTTGTCTTTGAGTTTCTGATCTGGGTTTATCAACTATGACTTCTTGACTCTGTTCAGCTTTGCTCCCGACTGTGAGCTGTGGCTGCAGGATGCTGGGCTTAACCTGTCTCACTGCCTCAGCTTGCTCTCCTGGTGGTAGAGGATGTAAGGCTGGGATGGTGGGACTGCACAGCAGAAAGCATGAGGCTGGGATATTTTGAGAGCTGTGGCTGTGCAGCTGCAGGATATGGGGGGATGAAGGTTTTGCATATAGCTTGGAGATCCATGAAGCCTGGCACCTCTGCATCACTTCTTTTTTCCTCCCATAAATCTGTGCATGAATTCTGTGTAGGCTTAAGATAACTATTCAAATGAGCATTGGTGAGAACATTGCACCATAATGCCAGCTGGACCACAGAATTAGTCAGGAATATTATCCGCTGTAGTCATAGCTGAGCAACAGCTTAAAACTATTTTATTTTATTTTGTTAACATCTAGTCATAAAGCAACTGAAATGCATGAAAGTAATTTAAGAGAATGTGGGAACTTTCAAGAAAATTCTTTGAGTTAAGGGATAACGGGAGAGTTACATTTCCCCATTACATTTCTATTTCTTTCATTATATTCTCATCATAAAATAAAAAGCTTTGAATGCAGAATTATCAGTGAGGTCTGAAATTTGAGACAGCATCAGTATACCCTGTAGATGGTTGTCCTTCCTACTTATGAAGTGCCTTATGAAAACCCCAGAGTTCAGTGTATGCTGTGGTAATTTGTGTAAGAAGAATTGTAAATATTTCACTGAAACTCACCCTGCTTAATCCTCCAGAACAGTATTGTAGATGAGAAAACTCCCCAACATGTAAACCTTTCTGTGTCACTATAAAGAGTCACTGTTTACTGCATTAGCTATAATCTAATGAGATGCTTCCTGTGGCAGATCCAGGGCTGGAATAGATGGACTGATTGTGGTAGTACTATTATTAGAAGCCTGTTATGTTTGACATTGAGCATAAAAGATGGGGCTCATACTGCAGAACATTCCTCACACTCTTAGTTGAGAGTAAATCCCTAGAGTTGTTACTGGAAAATATGGTCAGACCTCCTGATTCTCATTGATCAGACTTGCAAGTCAATCAGTCATGTTGAGATACACAAAATCTGTTGACAAAGAAATGATGACTGATACCCAAAGAACAAAGTCTGATGAGAAAAGACAATAAATCTTGCTATTACCAAAGCAAATTCTTCAGAGTCTACAATTTCACTTTCAAGGATATATTGTATGTAGATAGGCTGTATGTAGACTTAGTTTATATAATGTGTCTGAAACATCCAGAAAAGCTTTACCTATAGACTGTGTGAGGAAATATGTACCTTTGGTTTTCAATGGTATGTCAGAATAAATTGATTATTATGTTATTATTGGATTCAGCTGAATGTACAGGCATGATTGCATGTTGCTGCATTTTGACCATATCTCAGGTGGGATGTACTGTCGTTCTAATACAACCAATAATATAAGACAGGAAGAGACTATCAAAAAGCCACAGGTAGTTAGGAAGTCACCTGTATGTCCTATCTGCGTGACAGCAGTACATGTAGCTACACAATGTTGACAAGACTCAGGCAGGGCATTGGTATGGCACTGACCCAAGGAGAAGCACCACGTATACAGCACGGACAGTCTTGGTCTCTGCTCCACCTTGTTTTTTCTTGGAGAACTTCGCAGTTGTCAGAGCTTGGATTGCCCTGATGGAGTCAGAACCAAAGAAATATGTCTTCAGGCCTCAAATTTGTAAAGAGTAGGTAATGACCTACTGGGTTAGAACATGTGAAGAAATAAATGGCTGGGGAAAAGTTTTTTGAAAGGAAGAAAATAGCATAGTAAAGGAATTTGGAAACACTTTGATGAGATGCTAGATCTGCATCCATGCAGTGAGGCTGCTGACTTGCATGGCTGTGCCAGCACAAGATGCAGGCGTCATTGGGCAGCTCGCGCAGAAGCTGGTACTGTAAAAAACTTTCCCATATGTTGGTGTTAAATGAGAAAGGAGTGAACCAAGCTTGCTCACATCCCAGCTTTGACAAGGGCTGTGGAGATCAGCTGATGGCCCCAGGGCAGCTCTGGCTTGTGCCTGTGCCCAGAACAGGCTTGCTCAAAGAATGAATAGTGGACAGGAAAGCATGGCTGTCTCAGAGGGACCAGGTGATCTTTGGCTGCAGGCTGGGAGTGAAGTGTCACTGGCCAAAATTAATTGGAGCTTCCCAGGAGAGCTCAAAGGTCACAGCAAGCCAAGAGCTAGTATCCGTGTCTGTCACTGAACAGGAGGGATGAGTGTCACCTCTGCTTTACAAACAGCAGAGCAAGCCCAACAGCTCCTGCTCAAGTGGGAAACTATGAGCAGGGGACAATATGTATACTCTGCAGTGGAAGGAGGGGTAAAAAGCTAGTTAAGTAGCAAGCAGGGATCAAATCATAGCACTGTTATTATCCTTTAATTGACATTTTAAAGTTAGAGCCAAAAAGAGGACCGCAGTGTTTCCGAAAGTACTTTTTAATGCTTTAGGTGTTGAAAACTGTAGAATGAAATATATGTGCATTTTTTGACATTACCTGGGAGTATGGTAGGCAGGCTGTACTAACATGGACCAGCCTGAAAACTGAGTGGCAGAATAAAAAGCCGTTCACATCCTGTAGGCGACAGGTTGCCTGTAGCACGATAGACATGGCACCATGCCAGCCAAGTGGGTGCCTAACGGCTAACTCAGGCTTTAGCTGAGCCAGTACCGCTCTCCTGCTCTGAATTCATCCTGAGAAATCCTCACAGAAGGTTCTGGGCCAGGATGGAGCTATTTCTGAATTGATGACTTTCAAATGCTCAACCTTGCAGCCTTCCAGGCACTGGAGGATGAAATTCTGCACAAAGGGATATTTTCAGAAATTTTTTTGACCTATTGCCTGTTTTGTTTCTTTGCTTGTTTAGCACATATTAGTTTTAAACTGATACGTAAGTCTAATAGATATGTTAATCTGTATCTGCTGTGGCATGTATGTGACAAGGGAAACAGAAGAAATGAATTTATTTTAGTCAGTATGTTTAAATAAAATGTCAACATGGCAAGATGCATACTCTTGCTCTGACTGACTCACTCTTGGTTTAAGTTCCAGGCATGCCTAAGAGGGCAGCGTCATCCCCTCCAAAACAGTTTTCCTTTTCATACAGGATTGTATCAGCAAGCAGCTGCCTCTAAGGCATTACTTTTGCCAGACTATCAGGCTCCCTGTGCCAGCTTCTCCCTTAAAGTGTTATATGGATGGAGCATCCCTTCCAAATAAGCCCTGGGGGCAGTAGAGGTGCCCAGTGGTGGAAGGGAGCCACCAAGGGCAGCACTTTCACCAGCTGTGCATCATCCAGGGAAAACAGGGAGGTGAGCCTGTTGAGTACTGCTCTGCTCCCCTCTGTGCGCTGCAGATGACAAACACAGCAGCCAGCTACCATGGAAAAACTGTGTTCTGGCTGGAGCCATGCAGCTTGCCAGCGGCCTTGCTGGATGGCCAGCCCCGCACCCGGGAGCGATCAGCGCGCTCCTCCTGGTGGCTCTGCTGCCGAGCCTCCGGCCTCGCCGCCAGGCCAGCCCTGCCACCGTGCCGGCCAGCTTCCAAAAATCACTGCAGCCAGCTTGTGTTAAAATAGATACTGTGCTGCACTACACTTCATTTGATCTTCACGCACACGACTCTGCTGCTCTTCAGGTTTGTGCAGACTGGGGCAAATAAAAAAAATCGGAATTAGCTGACATTTTTCAATATATGTGAATAATTTATTTTGGTTTTGTTGTTTGTTTGGTTTTCTTTTTTTCATTTCAGGCTGGTGAAATATGAGGATTCAATCAAACTCTGAGATTTCAGAGCACCGATAGCTGAGTTTGAAAATGGAGGCTTGTTTTCTTAAAACTGAGTAAGACCAAACCTTGTCTAGGAAACTCCTGCTGGTTGACCTCAGTGACCTCCACAGGTCTGCTGGGCACAGACTAATGTTGCAAAACTTTCTTCCGAACAGCAGGTCTGAATCTCTTTATTCTGAGGTTCGCTTGGCACAGCAGGCAGGCAGAGCTGTAATTGCCTGGTTCTCAGGCTGCTTTGACTCATGTGGGGGGGGCAATCCCGGTGGGATCATCAGGGGCTCTGTGCCACATATGGACTAGTGCAGCGTAGAGGAGATGTGCTGCACCACTCTGCATTCCTGTTGCATCCTCTGTGCCAGTCCTGGAGTGATGTGATTAGGGAATAAGTAGGGTCAGAGAGATTTGCCAGCCAGAATTATTCTCCAGCCTTCCAGGCAAAATGCAAAGAGAAGAGAATTGAGTCTGGTGCTTGTTTGTGAGTTTAGCTCATGAATCACTCGTGAAAGGAACCTCACTACCTCTAATCTATTATAGTACACATGGGAAGTTTTCACCTTAGAGACTTCATTTACCAGCCTGGTGTAGATTGTTTCATTCATGAGATATTGGGTGACTGAAATGGCTTTTAGAACAAAAAGTGCTTAATGTTGAATAATAAACTGGAAGTCATTCATGTCTGGGGCATAACTGGCAGTTCTGCCCTGACACTGAAACTAGAAATCATGACACTTCCAGAGCCTGAAAATCATAAATATTTGTTAGCTATATGTGCATGTTTGGCTAATGGATAACATTCCTTAGGGTTATTTAAAAGCATCAACAAACTCCATTTGATCCTGCTAGGTGAACATCCAGTACTTTCCACAGAGGACTTGCACTCTGAGACACAACTGCTGTAAAAGTGAGATGGCCAGATTCACCGTGGGTCTTCAGTAACTCTGCTTGGAGAAAGTCACTGCGACTTTCAGAAGAGAAAGCAGTGATTACTTCACTTGGTAATATTTGTAAGTTCACCGGTTCATTAGCTTTGTGCAAATCTATGTAGCAAGTCTGCCAGCAAAGTCAAAATCAACAAATCTTTTCAATGAGATTAATTTTACCATTTTTTTCCTTTAATAGGGAAGACTTCTGAAATGTCTTGTTGGTAACAGCTGGAGACCTCAACGAAAGTACGCAGGGCACTACCAACCTTTTTATAAATGTGGCTGTCTGAACACATTTACTGTGTAAGTAATTCAGCCTTATGTCTTGAATACAGGATTATACTCATTGCAGCTTCACTGTAATGGAGGTATGTACTATTTTCCATTCATTATATCAATTCATTATATCCTTTGGATTATTGCTCATCTCAGCAGAAGCAGATCTTAACACACACAGGCTGTATACTCCCTTTGAGGTGTTACAGCTGCAGAGAGCTGAGTTAGCCATGACTTTACGTGATCTTGATTATACAACCTGCATATTGCATTTGAGCAAGTTTTCCACTCTTGTATACCCTCAATTCCCTATATTTCACTGAAATCAGTTAAGTCAAAATTTTTTTTACTGTCTAAAGTACATCTGAACTTTAAAAGAAAGGATACGGCATGCTTCTGTTGGGGTGGAATACTTATAGTTTGGAGGAACATGCTCTGTTGCTGGGGACAAACGTATTCAGCACAGAATATTTGGCTTCTGTGTTTAATCTTTGAGTCTATATAATACAGAAATAAACATTCTTTTTAACCAGGTTGGCTAATGAATGTATTTTATAGTGCTCAGTGAGTCTGATTACTGTTCCACACTGGTTTACTCCAAGCTATGAATTTCTACCAGACTACAAGAAACAATGTTTTGTTATTGTAATTGCTACAGTTGGAAAATGTGCGGTTTTATTTCATGACTAGACTAAGTTGGTGCATTTCTAGCTTTTACATATGTATTTTGCTCTTCGTTTCATATTAAAATTTATCAGACAATGGTATGAAAGGAGAATATTTTAATGGACTAAGGCAGATGAGAGAATGTGAGTCTTGGGTGTCTGAGGGTACGACACCGTCTTTGGGCTGAATGGCAGAATTTGCTGTGCCAGACTCTTGCTGGCAGCATTTCCCTGGCACTGTCTGCTCATTAGGGCTCTGCTTCTATAGCACACTTAAACACAAGGAAAAGTTCACCCGCGAATGAACAAAGATAAACGTATATTCACATTAAAGCTAAGCATGTGCTTATGAGCTCCACTAAATTTGGATAGTGAGAGAGAATGCCTGTGTGTGCAAAGATATCAGAGAATCTGTCCTAGGGACCTGTTCACCTTTCACTCATTATTTATATTATTTCTGAGTGCTTCAGATATTTCTGCTTGTTATCCACCCCATTGACATTTCACAGTTGTCTTTCCAAGTGCTGCTAAAAAGAAAAGCTGAGATTTTGGGACACAACTGTGTGCCAGTGATTGAATTCCATAGCCCCAGGACTGCAGATGCAGACAGCCCAGCATATAAAGAAGAAAAAAATCAATGTTTTTCTTCTTTTACAAGTGGCATTGCCCAGCTCCCTGGGACAACAGAGGAGAGTGACAGAGAATAGATGTTTCCTAGCAAACAGAGGATAACAGATGAGAGGTATGCTTAACACCAAAAATGGAGGAAAACCGTATTTTCATATTTCATCAGTCAGGAGGGACACAAAAGGATTAGATCTGGGGGGCAGGAGAGACTCAAATTAGAGAACTCTATAAAATTGTTTACTCTCCAAAAAGACTGTGTGATATTATTGTTGTCATTCTTCTGTAAAGCATGTATCATATACCCAAAGGCTGTGCTCCCTGGCAAGGGAAGTATTTCCAGCTCCCCACCAACAAATAGAAGTGTACTGCTACTCTTGATAAGAAATCTGCCTTGCAATAGAGGGCTTTCTGATGCAGAAGAGTGCATCTGTAGTGTCTGCCCCAGAGGCTCTCATTACTGAAACCAAGATTGAGCCTTAGCATTAATACTGATTTGCTTTTCATTTTTACCAGCTTTTTAATTTTTAATGAGTTTCATCTCCACTCACAGATCCTACTAACCATACATTATCCTACAATGAGAGAATAAAATCTGAAGGTTAAAGCTGCTATCAGATGTCCCTTTGTTCTTCCGCAAATACACTGTCCTGACTTTTAGGGCCATTTGTCAGAGAGAAGTGATGTCATGTTAAGAAAATGTAGATTGCCTTCAGATTTCCAATTGGTTATCATCAGAACTATGGAGCCATCTCAGCTGAAGGCTGGCACTGACCTCAATAAATTACCTGTCCTAGCCGTGACTTTTGTTGCTTTCCATTCTGCTCAGTTTTTGCCATCATCACTGCCTCCATCAGTTTTGTAAGGTTTTTCCTCCAGCATGTTCATGTCCAGCAGTCAGATCCAGAGCCTTCTGATAACATTATGAAAGGCCTTAAATGTTAACAGTAGGATGCAGTCTTTTGAAGTATTTATTTGTAGGATGTAGGCTTTTGAAGCATCTGTTCGTGAGGTGACAGTGGATGTTTTTGCTGGGCTCATCAAATCCTTGAAGTCATTGCCATATTTCAAATAGGATGTACAATCTCTTCAAACAGGAGCTCTCAAGAATTTTAGAACTTTCTAAGGAATTCTGAAAACTTCCACTAGAAGATCCTACAATTTTCCATTGTGTTCATCTTTTTAACAGTATTGGGGGTTCCCTGCAATTATGCTGGCATACATCATGTCCTGCTGAATTTTGACACAGAAGGCTTAAGGCAGATACTTTATGTAATTGCAGTTCACTGAGTGTTTTTTTGTGCCTAACTTGGACTGAAAACAATATTCTGCCACTTGGAACATTCCTAGCCTGCCAAATGGGAGACTTTATTTGATGCCAAATAGACCTCTTCATTTTGCAGTCAATATTTTGCTGTGATTCTTGACATAGCTGTTGGTACCAATTTCATGATTTTTCAGTGAGCACTGTAGGCTGAACACTGATCCCCTTATACATTTTAATGAATTTTATTATAACAGGGATGCCTATCATTAATTAGTTAGCATAGATACTGGACAACTAAAAAAGGCAATTACGCTGTTTTATTGCTTTAAAATACAAAAGGCAATCAAGTGGCAACAATACTTTTGCTGTGGTATAGTGTTTTCAGCAATATCAACACCACTATACAAGAATTGGAAGTTTCTGTACTTACGCTAACATCTGTATTTGAAGATAACTACATTCAACACATTTCTGATCCTGCAGGTGTCACAGTAATTTCTATTAAGCCATGAAAAAACTTTATAAATGCATTTCTGCAAAAATGTACTCAGAATCAACTTTATTTATAGCTCACACCTTTTTTTTTGCTAAAAATGCATAGTCATTACATATACAGTAGTCAGCATCCAAAAGTGTACAAAGAGTAAATTTTCAAACCCTCCCAACAGAACCAAACAAAATTCACACTTTTTGTTCATTGCATGCACAGACCCTTAAATGTGATACCTCTTACTAAAGCGTGCTTGAATCTCTAGCAGACAGAATTGACTTGCTAAAAATTGTTTCTCCATACTATTAAACCGCAGCTACAACCACAAATCCTAAGGCGTTCACATGAAATAGAGAAGCCCTACTTCAGAATCCTTCATGTTCTGAGTACGGCTCAGGAAGCAACAGCCCTGAAAGCAGAAGTCTGCTGGTGATGTTTCCGCACAGGGATCTTTGAGCAAAAGCTTGCTTCCTTTGTCTTGGTCATTAATTTATTACTGAATTCAGTGGAATGAAGCAGCATCTGTCTAAGAAAGTTGTGAAAATAATATAACTTTATTTCACACCCAGTTCCAAGACACTAAACATCTTTAATGGAGGTCTGTGTCTTTCAGTGCGTGTGACACTTCGTCAGCATCTTGCATCTCACCTAAGGAGAACAGGGTAAAGTCTCAGCTGTAACTTGGGTGTTGGTTGTGTAGCCCTAACTTACAGGTGTCTAATAGAAGCTAGAAATATACTTGGATAGGGTGAATTTCTAATGGTAGAGGCTTTGACTTAATGAACCCCTCAAACCCTTTGATGCCTTTCTTGTGTTTTTTTTTTGTCTCCACTACTGCTGCCAGTTAGAAAAGCTCTTAAAAACATTGTCCTCTACTCAGTGGTGCTGTTTATACCAGTCCTTCCAGGAGAAGGGCAGAGTCTATTAGCAGGATCATTAGTCAGGGCTCCACAGCCAAGGAAGTGTACACATATGTGATAAGAAGATCTAAGTTCAGTTTTCACTCAAGAATAGGATTGGCTCCGTGTTGTTGGTTTTGGGGAATGGGAGGGGAAAAGAGAAAGTTGTTTGTCTGATCAATATAATGTTATGTTCCCAAATGATTACAAATGTTTGTTTAAAAGCTTCATTTATTTAAGGTCTCTGATAAGAAGTAGCTTGAAGTAGGTTGAAATTCCCAATGGCAATGAGACATAATCATAGTCTTATACATCTCACTGATGGGAGATCTTGCTCCATTGTTTCACAGTAACTGGAATACAATCCATGACTGAATGAACAAGGCCTCATGTCATCGTTACAATGCCCCTCGCTACAAGTCACCAGTGAGAATTTCTGAAGAGTACTTAACTCATGTATGTGTTCTCTTTACTCCTGACCCTTAGGCATTCAGTCAGCCTATTTACTACTGCTCAATCCTGACTGTCCTCGCCTGAAGCCAGGGGAAAATTTGCTATCAGCTCCAAAGGACACAGGATGTGAACCTCCCAGGAGTATGGCAACAACGAGGGTTTGTCCCAAGATTTCATGATCTAGAAACCTTCACATTCCTCTCCCTATGAGATGAGGAGCTACGGAAAAATATAACATTCTCTCTGCCGGAGTTCAGTAATATTTCTTCTTAGCACCTAGGAGGGTCTTTGCATTTTTAAGTGCTTTACAAACATTAGCTAGTCTTCAGAGCAACCCTGCGAGGTAGGTAAGGTATATTCTCCCCATCTTACAGATGTGGAAACTGAGACACAGAGGGTCAGATTCAACCCTGGTACAATTCCAGTGATTTACATGAATTAAATTCATTCAGAATGAACACAGTTTAAACAACTTGCCCTAGATTACAGAACAGGTAGTGGCAAAGCAGGGATGAGAACCCAGGAGTGCGTGACTCCTCAGCTTGTTACTGGCCACTTGGTCATTTTTACTCTCATAGGCAATGAAAAACTATAATCTGGGCATTTACTACAGGTATGATTTGCTTCTGTAAGGCATGTGGATGGTAATCAACTGAGTTAAGTGCAATAATACTTTATGAATGTGCTGCCTCAGAGAGTTTACTTAAGTAAAACTTTCATACTGCCATTTTCTGCAGGTGCACTGTTGACAAAAACCCAGCATAGTAGCTGGATTCAGCAAATAAATAATAGCACAACACTTGGACAACTAAGCAAAACTATCATATTAGCAAAAACCAATGTGTTCCTACTTCTAATTGCTAGATTTCTACAAGTGCAGCATGCAGATGAAACCTTTTCCTTTGTTTCCAGACTGCAGACTCCAGTCTTGTTAACGAAGCAGCTCAGAGCTACACAGATATCCTGGATAGTGACATTCAAATGAATAGACTGCAGAAGAAGAAATAGTGTATTGCCACAGAATACAGGATAATTACTACAGACCAGGTATATCAGTCCTACACAAAGATAAGCTTGAAGCTCACAGGTTACTCGGAAGTGCCCAGAAGCTAAGCTTACTAAATATATGCCGATGTGTAGACTGCATTTCTAGGCACATGCTGATTGTAAGGGGGGGTGTGGGGGGATGTCTGTGCCACCAACACTCTGGGAACTGGTCCCATCAACAGGCAGTCCACACTGGCACAGGTCTATCAGTCTGAAGGTCAGTGTTGGCCAAAGACGGAAAGACACATAGGCATTTTCAGGCCATCCCCTTCTACTCCAGTCCTCACCTTGTCCCCCATCCTCAAACACATTCTGACACATTTTAAAGATGAGCTATGGAGTCCACTGTGTAGACCTTATAGCAGGTACCCAGGCAATAAAATCATTATGACAGATACTTATGCAAAAAAAAAAAAAAGTTTGTTTTCTAGGATGTCCTTATGCATCTGCAGGCTAGACCTCCTGTCTGAGCTCTCATTATGCTTATGAATGTTCAGCCCTGTGTGCTTTCACACCAAAAAGACACCCTACTCCCTTACAAGCCACACAAATGCTGACATTCACATCTACATGAGCAAAATCAAACACTATAATTACACATATCTTGTTCCACTTTTAACCTCTTTAACTCAGTTTTGTTCTGTCCATATTTACAAAGATTGGCTATCGGACATGGCAAATGGAGCAATTATCTACACGCATGTCCTTCACTGAATAAACACGATACTCAGGTAGCATTTCCCTACATATTCTCCACACTTATTGTAACTTTTTAATTTGTAGCCACATTTTAAACAAACGGACATACATTAATTAGAACTCTTAAAATCTAATCACATCTCCCTATACCCATTCACTCCTGATTCATACAGCCTGCTTACAGTGGCTCAGAGAGCAGTACTTTGCAACCAGCATTCACAAGTGATTCCACTAAGTACTCTGGTCCATGTAGTGCCTCAACATTTTGCCAATAGAAACTTTTAAATGAAGCAATATTCTTAATATCAGAGCTAGGTACCAAATCTGCAGCATGACTGGGGCTCACAGGCAACTCTTGTAACAGCAGTAAGATTCCAGTAAAATTGCAGTTGGTTGCAATCCAACCTTTACTGTTATCTGTCGTTGAGATATATATAGACGGCCCTGTGTGGCCTAACTGCAAATATCAAATGTATTTTTACAAGTTAGCAACAGCCTTTTTTGACATTGCCTCTTGAGATGTCCTCTACATTGTGACTGACAAGCACAAATATAATTCATTATATGGTATGCTTTAAAAGCCTTTTTTTACATTTGGCTTTTACTGTTGCTTGTTTCTAAGCTGTCTTCTACTGCTGAGATTTGATGTCCCCAAGCTTTTTGATTTCTTTCTTAGTTTTTAATTGCTGGTTGGACATGCTAGTGGCATCTCCCAAGCAAACCCTTTCTACATAATTAATTTTGAAACTTGGATGAGTCATTAGGCTCTAACTACTACGTCTCTGTTATTTTACCTTGAATACTGCACATCTCGAGTATTTTGGACTCTTTCTGCAGTTGTGGAAATTCATAGGATGGCATCGCTGCAGATTTTGATCTATTTGCTTTCTCTTCTGAGTTTTCAGGGGGTTTTCACAATATAAAACACATTTCAAAGCACAACAGTGCTGTGAACCAGCCTCCTCTCCCAGTGGTGAAGATAATATTCTGCTTTATTGGCAGCTGAATAAAGCAATGCCATATTTATGACAAAAGTTAATGAAAATATGTAAAATTAAAAATACTTCATGTAGTTTTCATTTTCTTTTAATGCAGATTGGCAAATGAATACAGAACAGAGACAGCCATACAGGGCCATGCTGTTTTTTATGGCCCATCAGTGATAGCTCAGGAGGCCACAGTTTGGAAACTGCTCTTTCAGAAAATTCTAGCCAATCTCTTAAAGAGACCACATGTGACCCTACCACAAATTATATACTAGCAGAATTGTGACTGGCAAAGAATACATGTTTTTGTTAGGCCATTCTCATCATTCACTGAGAATCTAAAAGATCCAAACCATTATAGTTCAAATGAGTTGAGATAAAAGATAAAATGAAATGGGTGTAATTTTCTCTTAGCTTATGTATTTTCATAGGGAAATTTTCACAAAGCTGACATTGGTACAGGACAGATCAATTATTGGTTTCTGTGACAATTCTGACTCACATTAAGGATTTGACCTCATAATACCTAGCTATAGTCCTTCCTATATTCTTGTTATGAACAAAGGGGGCTTTGTTTTGCAGAAGGCTATGCAATGGGACTCAAAACATTTTCTTGGGGTCCGGATGCCATGTCCATAAAAATGGAAAAGCCTCAAGCAGAAATGTATTTCCACAACAGGGGCAAAGAGGCTGAGTTAAAGAGACACTACACCATTGTGCAGTGTGACACCAGCATTTCCTAAGGAAGTATCACCCTTCTTTTTGAAAATGGGATATACAAGCAGTTTCTCACCTGAACTTCAAGTTGTAATCCCCCTATCTAATATCATTGCATATTTGTTACTTGTTCTGTTGGACAAAATCAAAATGCATCTGTCTAAGACCTGCATGTATTTTACAAAAATGTTTCTTTATATAGAAAGGAAATTCCATCTGTAGTTAGCCGTTTGTTGTGTGAGAATGATAATACCTGGGTTGCTGTGAAAAGATACTGCTTTGGAAAATGTAACTCTTGGCTTTGAACTCCCCCAAAGCTTCTGAAAGAGGACTTCAAAATACCCAGCTGCAGCCACAACTAGACAAGACAGGAAAAGGTGGGGAATGGTGAGAAAGTGCCAGTATCCAGTACTTGTAGAGACAGATTTTAGGTCCTGAACTCAGATTCAGCAGTACCTTATTCTTCAACTAAGGATGGTAAATCTGACAGAGTGCTCTAATTAAAAAGCAGAAGAAACCATTTCCATGTAATTCTTTAAAAGATCCAGAATGAGATCTCACGCACCAGTTACTCTCTTTACATCCACAGAACTCCCACCGAGGTTGGCAGGAGCTTATAGAAAGTCTGGCATCTGACTTTGACTCTAAAGGGCTGATTTGGGGGTGATTTACCAGGGAAGATAAAGGGGCCCCTTAGCAACCCCCTTAACACAACAGATGTTCCGAACGTGCTGGGGAAGAGCCATGCCATTATGCAGAGCCCTTCTTCTCCCCCCGTCCCCCCCCCCAACTAGTTTGACCTCCTTCTGGTTCAGTTATTTTACATATCCCTCTATTTTATTTTAGTATCCGAGTGGCTACACCAACCACTTACTGCCTGTCTAATTAAAGTCTCTCCATCAACTGGTAATTCTGTAATAATTCACAGCTGTTCTTCCTCTCGCTGTTAAATCTATTGTTCCCAGGCTGTGAAGGCAGCAAGACCTTAAAAACTCTAGATAGCTATCAATTTGTTTGCATTTAAAATCCAGTATGCGGCTGCAAAGGCCTGTTACAGTATCACAGAGGAAGATAAATGTCAGTGCATAATCTGCTAGGAAATTTCACACAGGAGTTGATTAAAAGTCTATGAGTAATCATTGCACAAGTGTCTTCAGGTGTATATATATATACACATATATATGTAGCTAATAAATATATAGCTAGATATATAAATATATATGCATATACAGAGCTAGTTTAAACCTATTTGTTATGAAATTAGTAAGTGGCATTCACAGTTCATGCATTCTTCCTAGTAGCAGAGCTAAATTATTTCAGCTTATACTCTAAGCAGCAACATACCAGTAAGCGTTTGCTTGCTTCCCCTGGTAACCTAGTAGTTTAAAGAGCACGAGCAGTTCTGCCAAGGCCGTTTTCTCCGACAACCCTCTACGCAAGGGACCTGGCTCTTCCACAGGTGTGTTTCCCCCAGGTTTCACAGCATGTTCAGGACGCGGTGGGGCCGGTCTGAGGGTCACCAGTCTGAAGGCCGTCAGCCCGAGGGTCTCCAGCCCAAGGGTCCCTGCTATGGTGGTTGCTGTCCCAAGGGTTGCCGGCCCAGCTAGTCCTGCTTGCAGAGGTCTGTGACGTTGAGGAACCTCCTGACAACCACGGCCAGGCAGAGCGTCAGGAGCAGCATATACCCCACAGTGCCCAGGTAGGTGGGGGCGGCCAGGGGTGCCTTGAGGAACTCGGTCAGGCCGTCCTCCACGTAGTGCACTTGGTCATAGATGCTGAGGAAGGTGAAGATGTGGAAAAGCTGGTGGCTGTGTCCCACGATGTCAAAGAGCCCCGGTTGGATCCGCTCAGGGATTTTGCTGACGTTGAAGAAGGCGGCCACCAGCAGCCAGCAGTAGCGCCGGTAGAAGTAGACGAAGAGAGTGGGGTTGCGGGTGTGGAGGTCGAAGAGGAGGCTCTCCAGCATGATGGGGCAGGCCATGCTCAGCGGCATGGCGAAGACGAAGGTGCGCACGGCGAAGGGGTAGGCGCAGCAGGCAGCGCGGCTGCGGCAGCAGGCGGCCGTGCAGCCCACGGCCAGCGCCAGGGCCACGGGCAGCACCAGGGCGCGGTAGGCCGCGATGGGCAGGCTGCAGTCCAGCTGCCAGCCCAGCCGCTGCTGCACGTAGCGGCTCATGGCACTGGCGTCCAGCAGGCTCAACCCAGGCAGCAGGTAGTAGGAGTAGGCCACGGTGCTAGCAAAGCCGTAGTAGCTGATGGAGGCGTAGTCCAGGTAGAAGAAGGCGGCGCGGAGGCGCGGGGAGAGGCAGCTGAAGAGGTGGGCCGTGCAGCTCATGGCGAAGGTGAGCAGCACCCCCGAGGCGTAGCACCAGAGGGGCAGCAGGGCCGGGTGGTGGAAGGGCACGTCCCCGGCGCCCCGCAGCAGCAGCAGCCGCCCGAAGCGGCTGAGGAAGAGCAGCAGCGGGATGAAGTGGGTCCAGAAGTTGAGGGTCTCGTTGGTGGGCTGCAGCACCGAGGCCAGGCACTCCTGCGCCGAGCAGTGCAGCCGCCGGTAGCCCGAGAGGATGAAGCACTCCACGAAGTCCTCGGGCACCTCGTCCCACCGCAGCAGGGCGGCAGGGCGAGGAGGCGGCGCCGCCTCCTCCTTGTCCCCCTCGCCCGCCGGCATGCTGCTGCCCCCTCCGGCCCCGGGCCCCGCCGTCCGCCGCCGCCGCCCGGGCGAGGTAGAGCCGCTGCTCCCGCAGCCGCCGGCGGAGGAGCCGCGGTGGCTCTGCGCTGCTTCTCCTCCCCCGCCGCCGCCCCCGGCAGCATCACTCATTGCAGCAGTGGCAGTGGCGGCACCGCCGCGGCTCCTCCCGCCCCGCCGCCCGGCATCGCGGTAACTGGAAACCGGCGGCGCATCCAGCGCTCCCGGGGAGCGGGGAGAGACGCCCCCGCCGCCGCGGGTAGGGTTTCCCGGGGAGGGAGGCGCTGGACACCCGACCCGCCGTGAATGATTGATGCGGCCGCAGCGCGGGGGGCCGGGCCCGGGGGAGCCCCGCGGCCGCCCCGGCCGAGCCGCCCCGCGGCGCCGTGTGCGGCCGGGCCCGGGGGCGCAGAGCCCGCGGGGCCCCTCCCGGCCGGCGGCAGTGCCGGGGCGCGGCGGTGGGGACAGCTGGCGGGGGGACACGCGTGCAGACCCACGCCGCTTGGTGCGGGGCCCTTCCCGCGGCGGCCTTTCGGCGTGAAGAGCACAAAGCGGGCGGCGGCCCCGGCTGTCCGCGGGTGCTGCTGCCCGGCCCGGCCCGGCGCCGCGGCTGCGCCAGCGCGTGGGGCGGCAGAAGCCGGCCGGGAGCCCCGAGGAAGGGGAGGGTGACCCCGCAGGGCCGGGGGATGCCCCGCAGGCGGGAGGCAGCTGGGGAGTGCCCCCAGGCAGGGGACATCTGGCAGCCGGGTGGGTTTCTGCCGTGTGCGCTTCGGCGAGGCGGCCTGAGACCTGGTGCTTGGGTGACACTGCCTCACGCCGGGAACGCCAGCAGGATTTCAGGCGAAGCGTTCCCGGCCAGGCTGCAACGGGCGGGCTGGTGTCGCTCCGACACCCACGGCGCCCACCTCACCCCGCATCCGAGCGGGGCGGCTGGGGCGACGCTCGGTGACGGGCTGGCAGTTGCCATTCTGTGTTGATCCTTAGACAATCCTACATTTACCGGCCGTGCGGTTATGCAAGCAGCACGGTTACATAATCGGAGTATAAAAATACGGGGAAAAGCACCGCACGGGTGTTACTGTACCTTAACTCGTCTGAATTAAATAGAAGGTGGTGCGGAAACGTAAGGAATCATTGCAGGTGCAGGTAGGAGCCAGAGTAAGGGGTTGCTCTCTGCTGTTTCAGCGTGTTTCCTTTTTTTGTGTCCAGATGGCCTTAAACACATGATAGCTCTAGGTTTTCCAGTGTATGTATTCCATGGTGATATCCAGATACATATGTATGGTCATATGGTGTAAACTGCGGTCCAGTGTAAGTAGGACATTCTGCCCAAAGAATTTTATAAAAATCTTCTATTTGATAGTGAATCATGACAACATGAAAAATCTTCTGCACAGGTGGGTAATCAGAAATAGGTTTTTAAAAATTGGCACCAAAAAAGGTAGTAAAGTGTGTTGCTGAAAGTGATTTTTGATGCATTTTTCTTTACAGTGAAAATAGTGATGTTAGGAAACTGTCAAAAGTAGGGCACCCTCGTGACACTGCTTATAATCTTTATAAAAAGTACACAGGAGTCCTGCTAGGAAAATAAACACAACTGGACAGTGCTGGAAAGCCAAGGGGAGTAGTAAAATATTAAACTAAGGAACTTATTTTTTAGATAATAGGCCTAAGGTGCTCCGGTGCCCGTGTGTTTTAGATGGGCTGCCTGGTGGCGTGCAGGGACTTACCGACTGGACGCCCCTCGGGCAGTGACTGACAGAGGGCTCTGCCTAACCTGCCCACAGTGAGCCTCGGCTGCACCCGGAGTGAGCAGGGCCCTGCGCGTGTGGGCTCTGCACTGTGTGCTTCAGGGAGAGGAAAGGCCCTTTGGGATTAACACAACCACTCAGCCTCTGGTAGAGACCAGGCTTCTCATGGGGCTGCTCTGGAGGAGAGAGGCTGCCCTGAGGAGGAGAAAGGCCAAGTGCTGGACTGTTTGATGCATCACCGTAGATGTTGCACCTGGTGGTGAGGGGGCTGTTAACTAGAAGATACCTCCTCCCCTGCCCTGCACCCACCACACCACACTCGCGGGCGCTCCCAGTCTAAGTGATCCTCATTGATGGTGGTGAGTGTCATCGCAGGCCCTAGGGAAAAGCACGGAAGTGGCTGTGATCTTCAGCCTCCCTCATCATGGTTACATAAGGAGAGGTGGTTGATTGGGAGCAATCTGGTTTTAGACCCATGCTAAAGAGCCTGTTAGGAGGCTACCAGCAGCTGTTGCAACATATAGTGTCTAAAGAACAACAGCATCCACTGCTGATTGGGAACTGCTGGCCTTGCAGCAGCAGCAGGGCTTGTTTGACATGTTTTGACTTTCCTACAGCCTCCAGACTTCTCAGGATGTGGGAGGCATTCAGCCCTCCTGCCTCAGGGAGTACTGGGGTATTGCCTGGCTTCATGGGAGAGACACCCACTGGGTTTGTGTTTTTATGGGGTACAGCCCAGGCTGGGAGCAGCGGGTGGGGTTTGCTTGTGGTCCAAGACTGACGCAGTTCCAGTGGCCACTGGACTGTCTGGGTATCGGTGAAGGTACACACTAAGCCTGCAGAGAAGATAAATGTCTGAAAATTACTCCCTACTATTGATGTCTTCCTGTAATATTTTAAGATGTCTTAAAATAATAATTAGGGGGATGGGGGCTTTTTGCAGAGGCAAGAACCACTTGGGAGACTTGTACGTACCAGTTCCTCTGGAACTACCACAGGCCCATGGTAGCGATCTAGTTTTGCTTTGATCCTGGTGGGTTTACCTGTTAACACTATGCTGCAGACAAAGACAAGCAGTGTAAAATAAATATGTATTTTCTATTCTCTGCCTCTGTGCAGGGATCCAGCTTTGGCTTGTCCCAAGTGCTCTGCTGATGTCACACACACATAACCTGGGTCTCCTTGTGTGGCCAGAAAGTGCCCAGGAGATCTCAGAGCTTCTAAAGTCACAGTTCACATCATTGCCAAGTGATAGCAATGTAGCTTTAGCAGCCACATTAATGAAACTCATTACTACTGATCTGGTTCTTTTGCTTTTTTCCAAGACTGCCTCCTCATAGGGCAGAACGGTCTCTGAGGGAAGATTGGGCTTTCATAAAGACAACTGCATACATCTTACACTGAGATAATTATTCTGTTCCCAAGCCAGCTGTGGAGTAGTATACTGGGAACCTTACAATTTAAAGCACTTACAACATCAAAATAGCCTCTTATTCATATGTAGTCCATCAAGGTTACTATTACATGACTATTATGTGGTAGGCCGGGGAAAATCAGGGCATTTGGAGGTCACAGAGAGGAGTCCACATAATGTAGTGCATGAAGAGCCCTCGGTATTTCTCCAACCAGAGTTCATATTTAGAAGGGTATGGTCAGCATATACCAGGGTTTCTTCTAGAATGTGTAGAATTTTCTGCAGGCTTTTTTTGCCAAATAACCTTTGAGAAGACTCTTAAAACACTGATGAAGGCAGTGCCTAATGAGGTAAGTAATGGAATATAAAGTCAGTCAGTGCTGGCTGAAGACTGAAAGAAAAAGATGTGCTAAAATACCAAATGTATTATACTTTTGTTTTATTCATCGTTGAAGTCCTTTCACAAGGTATCATTTTGTCTGAAATATCAAAATCCCTATAAAATATTCTGAATTCCTTCAACCCTCCCCAGTGCAATTATGCCTTTTGGTTAGAAAAACCCCCCTAATTTAATCTTTTGCATTCTTAACATACTCAGCACACTAGGGAAGAGGTTGTACTTATCCCTCCTATTATCCATTGCCTTTCTGAATGAGAAAAGAAATTAACTTAAATCCACCACTAGAGAGAAGGTCTTCTTGTGAACAAGCAGCGGTGGCGGTTGGAAGATTTAAGATTCTTTTGAAGGTATACCTTTAGCCTCACCCAATTCAACCCACTCACACTGCCAAACATCAATCTTAAGAGCTCTTGCTTTACCATAGAACTCTGTTTCTCTCATTTCTTTTTCTTTTCTATATTTTCACCTTCAAGACAGATTTTACTGATTTCTTTCTTAATAAGTTTTACCCGAGTAAAACCATTTAACCTCTTTGTTTACTCTGGATTTTTATGCATCTTCACTATAATCTCTGTAGCAAATCTGATTTTGCCCTGACATCTTCCATGGAACCCCACTGACCATAAGCAAGGATAGCATCTGGCTTATTTAAAAAGAGTAGGTGTTAAAGACAGGCTTTAGCCTCATCTAACTTTGACTACTGTAGCTCACGCTTGCAGTTTCTCTGGGAGAACATCTTCAGAGATACATAGACATGGTCCTTTTGTTCTATGTGAATTTTTTTAAATCCTTTTGCGTGTATCTCGTGAAAATAATGTTTTGATGGGTAACTTTCTACTGCAGTGATTACAATCTTTTCTAATAATTGAGTAGGCACAGTGCTTTGATCTAATATTGAAGAGATTAACTTGCCTTTAGAGTTTCTACCCCACTATCTTTTTCAGACTGGATAAACAGGATTCCTTGCATCATTTTCTCCTTGAGTAACTAATTAGGGACAATTATGCTTTATAAGCATAATTCCTTAATAGATGAAGATAAGTGAAAGTGATACTTGTATTTTAAAACCTCACTTGGAGGTGAGAAAAGCTAGATATGGTAAAGGGAATAACAATAACTGACACCATCATGGTTGCATAGCAATATTCATTTTAACTTCTCTTTCATCAGGAGTTTCCTATTTTCTGTCCTTTTTACCTTCAGGTTGAGTATTTTCGGGTTTGTGCTCTTTATGCTTTAAAAACCAGCAATAAAACCAATCTGAAATAATCTGAAAAAACTAAACACAGAAAACTGGGAAAAAACACTTCACATTTTCGGAAAATGTCTCTGAATGGTTGTCTTTTTTAAGTTCTTGTTTTTGAAAGATTAGGGGTAGAACTTGCATTTTTCTGGACAGCAGCAAATCTGAACATAAGTATTGCAGTGAAATTCATTTCACTGTGATGAAGAATAGCATATTGTACATATGCATATTTCATATATGTTTTCCATGGTCAGAATCCAACACTGTCCCACCTACCAGGGGCTCATAGCAAGAGCAAAGTACAACTTGTCCTTTGCGAGGGTTGCAGGACTGAACCCTCCCTTACAAAGTACGTGGCTAAGAAATTGTTCTGTTTGTATGTGCTGAGTGAGGGTGTTTTCCAGAACACAAATTGCTACTCACTGTTGGTAAGCTGAAAGGAGGGACTCTTGGTATGGATAAAGGAAGGATTCGTATTGCACTCATCTTCAACTTCTATGCTTTTAAACAGCGGATAAACTTGCACATCTGGATTCCAGCCACGTAGGCTAATTGTCTCTGACAAGAAGCTGCAGGAGAACTTCTGGAATTAAGCCTTCATTCAATACTTGCACTAATGCCTGGAAAATAGACTGCAAATTACCGACCTTTCTCAGCCAGACAGTACAAGTCAGATGTTGTCCCTGTGACTGGTTTGCGTAATGGGCCTCACCGCTTGAGAAGTCCCGGGGTGAGAAAGAACCCAGGTTTCCCGATAAGACAAGTGTCCCAGGAAAGCAGTGGGGTCCTGGAAGGGAAAGTGGCTACTGAACGGCAGGACTAGAGCAGGACTCACACCTGAGAGAAGTTGGGGCACCAGCACCCAGAGATAGAGCAACACAGAGATGGCTCCGGCCAGAAGACAGCAGACAGAGCAGTAGCAACAAGTCCAGGCTGCTGGGAGCCTCAGAGCCAAATGGCCCTCTCCCAGCCACCCTCTCTGGCTCTGTTTTGTTATTCCAGGGGTCCCTACTAAAACATGTCAATGCAACCCCTATCTGCTCCAGCTGCCTGTGGTGCCTGCCTCTCACCTCTGCCCGCTCTCCTCCCGAGCTGCACACCCATAGCTTCCTAGCAACACACGAGCACACGGGGGAGTGTGCGTCTACCTATTTTGAGAATCCTTGCCTAGCGGTTTTCAGACTCGGGTAGGAGGAGATGGAGGGTGGAATAAGGGAAAAGTAGCTGGAAGACTGCTGCCTAAGCAATGGGGAAACAGCACACACAGCCTGTGGCTTTAGCGATCTGTGAGCCACTACAGAGAGCACGGAATGACTCACACACAGACTTACAAACCTGTACACCCAGCAGCTACACTTCTGTCCTACTCTTGGTCTGCCACCTCATAACCTTACATGTGCTTCCCTTGCTACAGGATAGGGAACTTCATGGCACTTTAAATCCTTCCTCTTCCCTTCCCTGACACCCACCCTTGCAAAAGGATTGCAGAGGTTCAGCTGTGCCCTGGCCTGGGGTAAGAGCAAGGGAGAGAGCTCCTCTGAAATTGGGGGAAAAAACATCAGAAAGACATACTGTGGGTAGTGTGCCGCAGCGTGTGGTTTACTTAATGTAGCCTAGTGTTAATTATTTATGGTAATTCATGATTTTCCCTAATATATTGCCTAATGATATTTGTCATTGTAACAAGAGTTAATGACTCCCAGGTCTGCGTGCAACCAGACCTACTGCACAACAATGAAAAATGTCTAATATTTGCTTTTTAATATTATTATTAGTCCACTCTTTCCATTAATTCTCCATAGATTTCTGCATCTTGCTGCTTCCTTTCCCTCCCTCTCTCCTTCCTCCTCTTCATCTCCCATTAAGACCAAGACACTGACATGTGTTGTCATTCGCTAACCATACACAAGTGCTACTGTATTATTGCAATGGGTTAAAAATAGCACAAATTCAGAAGTACAGTTAATTCTGAATAATTATCTTTAGAGATGACCTTTGAAACTAACTATATCTTTCCTGTTTTTCACAGCATGCTCTGGATTATGATGCTCTTAATTTGGTGCAGTTTATTAATTACAAAAGGGTGTTGAGGCTGAGCAGAAAGCAGAGGATTTAAACAATGAGGTGGATAATTAAAAAGGATTAATGAGGTGGATTAAATAAAGGGATTGAGGCCAAATGGAGCACAAATTTTCTAAACATTGGTGGCCCCAAAACTCTAGCATCCAAGGGCACATTCCTCTTTTTAGCTAGATGTTTGTTTTTTATCCAGAACTGCCAGTCTTTCTTTCACACCAGGTTTATTACTGCAGTCCAAGGAGAGCACTACCATGTTAAAAAAATCCAAAAGCAGGTCACAGATGACACTAATCCTGTGGCTCTACAAGCTGGTGAGGTGGTTCTCAAGAGAACAGTGAAAAAGATGGGGGAAGAGAAGGACTTGATTTGGATTCTGAAGCAGTAAGATCCTGCCTAATCCATCTCTAAAGCTCCTCGGCCAACACAATTCCTTCCTGGGGAAGAGTTCCTCTATAGGCAAATTTGGAGCTCAAAAAATCCTAAAAAGACTGATGGAATTGTCCCCAAGCCCTGTTGTCAAGGAGTGGGCTTTATTTTTCCCTCCTTCCCTTGAAGCCATCAGTAATTCCACTTTGAATCTGTGCAAAGCCTTGGGGTGCTCCCAGAAAACTGTGCAGGTGGTTGCATAAACAGAGAGCCATGCTCCAGTGCAGAAGGTGAGATCCCAGATGGTAAGGTACTGTGTCAGCTGTATGTATAGCGAACGCTTATTGTTGTAATTGCTTATTGCTGAAGTGAGCTCAATAAATATCGGATATCTCTTCATCTTTAGCTGCAAATCCATTACCAGAAAAATTTTGCATGTTATTTTCCAAACAGTGGAAGAAGGCTTGAAAAGCAGGGAGAAATGCATATTTCTGTCACATTACCCTTTGCATACCTCACCTTTTTCTTAGTTGCAGCAGCACTTCTGCCCAACCGCTGATTGGATCGCAGCGTAAAGCAATTTGCATCTACAGAATGATGGTGATTATTATTTATTATTTTGCTATGTTTTGTGTGACTTGGGAAGTAGAAATCATGTAATGTAGCAAACCTGACCTCAGGTGTGCCGAGGAGCGCCGCCTGCACCCCCAGCGTGGCTGCCCTGCACTGGGGGAGCAAAAAATAGTCATTGTAAAAACGATTTTTTGTCCACGCTGCTGGTCTTGCATATTGATCAGCATTTTCTGGCTTTGAGGGAGACTCAGTAATAGCTACCGGCAGAGCAACACACTCTCGTCAGACCATCTCCCCATGCAGCTGGATGCACACCCACAGCAGGGGAGGTTTTCTGAGGGTTTTGCCCTCCTCTCTAAACTTCCAGTCCTCTGCAGTTGCCCCTCCTCACCCTCTCCTTTTGCTTTCTTTTTGTCTTTTCTGGAAGCTCCCACTTCATCCTCTGCTGACAAATGTGGTTATTAGCGTAGGCCCTGCTCCCTCCTGTGGCTCACAGGGCAGTAGGTGTTGGGAGTTGGTGGATTTAAAGCTTTCATTCATTTCTGTGGATCTACTGTCTTTTCCTTAAGTATTATCTCAACCCCAGCATCTCCCACATCATGCTGAAAATCCATAAAAGCATGGGAGTGCAAGACTTATGATAAATGTAATGTGACTTCTGGTTATAATTTCTAGTTAAGCAAGGTGCAATAAAGAAAGTTGCTGTGGTGGTGTGCTATGATGGAGGATTTGCTGTGCTATGCTTTTCACCATTTATTCCTGGGCTTTTCTCAATTTGATGTAAAATTTTGATGCTGTTCGAAACAGCATTCCCTCTATTTCACTTTGCTAGATCTTTAGAGGCAAACCCTGCCTCTGAGCAGTATGACCATGCACCGCTTGGTGTCTGTGGGTCAGTGGATGAGAGCTGTGCAGAATGGCCGAAGCAGAGGACTCTGCAGCTATGCAACACACTGTCTGTCCTGCCCAGCCTGATCCTGGGCAAAGCCTTCCTGTCTAAAACACATTTTGGGTCCTTGGTGTGGACCAAGAGCACTCCAGGCATTTCCACACCTTGTGCCTCGCCAACCCTGCACACCACTGGCCCCACGGGCCTTCCCAGGGCCCTCAGCCGAGCCTGCTACTGCACCCCACCTCTGCCCGCAGGAAAGAGGTTAATTGCCCGGCAGCCTGAGCTGTTCCCAGCTGTCACCTGCTGACGTCTTGTAGGAAAACATCTGGTGACTGGGGAAGGTTCTGCAGGATCTGTACGGGCCTCTCCCCTCCGAGGGGCTGAGGCAACGCGGGTCAGGGCTTTGTGTGGAATGCCGACCCCTCGCGTTAGGGTTTCCCCGCGGGACCGTGGGTCCTCCACACGGGCAGGGGAAGCGCTGGTGCCCCCCCCGCAGCGCAGCGCTCAGCACCACGGCCCGTGCCCGCGCTCCGCCCCAGGCCGGCCGCCGAGGGGCCCGCGGGTGCCGGGCGGGCGCGGGCTCCCGCCGCTGCCTGTCACTGCCGGCAGCACCGCAGACGGTTGCTTGGCAGATCTGGGTCGCCCAGCGACTTCATTCGGGTTTTCTTCCGCTAAAGTGAGAGCAAGAGGCCCTGGGAGGCCACAGACGCCGCCCGAGGCGGAGGGCTGCGGGCGAGGCGCGGTGCCGCGGCTGCGCCCGGCCTGGTCCCGCCGCGGAGCGGGCCCGGCCACAGGCCCCGCCCAGCCCGGGCAGAGGCCGCCCCATCGGTGGCTCGGCCATCGGCTTCCCGCCCTCCGCTCGCGCGCTCGGTGGGATCGGCGCTCGCTTCCTTGCCGCTAGGGCTGAGCGAGGGGAGAGGCAAGATGGCGGACAAGGCGCCCAGCGGCTCGCAGAAAGCCAGTGGGAAGGTGAGGCCGTTCCGCGGGGCGGCCCGCGGCCCGTCGGCCCACTCCGCCGCCGGATGGCACGGCCGCCGCCTGCCGGCGCGGCGGCGGGGCCCGGGAGTGGCGGAGCGGCGAGGCGCGGGCGGCGCGGCCTGCTCCGTCCCTGCTCTCTGCGCGGGGTGGCTGCGGGCCCCGGGAGGGGGTGGGGAGGCGGGAAGGGGGCGGTGCGGCGGGGCCGGGGCGCCCGGGCCTCTCGCGGGGCATCCCCACTCCCCGGGACGGCCCTGGGCGCGTCCCTGTCCCGGGCTGGTGTCAGTGGCCTTCTCCGGGCCCCGTGCCCTCGGCGGAGGGGGGCGGGGGCCCGGCGGAGCGCGCAGTAACTGCGGGCGCGGGGCGCCCCGTGCCGGCCGGCCCGTCCGCGGCTGCGGAGCGTTAGTTAATGCCCGAGTCTTACCCCTGCCCGTGGACGGGTTGAATCCCACTCGTGCTGGGAGTCCTGACCCTCCCGTGGGCTGAAGCCCGCGTCGGGTTAGTTTCCAGTTTGTGAGTGGGAAGGAGATCGGTAATTTGAGATCGAGCGTCTTCTGATTTGCGATGAAATTACAAATTTCACAAAAATCGCCGTGGCGTTCCCTGCTCTTTTCACAGTACCCGCTCTACTTCCTGTAATTACTGGTTGTTGGATTTGCTGAAGTCCAGGTAGTGCAGGAGTTCTGGCAAAGTCGCCCGGAGCTGTGCGCTGAAACCAGCGCCTGCCTGGCCGGGGGTACTAACAGCCCAGAGCCGCCTGCTCTCTAAGCATCCCCTCCTGCCAGGAGAGCGGAGGGTAAGATAAGTTTTGGCGGACACACTGGCTTTTGACGGTTCGAGAATTGGCGATGACTGACACTCCCTTCCACTCAGCTTTGTTGAAGGTTTTTGGCCAAAAGTATATAAATATTCCAGATTTTGCTGTGGGTTTTTTGTTTGTTTGGTGTTTGTTTTGTTTTGTTTTGTTTTTTGTGGGTTTGTTTTTTTTTTTTTCGTTTTGAGTGTGTAAATCAGTCAAGGGAGAAGCCATATTTTGGCTCAGGAATTTCCAGTGCTATACCGATTAATAATTTTTACCCATTTTTGTATTCAGCTATAACAGGATTAATTTATTTTGCTGCTAGGAAACTAGCTGAAATGTAGTTACTGAGAGCCTTTGCATGTTTACCCAGTTGGTGTTAGCAGAGTAGGAGAGTTTTATTTTTGTTTCCTTTTTATGATGTATTCAGAATATTGCCAGGAAATGTTTTTTTGGATCTTGCCCTTGGCTTGGAACTGCAAGTGAGAGCTGGACAGAAAACTTTAGTAGTAAAGTAGTTCTTAATTTATGGAGAATGGCTTCCAGGGAATAAGACATTTTGGAATTTCATGTATAATTAGAGAATAATAATTTAATTATTGATTACTGCACTGATAACATGTACACAAAACCAACCCATGGGGATAAGAGTTTCTTTTCACAGTTGCGTCATAGACTTTTTTGTTTTGTTGCTTACTATTTCTGGATGAATTATACTATTTTTTTTAGTATACAATAATAATTTATAAGAGTTGTTTTCTGTGCTGGATCTCAATTCTGTAGAGGTGTCTGCCTGCAGACACTTAACTCTTCATATCAAATCATCCATCCCATTGAGGTCAGTGGGACTGCTAGAGAACGTAAAGTCAAACATGTATGTTAATCGGTGGAGGCCTGTTGAGGAATCTTGCCTTCTTCGTGAAGTTCCCCCCACTCCTCAGCTTCCCATTACTCTGGATGTATATGCTGTGTTTCCAGTAGTCTTTTTCCCATCCTTTACCTTCTAGATTTTGGTTTGTATTGTCAATATTATTTTATGTGCCAAAGAAAATAGTGATAGTACATTCCTGAATCTATGAGATTGTTGTTGAAAAGTGAAATAAAATAAGACATGCCTAGCTCTTGGGATTTATTTTCTTCAATCTCAACTTTCCTTGGGGGGGTGTATGTGGTGTCTTTTTTCTTTTTTTGTCAGTTCATGAATGCTTGTGATATGAATATCCATAGAGATGCTTTTCGGATGTCTGCAGAAAGAAGTATGACATAATGGTACTGAAATTAGTAATATTCTTATTTTTTTCAGTTAGCTTATTCACACAAGGATAAAAATTCATATTTTTAGTTCAGTCTGCATGAAAATGTTTATCATTTAACAATGTAAGCAAATAACCATTTTTCTCAATTTCATAAAGTAATTTTTTATCAAACATTTTAATTTTTTAAAACTCATTTTAAGATTCATTTACTTACATATAAAAATTGAAGCTTTAGGATCCATTTCTTTTGGTGCATTGTATTTGAGAGGCATAAGAATAATTGTACTGGCAAAAAAATATGTCTCTAGACTCCACAGGATATATTTCAGTGGCATTTCCAAGATTTGCCTTTGCTGGCTTCTAACCTACCTCCTGGGAAGACACAGTGACATTTCGTTTTCTGTGTTCTGGGAAGAGTTGTGGCCTAGTGATTGAAGGCTTTAACACTTACAGTAAGATACAGGTTCTTTCTCTTCAGAACAGGTGGCGTTTGTTCTTCAGTCTTAGTGTCAGAGTACTGATTTTTAACATCTAGCCAGTTTTGTTTTATAGTGTAAGATCACATTTATTTCAGTCAGGCATTATCTGTTTGATTCACCATTTGAAAAACGTCACTGGAGATGATACAGGTCCAGGAGCACTCACAACCTGTGTCGCTGTGGTAGTAGCTGCTTTTTACGATACTGTCAGCTCCTAAATAAGTTTGAGAGTCTCTGATGTGAAATGTGTTGCAAAAGCATCATCTATTCCTTTGTCTTTGAGATTAGCATAGCAAGATATGTGCTTGAGATTTCCAGAAATCTAAATAGGAAAGGACAATATTAAGGAAGAGAAAATAGACATTGCCCAAGACTGCACAGGAAGTCAGTGTAGGATATGATTCTGATATGGCAGATACTGATTATGTTCAGTTGTTATCCTGATGTAATGAAATATTAGCTGCTCAGTGACTCTGCCATTTTCTTATTTCATCTTCCAAGAACAGTGACTATATTGCATGTTCACTGCTCTTACATATAATACAGTACAGATTGGGTTCCAGGTGACAGAAGAGATTATCCACTTGAACCAAGCTTTAGGTTTCCCTTTCTCTATCTAAAAAATGTTTTAACATTCCTTAATCTTAAATATATTTCTCAGACTTTTGAGTAAGTTATGTGTTAATTAAATGTTGAAGAATAGTGATTACTTGGTTGTGAATGGACAGCTTTCCTTGGCAAGTTAAAGTGTATGAAAAATAGCAATGTAAAATCTGTACATGTGGTGAATTCCGGTTAGATGTAGCATTCTGCAGGATGGTGAAACTTTCCCTGTATTGCTGTTCAGCTGGTGACCAGGAGCAGGAGAGGTGTAGGTGTGTTCCTCTGTTGATGGAAATGTAAAATGAGGTGTTGTCTGTATTTCCTCTATAGCAGTACAAGGTTGACAGCTCCTGTTCATCTGACTTTAAGGTTATAATGGAATAACATTCCTTATAAATGGAAAATGATTTTCCATTTACTTTTGTGTCTGCAAGTGGTGTTTATTTAAATAGTGAATAATACTAATATGCACTATTCCAGTAAATGTAAACAGATTATTTATAAAATAATTTTCAAATGTTTGCAAGCATTTGTTTTCTCAAAAGTCTGATAGAGAAAGGAAGAATAAAAAAGACAACTTGGGCTGGAAACCTCCCTGCCTTTGCTGGATTTAACATCTTAATTTAAGCTGTGGTTCCATTTGCTTTTCCTTGGTATCAGTGCTGACACAAACCAGTCCCAGCCTTAGCTACTTCTTCCCTCCCAACCAAACACTGTCCTCTTTAGCTGATTTGGCGTGATTGGGGGGGTGTTTGTGGGTGGAGCCTGTTATGAATCGGAAACTGGTTTGGCTGAGCCTCCCCAACTCTTTCTTAAGTGATCAGTTAGATCAGGAAGGGTGATCTAGTTCAGCATGACCAGCTGCCTGGCATGGGGGCAGAATCAATGGAAGATGTTGAAACAGAGCAAAAGTGTCTTACACCATAGTTTCTTGTAAACACTTGACCCTGAAGCTATCAGTTTTTGCAAGGGCAGGGATTTTATTCATGTTTAAGTTGTAGCCATTACAGTTGTAAAAATAATATTTTAATTTTGGCCATGGGGTTGTCTTTGGGGTTTTAGTGGCAGCTTTTGTTGCCCTTTGTTGTTTTACTAAATAGCATCAGTATTAATTAAAAAAACATGTTTGCTTATGTTATACAGTGTATGTTAATTATTTGTGAAATAACATGATGGTGCCAGTTTTACCCAGAGGTGGTTAAATTTGGAGAAACTATGAAGAGCTGGATTTGTGGGCACTTGTACTGCTGACAGGAAGGAAGATTTTGGAGAGCAGTCATCTCTTCTCTGTTTTCTTTGGAAGCTGCCATGAATCTGGAAGAAAATTTAAACATTGGAATCTGAGAGGAGGCTCTCTGCTTTGGCTTTCTGATAGGAATTTGTCATAAATCTCATGTGTATGGTCCTTTTGAAGATTTTTTCTTTTTCTCTTGAAGGTTGAGTAGACTTGGCTATACTCAGTAATGGAGCTTTGAGAGACCTGACCTCCAAGACTGTGGTTTGACAGGGTCGTATTTTACTGAAATGCCATTTCAGCAGCCTGCATTGCTACTTGAGTTGTGCTGGCACAGTTCTTGGAGGGACCTGTGTAGTACAAGTGATCCATCTAGAAAATAGTCTGGTTTAGGGAAAGAAAAAAAAAGGCTTAACACAGAGTGGAAGAGGCGGTGAGTTGGAATAAGAGGACATTTGTATACTGTTTATGCTGGCAATGACTGAAAGATGGACTCTCTGCATTTTTTCTGTCAGTGTTTTGAACATGAAGGAGTTAACCTCACATCTCAGACATCATCAAGTGCAGGACAGAGCTTTGGGTGTATTTCTTTCAGCAGTTCAGTTGAGCTACTTAACATGATGAGAAGAGGAGTAATAGTCCTGTTTCAGGTTTCAATACATGTGGGCAACATCTTCGGAAGTGCTCTTCGAATATTAGAAAGACACTATGATTCTGCTGAGTCAACTCAGCAGGTGTAACTCCTAGGAAACAAAATTGCCCCTTTCACCGAGGCAGTGCAGAGGGATGCAAAGTGCAGTGCTGTGAGAATGTTTATTTAATAACTGCTAGTTAGAAACTGTCAGAGAGCAGTGAGTAATTTTGTGAAGAATCATTTTGTCTTGTGTTTTATGGGTACAGTTGCGTGGATGGTCAGAAGCAGTGCCAAAGGTATGAACTAAATTTATAGAAGGGAAGAGAAGACCTTAAAAATAAGAATTGTTTAAGGAGGAGAATAATGTGGCTCTGCAAAGCTGCTAGTTGCTGTGGAATAAAGTTGGTTTAAAAGCTAAAACTGCTCTTAGATGTTTCAAGAGTGCACCTTAGTAGAAATTGTCTTGGCTAACATTTTGGGGTGACTTGCTCCACAGTGCTGTGGTCCTTGTTGGTGGGTTTGGCAGTCCTTCTAGCTCAGCGACTTCCAGACTTTTTTTGGTTTGTTGGCCTGCTTTCCTTCTGTTAGCCTGCAGAATCTCTGCGTGCTACTGTGCACTGAGAGCCTTTCTGAGCAGTATCATCTGCTCTGTTGCTGGAGAAACAGATTTAGTTTCTGTTACTTTTTTTAAATGTTCTTCCTCAGGATATTGTGTCTTGTTATTGTACTGAGTGTTGGTACTGTTTGTTACTGTGATTGATGCCATGTTTGTTGTTCTCCCTGTAAGCAGCTTCAGCACCCGTCCCTGTTGGAAGGTGTCGCTTCCCAAAACTTCTGTAAATGAAACAGATGTGGAGATTTGAGAAATAGTCATTTCATTCTGCTGTTGCCAAACACACTTCCCCCAAGCAGTGCTAGGTCTCAAATCTCTCAGTACACTAAGGTAGATGCCATTGTATCAGTCCACCTTTGAGATTTATCTTTTTAACTGCAGGTCTGAAAATTCTTGATTTTAAGGGTGGAACTGTAACTAATGTGTTGGTTGCCGCAGGGCGGCAGCTGGCAGCAGGAAGAATGCTGTTTTTAAGCTCTGTAATTCTTTTGCATAGTGTTTTTCTTTTATCAGTGTGATGTTGTGCTATACATTCATAAACCTTCTGGGGGAGGACAGGTTTCCTTAAGCTACATTTTTGCAGTACGTAGAACTGTCAATAACAGATTACTGATCTGAGTGCCACAGGCAGTTGTGAATCTCAAAAAAAATATCCACCACCAAATACAGAGGAAAAGTTTGCAGGAAATGTTATTAGTAAAAGATGCTTATGATACTTGCTTTCACATGTGTGTTAATGAACGGCTACTGATACACATGAACTAAACTTTTTATTAACTTATGTGCAAAGATGTGCCTTGTGAGTAATGTATAGTGTTGCAGGTAAGTGGATTTGGGAGATCTTTGAGAATAAGACATAATTGGGGTTTTTGTTTGTTTTTTTTCCCTCTTTCTCTTTCTTAAAAAAACCCTCTAACATATTCCTAGGAGCCTTTTGCTTCTCCCTTTTGATGGTTGTATCTTTGTGTGTCTCTTTACCTTTGTGGACTTAGTTCTGGTTCTTGAAGTGCTGTCTACCATTTTTTAAACTTGATTTGACTGTAAAACGTAGTAATATACTTGTCCAGAGATAAATGTCTGTATCATAGCTGATGAAAAAGCGTAATGTGAAATGAAAACAAGGTCTAGTAAGTTACCTTCTAGAGTAGCATTTTCATACTTGTCTGTTTTGGAAGACTGGAGATAAGTATCACATATTACTCTTTGTGGTAGAACTATAAATTCCTGGTAATAAGGAGAAGTGCTAATGTTCTGTAACTAATAAACAGATTTCAGCTAGTGGAAGTGTTTTATTTTGACTTAATTTCAATTTAGATACAAATTGTGCATCAGGCAGTTATGTCTAAATAGATACTATGTCAGTGAGGTTTTCTGGGATTTGGGTGTTACATAATTTAAGAAAGTGTTCAGTCCTATTGTTGGAGTGTTCTCCATCACTTAAACACATTAAAAAATCGATTTTAAAAAAAGCCTATATAAATTTTGTTTATACGCTGGTTTATGAAAGTTCAGTTACAGTTTAAAGTCATAATGTTAATTAGTACATAAGCACAAATTGGGCCTAAAGTAGTGTTCTAGAGGTGGCCAGCTTCCATCTATGCAGAACATATACTAAGAGCAGTTTTGGAAATGATTTTAAAGTAAGACAAAATCAAATGTAACCGTTAACACCTTTAATGACAACTCTTGCAGATTCTGTATAACAAACTTTTTTTTTTTTCCTTGCAGTGGTGTCAGTTGCTTGTTTATAAAGTCCAGCCTTAGAAATTTAGAGTTTTTAGTGGTAGCAAGAGCTATTTATCTTTAATCCCTTGCCTCATATTGACATTGTTCATACTGTGACCCTGTTCAGATATATCATTGAAATACACAAAAACAAAGATACATGTAATGTATTTGGACACTCAACTTGAAATGAAAATCACATTTGAAGAACTGGATTAAAAGGATAGAGGTTGTTTGTCTGTTTCTTTTTCTGTGCCTCACCACCTCTTCATTCTCTTTTCAGGTCAGAGTGCCAGATGCAGTACACACCACTGGATCTGCTGATACACATGTAAGTCCAAAACATTAAAAAACCCCAAATTAAACCAAAATGATGACCAAAACAAAAAAATCAAACAAACCCCACAAACTCAAAATAGGCCTGTTCTCTAAAGAAAACTACTTGCTGCAGGTGCATTGGGTGTCTAATCTGTAGGTGTTTGTAAATAAACCATTGATTTCCATGTTTTAAAATATTCCTTGAAACTTTCAAACAACCTCTAGTGTAGGAAGCTCTGATGTATTATATTGCATTCATAATAGGTACTTGAACAGGAAGAAGCTGTAAGGACTCTCTGTATAGTTTTCTCTTATACTGAGGAATAGTTCAAAATACGAGGTGATTAATCAGAAGAGTCACTGTGTATTAAAGTGTCTTTTTGTATACAGTTGGCTTCTCAAAAATGTGATAGTGTGGCCCTAATTTCATCCTTCATTTCTCATAAAAAAGGTAAGAATAATTACCTTGTCTTCCCCACCCCCCTGCCACTGAAGAGACCTTTGCCTGGTCATGTGGTTGGTACGTTTCTTGAAGGCCTCCCTTTTTCTGAGCTAAAATAAAAACAGGCAGCAAGAGCCAAACAGCATTAATACCGGACAATTCATTCTGTGGTTTGGATTTTCTTCAAGATTTCAATTTGATTTTGTATATGAAAAAGTCAATTACCAGCTGTTAAATTGCTTGTAAGATAACATTATTCAAGTTGTGATTGCATAAACTTTTCATAAAGAAGTAGGTACTTCTATTGATTTGCTTTACTTGCTACAATTTTGAAAATTACTCTTAAATCTCTTTTGATTATTTTGTGTTGTCAATGGAACTGGGACTGCACTACTTTGTGCTTTCTTATAGTCAGTGCAGCATTACGTTCAATGGGAGTTCGTTTTCATACAGTGTATTGATTACTCAGCTAGAAGTTTCCTCTTTGCTCCCATCATTTGCTTTACGCTTTTCACTGTATTTTTTTTCCATTTTTTGAAGGAGGAAGTTCTTCAAGTTTTGTATAGCTCTATTATTAGGAATTCTGTGAAGCTGCATATGGTTAATAATCTATAATTGCCTACTGGAATGTAACTAGCAGGCATAAATTAGTTCAATTCTATTAACTTTATATTTCTCCAGCCACTTTGACAGTATTGGGTTTTTGGTTTTTTTTCTGAGATCCTTTTTAAACTGTGGAGATCTTAGTGCCAAAACTCTAACCTTACAGCTCCTTCCCTTGTGTCACTAGAACATATATTCATGTGGCTGATCTGCAGGTATCCTCTAACATTATTGTGAGAGATTATTTCCTGATGACAGGATAAGCCTTGGGTAGGAGTGTGATATTTGTTTTTTCTGCATTGCTGTGCCATAGCAATATGCCCATGTTTTGCCAAGGTTGTGTGTTGTTTGTCATACTGAAATATAAGCTATCTTTCAGACAACAGGAAAACTGGATTTTATTAAGTCTAAAAACACACAGATGCACTAAAAGCTCTTGATAAACCTGTGACAGCAGCTCAAGTTGACAGACTTAGTGTTAGAAACCAGATAACTCCACAGACAGTGCTGCATTAATTTGTAACTGATAGTTTTCCTTGTAATAGTGAAGTAGGGAGCATTTTTCAAAGAAATATGAGCTATTTTGGTCATACTCTTGGCACACATAAAAGAGGTGTTTGTGGTACTAAACAAGGATTATAAACTGAAGGTATTTGTTCTTTTTTTGTATGTAAAAAATTCTGAATAGGAAGCTGATACTAGAAATAAACCTTGACAAAGAAGATGATTACTAGAGAAAACTTTTTGCAGTTAGTGTCTGAAACTTTTTGATAATGCAACAGTTACGTGTTTCACCTTATTTGTCTTGAAGTTTCATTAAATTGAGCTTTTTTTTTTAAGAATTGTCATTGCAAAAGTGATAGTTTTAAGCATCACTGCAGTCTGTAAGAGCATCAAAACTATTTTGAAGACAAAGGCTAATAGATTATATTTTGGTTTTCTGGGGCTTTTTACTTGTTCTTGTGCTTGTTCTTTATGAATTACTGTTGAACTAGGTGTTTCCAAGAAGTTACTTATCTTTTATCTCCTTTAATTCCCATTGCCCATGTCTTTTGGATGTGGTCTTCATCCTGTTGTCTTTCTTCTCTCAATACTTTACTGTTAACTACCTCAATGGAATCTGAGAATTCTAAGTCCATACTCTCCAGAAATGACTGTTATGTAGAGTCCTTCCTTCATCAGGGTTTCAAGAAGGGAGGAATTAAACTACCTAAAATAGAAAAAAAATAGGAGCTAAATGCGAGGTTGTTTGTTATATTTATGTAGTAGCTGAAAACCTCAAGAATGTATTTTCTTCAAGCAAAAATACTACACTTAACCTTGAAGTACAGCTGAAATTTAGCATCCATTCTTAAGCTACACCTGTTCAACCTTGTTCAAACATTCTTCTGGCCAAAATATTTAGAAAAGTTTTTAGAACTTTTTTTTTTTCCTGGAAATTGCAATGGTCAGAAAGGAACTGTAGTGCAAAGCATGTATTTCCAAAGGTTTAGAAACTGTGTGTTGCATAGTGATAAGATCTCCAGGCTCTTACAGCAAGTACCCTTCAGATTTCAGCTGTGTTTGAATGATATATTAAAAGCTTTCTCACCAAACCAAGGATGATTTATTTTTAAAAAAACATAGATTGAAATTGTTTGGTTGTATGAGATAATGGCAAGTTCAGGGAGAAGTACAGGAAGCCTATTTGTTTTGTTTAGGTTAAGTCACTTCAGGTGGGAAGTTTCTGTTCTAGACCAAGGTAAACACTAACATTATTTTAATTGTTTTGTAAATGGTTTAATGTTTGTTCTCTTATTCCTTTTGCAGCCTCTAATGGAAAGCAAACTTAAAGCATTCAGTATTGGCAAAATGAGTGCTGCCAAGAGGACTCTGAGCAAGAAGGAGCAAGAAGAATTAAAGAAGAAGGTAAGAGTATACAATGAAAATTATATTTTGTGTGCAGAGCTGAAATAAGTCTGCTTTTAGATTACAGCCAGCTTTACTACCAAATCTTTTTATTTTGATAATTGTAGTTTTCTAAGAATGAAAGTGAATTGCATTTTACATGTTTAATTTGTTCTTGGCATCCATGGCAAGAACATGGCATTCTTGGCTTCCTGAAATACTGAATTACAACAGTCCATTGATTGTTGTGTTGCTCAAGATGAAGACAGCAGTTACCTTAGGTTATTTTCTGTTCTTCATTTGCTCTCTATCATTGGATTTCAGTAATGAAAAAGAGTAACTGTTGTCTCTGAAATTGTTTAAGTACGCATCCTTGTTACTCTGTAAAACATATTTTTGTCTAATGACTTCTTTTGCAGTTAATAAAAAAATAAAATTTGATACTGAATTTTAGGATACTCAGGAGCATCCATGTTTTAGAAAGTATGTAGCTTATAGTTGGTAAGGTGGAAGTTTTGAAAATTTGGGGCTTTGAACTTTATGCCTATATTTCAGTGGGATATCTCCTGCTAGGTTGTTGGAAATATTCTAAAGAAACATTGTAGTGCTAAATTTAGTGTCTTACTCTGCTTTATCAAGTCAATGATTTAACTTCTTTGGGAAATACATAAAGGTCATCCTGTTAATTGCCTTCAATCACATGGGTTGATCGTAACGGATAAGATGGAATATGTACTGTCATAATGCTGATCTTTCATATGATCTTTTCTATTTGGCATCTTTTGAATGTTAAATTGCCTTGTAAACTCTTGTAAATGAACAGTCATATTTGAGCATACAGGGCTTATTTGCTTTACATATTATGTGCTGTGTTCTTCCCACATTTCTCAGAAATTTGAATTTTGTCTAAAATTGAAACTCATTTGATGCATTTTGTAGCATGAACTCTAGAAAATAAAAAGGAATGCCACATCGCTAATTTAAGAATAGCTGTCTAGTGAAGGTTGTTCTGTGATGATAGTAAATAGATTAACATTTGCTATGTAGGAGGATGAGAAGGCTGCTGCAGAAATTTATGAAGAATTCCTTGCTGCCTTTGAAGGAAGTGATGGTAATAAAGTGAAAACATTTGTAAGAGGAGGAATCGTTAATGCATCTAAAGGTATAACTAATCTTTTTTTGGGGATGATAGATCATTGGGTTTTGAGTAAAGATGAAGATTGGTTTTGAATTGTATTTTAAAATTTAGTATGTTACATTAGAAGCAGCAAAGGAAACTTGCTGCTAAAGTCTACTTTATGCTTTGACTCACTAAATAGACAGTGGCATGATTTGTCTTAAACTTCACAGAGGAAAAAAGTGCTTTGTTTTAATATACCTAATCTTGTTCTTTTTCTTCATATTAAAAGATGTTAAATTACAGAAAGCTTTTCATCACTTTTAAAAAATGAAATAATATATTGAATTGAATGAACAAGACTGAAGAGCAGCAGCATTCTTTCTAATGGTATTGAGCAACATTAGTTAATACAATTTGTTTTAAATTTGCCTTTAATTTCAGAGGAACATGAAACAGATGAAAAACGGGGTAAAATCTATAAGCCTTCATCACGATTTTCAGATCAAAAAAATCAACCAAGCCAACCATCTAATGAGAAGCCTCCATCCCTCTTAATGATAGAAACCAAAAAGCCTGTAAGTTTCTTTTTTGAATATTAACCCCATACACAGAATTTAGGAGTGCTTAGAAGAAAGTCTGTGTGATCTTGCAGAATAGTTTTGTCTGCCTTTGTCACATATTAAAAGAAGGTGAAGATTTTGATTTGCTTAATCCCATAGCAAGTATCAAGATGATGAAATTCAGAAGTCCAGTACCCCTGTATCCACCATGATATACTTAGTACTGCACTTCGATTTGGCTGCTGCATCTTTTTACTGTATTCCTGATAATTGAGGTAGACTTCTCATGAATACAGAACCATGACTGTTGCAAAATAACAGTATCTCCAATCCTGAGAATTTGTGAAGTTTTAGAAGCAATTCTTCTTGCTGCCATCTGTTTTTAGGTTTTTATAACTTAAAAAAAAAAGAATTGACCTTTGCATTAATCCAAGTTTTTCTTGGTGAGGTTTTTTGATTTTTTTTTTTCTTTGTGGTGATGTTTGAGAAGTCTCTTTAGCTCTTTGAGTTGTACCAAATAAGTTGTAGAACTTGCACATTTTTGAAGTTGAACACATTGTTTTTATTTAATTTATTTTAACTTCTGCATGGCTTGATACTTTTTTTTGTTAAACTGAGATTTCATCATAAAAAGTAATGGAAATATTATGAACAAACTTAGTCTTCAAGTGAAGTGGTAGTTTTGTATGATTACTGTTACTACTGTATATGTGTAATGTGTAATTAATGTCTTGGATGTCTTTAAAAAGTCTTAACAGAGCTTTCTACAATTTTTAAGCTTAAGTGAAACATATGATACTGCCTGTTAGGATGAGAAATGAGATGTAATGTGATGTGATAATTGTGGGTAATCCCATCCTAGCCTTCCTCCCACTTTAAACAGAACTCAAATTTAGACTAGTGGGGTAATACTGGATGGCAGTTTGATTTTTCATTGTATGTAAAGCTCTACAGTTACAGAAATTAATTGTAGCATTTTTTTATTATGCTGAGCTCTGTTCTGTCATATGCAAGTGTCTGTACTGTAAGAATATTACTGCTTTTCAAATTTGTCATAAATACTTATGAAGTAATGCAATCAGTTTACTCACTTGCCCTGTCCAATGGTGATTGAAGATAATGAGGTAAAAATGATTTTATTTATTTGGCAGACCCTCCCCAAAAACAAAAACAAACAAACAACTTTGCCTGGGGTGAGTAGGAAGTCCAGTTTTTCCAAAGCTGTAGTGTGTAACACAATAAATATTTTGTATGTCTGCCTATTGGAAACGTTTTCATTTAAATTTGGTTATATAAAAGCAATGTTGTTTGAGATAAGAGTTCACATGAGTTAGTTAAGGTACAAATATTACTTTAAAAAAAAAAAGTATTACAATATCCGTGTTCTTGTCATTCAAGAGTGTTTTTTCTGAGGGTCTTGAACTATTTACAGTAACTGTTTCTTCAGACCTGTATTTATATCTGAAAGGAAGCAAGAGAAGGAAATTATTTTCACATAGAATGTTTGTGTGTGGATAAAATAATTGAATATATATGTAAAATAATTTACATATATATGTACACACATATATCAATTTAATTAGAGCATGACGGTTTGCTAGGGGTGTAGTCAGCTTCTGAGTTTCTAAGTGGAACAAACTGACAAAATACATTGTAGATATTTTAAATTTGTATGTTGTAGAGAGAGTGTTTGATCACAGATGCTTCATTGTAATAAGTAACAAAGTCTAGTTTAAGCTATTTATATTTTATAGCTTTGTGTTTGATAGCACTCAGTCTTAATGTTTTTACGTCTTTGTTTTGTTTTTCTTTCTCATGTAGTTGGTTTGAAAGCTGTGGGTGAAATATGCATGGAAATTATCTAAAATTTTGTTGTATACGTATAATTTTTGGTGTTGTTTCATGGTATCTGCTGATATGTTGGCTGATATATCTTTAATTTTAGCCTTTGAAGAAAGGAGAGAAGGAAAAGAAAAAGAGTAATTTGGAACTTTTTAAAGAAGAATTAAAGCAGTAAGTTTGACTAGTTCTTACTGTAAATAAAAAAGATGGCAGGTTTTAATTTATTTTTACAGGCAATATTTAGAATTATTCTTGCTAAGCTGTTTTCCACAGTAGGTTTTTGTTTTGGTTTTTTCCCCAAATGCTTGTGGGGTGGTATAATTTAGTTAATAAGGGCAGTGAGTAGGAACCCATCCTAGTTGATGCTCTAGGTGTCTGTGATTTTTCTGGATAATCAGTTTGCCATCTAATTACTCCTCTAGTGTTCCTTGGTACTTCTGCTCTTTCTTATGCTGATTGATGGTAGGAAGTGTTTACCCTATTGCTGAAAAGGACTTCTGTTTTGAAATCTAGCATTGACTAGAGGCTATAAAATGATCAAAAAAACCAAACCAGCGAAGCCAGGTATGCTGGTTTAAATCTTTGTTGACGTTAATGAATATCTTGGCATGCCACAGTTGTTTGATTGTGATCTTTGAAATAATTTGGTACTGCCTTCCTAAGCAGAGGAATACCCAGAGCAACTAACCAAAAAAATTGCATAAAGTATTTCAGAGATCCCAGTAAGTGAATGACTGGCTATGTTTCCAAAGCTACTGAAGATGATTTTTGGATCAATTAGGTGTGACTAGAAGCTTTGATAATTGAATCAACCAGCCATCTACCAGGATAAAAAATGGAAACCTAGCTTTGTTTCTTTGACAGCTGCTGTCAGTATGTTACTTGCAAGTGGAACTTGGGATGCAATTCTGTCATAAATTAGCAAGTGGGTGCTGGTAAATGAGAACACTTGTTAACATGGTCTCATGCATTGTTAAAGTTAGTGAAGATACAGCAAGACAAGTAGGTACTGTAATGGATGAGGATATTTAGGTGCCGGCTGTTGACTTTTCTCTTGATGGGGATGTAGCAAAGATATTGTTAGCAAATTGAAGACTCCGGAAGAATAAGTTTTGTCAGCATCTCTAAAACTATATCCAAAGGAACTGTAGGAGTTTGAGCTTTTTGTGTTGATGCAGAAATAAGACTTGTAATTCAAGTTTAGAGATGTACTTCAGCTTGCATAATTGTAAAAACAAGCTGAATAATGCTTCAAAAAGCAGATTCTTTTGCTTCTGAAAGTATAATACAACTGAAAGAGCAGCACGTGTTGAGTGCTGTGTATTTGCCCTAATGTTAGAGATGGAAAACAAGTCTGTATGCATTAGAAGACAATAGGTAGTGAATTTTAAATCTGTAAATGGCTCTTGTGAGTAGTGTCTGAACTTCACTGCTGTCTGATCATTATTTGATGTAAGTGAATTGAATTGACAGCCTTGTATTCCTGGTACACAATATCTTCATACCAGGTTTTAGGGCCAAACTACAAAGAACCAAGTAGTTACTTGTGTGAGTACTATCCTTAGAGGTGTAAACTGAAATTAATTCTGTGTGTTTTGGAAATAGTCATATGGGGGTGTATGTCACCCTACAAAGTGACAGCCTGCATGAATAAGGCTTAGAAAAGTGAAATGTTGGGGTTTCAACCCCGAGCCCCAAATTAAGGTTGACATATGGGTGATTCCCACAGCCCTTCCCAAAGGGGGGGTGAGTTTGCCTTTAGGCTTCCCTCCAGGGTGGGGCCGGCCTGGCAGGGAGAGCCATTGGGTAAATGAGCCCAGGTGTCTGCATTCAGTAACCCAAGGTCAGGTGTCCACTGAGGGATAAAAGCTGGGACCACTTGCAGGCAGGGGCAGTGTCTGTCTGTGAGGGGGATGCCCTGTGCAGAGTTCCCTGTTGGGGAAGGACCTCCCGCCTCCCTGGGACTGGGCTCCAGTCAGGTCTGGCTTTTGTAAACGTGGGCTGTGTAGAGATTCAGTGTGTGGCTTCCTTGGTCTTACGTGTTTGGCTTGTTGACTCGGTTGTCTCCCGTCCCTTCTATGGGAGACTGCATTTCACCATTTATTCCCCCCCTTGTTGGTCGTGGGGTGTCATTGTTGGGGTCAGTGGGATTGATGTCGATTATGTATAACCTGACTGACTTGTTTGTACCCCCAGCGCTCACCCGTGTACTGACCCTTTTGTATCAAATACAATCTGGTTATTGGTTCATCTTTATGCTGGCTGTGTCCTTTATGCTAGGCCTGATAATTGGCAAAACAAAATGGTAGGAAGAGAAATAGACACTAAGGGGTTGTGTGCATTTTGAAAAGTCATCTGAATGGTCAATGGATCTGTGGCAGTTGAATGTGGAATTCAGGTCACTTTTTGAGAACACGGTTCTTATTTCTGATCTTGTGAACTGCTTCTCAAACCAAGTCAATTTTCTTTGAGATTAAAACACCCTGACAGTATGAATGAGGAAGCATGCAGCTGAAATAATTCTGATAGATATATTCTAGTTGATTAAACAGAACTTCAAACATACTGGCAATTGGAAATTTTTAACAAGCCCATTGTTTAATATTAAAAACTCTCATAATTCTAAAGTTAATTGAAAATTTTGGAATAAAACCTCAAAATGGTATTGTTACTTACATTAAACTTGTTTTGCAGAATACAAGAGGAGCGTGATGAAAGACATAAAACAAAAGGTAGATTGAGTCGTTTTGAACCACCCCAGTCAGATTCAGATGGCCAGCGTCGTTCAAGTAAGTAGATGTTATTTTTTGTTTGTTTTGCCTACAAAATTTGTGGACTAAATTATTTATGTTTTTCTTCTATTTATTCAGTGGATGCTCCTTCAAGAAGAAACAGATCATCTGGTGGTAATATAAATTCTTTTTGCATTCAGTGTAATGTTGTCACTTAAATGGATGGCAAGGATTATGACTTCTTTTTTCCCCTGTTTTTTCCTCCATCCTTGTAGTACTGGATGATTATGCACCAGGGTCACATGATGTTGGAGATCCAAGTACAACAAATTTGTATCTTGGAAACATTAATCCTCAAGTAAGTTTGGAGCCAGGGAGTGAAGTGCAGTGTTGGCATGTTTGAGTCTAGCTGAATTTTTTTCCAGGGGCAGTTTTCCCCACTTTTTTACTTTAAATCGTACGCATATGTTTAAACCCATATACTGGGTATACAGTTGGTGACTGTGGAGACAGTATTGATTTAAATAAATGCTCTGTACACAATGCTGCAAAAATTAAGAGTTTATACTATCAGTTACTAGATGCACAGATGCTCAGCTACAATTTTTTTTCCATGGATATCTCTCTGCAGGGTAGGTTATATCTCAAAGATTTGAGTGTGCTCAATTTAAAATGCAATTTAAAAAAAATTCTTATTTTTACAATGGATCACATTGGGGAAGTATCACTGGAGTCTTGTTTTTCAAGAAACTCAGAAAATTGTCAACATCTGGACAATTGTATGAATGAGTATCTTAGAAATACAGTAGCAAGATACTAATTTTTACCTGTTTTCATGTAGATGAATGAAGAGATGTTATGTCAAGAATTTGGACGCTTTGGACCATTAGCGAGTGTTAAAATTATGTGGCCAAGAACTGATGAAGAAAGAGCAAGAGAAAGAAACTGTGGCTTTGTTGCCTTTATGAACAGGAGAGATGCTGAAAGAGCATTAAAGAATTTAAATGGTAAGCAGATTTCTCTGTTTGGAATTGGAATTATCTTTGTAGGAATATTGAGGAGTAACTGTAAGCATATCTTCAGGTTGTTTTATCAGACTGGTGGTAGGCAGGTTGTAACTCCAGTAGATACCACATTGGCAGTGATGTTTAGTTTACACCATCTTACTGGCAGCTGAATGTCATCAAACTATAGCATACACAAGGGCTGGGAATACTGGTGGCTTTTGATGTGGGTAAAGATGTAAAATTTCTGACTGTTTTGAAGATGTGAGTGGGAGGTAATGTTTGATAATCTCTCCTATGTAAAGAGACTGTTTAAAGAAGGAATCTATTACCTGTATTTGTTTACCAACAAACTTTTTTTGTGAATAAATTTAACTAGTGCACAGGATGTAATCAATAGTTGGTGATAAATATGTTATGTTCTTTTGAATAATGGCTAAATTCCTGATATTGAAGAGGTAATTGTTCTACACCAGACATGTAATTTTGCATATGGACTATCTTGTCTATCTTTTATTTGGGAAAAAAAGGAAAAAAATATGTGATGAAGAAAGCTATGTCCTTACAGTTCAGGAAGAGCCTGAAAATAAAAAATCAGCATCATAGAAAAAAAAGAATTAAAAAATGAAAGGTTGCTCTTGCATATAGCTTACTCAAAATGAGCCTTTACTTGGTACCATTAGTAAGTAGGCTTACACTATGTAATTTCTGTGAGTTCTAATTGGTTATTACATTTGGTTTTGAATAACATAATTTGAAATTTATTATTATGAACATTTTGAAGAACTGGAGTGCAGAAATAATAGTGTAAGAATTACTCTGTTCATCCTGATGTGCTGAATATCAACTTCTTAATTTTTTTTTCCCCCAACAAGTCAAGTAATTGTGTAGTGTAGTCTCCTGAAAATGTACATGGGGGAAGATTAGTAAAATGTTTAATGTAATAGGCTTTCATTTGCATGATAGGTGTGGTACACTAATCAATAATGTAATCAAGAAGTAAACCACGGCAGGCAAACCTAAAAACTGCACACAGAGAAATCTCGAGTGACACAGAACCAGTTTGTAACTGTGGTGGTTTGGTTTGGTTTTGTTTACTTTCACTTTTTCAGGCAAGATGATTATGTCGTTTGAAATGAAGCTAGGTTGGGGTAAAGCTGTACCTATACCACCACATCCAATATACATTCCGCCTTCTATGATGGAGCATACCCTCCCGCCTCCTCCGTCAGGACTGCCTTTTAATGCTCAGCCTAGGGAGAGATTGAAGAATCCTAATGCTCCAATGTTACCACCACCAAAAAACAAAGAAGATTTTGAGAAGGTAACTTACAGTACCCTGGGCCATATCTCATTGTTAAATACTACATCTGTGACAGTATTTCAATGGCTTCATAGATTTGCATTGTTGAGGCTGACTTTGGTGGCCCTTAGTGTACAAACTGAGTGGCTCCCTGCTGTAGAGCAAGGGAACCTACTTAATTCCTGAAGCTTTGTTTCATGTCTGTGTTAGGGTACAGTATATTGGGTCTTGATTTATTTTAGTGCTGCTTTAAATCTGGCTATAATTTTCCCCCTCCAGGCTCCCTGGATTTTTTTCTCCTCCGTCCCCCCCCTTTTGTTGGCTGCCAAATTGCAGTATCTAAATTGTTTTCTTTAGAGAAAATACTACATTTTAATTTGGGTAGCATTATTTTTACACTAGAGGAGTTGATGTATTTTGTGTAGAAGGTAATTAATCTGGACATTGAGTAAGTATTTTATGCTACTTACGGAGTCAGTTTTCAAACTTTTTTCTGGAATATTAGCCGATTAAAGGGTAAGTATCTTGTAAACCAAGCTGGTTTGTGATTACATTTGTAAGAATTTGTTGATTCTTTGAATGACACTTAAATATTAGGGCTGGTTTTTGTAAGACTTGGGAATAAAGTAATACCAACATGATCCAAGTCACATAGTTTAGAATCTTTTCATGAACTTAAGAACTCCTTTCTTAATTATGTTCAGTGTAGTACCTATTCAGTGCATCAGTGTACATTCTGACAGGAATGTTCTGATACTTTGCAATTAGTGAACCTTTATGGTTCACTGACACGACCATTTGCATTTTGTGTAATTGCTTAGTTATAACTTCACAGCAGTGATTGCCTGCAAAACTTGTGATAGATGTGTAGTATTTTCATTGCATATGTATATTTTTGCTTGTTACTTGTTAACAATACTCACATATTCTATGTTTATTATCTGATGTGACTTCATATACAGACTCTGTCGCAAGCCATAGTCAAAGTGGTTATCCCAACAGAAAGGTACATGTTTTTCTTTATTATTACTGATCTAAATATAGAAAATTTCCCCTTCGGAATTTTAAAGAAAAATGGTGATGTTGAGGAAAAGGTAATGGCTTGACTGAGCAATGGTTCTTTCGTGACACTTGAGAGAAATGTGCGTGTTTTACATTCGTATTATCCTATCTTAACTCTTTTTTTTTAGTGAGGGTAGGTTTAAGTAATTATCTTTTGCATTTATTTTGAGCACTAGAAATAGTTGTAGCATAATTTTTTGAGTGAACACTAGGTTGAAATAGCTTGTTTTAGAGATGTTGTGTAAGTCTTGACATAAACCTCTGAGTACTTCATAGCTAGGATGCAGCTGTCTCCAGTGTAGTGCTGTGGGGATTGTGGGTATTACTTTTTTCTTTTTTTTTTTTTTTTTTTGACTTACACAATTTGTAACCAATTCAGTTAAAATTCACTGTTGATTTCTGCGATTTTTTTTTTTTTTTTTTTTTTTTTTATGTGCAACAAGTAAAAGTAAGAATTTCGGTCACTGAAAAAGGTAGTTCTGTATTGCAAGGGTGTTGTAACATTTTGGTCCCCTTCAGCGCTCCTACCTTCACGCTAGTCTAGGTATACTCTTGCTCAGTTAAGCTAAAACCTTTTCCCAAACATAGGAACACAACACTGTTGTAAAAGTAAATAAGCACAAAAGATTACCAAATTCTCTTTGACATTGGCCTTGGTGAGCAACACCAGCTGAACTGTCTGCGGCAGCGGGGGACCAGGAAAACATCATGGGATGGATTGGGAAAGTATACAGTTTTTGACCAGACATTGGTACGATCGGCTCCAATAAATGTGGTTTTATTATAACTGAAAAACTCTTTTTTGTTGGCCAACTTAAGCTAAATGACATTTTAAAATAATGCACTTAAAACTATCATCTTTTTTTACTACACTGTTTTAATTGTCACAAAGCCCCTTTTTTCTTTTTTTTCGCGTGTGTGGGGGGGAAGAAAGATTTGTGAAGCTAGTTATAGTACTATATTAACATATTTGTCAATAGATGCTCAAATGCACTAGTATTTTGGATGAAATTTTAGGGCTGTACAATTTTGTTGGGTAGAGGCATGAATAATTACGGTGACCAGGAGGAGTCTTGATTTGAGAAACATAGTGAGTAGTAGAACAAGTACTTGTAAAACTGTACAGTGCTTACAAAGTAATTAGCTTTCAAAGAAAAATGTTTCCATTTTATTTACTGTAGCATTTTGAAAGCTTGCATGATAAGAAAAGCTCATGTTAATTGAACTGTATTTGAAAATACTTCTAAATTTTTTTTTTCCTGATGACTTTCAAAGATGCTAATGGCAACTGCAAAGACTGTGACACAGTATATCACATCATGCAGAAATTTCATCTGACTTCAGTGGAATAATATGTTTAATTGGTATCCTTTGAAGATTTTCAGTACTGATTTTTAACATCTCTTCTTAGTAAATACTAAACAGAAAAGCTTGAGTATACACAATCAAGTTTTTCCTGAGAAATTCACTATGAAGTTGTTATGTCTTATACACTGAAATTCACGTAAAGCCATTTCAGATATGGGATGTACTGAATCTTTTTTTCATACATCTGAGGTCTTTCCATAACAGATGTTCTTGTTCAAGCCTAAGCTGCTCTTATGCAACTTTATTGAGCTCGATGAAAGAAAAATTAGATGAAAGCCAACGGCATGGTTCTGCAGGAAGCCAGAAGTGGTCACATTGAACTTGCCTTAAAATAAATGGAGGGTGTAGTAGCTCAGAGGCTTGACAGCTAATTGTGAATTATTTTCTTACTGATGTTTTCAAATACAGTTCATATAAAAAGAACAGTCTTGCTATTTAGACTTTCAGAACACTGCTTTAAATAAAATGGCTATAGAATTACTGAGACTGTGTACTCTTTACAGTGTTTCTGGGATTATAAAAAGCAAACAGGAAAACTGAGCTGTAGATAGCTGTTTGGCTTTTTGTGTAATATTTGAGGCAAATGTAGAATTAATGCTAGGTGATATAAAACAGAACACTTATTACTATGTTTTTAAGTTGGAATTTTTTTTTAATCTAGTGCATTGTATCTGTGGCAGAACTTTGAATACTCATGGTAGAAAACAGTCATCTCATTACTAAGAAGTAATAGAAAAATCTACAGCTTTTCCGTGTAACAATTTTTGAATTTTAATAATTAAAAATCACTAAAAGGAAATCTAATGAGACACATGTAAAGAGCCAATATCCATTTGTTACATCTAAGAAAAATTTAAAAATATAAAAATCTGGGGTTTTTTGTTTGCATCACATTCAAATGACATGTACTGTGAAGCTTTTGACATATGTAGGTAATCTGTATTTGAAAATTCAGGATCCTGTTTCCAGAAAACCCCAAAAGGTTGGAAACTGGCGTTCACTATTATTTATAAAGCTTATATGACTGTCTCCTGTTAACATGCTTATAAGTGGCTCTGCATTTGCAGATGTGGCTTGAAAAATGTGCATTTCACACTTCCCTGTCTCAGGATGTAGTGCTGAATGAAACGAGTACAGATTTTAAATTTTTTTTTTTAATTGTGATTTGGTTCAGTTGAGCATATGAGGGAGGAAACACTGGATGGTATGACACAAAACGATAGACAGTTTTTTGTTCTGTGCCAATAGTTGTGTCTTGACCAAAGAGAGATTATCTAAATTTAATAAATTCATTGCCCTGTTTGGCATCAAGAAGGCTATTTGCTTTTTGTTTCATGCTTGAATAGTTTGAAAGCTGAATGCAGTTTCTGTTGAATATTCAAAAGTATGTGTGTTTAGTTTTGAGCATAATATTCAGCCAGTTGTTCCTCTGTAGTTAACACTTTGGACTTAGTTCTAGACACTAGATGAGGGCTTAGGTTTTGATAGTTAATTGTACTTTGGTGTTCAGTTGCCCATTTTTATGCATAAGTACTATTAAGCTTCTGCTAAATAAGAGATGGTTGTAGGCTGAGCTGTGGAAATTCAGGAAGGAGGTGTCCTCTTAAATTCTTACGCCACCACTCCTAGGCATGTTTTTGTTTTAGAATTCCCGTGTCTCTGATGCAAGGCTATAATATGTTCCATGTTACCTTACCTTTTATACAGTTTTCTTAACAATACAGCAAAATAATCTCCTGCACAGTTGTAGTATCTTAGGTGGAGTGTAGTTTTATATAGTGTTAGGTCTGAGTCAATTTTTCTTTAACTGTGTTGTTGTTGTAGGAATTTGCTCGCTTTGATACATCGAATGATAGAGTTTGTGGTACGGGAAGGGCCTATGTTTGAAGCCATGATCATGAACCGAGAAATCAACAATCCAATGTTCAGGTGCTTGTTACATTTGAAATAGCACTATTTTCACTGTTGCTAATATTTTGTATTTCTGAAATACTAGTAAGAGTTGTTTTTACTATTTCTATCTTTATGGGCAGATTTAAATTTCACAAATTGTACAAATACTTATTCTATCTTTTTATTAAGAAGAATGCAGTTTTACTCCAGTTGTTACTAATGTGTACATACAAAGACATAAAATACTATATACACACTATAGAATATGTTTGTATATATTAAAATCTGCATATAATAAATAAAATTACATTTAACACCTTTGTGAATACTTTTCAATCATCAGTGGAAACAGTAGCATACATTTAAAAAAAAAAAAAAAAAAAGAAAAATCTCCCCCAAACCAGACAGACTCAATGTAAAATCCAGTCTTCCTGGAGCCTAATTTCTGAACTTTAGCAAGAGCTGGGAGTCATTTTTCTTTGATGTCAGTGCAAATAGGATTAAACTTCAGCTGTTATAGTGAAATTTCCAGCCTTTGTTGTTAGTGGAATAAAAAAGGATCAATTTCCAAATTTCTTGTGAAAAGCAGTCTCTGAAAAACTTCTTCAGGGAAACACTAAATGACTTTTGAAAAACATTATATTTGCTGTAAGGCTGAAGTGCTCTGTTAAAATTTTCATATACGCATTGAGAAAATGCACAGGTCAAAATACCCAATACCCTGGCCGTTAAAAACGGGCTGCTTCCCCCCCTCCCCCAATCTTGTCAGAGTGTTCTGTCAGACAGTTTACTGATGGAAAACTCCAAGTCATTTAGTATTTGATCTGAGCAACTGAACCGCATGAGTTCCTGCACCACGTGTGCTGAGGTTGCAGTTACTCTCATAGTGACTTGTTGCACTGATAATTCTTCTGCTTTACTGTGGGGCTGCACAGTTGTTCTTTCTGACCCTGTTTGTTCTGCTTTTAACTTTGAGAAACGCAGTGCCTTTGTGGAATTCTGCACTGCTTTGCAAATTGTATATATATGTGCGTGGAGTGGTTGCACTTGCTCTGCACAGCTGTGCTCTACGTGTTCATAATTTTAGCTATCTTGAGTTCACTTGGTAGCTGAGGTGGGATTCTAAACAGGGTTTGGTTACATTTTTTTCTTTTTTATTGCTTCTCTTTAATTTGCTTCAGCTAAATAATTTAATATGTTTTGTGTCTTTGCTCTTGGTTCAGGTTTTTATTTGAAAACCAGACTCCAGCCCATGTATATTATAGATGGAAGCTTTATTCAATTCTTCAGGCAAGTAGAATTTTAGTGACAGTTCATAAATTCAGGCATGATGAAATGAAAGAACACCAAAATAAAAATACTTCTTGGTTTTGGTAGGGAGATGCTCCAACCAAGTGGAGGACAGAAGATTTCCGCATGTTCAAAAATGGATCATTTTGGAGGCCACCACCCTTGAATCCATACTTGCATGGGATGTCGGAAGAGCAAGAAACGGAAGCGTTTGTGGAGGAACCAAACAAGAAGGGTGCACTTAAGGAAGAGTACGAACTTCCATCACTTTATCATGCTGTTTTAACTGCTAATCTGCATGTTTTCTTCCTGTTGTGTTTTTGTAGTTATAATAGGTCATCCCTAAAATGTTTTCATGCTTGTTATAATATTATTTAGAAACTCAACCTCAGTGCTTTTCAGTTACTCTTTTTTAATGATACTTGTGGCTAAATATGTTCTGGATTTAGTTAGATTTGTCATCATTGAGCAATGAGTCTTTTCAATCCCATTGTTATTAGCCCTTTTTTGGAAGGGGATTGGGAAGATGATAATTTTTCCTTATTTTCTGTTAATAGCTGTTGGTGGGGCTATATTTCACCTTTCTCATCACTGCTGTGATCTCATGAACTAAAGTTATCTTAGAGTTATTGATGCTGTGCATCAGAACTTAAAATTGGGAACAGTTGTTAATAAGCAGGAAGAGACAGATCATCAGAGTTCTTTGTGAATTGTAAGTGTGGTGGGGATGGCTATGGTAGTGAAAATCTATACATAATTTTCTTCATTTTGCTATTATTCTTCCAACTGTGTTCTTAGCATGTAAAATTTTTTCCCGTTTTGTTATTTTCATCGTAGTTGTACCAGTCATGGTTCTGGAGGTTTTAATATATAATTTTTTTTATCTTGTTTTTGAAAGACTCAATAAGATACCCTTTGAGAGTGTTCTCTATATATGGAGATCAGGGAAGACCTGAAATAATTGCTTCTTACAACCTTTCTGATTCCTAATGTTTTTTTTTTCTGCAGCAGAAACTACTTGCATGCTTTATATTTATCCATTTTGATTTAGGTTTAAAGTAAATCCAGAAAGCTAATTACTTTGTTAGAGATACTGATCTGCTGCATTAGGTATTTCTCAGTTATTTTTCCTTGATTTCAGTATGTAGTCAAGACTTGAGTGGGAATTTTTTGCACTTAGTTTATTTATGTAATGTGGATGCATATGCTCATGAGTCACTGAAAAAAAGTCAGGCAACAGATTATAGAAATATTTAAAATTGCTTTTGTCTTAAAGATGGAAAAATCAAAAACATCATTAAATGGAAATTCCCCAAAGTACTGTTAATTTTATATTGAAAGTATTAAAATTCCTGGTATTTCAGACAGAGGGACAAATTAGAGGAAATTCTGCGTGGATTAACACCTCGGAAGAATGATATTGGTGATGCAATGGTTTTCTGTCTTAATAATGCGGAAGCTGCTGAAGAAATTGTAGACTGCATTACAGAATCATTGTCCATTCTGAAGACTCCTCTTCCTAAGAAGGTGTGGAGATTTTACATAAATCTTACATTTTGGGGGAAGAGCTCACTTAACAGCACATGCATATAATTTACACACATTATTTTATAAGTTTAAGATATCATTGAGGTTTTGTATTAAAACATGGGCTTGAATTTTAAGTATGCTTTTTTCCTGTGCCATTTTGTTATAGTTTTGTTCTTTCTGAACCTGCTTGTAAATAGTGTTCTGCCTTACTGTGAAGATAAAAATATCGGAATAGTCTATTTAAACAAGGCAATAAAAATTGGAATGCCATGATTTGTCCTTTGTAGTACTACGTAATACCATGTTAAAGTGACTAATACCCTGTAGCATAACAGGGAACTCATTGCCTCTTAGCATGTTTATTAACAATATGGCTGTATTACATTTATTTCTAATTTGATACTTCTAAATAGTTTAAGCTGTTTTGTATTCTTTCTGGAAAAATGCATATATTCGGGATAATTTAAACTGGAGTTATCTTAATTTGAACATTCTTTATTGTAGATTGCAAGATTATATCTAGTGTCCGATGTGTTGTACAACTCTTCAGCTAAAGTTGCCAATGCTTCCTACTATAGAAAATTGTAAGTATAATATTTTAGGTGAATGATTTTTAAAAAAAAAAAAAAAAAGAAAGAATATCCTTATTTTCAGTTTTGCACATCTCTGGATAAATGTGGTTGTAGAGAAATTCACACTTTTCTATGAGGATACTGTTATAGCAGCTGACATTTAATCTCTTTGGATGACAATGTATCAGATGTAGCATGTTAGTGCACATGGTTGCTTTATAATGCAAGAAGTGTATATGCCCTATGCAAGGGACCACTTGCGTGGAACCTCGTAGGGGTAGGAGTAATTCATGTGCCTCTTTACAGAAAGAGAGCCTGTAGATAGTATTCGAGATATGGTATAGCAAATAGTCCATGTGAAGAAGTCAGTTTTTGAAATAGAATTTTTTTCATTGTTTTTTAATTCTTTGTGAAGTTTGGAGAATTTAAAAAGGGACCGTTTACTTTGTTGCTAAGATGCTGAGCAGAATTTAGGAAAAATATCTAAACAGGACAAAGGTACTCTGCCTTGGACATTTGATTGTGTCTACTTCCTGGAGTCTCTAATGCTGTGGTAGCATGATGGGGGATATTCAGCATGTTACAAAACTCTAGTGACTGCAGATGATGTTTCTTGTTGCAGTGTGTCTTTGCTCTGCCAGTTTATTTTTTGCACATTGAGATAAGCTCAATGGGAGCTAGGCAGCTGTTACTCACTGTGCTTTCATTGAGAGCCTCACTGAGTAAATTAGAATAGAAATGTAACTAAGAATGTTTTTGAAATACAAATTGAATTTTGAGACGATTCTTTTGGTGTATATAAGTTTGTAAAACTTCTTTTATCCTCCTCCAATCTTTCCAGGCTTTATAAAGAGACTGCAGCAGATGTGAAGATCTCCCTTCACAGTTCTGTTGTTGTCTGAGGTGATTTAATACACAGTAATCATATTTGTTTTATAGTTCACGTCATGGCTACTATAGGGATCAGAACCTTGTGCTTTTGAGTCCTGTGTCCCAGGTATTTTCGTGAATTATGTATGTCCAGAAAACATATTACAAAGTTTAACTAAGAAATGTATATGTTTAATTCTAGTTTTGAAACAAAATTATGTCAGATATTCTCTGATCTCAATGCTACTTACCGTACAATACAAGGCCATTTACAGTCTGAAAATTTCAAGGTATGTATTTCATTGTTATTTATATGACATAGAAGTCAAATAGATGTTCCTGCACAAGAGATTGCATACTATGATAGGTGGCTTTAGACCTCAAGATTCCTAAATTAGCTTTTTTTTTTTTAAAAAAAAACACTTAAGTTTTCTCTATTGTAAAGATAGATTTGAAATTAAGGAAAAAAATTAGCATCTAACAGCTGAAGTGTACCAGTAGATGTATAATTGAGTTGAGAGGATATCTATCTAGTACTTGAATTGCTAACAAGGCCTTCTAGCTTTCTGATTGTTTTTGGACCACCTATATTTCAGTTTCAAAAATAAATTTCGGCTGCTCAGTGTGGAAAGAAACTGCTGGACATAACAGCATAAAGTTACTTTTTAATGTTTTTGTGATAGGGTTTATTTTTTGAGGTCTGATAATCAAGCCTGTCCATGCGTAGTTGAGAGTGACTTTTGAGATACTCTGCTTCTCATCATTCTCATGCTCAGCCCAGCTTTTCCTTCTCCTGTTTTCAAGATGCCTCTGGTTTTTTTTCTTTTCTTTTTTTTTTTTTTTAAATCAGAAGCTTTAAATACAAAGCTTAGAGTGTAGCTAGTTTTTTTGCATTAATGTCTCTATTCTGGTTGTTCTACCTTCTCTGCTCCCAATTGCTCTAGATTGCAAATCAGTTTTAGTTATCTGATATTTTAAAACTGTTTATTAATATGGTAAAGACAGGCAGTAGATTTTTTTATTCATGTCTTCAGCTACATTTAATGTGTCAAGCTTGAGATGAAGCCCATCATTTCAAATATACTTCTACAAAAAAAAGAAAGTCAGAACATAATTTCAGTTCAGTAATATGAATAAGACAGTGTTAATTTTAGTTATTTTATGAGGGGAAATATTTTCTATTACATTTATTAGAGGCACCTGCTTAGAACATCTGGACAGAATGAAGTTTACTATTGGGATATGAACAGCTGAAATTGATAATGCAACAGGAATTTAAAGGGCCCAAGTGAGATTTTTAAAAAAGTAGTTCCTATATACATATTTTTTGTGAAATTACTAGTCTTGCTCAGCACGGTATCATTGTAATATACTCCAGTATGGAACTGCTTAGGAATAGCTGTCTACAATAGTAGTTCTCTGTGGTGTATTTCTGATCACTTAAAATTTCTTAATGCAAATTTATTAGCATTTTTTTTCCTATTGCTTCTAGCAACGGGTAATGACGTGCTTCCGAGCATGGGAAGACTGGGCAATATATCCAGAACCATTTCTGATCAAACTACAGAATATTTTCTTGGGGCTTGTAAATATTATGGAAGATAAAGAAACAGAGGTAGGTGACCTTGATAGTGATGCTAGCAGATGGTGAGGAAAAATGTATAAATATAAAATAGGGCTGGCAAGGATTAATTTGCTATCTCAGTGTGAACAAACCTTTTTTTTCCTCTGAATTCTTGCTCATAAATACAGGTGTAACATATTTTCAGTGCAAATACTGTTTAATCTGCTTATGCATTTGTTGCTTGTAGATTAGTTGCTGTGGGAAAGTTATACTGTGAAACCATTTCAGAGCAAAGACTAGTGCAGAATGACAGCTATTTCCATGGTATTGGAAATACACTGTAGTATCTGTGAACTTTGCATTAGAATTTCAGGCATCAGTTTTAATTTCTGAGAGTTCTAAATAGCTGGTCACCTGGCTACCTGGATCATCCCATTTCTTCTTGTGGTGTGTCACATTTGGATGTAGTAGAGCCATCAGAGCTTTCTTAGTTTGAGAGGAGGGCTGTGATAGATCATTTACACTGGTCATATTCTACTTTGTTCTTTGCTGTGATGCATTAGAACAGTAAGTTGCTAACTTTCTAGTTATGCTACAGCATTTGTATAGTTTTTTTTAATTTTATTAGAGACTATTTTAAACATGATATGTAGCGAGTTTTATTTATTGCATAGTAAGATGTATAAATTATTCAGTGTTTTGAAGCTCTATACTTAAAATTTTCAGAGCACCATTAACACTCAGTGAGTGTTACTGATCTGTTTGCAGTTCTGTATAAATATTATTTAAGAGAATCAAGACAGTGGACACTAATAAATGGATGTATGTATAGGATAAGTTCATTTTGTAACTGTGGAAGCGTGCTTTTCAGAACAGCAGGAGGGAGACCTACAGTGTAGTTGGAAGGTTAGCTTATTTCCCTTAGCAGTAGAGCAGGGTGAACGTGCCTCTATGGAGGACAGTGCCCATACCTAGCAAGTTAGAATACATAGGTGTATTTATTGTTTATTTGTGTGCCTGCTAAACAGTTGATTTCTGGCAGTTGTTCAAATTACTGGTTCTCAGGGAATCTTTCATATGTAGGAAGTATAATTTATCCAACTGTAATTGGCTCATTTCAAGCTAAACCTCAGCTTCATACCTCCTCTTTTGAATATAGGTATTGCAAAGCTTCCAGTACATTGTGGACAAATTCCAGGTTCTTCCTTGAATTTTTTTTTTTTTGTAGGAGGATATTGTGGTGTTTTTCCTCTGCAATAAGCAACCGTACTTAGTAGTAAAAATTGTTAAAGCTGAGTTGTTTGGGTTTTAGGTATTTTTAAAGCTACTCTTTAAAAAGAAATTGATAATTGAAGAAGAAAAGCAATGTAGATTTATTTGTTCTTGAAATAATTCATTGTTTGCTTTCAGGAAGTACCAGATGATCTTGATGGTGCTCCCATTGAGGAAGAGCTTGATGGTGCTCCACTAGAAGATGTGGATGGAATTCCTATTGATGCTGCTCCTATTGATGATCTGGATGGAGTCCCAATTAAATCACTGGATGACGATCTTGATGGAGTTCCTTGTATGAAATGTTTCAACGTTACTTAGAGTTTGAATCTTCACTTTTTGATGATGATTTTTTTTTTTTTTTTGAGTACAGCCAAGAATTAACACGGAATGTAGATTTTGTAAAATGTTGAATTGATAAGATTCAATTTGTTCTAGGAAGATTTAGTTATAAAACTTCTTTTAGACTGTAATGGCTTCAGAGACACAGTAGGTGTCGTCTGATGTTATGCACATCAGGTTCCAAATCCTAATTTCTTTCCTTTGGAAATAATAAAACTGTATAATATGCCTCAGTATTTAAATCTGGTTGCTATATTAGGATTTTTCTGTTTGAATTTAAGTGCTTTGAAAATTATTTTTCTGTGTTTTTCTCCAATAGTGGATGCAGCTGAAGACTCAAAGAAGAATGAGCCTATATTTAAAGTTGCCCCTTCGAAGTGGGAAGCAGTGGATGAATCAGAACTGGAAGCTCAAGGTTAGCTTTAAAGTATATGTTAAACTAAAATACTTCCCTAAGCAAACTGGAACCTTAATGTCACTTACCCATTTCGTGATTATTTTCACGATCTCGATCTGTTTAAAAGTGCTAATATGATTTCTGTAGTAACACAGTAGGATTTTCAATTTTAACTTCTTTTTGCTTATAACTTCAGTGAAGGAAAATAGCGTATTCTGGTTTTGTTATTCTACTTCAGTCACCTACCAATCTTTAAAAATAATTTCCACTTCATTAACAATAAATACTGGAAAAAAAATCTGTGTATGTGGCTGGCAGGCTTTCTAAATATTTGTTTGGAAGATAAGATTTTACAAACTGACAAATACTTGGCTGCTTTTGAAGGATTTTCTGAAACATGATATGCAATGTAAGTGAATAGTTCTGTAAGTAATAAATATTCTGTTAAAGTGCAGTTTTGAGAATTTATAGGAAATAGAAAGTCTGTATTAAGTACTAGATGCTGGTAAATTTTATCACATGGTAATTATAGCTACAAATGCTAATTTTCAGGTTAGTGAAAGTGTTTTCTGTTAAAGTTATCTTACTGTTTCTTCTAGCTGTTACTACTTCTAAGTGGGAGCTTTTTGACCAACATGAAGAATCTGAGGAGGAAGAAATTCAAAAGTAAATACTTTTTCATTCTGATGAAAACATATTCATTCTCTGCCTCTAAGATTGAGTGTCTTTGGAACTGCCCATAAGATATATATGTATTATAACAGCAGAACAAAAATGAAATTTTGAAAGTAGGAAAATAAGAAAATGGAGAAAAATCAGGATTTTAGTTCAGCATGCCTTCAGCCCCCCAAATTTTTTTCTAACCCAATAAATTACACCATTTGGTAGTGTTCTTAACCATCATCTTTAAATTGATGCTGGTCTGATAATGTCAAATAGTAAGAACTAAGGTGGTAGTATTTTACAGTTTGGAATCCTGATGTCAGATATGTGTGAATGTATCTGAACCTTTGACTTTTGCTGGTGAGACAAACACAGTGAATAATGTCCCGATGTGTGTGTTTCTTTGGATGTTAATAGACTCCATGACATCTTTTGGTTTTGCCTAGTCTCTTGCTTTGTTCTTTAGGCAATTGAGAGCATGTATTAGTAATGCTTTAAATATCTTACTGCATTGCATGTAGTCCTGCAGCACTCTAGCGGCCAGTCTGTGAATATAATTTTGAATATCTGCCGTGTCTTAGGTTTGTATCCAAAAAGCAAAAGTGTAGTAAATTTTTTTCTTTTATAAAACTTATTATATCTAAAGAACATGATTACAGCGCTTAGAGATTTTGTTGAAGTAGTGGACTTGTTTTGTAGGTGAGTTAGATATGGATTTGGTGACCATAAATTTCAAGAATTCTTTTGCACTCTGTTTATATGAAAAGTATAGATTATCTGAGTAATAAAATTAACAATTTAAATCAAAATATTAAGATAGCTATCTCAGATGGAGACTGTTTTGTAGCTGCAGACTTTTACGTAACATAATCTTACTTAAGTTTCTATGATTAGTTACTGGTTTTGAAATTTGTTAAGTAGGAGGGATAGTAAATATTGTAACAGATAATTGTCTTTATATAGCAGTTAATTCTGTATGTTTTCTGTAAAGTCAAGAAGAAGAAAGTGAAGATGAGGAAGACACTCAGAGTTCTAAGTCAGAAGAGCAACACATGTATTCCAATCCTATTAAGGAAGAAATGCCTGAATCCAAGTCATCAGTCAAATATTCAGAAATGAGTGAAGAAAAGCGTGCCAAACTCCGAGAGATAGAGGTCAGTGTGTGGTGTTTTGTGCTACCCTTCTACCTTTCCAGTCTTCCCCGAGTTCTCTACAATTAACAGGGAGTTATTTTTACTGAAATAATTATAGCCCTATTACACAGTGGGTTTTTTAGGCCATTGTATTTCTATAGAGGTACATTTACAGCCTCGCTTTGCCTTATTTTGGCTTTCAAAATAATGGAGAAAAAAATGAAAAATTGAGTCAGGATATTGCATGTTGAGATTCACTCTTCTTTTCAGTGACCTTTTTGAGTACCACTGGTAGCCTTAGATTGCTTCAGTGCCTCTACACTTTCCTCCACATGGTAAATGGGAGTGACTTTTGGATGTGGCCTTAGTCCTATGCCTTTCTTGTTCTTTCTGTCCCTTGCCTCAAAGTGTCTGTATTTTATTGCATTTAAAAGTTCCTCTGGGTCAGCCACCAAACAAAGAAGTAGATGCAAGTAAACCAGGTGGTCTTGGAAATGGGGTGTTCTAATTGAAGGCCTACATGCAGTTTATAGGACTCACTTGTTCTTTTAGCCTTTCTCCAAGCATAGGCATTAGTATACCTGTTAAGTTGATGAGCAGAGATTCTTATGTCTTCATACTGGCTTCTAAGTTTATGGTTGACTGAGAAGTTAAGGAGAACTTGAATTTAGCATGACCTTTGTCTAGCAGTGAAGTCTCTTGTCTGCAAAAACAGGTTTAAAATTGCATGTGACTTCCCGGCTTGTATTCAGTATTAAAACCCATGATACATTGAATACTGAAATTCTTGTGCCTTCTGTTCAGTGCATTAAAATGATAAGAAAGGTGCTAAACTGCTTGTTGCAGTTGTAGTATCTCCAAGTGACAGATTATAATTTGGGTAATATTTTGAAAGTGGAATTGTGGCTGCCTACCTGTTTATGCTATAATGTACTAGTTAGCTAAAATTGGGCATTAGCAAAGCCCCACAATACTCTGAAGATACACAAAGAAATATTTTTAAATGTCACAACTGTTGTTTCTCCCAGATATGCTTCTGTTTAATTATTCAGATTATTAAGATTAATGGACCATTACTGAGCACTTAGAAACATCTTGCTTTGCATAGCAGTTTGAAAATTCATGATACATAGCCATTCTGACTTTGAGAAAAGCTAAATGGGATTTATGTCTGACTTGACTCATGGTGGCAGTAGTTCTGTAGAAAATATATCATGTTAGACTAATGAAAGTACAAGTGAAACTAGTTTTCATTTTGCTGTATTAACGATTATAGTGGTTATGGAGAGGGCTCCTTTCGGATTGAGTATCTGTTTTATAGGTGTTATCCTGGCAGTTGTGGAGACAGATAAGGGAAGTGATTTAGTTTAACCATTGTCAGTTTTACACTGCACAAGTGTTGTAAGTTCTTTCATCAACGTATCTTGTCTGTAACAGTTTTAGGTGGCAAGTATTTGAGATTTTCAAGTTCATGTTGCCATCTTTATTCTTTGTGGTAAGTGAATTGCCATCTCAGTTTCAGACTTCTGGAATTGCCAGAAAATAATTGTATTTTTTTTTTCATTTTCAGAATATTTCAGACACTATACAGAAATACTTAAATTTTAAAATTTCTCCTCAGGTTTATCATTGACAGGAATGTACTCCCTGTATTACTTCAAAGCATTCACGTTCAACATTTTTTCTTAGTATGTACCCAGTCCCTGGCAAAGAATATATCGATTATTACATTTGAGGGGAGGAACTAAGGAAAAAAAAAGAAACCAATTACTAGCTTTAACAATTATGCCATCTAAAATACACATTAAAAATGTGTAAAATACTTGGCAAAAAAAAGCAAAGTCTGATTCCCTAGCAGTTTACACAGTGACTACCAGGGATGCTGAAACACATTTTTATGGTCTTTTTGGAAACTGATGAATACAAACAACAGTTCTCTCTCTTCACATAGTTAGTAAATTGAGTTTGTCAGCTGGGAGGGGATAGTTCAGTAAGAAACAAACTTTGGCCGCAGCCATCAGACTGGTGCCATCAGAGAAGACCAGCTATTTTAACCCTTTGTTTGTCTTCTCCATACCCCTGTTAGCTTTGCTGAAGTGTGAGTTCTTTCCAGAACTCAGCAAGAGCAGAGGGTCTTTTGTAACACCGAGGAACGGTGTTTTCTTTAATTATTTTTTTGAAGTGTGGAAAGATCGGACTTTGCTTTACATTATAACTCAAATTTGAGAATGGTTTTTATGGTGCTCTGCTTGTGTGTATGTATTTCTTTCCCTGCCCCAGCAACATGTAAAAGAAAGGTATATTCCTCTTTGTAAAGAGATCTCAGTGCTGTGAAGTGTTAGAAAAATGGGAATTTTATGTTGTTTAAATTGTTCATTAAGCTTGTTTCCTCAGAAAGTACAAAAATTTACAGACAAAATGAAGCAGTGTTGTCCTCTTTGGACTTTTCTCTAAGGTACTTTACTTCTGTCCCCATCTTGCTGCACAAGATTTTATAATTCTACCCCAAAAAAGCATAGCACAGACTTCATCTGCAGCAGAAGGCAGGCTCTTCACAAATCCAGATGTATCAGTGCTTCCAAACGGGGAAAACAGAAGATTTGTCATCTTTAGTAGCTGCCTTTACTCACCTTTGTGTTACCCACCTGAGACCTCAAAATAGTATTCAGTTGTTTAATCAGAAGTAGAAGACTAATGGTCTTCAATCTTCCTGTTCAGCCTTGCTGCTACATACTGCTGAGCTCCAGGAGATGCAGGACTGGTTTGTTTTATACAGTCCTGTGTTTGTACTTTGTCAGTATCTCCCTACCCAGTGTGTGAACAGATTCTCCCCTGACAAAAATGTCTCGTGGTATTTGAGGTGCAATCTGTTTTTCTACCAAGAGCCAAAGGAGTTTATCCTGTATGTCACAAAGGAAAGCAGGTTACTTTCCTTGTTTTTTTTGTTATGAATTGCTGTACCAGACAAGATTAAAGTTCCTTTAGTGTAGTATTCAGTCTCCAACAGAGAATGAGTAGAGCACAAGATAAGAATAGATTAAGCATAGTCCACAAGAGCAGATTGTATCTAAGGCCTGTTGTGTGTTTCAAGGCCCTGTATACCTTTGTCAAAAAAAAACCCCCAACAAGTTCCATATAGTTTCCATTATTTCTTTCTCTGGATTATGGTGTTTAGTATGCACAATACTCACCTTTGAGTATTTGTTCATCAAGTCATAGTAGCTGTCTGAGGCTTGTAATCATCGCTAGAACAATACAACACTTTGGTCTTCACAGTCTGTGGAGGCTTCTCTACCTCATTTGAGGCCACTGCAAAATGGCAAAATCCAATTAAATATCTTCCTCATTGCAGCTTAATAATAACAGATGAGACAAATTATCTCTTGCTTGACCAGTAGTTTTGCTATTTGTAGCAGTTGTTCCTTAGGAGATAATAAGTATCTTAATTCAGCAGATTCTGGTCTATTTTAAAACTTGGAATCTACTTCTATTTTTCACAAAGACAATAGTGAGGAATTGCTTAGCTCCAAGACACATGACATCCTGTGAAGTGGGATTGAGCATGCCAGAGATCTGTAACAGCTGAAGAGGTATTTCACATGTGTACATCAGTATCACTGTCATCTGTTGTTGATAATATTGTAGCTGCAGAAATTCCACTGCTCATAGACTCACTAGAAATCTCGGGCTTTCAAAGAAGTATTTTGCTCTCCTTCTAGCAAAGTCTAGGACTTGTTGCAGCCATTGTTGGGGGTGAGTCTGTTTTAAGGAAGAACAAAACACTTTGGTTTGCTTGGTTGTCTATCCTGTCTGTAATCAGTCTAGATTTGAGTGCAATTATATATCGAGCAGAAATTCCTATCTTTCGTCAAGCATTTGGGGATTAACTTCCTAGTTAATCCTAGTATGTGGTATGCAGCTGATTCACCTTAAGTTATGTTTGAACCTGGCCACTTAAGTTCTGAGACTGTGTAACTGTGCAACAACCTCTTGTGAAAAAGCCTTTTTTTCCCCCCTGAAGACCCACTGTGTATGAACTTGGACAGCATCAGCAGAAGATTAGAAAACCAAGAACAGTTTTTGAAAATAGATTAATTTTCAGCAAGAGAGGCTACTCACAGCACACCTGTTTGTGTCAGAATGCAAAAAGCTTCATGCAGGGCTTCAGTTTGTGTCAGTCGCTGGTTTCGCTGGACCATGGCAGCAAGATGTTACCCTTTTCTGTAACTTGCTAGTTTACTGGTTAGTCTGTAATCAAGGCCTCAACTTCTATGGAAGGCTGAATCTTTTAAACTCTCCTCAAATGAGTTTGAAGAGAGAGAGGGAAAATTTCAAGATGAGAACCAGTACACAAGAGGCATGTTGAACTTATAAGAGATACCTCCTCATGGTTAGTGAGAAATACCATCCCTTCATTGGAGCATTTAGTAGAGATTGCTTACAGGAACTCCAGTGATATTTGACACTTCTACGCTGTAGTCTCTGGAAACCTCTAAACTCTGCTGTGGGAGACTGCTGTGTCTAAGGAATTGGTATTACGAAGTTTTGGCAAAGGGTTTTGAAAAATTTTCCCCTTCCATATTACCATGTGCATTGCTGTCTCCAGACATAGTGTAGATAAAGTCAACGTATCTACTCCTAATGATGAACAGGCTTAATAGTTTTTATCTGTTGGACAAGAATAGTTAAATAACCAGTTCAATGAGAATGTATTAGTTCTTTCTAAATGGAGGTTTAGAAAGTGGAATGCTTACAGATTAGGTTAGATGTTTAAGCAGATTTAAGCCTAAGTTTTAAGGATCTCTCCTGGGCAGGTCCCTGGAACTGTGTGATAGGTATATAAGCATCATACGCTCTACATTAAAAGGTCAATAAGAAGAGTGTTCACTACGGCCAATAGGCTACACCAAGCGTACAGGTTTATATGGTAATTTTGAGTGATAGAATTCTTTAGAGAATTCTTTTCTGAACTTTGGGACCTGAGTAATTCCTTTTCTTTTAAAACATTGTTATGGTGGTGATGTTTTAGAGCAAGTAGCAAAAGTTGCTATACGTGAAGGTGTAGGATGAGCTGATCTGATATAACTGCTCACCTCTACTGAAAGGGAATATTCTGATCCTACCTGTGAGCTCTGGCACTTGCTTATTCTTTCCCTGAGCCAATACATCTCACTAATGCAGGGAAAAAAAAATGAATGTGGGAGGTAGACTTCTGCTGGATTAGTGAATTTATCTGGTTTATGGAAGGCTCAAGCAAGCACTGGAGCTGCTGCAAGGGCAGGGTGGAGGAGGAACCTTTTTCTTGGAGTGCCAGAATAGAGAAGGGAGGTGGAAGAGAATGATCTTCTGTAGTGAGCTGTTGGTATCATCTCAGTATTTTGTAACACCTAGTCTCCTTTTCCAGGGACTTACTAGAGCTGATTTCCTCTACCCACAGCATCTTTCTAAAAGGAGTTGGGTTCAAAGGGAGATACAGCAAGTATGTGGAAGAGAGATCCACTGATGAACTGGTCTGTAAAAGACCACAGCTGTCTCAGGAAACCATACAGGGAGATGTTGAGTTGGCTGTTGTGTAGGCTTTTTTCCTCTAGGCACGTGCTAAATGACCATCTTCCCCCACCCTCCCCTTTAATGGAAAAGTTACATGCAAATAGCTCCTCCTAGCATTTTAAATTTTATGCCAACAGTGAGTTGTGCAACATACGTATAAGACAGGCTGCTTGAAGTTCAGCATTTCTTTGTGCCCATATTAGTTTATTAAATCAAATAAAGCCTGTTGATCAGATTCCTAGTTTTCCTTCATGTCAGATTGCTTTGTGTTATAGACTTACGTTTTCTTGCTTTCAAAATACGGTTAAACAGAGATAGTGTCACAGCTTTGCTGGCTAAAAGTATAAATAAAATCTTACTAGGATGGGGGTTTGTTCTGGGCTTTTTGTTGGTTTGTTGGGGTTTTTTAGATTATCTGGGTGATTTAGTTGAGAAAACAAAGTAGAAGTCTTATGTTCATGTTCATACTATGGCAGGTCAAGAGGCCTTCTGGATCAGCTAAGCTTCCTCTGTACTCCTTCTATTCAGTACTGAGTGTGCTAAGCAACTAATGGCCTTGGAGTTCACATCACGGTAGAGCATGCAATCTTGATTTCTCACCAGAACAAGTCATACAGGGTGACACTGAGTATATGGTTCCAAGAGGCACTCTTGCTTTTGAAACTTCTACATTTGAAGGGGGGGATAAGAAAAAATGCCTTTGTGGAAGGTGGAGTGGTATGTGACAAATGATGATGTCAGTTTTCCGTTGGCTGCTGACTATTTAATTGGCTGAATTGTAAGCAAAAATGAAAAAAGCTCAACCATAGGTAGAGTGTACTCTGTAAATGGGGGAGGTAAACACAACATTTGTCAGCAATTTACTATGGTACAAGATAGCAGTGTGTCCCCTGTCCCTCCCTCCCCCCCCCCCCCCCGGTTGCTTCATTGTGCTTGAAACTAAAATGAAAAATGTGTTGTTGGCATAAGCTCTGTGCCTCAAGGGGAAGGGGATCCTTTCCAAAGCCTGTTCAAAGTAGTGTTATCTTTGCCTGGGTTTTATGTTTCTTAACGTATTTGTTCTTGTGATTAGTTTGTTTTTGTAATACCTTTCCTTTCTTCTCAGTCAATAATTAGAAGGGCTGATTCGAATGTATATTGTGTCTTCATATTCCATCTAGCCTGCTGCTTTTGAGAGGGAAGAAAAAACCTTTAGGGTTTTTATTTTTGTGCCTACTTCATATTAGGGAATTGAGGACCTGGAGAATAAGAATCCTTTCAGATAATCAAAATGGAAGCAGTTGCAATCTATTTTTCCTTTGTGTGTTTTCAGTGTGGAAGATTTAAATATTTCTAAAGAGAAAAATATTTTGAGTGTTTGTTAAAAATGAAACCTCAAGCACTGGAAAAATCTACTCATATATGTCTGTGCAAGTCGGTATTGAAACATGAAATACAGGAGGGTCAGAGCATCAATATTTGGAAGAGGGCTGACAAATACAACATGATTTATTACCAAGCCTTGAGACACCTCCTCATCCAAAAAACCTGAAGGATTGTTTATAAAAGGCTCTGACAGTAAGAATAAAGAATTGACAAATGATAGGGGATGTGAGTGAAGTTTTATGATGTGAGTCAACGTGGAGAAAGGTTTTAGTGTATCTAGACAAAAAAAAAAAAAACCCACATGGAAGAATTCTGACATTTGTTTAACTTTGTGACTCGGAGATATTATCGCAGTAAATTCAGTGTTACATTTAGCAGCACTAGTGAACTGAATTTTGTTGCTCAGCTTGATAGCATGTGAAAGATTATGATGTTAGTAAAAATCACTTCTTTGAAATCAGTCACTGTGCAAACAGCCTTGAAAAGGAGATGCATTTGTTTTATACCCTAATTATGTCAGTCATTTGATTTTAATATTTAGGGTTAAATGGCAAAAAAAGGCAATTTCTGAAGGAAAACTCAGAGTAGAGAAGTTGAAACAATATTATTAAGACACGTCCAGTAAATGATCTCATTTTGAAAGAAAATAAACGGATAATGATCTAAGAAATATAAGGATGCAGTGTTCTAATGATGGAACAGAATTTATTAGAATAATGGAAAAAAATCTCTATTTTTAGTTCTTAATATGTCTGTAAACAACTGCAGGTGCCTGCAGATGAGTATGGGGTTTTGTTGCTTTGATCCAGTTTCAATTAAGTTAGTATCTTTTTGTGCACAAACTTGTGTAGAAAGAGTGAAAACCAGAGATAATAAATCATGGAAATTTCATTTTCAGCCACCTGCCTAACTGGATAATAATAAGCCAAATAACCTAATGGTCAGTATTATTTTCACAGCTTAAGGTGATGAAGTTTCAGGATGAGTTAGAGTCTGGGAAAAGACCCAAGAAACCAGGCCAGAGTTTTCAGGAACAGGTTGAACACTATAGAGACAAGCTGCTCCAGAGGGTAAGAAATGTTCTTTATGTTTGGCTCTGATTCTGTGATAGGCTTTTATTGAGTTTATCAAATGTAAGGTGGCATAAAATATAACAGCACGTGGTTCTCGTTGAAATTCTACTGTAATGTCAAACTGCATGTCTAAGTCTGAGTGCTTTCTGCGGAGTAGCTATAATCTCTCTTTTTAATCAGAATAATAATGTAGTATTTCACAGTGTACAGATGGGTATCGCTAACATGTATTGAAACCTTAAAGAGGTCACTTCTGGATCTATTACATAAAGCAAAGCTACTACAAAGTTAGGTGTGGGAAAAGAAAAGGAGAGCTGTCATTTGAAGGTGTTAATCAGACTTTTAATTTTGCTTTTAGTAATTGTGCTAAAAGGTTTCCAAAGTAAGACAAAGAATTGTATTAAGCAGCATATGTGCTTCTGATTCTCCAGTGTCTAAGATTTCCTGGATAATTCTAGCCCATACTGTCACCCAGAAGTGAATAATTCTGTACCATTACCAGTTTTGGTAGTCCTCTCTGGACTATGAAGTTACAGTGGCTTTAAAAACTATCATCAAATGTGATGTCATGTGATCTTGAATCTTTGAAACATAAAGAAGGGACAAGTAACCTGTTTGGACAGTGTGTTTAGTGAGAGTAAGTGGCATTTGCTTCTCTAGTCTGGTTTCATAGCCTGACCGATCAATGATGAAATTGGATACCTGTGCAGTTTCTTGGAAGCTAAATACAAATACGCAGTTTTCAACAGGTGCTTGTTTGTCACCTGTTCTTTGCATTATTTGGTGCTCAATATTTGACTAATTCACTACAGTAATTTTCCACAGTACCTTGAAGAAAGAGACTTGTAAAAATTAACACAGCTGTTCACTACAGACACATTTGAAGGTCAATGTTAGCAGTTAAGGCTTTAATTTTTATAAGTAACTTTCCTTTTAAATATAGTTGTGTGTTAAAACTTCCAACTTCCTCAGTGTTTTCTGTAATTAGAGAAAGAAGTGATTTGTACAGTAAGCACAGGATGTTTAGTGAGATGGTATCTTAAAAAAACAGATATCATAATTCTGGTAACTTTGTTAGGTGCCTTGTGTTGAATTAGTTCAACCAGCTTGCAATATTTTAAATTTTTAATAATTATCTCACTTCCACTCTAAATGGTGAAGGTAATACTTAGTTAAGAAATATTTAATGACAATTATAACAGGTGTTCTTTAAAACAGTAATAACCCTGTTGTTAAGGGAATAACTTTATCTTTTGCTTTAATGCCATAATGAAGTTAATTTGTATAATAATAATGTAATACTAGTTCTAATTGCATTTCCCACAAACTTGGTGGTTGGTCATTTTTTTGGGGTCTAATTTACTATAGAATAAGCTTTCCAAGAGTAAGTTTGCTAGTAGTATTGTATATTAAGAGAATAGGAAGTGAGAGCTATTTAAAATACTGTTTATTCCTGTTTATCAAGATGAAATAATTAGTTGTGCTATCAAATAAATAAGGCACATCCTAAGAGCCCATTGATTTTAGTATAATCTAACAGTAGTTTGCAATAGTAGGTATAACAATAAGGGACACTTTAAAATTTCACTGGTAAGTCTTCCATGTAAAGAAAATGTGAGACTAAATTAGTGTACCATTGTCCTGGTATTTCCTGTACTTGTGTAATCTCTCCCCTCTCCTTCTACCACACCCCCCATCTTTCATTTAGCTAAATCATCCCTTCTTTGTCTTCTTTATGGGTTATGCAGGGAATATCTGTTAATTTTTTGCCATGGAAGGTTTTTTTTTATGCCAGTACTGAAAGAAGCTCATCTCTTGATCTCTGTGTTCAGACTTGCTGATGGTTTAGGTTTCTTTTTTGTAAAATTAATTTTCTAACTATTTGATAGACAGACGAGGCGTGCTCAGGGTATATATTTTCTTTTGAAATAGTCCTGTTGGTATATAGAAATGGACTGTTTTTATGGGGTTTTCTTGACAAGAGTAGGTGTTATTGCAGAGTCTTGTTTGTAGTTTTGTTTTTCCTTTAAATTTCTTGTAGCTATGAGATTGTCTCTCAAATTTCAGTCTGAATTAATGAAGATGAATAGATATGTTTCAAGTAGAAAGAGGTTCCTGGTATTCTTTCATGTTTAGTTTAGAAAATCTATTACAGCTGTAATATTTCCCTGAAACTTGCAAAGTTGAAGACTGTTCATTTCCAATTAGATACTCAGACTTTCTCATGTTGGGGGACATCTCTCATGTTTTTGTCAGTGTTTGTGTTACAATAAATATTTTGGCTGTGTACAAAGGAGTAGTAAAGATTTGAAGCCTGAGTACGGGGTGACCTTTAGTTCCTTCCCCGATGATGTACTGTGTTTCTTCAGTGCTCAATGCTTTTATGCTGTTTGTGATAGCTTGATTGTTTTTACTTAATAGTCATACCTCATCTGAAATAATGAATGCTTCTGATAATTTAGGAAAAAGAAAAAGAGTTGGAAAGAGAACGGGACAGAGACAAAAAAGACAAGGAAAAATCTGAATCCAGGTCCAAAGATAAGAAGGAGAAGGAGGAATGTACACCAACAAGAAAAGAGAGGTAAGACTTTCCTTGAAGTGAAGTGGATGGAAGGAAAAACCTCACAGTTAGTGATAGTCTTTGTATATAATGGCAGTCTTGAAGTTTTGTTGTATCATGCATCTTATTTGAAAAGAAAAACACAAAACCACCCAAACAAAAACCTCACCCAACAACAAAAAAAATGCACTTTGGATATAAAAACATACTTAAAAATTTTGAAGGAATTGTCATTTTTATCCTGCCCCAAGTGATGTACCTTATTGAATAGAATCTCCTTTTTGGTCTTTTATACCCTGAGGAAACATGTAAAATAATGACCAGTTGAAAACAGGGTATATTTAACTCTTTTAGCTGTAAATTTACTGCAGTGTATTAGTCAGAAAATTGTACTGAAGTCACACTGCAAATTCTTTGCAGTAGTTTAAATGTATTAATCTCATAATGAAAATTCTTCAAAACAACTAGTTTTAGGGTAGTTGATTGTACACTCTGATTTTCTAATACTTGTATAGTCAAACTCTTCCATGATATTAAGTGTAGATATGGTAAAATGCCTTGCCTTTCAGGAAGCTATAACAGAATGTTTTTACAATGCAATAAACAAAGATGAGTCACAGGCCTTATTTTTTTTTTCAACCAGAGAAAATCTGCTGCACATGTTAAACTTGATTTTTTTTTTTTTTAAGTAATAAAAGGCCTACCACTTGTTAATTACTTAAAAGGATCTAATGTTACATTGGCAAAATAAAAAAAATTACAGAAAGGAATTGATTTTCTTAATATAAATTTTCACTCTGTGTATCTCTGCGTCTGTATGTACACAACTGCATTTGCTTTCTTTACAAAGGAAAAGACGACACAGTGCTTCACCTAGTCCATCTCGCAGCAGTGGCAGTAGACGAGCAAAATCTCCGTCACCAAAATCAGAACGCTCAGAGCGTTCTGAACGGTCCCACAAAGAGAGTTCACGTTCTCGGTCATCACATAAAGATTCTCCTAGAGATGTCAGTAAAAAAGCCAAAAGGTAAGCTGGTATCTTCTCTATTTCAGGTTATAGAAAAGTTAAGTACATAGGTGTGTTTTCAGTGGGGTTTTTTGTTTGTGTGTTTTTTAGCAGAGCACATTTGATGCACAAATATTTTCTCTCATAATGGACTGTACTGCATGTTCCTGGTTAATATCTTTGGACACTGAAATGCATACAGCGTCCTGCTTTGAAAGCTCTAGACTCTGCTTCTATGTTCTTGTCTACCTGTTTACTGAAAATTTTGATAAGTACTCCTTAAACCAAAGCACCTTGCTGCTTTATTAGCTTTTTATTTTCAAAGGACAAATCTTCTGTAGCCTGTAGAACTTCCAGAATTATAGTGAGCATGTAGTCTTCAACTGATGATTTACTTACATGAAGCTCCTCTCCCATGCTTTGTTTTCTTAATGAAAAAAAAACCTAGATTAGATACTGCTTACAGATTTTTATTTCCAAAGTAGGTATTTCCTACTTTCTAGACTTACAAATATTTGTCTGTAGCTACTGTTAAACTTGGAGTGAGATTTTATTATTGTATTGATACTTCTGTAGCTCAAAAATCAAAAGTTCAGCTTCCACTTCTTTTAGCGTGCATAATACCTTACTGATACAAGATTCATCAGACGTGCTGAGGAAAATTCGTTTGTTGAGAAAATCATAGCACGTATTTACAGTAATCAGATTCTTGTGCTCTAAGGAATCTGAATAGAAGTAGAAAAGTATTTGAGGTGGGTTTTTTTTAGAGTTAATATGATGGTCATTCAATTTAGGTTATATCATATTAATGTATTGGGTGTGGGTTAGATGACAGGAAGTTTATTCAGTGTCCATTCTTTCTGTGGGGTTACATCACAAGCTGAACATGTTTGAGAGTCAGAAGTATTTCAACATAACACAGTTCAACATAATTACTCATTTTTAATCTCTTCTCTATGCGTATAGGCTGCTATTAATACAAGAGCCAAGGTGGTTGAGGCATATGTGGAAGGCTGTGAATTCCTTATGCTGGTTTAAGGACATGAGTTGGTGGTGTTTTTCTTGTGGGTTCTAAGCACTGAACTTAAGCCCAAAATACATGAAAAACCTTATAATGCAAACATTGCCTTTTTCTCAACAGCGGGATATTGTTCTGTTACTTTCCCTTACTAGAAAAAAACATATTCCACCTTGTATAGCTCAATGAATAAATACCAAATAGCGGCAGAAAAAGTTGCTCTTATCAATTAGTACTTGACATAAAACTTCGGGTTTTTTGCAGGTCGCCATCTGGCTCCAGGACACCCAAAAGATCAAGAAGATCACGATCCAGATCCCCTAAAAAGTCAGGGAAGAAATCCAGGTCTCAGTCCCGTTCTCCTCACAGATCTCACAAGAAGTCAAAGAAAAGCAAACACTGACATTGTTAATATTTTTTATGATTCTGTCACTGGAAATGCGGTTTTGTTTTTGTGCCTGAACAGTCTGTTAAAAAAACAAAAAAGCATTCCTGATATTTTTTTTTGTGAATGCACGTGTATACTCATGAGTATCGGCATCTGTAGACCTGTCATTGTTTTATATTGTACAAAATATCTTCATTGTGACTATTTCCCAAAAGAAACGTTTTTGTGTTTAGAAGTTTCATCAGAAATGCGTGTAACTGATCTGCTGGCAGTAGTGATGCTTTGTTTTAGAATGTTGTGACATAGCAGAAATAACTCAAATGTTCCCCTTTTTTGTAGCTTTGACAATTTGAATTAGATTTCAAATAAAATATGAACAGAAAATTAAGATGTTGTTTTCTTGCCCCACTGGTGATACAGATCTTTAAAGGAGTTCATAGTTTGTTTGGAAGTACTGTGTATTTCAGACATACTATGGTGCTTAGGTCTTTCAGCATAGTGGTAGCTCTGTTCCTGTTTTCGCTAGTTTGACTATCCAGATAAAAGCACCTTTTGAATCCAGTGGATGGGTTTTCTTCCCTACCATGATATTTTACCCTAAGAACAGCTGAACAGTCTGGTACCTACCATGATAATAAGCTTTACAGGTAAATCTTTGCTTCGTATTTCTCCATTTTAATTGCAGGGAATATTTGTGACACCAGAGTAATGTTTTTGTTCGTTTTTAAAAAGGGGCCTCTGCAGCGATGCATCATGTATGTGTATATCATATATATATGATGTATCAGTAACAAGCCATACTTATGGCATGCTTGGGGAACAATTAAAAGGACATCAGGTCTGAGGCACTGACTTCTTTGTTTAGGTACAATAATTGCAACCTACAGCACACTATTGTTTTCTAAAACTGATTTTTACTCCAAAAGGACAGCTTTTACATTATTTTATTGAATTTATTCCTCTGTTGTGGAAATCCTTCCAAATGGGAAAAAATAAATTTTTTATTACGTATTTTATTTATTAATCTTTTGGAATCAAGATGCTGTTTACCTTTTCTTAATGTTAGACTTTCCCTTTTCCAAACTTGTTCTGTGTGTTAGGCATTGATGTGGCTTTAAATCACTTCACCTTGGTCTCATCATTCAGCCTTTCTCTGGGTGGGAGGCAGGGAGGGATGAGAAATGGGGGAGGGTTTAGTGTTTATACTTGGAGGTGTGGGGAGATTGTAATAAAAACAAAATTAAAAGGGATCTGCTTCCTGTGAACTGTTTCTAAAAGCAAAACAACTGCAGGCATAGAGTGCTGGATGAGATCCTGCTGTTGTATATCTACGGGTTTTACATTGTTAGAATTTTCTAAATGTTCAGGGGACAATCTTATGGTGTACATGTATATAGCCTAAGAGGCAATACTCTCAGAAGCAGAATCTAAAAGGTCTTTTGAAAAACATACATATTTAATTTTTAAAAAAATCAAATTTTTTTCCCAGTGGGAGACTTTATTATAAGAGTATATAAATTGTTGCAAACATGAGAATTAAGTGGAGATTTCTCTTTGCTAATGAGATCTGAGAGATGACCTGGGATACTGAAAATACAGAGAATGCATACTGTAAAGACTGACTTAGAATGAGTATTCAATAGATGCATTGATAATGAGAAAAAATACACCTTATGTCTGTTTATATTACATTATAAAGAATCTGGTTTAGAAATATACAGAGTTTATTTTTTATATTTTTCTTTCTCCCTGTAACATAAGGTGTTTCAGACGTACAGATTTTGGTAGCTAAACTATTAGAAACTAAGTTGTTTTTTTTTCTTAAATGCCATGTATTCACATGTGACACAGGCTGGGTAAAGTTTCTAGAGCAAGATGTAGGTACTAAAATCAGTTGGGAACAGGGAGCATCCTAACTTTACAATAGGAAGAAGATCACTTCAGGTCGTTTAACTGCTTTAAAACTATTACTTTTATCTTACAGCTGTTTGTAAATGGAGGGGTGGTAAATGTCAATGTTCTAGGTAAAGTGAGACTACAGATAGTTTGCCACAGGAATATTCTATCTGCAGAATCAATTGTGTATTTAATAGCTAAAAATCCTCAGGGTAGAAAATAATTAAGCATTATAGGTTAGCCATACTGTTCAATAATTAATTTTGATTTCAGCTTTTATAAAATTATCATCAGTGATTATAAGTCTCAAGTAGCTAGAGAACTGAAGAAGCACACCCATTAAACTTTATTTTGTGACAGCTGTCTTATGCAATACCTTTTTCCAGTATCTTTATTCTCTGAAATACCATTCTTATACCTCTTGTTCTTTGCTTCATATCCTGGACTTTAGAAATGCTGTTTTCGACCTAGTAGTCTTTTAAGAGCAATTAGGAATCCTTAACTGGATTCCTGGGGTTTTTTCTCCTGTTGAAAAGAACATCTTTTGATCCTACTTTTAAAATTTTCTTCCCTTCCTTTATAAATAGTTTTGTTTACAGCTTGGCTTTTTCTCAGAGAAAAGCAGGGGGGGGACACAGCATCTGGTAACAAATCTTTTGTAAAAGATGTACATGAATATTGAAGACTGACAGTTAGGCTGCCTGTGAAATTTTGTTTTTCCTTGCGTTGTGCTGCAGTTACATGGTATAGTCGGAGTGTGCTATTACTGTGTGACTGGTGTTTATGCAGCTTTTTGGTGTGAAATGGTGAAAAATCGTCTAGTTGATGTAGGATAAGGGTAATTATTGTTCCTGGGATTCATGGAGTAGGATTCAATGAATCCTTGTGGAAAAAAGCTCTGAGCTGAGGAGGTGTGGTCCAGTATTTCCAGATGTTTTTTGTGCTTGTACAGTAAGAGGGACCCCATTATCCTCCAACACCCCCCAGGTGGTGAGCGACAGACCCTTCGCTTTGGGAGGAGGAGGAGGCATGAGTGGGTAAGGGGCTTCTCTGTCCTCTCCTGCTTGGACTTAAGGATAATATCAGAGGTAAATATTCATGCTTTAGTGTTAAGGTTTGTCCAGAGCAGAGAAACTGAGTGTAGCTTGCTACAGCCACGCTCTAGCGTGGCCGAGTATCCCCACTGCAGCATGAAATGGTGGCTGGTGAGGCCTATCTCGGTGTGGGATCACACTAGAAAAGGATCGTATATGGCATATTCCCAGGTATGTACTAGAGACTGTCATGCTGATCTGTTTTGGTGAAGCCTACCCAGCACTCCATAGGACATCCAGATGTTTATATGAAGGCTGCCTAGGTATGGAGTTGCAAGTTCATCTTTGTTTTCTCTGAATCGGTCCTGACCCCTGTGAGTGTCTCTTGTGTCTCTTGTCACGCTCGGAGCGTGTGGGCCCTGTCTCAGTGGAGAAATGCTACTTGGTTGCATAGAGTCTCCTTCTGACAATTAAAATCTTTCCTTACCATGTTACAGAAGTGTTTATATTTGAACTGCCTTTTTTAAACTCTGTGACTTCCTTTGACCTCTGCACACCAGCTGCATATACCTTTTGCAATACTATTTGAGGAAGAGTTGGTTTCTGAAAGTCAGTGTTAGGTTATTTGGGCACCAGGCACTGTGCATGTGTTCTCCCCCTGCTCCCCCTCAGAGGTTTTGAAGTGTAAGAATAAACTGCTTATGAACATGGGTAACAAATTATGTTTTCTAAAGCATATATTTAGAATTGCAACTATCGCTAATGTGAGTTCATCTGTCCCAGTGACACTGAACATACTGCTGCTTTCTGCATTTACAAATCACCTGCTGTACTAATATAGTAGCTCGACCTAAGCACATGTGAACCCGCTGCCGTTGCTGGATTGTGTTCATTGTTTTTCTGCATGTAAAACTACCACTATGCTTTTTCAGTTACAAACTTGTGATTAACCCCACCACTGGGATCACTTTCAAACTTGTACTGATTTATTTAATAAATTTTCGAGGTAGATTTTATAGCTATAACTGTAAAAATTGTATCAGACCCCCACTGTGGCCTGAGAACTACCTGAGACGTCTAAGTTACAGAGCACTAAAATGGGAAATCCTTAGGGACTTCTTGGGGATCAGCCAGTGTTTGAGGCATGTTCTTGGCACATTGAAAAAAAAATAGCACTGTCTCTGAACTGTGCCTGTAAGAGGAAGGTATCTTGAAGGACTTCACGTACCATGACTTAAAAACTAGAATCTTATGCTAAGAAAAGCAAGTTTGGCCAAAAACGACAAACCTGTTCCAAGCATCTTTGATCACCTTAGGCAACTTGATTGTGGGTTTTTCCTCCACAGGCATTTAGTCCTTTGGTGGAATTAACGCTTTTAATAAAAATGAGAAGTGTTATTGTATTTCTGCAGATGGATTAGAGTCTGAACTTTTTATCTAGTTTTAGATGGCTGTCTTGCTGTACTTTCATAGAGCCGCTTGAGGAATTCAGGGTGAGAGGTTTCTCAGCTGTTGTGGGTCTACACTGAAGTACTTACGTGAGGACACATATTTGGCTGCATCAAGGTAAAGGTAGTTTTGAAGGATATTTGAATTGCTGCCTTTTTAGTAAAGACTGGTCTACTCTCTATGTATTTTCATTGTTGAAAAAATCTAGATTTTTGGGGGCAGTTCTGAAGGTCCAACAAGAGAAGTGAATTCTCTACAGCTGAAGACGGCAGCAGTGGAGTAAGCTAGAGGAGACTTTTACAGTTCTTTTAAAATCAACTCTTCAGTATCGTGAGACTTATCAAATTAAAAACCTGATACTAGCAGTCAAACCCTGAAAATTATGTTGGAGGTTACTTTTCTGAATAAGGCTGTTGAGTTCATAAACTTCTATTTTATTAAAACAGCTCATAGTATTATTTGAAAATTTCTTTTTTGTTCTCATGAGCTACTGCAAGACTTTCAGTATACTGCCAGTTCATCCACTGCTGTAACTGCTGCTCTTCAGTTTGTAAACCAGTCTTGTAAGAATCGTAACTAAAATAATTTAATTTTGTCCATGTGTATTTTTCCCCATGTAGGATGCATAAGTCTTAAGCAATTGCGTACTTCTTTTTTTTTCTTCACCTGCTTCTGTCAGCACAGTCAGTTTTCATGGGTAAGCCTGTTCCACTTGTCACTTCTGATGTCTAATCTTGTGCAGGGATGTTTTACTGTGTAACTCTGTCATAAGCTGGAAAGTTTTCTGTTTGTGGTTATTAAAAGAGGAAATGGTAGTTTCACATGAATTTTTTTGTCTTACTTGCTTTTGGGTTTGTATTTTATGCAGAAAATTTTCCAAATGACATGGTGACAATAAAATTGTCAGTTTGCCGATATCTAGAAATGGTTTTATTTTTAACCTGTAAAAGGGTGATGTTCATGTCTGTTATGCTAAAGGTAGTTTCTTGGCCTCACCAGCTCTTCTGCTGGTTGATGCTGATTCTGCCTGTGTTGTTGAACTGTAATTGCTGCTGCTGTTCTGCTGTCAACAGTGACCTCTGTGCTTCTCAGAAACTCATTAACAAGGCACAGGCTGCTCACTGTGTAGTTGCTTGTATAATCCTCTCTTGAACAAAGAAAACCTCCCCCTTGGAACTGCTGATCAGATACTGGGATGAGCAGCAGCTTTTCAATACCTAAAATGGTTTGCAGGGCTCAGGTGAAGGAATCGGAGCCTGTGGCATCCCATAGCATGAGGTTGTGTTATGGCTGGGCCAGTGACCCAGCTTGTTGCTGCTGTGGGGTGCAGGTCCTGTTTGTGCCTTCCCTGTGCCTCCTCTTACTTTTCTGTCCTTTCTGCTGCTTTTGGTGCCCTATGAGGAGCCAGTTCAGTTTATTAAGGAAAAACCCTTTTTTGTGTGTGTGCCTGTTTTCACTTTGTTGACTTTCTGCTGGTTTAGTGAGTTCAACTGGCTCAGTGCAGGGAACAATTGTGGACAGTGAGCAGGATGGTCCTCATTTTTGGCAATGGCTCACTTGTAGCATGCAACTCCATCCACAGTATTTTCATTTGGAGCATGTGTTTTGGTAAGATGGGCTGAATTGATGCTACATGCTGCTCACTTCTGCTCTGGTCATGTGCTCTTGTCACTTTCCCACCACCAGCTCTAGCACTTGTTTGATCACTCTCCTTGTGGAAAGGTAGGATGAGCACAGAGCAGGCAGGTTTATATGATGAGGCGCGTGGGAGGAAGGAGATGCGGAACTGAGGCCACCTCTCTTAGCAGCAGCGAGCTGTTACATTGCGTCTGCCTCTCCCATCTCCCCTTTTCTCCAGTGATGCTTGAACCCATCACTCAAATCTGAGAGGAGCAAATGTCTCCAAGAGTTTCTGCAAGATCTGCAAAAGACCAAAAAAGGAAAGAGATCTCAGATGCCCCCACAAGATGGGAAAGGCTGGAATATGAACTCTTGATGTTAGAGCTGAGAGCATTCATTTGGGGGAGATTACAAGTCCCAGTTACTAACAATCTTAACTTAGAGCTCACAGTCGAGAAACATGGTATGTTGTGATATCCCTGGATGTACTTGCTCTATTTTTACTCTTGTGTGGACTGGAAAACTTCCTGTAGCTGCTTGCCTTAAATACAGACCATCAGTTTTACTCTTCAGGACCTTAAAGAGATTGCCTGCAAGCAAGTGTGGAAACTGTTTCCTGGTTCTGCTTCTTGGGCTTCTGAGAACTTGTGTATGGTAAGTGCCTGTAGAAAGGTGAGCATGGAGGAAGGGTAAGCAGAAGGTCTATGTAATAAGTCTCAGAAATCTTCCATGAAAAGATTTAACCTAGCAGAATAGGTTAATTCTGTATGACAGGCTGTTCTGGGTATAAAATTTAGCTGTCGTGGGAAGAAGAGGGTGGAATTTATGCATACAGTTTGGATGTGGGGAAGATGGATCAGGGAACTAGCCTGTGCTCAGGATTCAGCTTCCAAGATCATTACCAAAGTCATCATTAGAGGTGGAAACCAGTTTTCATCTTTTTAGCCATGCTAAAAAGGTACACCTTTGTTTCAGGAATGATTTAGCCAGATATTTTCACCTGCTAGATACTGCGAGGGCTCACACTGCGCTGTTGCAGAGCAACTCAGAGACTGGAGATGTACCTTCTGAATTTATGATGGTATAGAGGTTGTCATTACAGCTGATACTGGTCATTTTCATCATAAAATCTGCATCTCTTGGGTTGCTAGTGACTTTGTTTTTTTTTCCCAGCATTTCAGTTTATCTTCCCTATACTGTGAGAAGAGAACTATCTGCTGATTAACTGAAAGAAGAATATTGCCTTGGGCAAACTCTGGAAAAGAATTGGCTATAAAATTCAAGACATGAGACTGGAATTGAATTCTGGCCATTGTGTAAGTTGAGGGGCTGTAGATTCTCATCCCCTGTTTTTACAGAGGGTAACTATATTAAATAATTTTTTAAGAAGTTTACAATAAAGCCCGATTTCTAGGCAGTTAAGTTTCACTGGGGGTGCTCATCTTTCACGACAGCCTGTAGGAAGTCCTCACTGTGATATGGAGTAGAAATTTGATGTACAGATAAAGAGTCCCTTTTTCTCAAATTCTGAAGATTTTCAAGAGTTAATAGTGAATGATTTATGTTACTCACTGAGTCTTCAAGAGATGCAGTGGATTAATTTCAAGATCTTTCCTAAACAGTCATTTATAGCATGTTGCATGTCAATTATATGAGAAACAATTCTCCCTCTTTTGTCCTGAGCTCTGTATTTGAATTTTAAGACAAGGGCTTGGGACTCTCTTCCCTAAGATTTATATTTGTCCAATCTGTACCCAAATGAGGACCAGCTATTTTGCTTCATCATCTGAATGTTCAGATCCAGGAGAACATTGTTGTGTGCCTTCTGCTGCCTGCTGTACTCGGGGGGGGGGGGGGGCCAAGAGGCAAGGGAGGCTCCCAGCACCCTGCAGTGCAGCAGGAGGTGTGGGGTGACACCCTGCGTGGTGCCGGTGCCAGGGCAGAGCCCCCCAGCACAGGGATGCTAACCAGAGCGAGAGATGCACTGACCAGCTGAAGAGATTTAGGAGTTCCTGGGCACTGCAGATCATGGGGTTGCAGGGTGCTGAGATTGATTAACCCAGGTTCATGGTTTTGGTTGCAGGGAGTTGAGTTACCCTAATGTGTGTGGCAAAGGTAGCTCTTACGTGTGACCTGCTAAAGGTTTTGGAAGATCTTGATGTGAAACAGTGTGTTGCCTGTTGTTTTAAGGTATGTGGTTATAAAAGTAGAATTTCTTAATTTCCTTTAGAACATAAACCAGTTACACAACAACTGAGAAGATGATTTCTAATTTTAATAAAAATCAAATAGAGACCTAAGTACACTGCAGCGTCCTCAGGACATTCATAAAGTTCTGGAATCCCTTCAGCTGCACAAACAGGGGTTTATAAATATTTATGAAATTAACTTTATTGAAACTGTCACCTGTGCAACTGGAGGTGAATATAAAGGAGAAATGGGGGTGGGGGTTGTGGGGGGCAGGTGGGGCAACAGCCTGCTACAGACGGGTTGTCCACTTTGCTATGTTTTTCTGGTTTATGACTAGCTGGTTTAATTTCAGTCCATGCCAGCTGCTTCTGCAGCACAGCTTCTGCAAGCACAGTTCAGAAGGAACATCCAAGAGAAAATGAGGACTTTAGAAAGCAGATTGCTGCACCTTAATCGAATGGCTGCTGAAAACTTCAGCATCATTAGAAATAAATGTGTTTCAAGGGAGATCAGCTGCCACTACTGCATGGGACTTTGAATAAGCTGTTAGAACTTATGCACAGTACTAAAAGGAAGGATGCAAAATATAAACATCTGCAATTCTAAATGCTACTGTACAGATTTTTCTCACCCGTCTCTACTGGTGATACCAAAATACAGTCTTAAACAAATTCATAGATTTCCAAGTTTGGGCAGCTATTTAATTTTATATGAGTTTTGTTCACATTTTGCGATCTATCTTGTGCTTCAGTTTTAAGAATCTCACTTTTGAGCAGTGCTTGAGGAATTAAGCATCTCTTTTATTCTGATTAGGCTAGATACAGGTGGGTTTTTTTAATCAACACCCAGAACTTATATCCAAAAATAATTTGCCTTAAAAGATAAACCTGCTGAAGTTTGACTTCAGAAAAAACTTACTCACCTTGTGTCCACTCCATCCTTGTGAACATGAGAAAGGCAAGTCTTAAAGCATAAAAAAATTAAGTCAGGAAGCATTCCAGTAAGGATCAAACCTTTTGCAGCCCCACTGCTTAAATGAAGGGATATTATGGGGGAAATGTCAGAGGATTCTGACTGGGGTAGTATCTCTTTGTGGGGGGCAGAACTCATTCAACTAGTTAAGATCTGGGTTGTCTGTTACATATAAAAATAATAAATATAATTACTAAATATAAAATATTAAACTGTAACATAATATATTTGAGCATTAAATGCAAAAAAGAGAGGTTTTTTTCCTCATAGTTTAGGGGAATTTTAGTCAGTTACTTACCCCTCACTTCATACATTGCTTGCTGCAGAGTCTTAGGTAAATAGAGCCACCTTATTTATTATCTGAGGGATGACTGGGTTGTATGTATTAAATATTCATTGATATTGAGTTGCTTGAAGTGATAACTTGACTACCAGGTCTGAAACTTGTTCTGGGAGGATCGAATATTGCAGCTGCACTGAACCTGATTGATTTCAGTTGGGTTCTGCATGGGTGCTTGAGTCCACCTGCACAGAATAAATACATATATATCTCCAGTTTTGAAAAATAAGATTCCATTTTGCAGTGTGTAGGTCGAATTAAAGAGCTGCTTGGACCCATGTTTTCCTAGGTAGAGTTGGAGCAGCATAATGAAGGCAGTGTTACTGTCTACTCATATGCTTGGATTCAGAGAGACGTAACTGCTGTGTAACAGCAGGGAAGGTGCAGAATCCAATTACAGCTTTTACTGATTAGTTTTGCCATTTCAGATGTTATGCTTGCAGTTCATGTTTGCTTATCTTTATTTGTTACTTGCTAAATTTTAAATTGTGTAAGAACTGGAGATGACTTTGTTAGAGTTTTTAAAAAAAATTTCATACCTGTCCTCAAGTGAAATGGAAAGAAGGGATTAATTTGAACTTCATGGTATTTTAATGATTTTTTCACTGCTCTGAATTGCTTTTGCTCCCTGTAATCTCTGTCCTTTATTGCATTAGTGCTGCAGTACAATATTGGTGGGGGATGCTGTTTTATGAACTACGGTGTCTCAGTACTGCTGTTGTTAGTCATCATTTAATACAGCCTAACTGATGCTATTACAGACCCTTCCAAAATTAAAACCAAACATTTCTCCTTTAGCTAAGTGAAGAACATTTCATCTTTAGCAAGCATAAAGCCAAATAAATATTTGATCCATCCCTATATAAAAGGGGTATAAGCACAAGTCCTTTTTTATGTGAAGAACTCAAGGTGCTTCAGAGGTGTAGCCGTTTTAATTATGTACATTGTTTCACAAGTTACAAGTCAATTGTTCAAAGGTTTAAACTTTGCATTTATTTTGCCGACTCGATACAAATTATTTTTTCAGAATGTGGCTTTAAATGCTTCCTCCGGAGCGCTCTAAGTAATAAATGGCTTCCCCTTCCTCCTCACTGATGAAATAGGGACTTTTCTCATATATTTAGTGGTTGTTTTAATTCTGCTATTAACACGTTACTACGTGTTAATACTGCTACCGAGTCCTTGGCAGCTTGTCCCGTGTGGTTTGATGGCTGCCTCTCGCTCAGGACAGCGGGATGCGGTGGCAGTGGTGTCTCGGAGCGGGGTTCGCTCCCTGCCCCGCGCTCCTGGGTGCCCCCACCCAGCCCTGCAAAGCGCCGTGGCTCGGAGGAGCGAGCAGGGAAGGGTAGAGCTCGCTTGCTACGGATGTCACACCTCACACTGGGGCTGGAAGGGGTTTAGGAGCTTTTCTCTAGAGGCAGCTTGGCTGTTGATATCCCTGTAGAAAATCGGAGAGGAGTATAAGAATCCTTCTGATAAGGGATGTAAAGATTGCTTACACCATGACCTGTACTCTTCCCTTTTTAAAAAAGTGCTATCAGGCGAGAGCTACACAAGATGAATTTGTGTTTTATTCACTCTCTGAGTTAAAAAGTGTGTGCTGTTGTGTCCGATCCATGCCATTCAGAAAATAAATGTTTCGGCAAGAACTTTTGTCAGTGTCATCCGTGGTGGAGGGAGGGTGCCGCCCGCCAGCAGCTCTCACCCACCCCTGCCCTGCGGCCGTGGGCCAGATCTATCCTCTGGAGGGGTGGGAAAGGCGACAAGGGGGTGAGAGCTGCGGGGGAAAGCGCACAAGGGAAAGAAAAGTCACCCGATGCTTCTACAACTCGCCATCACGCGTCTGCCCGCTCTGATCTCCCTTGGGACAGCGAGGGAACCGCTGAGCCAGCGCCTCGGCCCCGGCCCGGCGGGCGGGGGCAGCCTGTGCCCCCCCGGTGCCGCTGCCGGGTGCGCCCCGGGGCTGTCCCCTCCTCATGGCCGCTGTGCCGCCCGCAGCGGCTCCCCCGGTCGCTCCCCCCCCAGCCCAGGCCCTGCGGCCGGCCCGAGACGCCCCCCCCGCAGGCGGGGCTGCGGCCGGGCCGGGCCCCGGCGCCCCCGGCCCGCCAAGGGGGTGGGCAGCCGGGGGTACAAACACCGCTGGGACCTGAAGGAAGACGCCTCCTGCCCGAGCTGTGCCAGGAAGGTCCAGTTGGGGGGGGGGGGGGGGGTGTTGGATGTTTTCAGAGAAGTTATTAGGGAACCTTTGAGAAATCCGAGTTTCTGCAACTATAAGGTTAACGACGCCGGGGACCGGAGCCGCGACCCGCTCCGGGCCTCTCACGGTTCCCCCGTCTTACTTTCCCCGTTTCCTGTTACCGGCGCAGCTCCAGCGTCCGAGGCGCAGCCTGCGCCCCCGGGGCAGGGCCGGGCCGGCGGAAACCCACCGCCACACGGGAACAACGTTCTAACACCGCCCGTCGCACACCGGCTCTTCGGGCCCGGGCGCGGTAAGCGCTTGGCCGTTACTGAGCGGGCCGGGCGCTCCCGAGAGGCGGGAGGGGCCGGCGCAGCGCCACGGCCCGGTGCCGGGCGGCGGCCGGGTCAGGGACGCCGCCGCCTCGGGGCGCGCCGAGCCCAGCGGGACACTGCGGCGGGCGCGGGACGGCGGCGGGAGCGACGGCGGCGGCCGCCAATGGGGGGCGCGGGGCGGGGCGCCGCCATCGCGGGCCGCGCCTCCGCGGCCGTTCCCTGCGCGGCCGGGGCCGGGGGTCCCCCCGCCGCGGCGTGGGGCGGGGCGGGGGCGCCATGCGCGCTGTCGGCGCGGCGCAGGGGCCTGCCCGCCCTTCCCGCCCGCCGCCCCTTGCTCCCGCCCCCGCCGCGCGGGGCGGAGCGCGGCGCCGCCTCGCCCCGGCGGCTGCCGAGAGCTGGGCTGCGGCGGCGCCCGCGGCCGCTCGGCGATGGCGGCGCGGAAGAAGCGCGGGCGGCCGCGCCGCCGCTAAGTAGGGCAGCGGCGGGGCGGGGGCGGCGGCGGGGCCGTCGCGGCGGCTGCGCCATGCGGGCCGGGCGCGGGGGGCCGGCCGGGAGACGGCGCCGGGGGCGGCGCGCCCTGCTGCCCGCCGCGGGCCCCGGGGCGCCGGGGCGCTGAGCAACAGTTGGCCCCGCCGCCGCCCAGCATGAAAGTGTGCCGGCGGAAGGCGCTGGCGCTGTGCCTGGGCTACGCGCTCCTGCTGCTCCTCGCCGCCCTCAACCTGCTGGAGTACAAGTGGCGGCGGGAGCCGCGGCGCTGCGGGGAGCCCCCGGCCGCCCCCCGCCACCGCCCCCCGCCGCCGCCCCCGCCGCCGGCCGGGAGCCGCGGTCCGGCGGGCGCCCGCCGGCAGCTGGTCTATGTCTTCACCACCTGGCGCTCGGGGTCGTCCTTCTTCGGGGAGCTCTTCAACCAGAACCCCGAGGTCTTCTTCCTCTACGAGCCGGTGTGGCACGTCTGGCAGAAGCTGTACCCCGGGGACGCCGTCTCGCTGCAAGGGGCGGCCCGCGACATGCTGAGCTCCCTGTACCGCTGCGACCTCTCCGTCTTCCAGCTCTACAGCACGGCGGGCGCCGGCAAGAACCTGACCACGCTGGGCATCTTCGGGGCGGCCACCAACAAGGTCATCTGCTCCTCGCCCCTTTGCCCGGCCTACCGCAAGGAGGTGGTGGGCATGGTGGACGACCGGGTGTGTAAGAAGTGCCCCCCGCAGCGCCTCAGCCGCTTCCAGGAGGAATGCCACAAGTATCGCACGCTGGTCATCAAGGGCGTCCGCGTCTTCGACCTGGCCGTCCTTGCCCCGCTCATGCGGGACCCGACCCTGGACCTCAAAGTCATCCACCTGGTGCGGGACCCCCGGGCCGTCGCCAGCTCCCGCATCAAGTCCCGGCACGGCCTCATCCGGGAGAGCCTGCAGGTGGTGAGGAGCCGGGACCCCCGCATCCACCGCATGCCCTTCCTTGATGCCGGCCACAAGCTGGGTGGAAAGAAGGAGGGCGGGGGCGGCTCGGACTACCATGCTCTGGGTGCCATGGAGGTCATCTGCAGCAGCATGGCCAAGACCCTGCAGACTGCTCTGCACCCCCCGGACTGGCTCCAGGGCAACTACATGGCTGTGCGCTACGAGGACCTGGTGGTCGAGCCCATCAAGACCCTGCGGCAGGTGTACGGCTTCGTCAACCTGGCGGTCAGTCCAGAGATGGAGAAGTTCGCCCTCAACATGACCAGTGGCCCCGGCTACTCCTCCAAGCCCTTCGTGGTGTCGGCCAGGAACGCCACCCAGGCGCTGAGCGCCTGGAGGACTGCGCTCAGCTACCAGCAGATCAAGCAGGTCGAGGAGTACTGCCACCAGCCCATGGCCCTGCTGGGCTACGAGAGGGTCGGCAGCCCCGAAGAGGTGAAGGACCTCAGCAGAACGTTGCTCAGGAAGCCGCAGCTGTGACGGACCGGGCGGCGGGCGCCCGCGGGGGTGGCTGAGCCCCCCCGGGGAGAGGAGCCGCTCCGGCTGCTTGAGTGAGGAAGGGAGCCGGGAAAAGCAACCTGGTTTCTGATTTCCTCCAAAGACTGCTGAAGGGTAACATACAGTAATGTGATGATTTCTTTCTTTATTTTTTTTAACCCCCCCGCGCCCCCCCCCCCCCAACATTGGGTTAGATGCGATTTAAAAAATAAAGTGGAACTCAAAATATGTGTAAAGCCCCTTTCCCCTTCTCTAAAATGCCAGGCAGTGATTCCGTACCAAAATCGTGTTTATGGAGTTCCTGTGGGTTTGAAGAACTCTTGCACAATTCCTAACACATCTTTATCTCCCTTGGTGGGGAGGGGATGCCCTTGGAGAGCGTGATGCTGAAAATCAGACTTTTGTATGAAAGCAAATGTTCAGACATGATAGTAATAATAAAAAAAAAAAAAACAACAAACAATAAATGATATTCATTTTTATAATTACCTCAATTGTTTGGGAATTACAGTGTTGCTTATGTACAGCTGGAGGGGATGCTTCTGTAAAGAGTATGGGTGGGGGGCTGGAGTGCAACATTTGACGTGTTCAAAGATTAGGAGCTGCTCTCGCAGAAACAAGTACAGATCTCACAGATGTAGTGCAGGTTTTACGGCTATGTCAAAGAAGGTTTCTATTTAACTATTGTCTTTTCTGTTGTATTTAAAAAGTCTTTCAAGTGCCACTGTATTAATTGTCCTAAGAGTTTTAAAACGTTTGCCATCACAGCAGTATTTATTTTTGTCTTGATATGTATGTCCAGGAGTCACTGTCAAATAGAAATGGATCTACAGCGTGACAAGAAGTGCAGGATTTAAAAAGACATGTATCATACTGGAAACATTAGCATGTGTGAAAAAAAAATAAAAATTATATATATTATATATTCTATAGTGCTAACAATACATAAGATATGTAAGATATTTCTTGACGTTGATTGGTAACAGGCATAACAGGGAAGCATAGAAAAATGCATAAAATGATTTATTTTTCCCCTTTGTCTAAGTGTCCGAGGGTATATTTATGTATGAGGAGGGGGGAAACGTACAGCTGTGTGTTCATAGCTATACTGGAGCTTTTACGGAGTCAACCTAGTGTTTGATTTCAGAGCGCTGGTTAGATACTCGTGTCTTGTGAATTGTCATTGCTGTACGATGGAGCCAGATGGTGGTCTGGTTCTTTCTGGGAGCTTTGCCTAAAGACTGTCCCATCGTTAAAACTTGATTAAAAAAAGAAGAGATTTTACTACTTCTGCATTTTATAATTTCCTGAAAAAGTCCCGGTTTATTAAACATTAAGTGGTGTATTGCATATGAGAAGTGCAGACACCTCAAGTAGTTTTTGCTGTTGGCAGTGTTCTCTGATGCTCTTTGAAGGCTCGTTTTGGGACTTGAGTTTTTAGCAAAAAGTGGTTTTGCCAAACTGTCCTCTTAGGAGACTATAGACTTTTTTACAGGAAGTACATTTTACATTGCCTATTTGGGTGTTGTGCCTTCAGAAAATGTGAAGAGTATGAGTAGGAAAAAGGAAACTGATTTGTGAAAATAAATTGATATAAACAAGATGCTGATAAGTGTGTGTGTGTGTATGTGTGAAAATTTTAGTGATGTGTGATACCTCTGTTTCTTATATTAGTACTTTAAGTTAAACAGGTGATAACTGGCTACTAAACTATCTGAGTTCTTGGCATTAGATGTTGAACTTACTCTGAAAAGGAAACACATTTAATAAACTAGTTAAAAGATTATTGCATAAGGTCGCCTATACACTTGCTGAATGACTGCATTACACATGTCCATTCCTTCAGTTCATCTTCACCATAAGTACAAATAACATAAATAATCAATGGGAGATCTTACAATTGGCCTGTAGTGTATTCCCAAATTCCAGACAGCAGTGCTACAAATGGGAGGGATAGTTAATTTGGTATTTAAAATACAGATTAAGGTACTTGCGTTGTTGTGAAATGAGGTGGTTTATGTTATCACTGTATGTGTTCTGATGCGATGCTGAGCGGATTTTGGACGTTTTATGCAGTTGCTGTATTCAGAGGCAGTGCTTGGAAATCTGATCTGCTTATAGAGCATGTTGCTTGCTTTTTATCCATCCAGTGGTTCATCAAGCACCCCTGCTGCCCACTGCACAGTCCTGTCTGGGTTCCTCGTAACGGCCGTGCGTGGCGTTTGCCAGCTCTGCTGTCGGCGGGCCGAGCGGCCCGGGCAGCTGCAGAGCCTCTCTGCAGAGCGATGTGCTGCCGTGGGGAAGCGAGCCCAGCTGCCCCGCCGGGCTAGGACACTGCTGCCATTCTGGCTCCTGCTGTCATAAGTGTGAAACTTTGCTGCAGTTTCTAAGTGGGGCTTTCAGCGTGTTACAGCATAAGCTCTTTTGATTTGGGGGGCTGAAGCATGATCATTTATGTGTGCAGAATTCCTTGGTCTCTTGTGGGAAAGTTTTCTGGGTGAGTAAAGTGAACAGGAATTAATTGCCTCTGGGAGCGTGAAATAGATGAGCCTGATTGACTTAGGTTCCAAAAATCTCCTTTGGATTCTAATTACATTAAAAAGCTCATCCTGTTGTTCTGAGAGAGCACTCGCTGCTCTCTTAATAGTGGTGCATTGCAAGCATCTGCTTCACTTTACTGATACAAACCGTGTGCCAGCAGAGTTACAGCATCTGAATCTGGTCCATAATTTGAGCTCCACCTACTACATTGCAGCAAGGAATTACCCAACATACTGTACAATTGTACCTGGGCATGTTTTGGTGAACAGAAGTAATGCAAAGCTCATTTTGTGAAAATAAAGCACTGCAATTTTGTTCAGGTAAAGCTTCGGGAGAAGTGAATGGGAGTCTGCTTGTGTAAAATGCAGGTGGGCTAAGCCTTACGCTTAATGCTGCTCCATTAAAGAAATAAGTATGTGAACAACTGACAGTTAAAAGAGACCATTTTTAGTCCTTTTTTATATTCAGAAAAGAGGATTAGAGGACTTTAAAAGAGCAAAACAGAGCTGGAAAAAAAGTTTTAAATGTGGAAAATTAGAGAAAAAAATAGGGTATCAGATTATGAACATGGTTACTAAAGACCTCTGCCTGTTGTGAGGAGGGGCATCTAGCTGACGTTGAAATACTTAAATAATACTTGACTCTTATGCTTAAAAATAGTGCTTGGACTTGCTTTCTGTCTGATTTAATTACAGTGTGCTTCTTCAACTGAAACTAGTGCTTGTATCAGTGAAGAATCAATAGCACACACAAGGTAAAGGGTGTGCCAAGTTGCACTGAACTGGGAGTGAGACCATTTTGAAGACTTGCCACATCGTTTTGATGGAACAGAAAGGCCAGTGTGCAACTACGTGGTGTTTTCTGCTGTGAAGAAAACAAGGAAACTGTACTAGTATTCTAAATGGTAATGATGACACAGTGAGTGAAAATACAGGAGAAAACCCTCTGCCCTCCACTGAATCACCTTAAAACACAAGACGTGTAAAAGTGTGCAAGTTACTGCAGCTGACTGAAATGCTGATAATGAAAAAATGGTTAGATAAAGTATCTTTCAGTCTTTCTAATAAAAGGAGGAAGTTCTTCATTTTTCCGATCACTTTGTAATTTGTCAGGTGTTAAGCTTCAAGCCCTGACTGTAAAGAGGAACATAACTGACTTAATTTAAAACCACAAACCTTGTTTTTCAGTTATGATTTGAACTCTGGTCTCTAGAGATGAAATACTGGTGGTTATAATCAAATCTGAAACAAATGTTTTTCATCCTGTAGGCCATGAGAAGAAGAGTGGGATTACTCTTTGTTTCCCCTTAATTTCTAATTGCCGTGGTGTGCTTTAAGTGTCCTTGAAAGTGAAGGGTATTTAAGGGTATTTAAGCTTTTGCACACTGCAAGGGGTGATCTTAGAGTCTGTGTTTCAGTTTTGCTCCTGTGCATCCCTTAAAGTGCAGGCATGGGTCTCTGGAGCAGTGAATGGCAATTGTGTCAGATTGTATGGGGCTGCTTCATGTGAACAGCCTGAACAGCAGGCGAATTCTGCTTGTGTTACTTAATCAGATGGATCAGAAATGTTCTTATTCTAGTGCCATTTCAGTTAAGGATGTTGTACCAGGATAAATATTACTCTGCTGGAATTATGTGTGTGAATAATGCAAGCAGATTTAATTCGGAGGTTGTGAGTGTGAGACTGCTTGCTGTTGATGTATCCAACTTTGATGACCAGTGCTTTCTTCTAGTTATCCTGACAGTCATTGGATGCAGTTTACATTTTGTATCAGAGCTCCAGAGCAAGACCCTATGACAATGTGCATGTTCCAAAAAAAAAAAAAAAAAAAAAATGGAATAACATTTCAGCAATATTCATTATATTGCACACATATAAAGTAAAAAATAAGGTTTATCTGGTTTATTTGGATTCACTGGTATCAAATGAGTTAATCTGTTTAAGTAAGAGCTCTTGGCTGTCATGACATACATGATTCTTCACATAAGTTACCAATTCTGCAAAGAAAATGCATAGATTCTGTACTAGAAAAACTGTTTTTATTTAGCAGTTTGAAAAATTTCTTTGTATTTATTTTTCTTTGGGGCTTGGGTTCCTTGCATCATGAGATCATGAAAGGATCACAAGAATGGGCCTGCATCAGGTGTTTAGATCAATGCAAATCCAATGAGAATCAGTGCAAAACATAAGGCGTCCCATCTTCTCTTGACACGTGAAGAGCCAACGTTCCTCAGACACATCAATACCATGAAAGCTATGAAAAAAAAACCACCCCTAATATAAATGGCATTGCAAATGGGAGAACTATGATTAAAGAATCATCTGCTTTGCAGTGAAACACAAAGCTGTAAAATGCATGTAAAAATATATGGCATATTCCTTTGCAGAAGAAAATTCTGTATGTAAAGGACACATTTACACCCACTTGATATGGGTGAGATCTCTGATGTCCACTTCAATGTCTGATACAGGAATATGCTATTATAAACAGGGTGGTGAGAAGGGAATTTAGGTCAAACAGTAGGTTTACCATCTCTTTCTTCCTATCAGAGAAGTTGGTTAGTAGCCAGGACAGCCTGTGGGTCTTTTAGTATGGGGTACCACAAAGTTGTGTCTGGATATATGTCATTATTCTGATGGGGTTTGAATAAAACCAGGACTTTTTGCTGAAAAACAAGATGAAAATCAGATTGGAGGAACTCTCCAAATTAAAAAATATTAACAAAGCAATCTGAGCAAGGAAGGCTGGTAGGAGCTGCTGAGCAATCTGTTCCTAACGGCATTAGTGGAAGGTGAAGTTGCTAACTGGAAGGGGCCCTGCAGCTACCATTTTAAAGACTCCGAAGGTGCTAGTAAGCTTTAAGTGTGATTTTCAAGAATACCTTTGGGTGTCATTTTCATTGGAATGGGAATATTATGCAGGAGTTGTATTTCAGGGTGCCTCTGAAAATCATGACCTCATAAATTTATATTGGAAGGGGCCTCAGGAGGCTTCTGGTCCAGTCTCCTGCTCAAAGCAGGGTCAGTTTATGAGATCAAACCAGGTTGCTCCAGGCTTTATCCTGGCTGGTCTTGGAAACCTCCAAGGACAGAGACTGCACAATCTCCCTGAGAAGCTTGTTGCAGTGCTTAATGGTCCTTGTGGTGAACCATGATACTTCAGCAAAACTGTCCCCAAATCACTAATTATTTTACATAAATTTCTTGTCCCTTAATTTTGTGTTTTGCCTGTGACTACTGATGTGGCTCATGTCCTCACTTCCCCTTAACTGCAATAGATGTTGGCTGCAGGTCAGCTGTTGTGGAGGTTCAGCAGCAAAAAGGTTAATGAGTAGAGATCTCAGTGGAAAAATATGGACTCACAATTAGAATGCTACATCCAGCAATGTCCCTTGTTTTACCCAGGAGTGATAAAGAGGAGAGCAGAGGGAAATTAAATTCTCTTAGAAGAAAGGAAAGGAATACAAAGTAGAGAAGTTGCTCTTGCTCTGCTCTAAGAAGAAAGAAATACTGTTAAGGAAAATGGAAAGAAACAAATGATACCATACAGCAAGGTCAGGAGAAGATGAATAAAGGCATTTGCATGTTAAAAGAAGAGAGGGTAGAAACCTGAAGGATATAAGATAAAATGTGCTGATGCTGTGTGCTGTAACGATTTGCGATTAATCATGCTCTGCAGAAAGAATTCCTCACTTCTAACACTTACAGTTCTAGACTAACTGGTTTTGCTTATAATTTCAAGATGAATTTCAAACAGGAATAATTTTCATAATTATTTGGACACTTTTGGTGTTCCAATTTGTTTTGGGTATAGATAGAAACAGAATAGCTGACCTTTTGTCTAAATAATCCTTTCTTCAGGCCTCTACGCATAAATTCTCAAGAAGCCCCCTAGTCTGCTAAATTCTTGGCACCTTCTTATTTTCCATCTGCCAGATGGTTCCTTCTCCCACCAGTCGGGATTATCAGTTATTATCTGTTTCAAGCCATGTACATGTCTCATAACAGTTTGTCATGGGAGACATAAAATGGAAAAGGGACACACTTAGTGTTTTTGTAACTTCCAGAAACACTTCTGGCAGCTTTCAGTATTTGCTTATTTGCAACTGGTGGTTCCTATGGATGCTTGCTCTTCTGGTCTGGGATGAGCCCTTCAGAGCTCACGTTATTTGGACCATTTACTAAAATCAGACACACACTCACCAAGCAGGTGTTTTTAAGTGTACTGACTTGGTTGACATGTTTCATTCTTCAGGACAGCCTTGTATTTGCTTGCCCTCTCCTCTCCCAAGTAACAAGCAATAGGACAAGAGGAAATGGCCTCAGGTTGTGCCAGGGGAGGTTTACATTAGCTATTAGGAAAAACTTCTTTACTGAAAGGATTATCAAGCATTCAAACAGGCTGCCCAGCAAAGTAGTTGAGTCACCATCTCTGGAGGTATTTAAGACGTGTAGATGTGGTGCTCAGGGACATGGTTTATTGGGACTTGGCAGTGTTAGGTTCACAGTTGGACTTGATCTTAAAGGTCTTATCCAACCTAAATGATTCTATGATTCTCTGATGCGATAGCTACATCAAACCCTGCCAATGCCATACTGGGGTGGTTGGAGGCTTGGAGACACTTGGGGTCTTTCAACCCATAAAGCAATGAAAAAGTTCTGACTACCAGAGCAGAGCTTGGAGTGGAAACGTGCTGACCTCCATGGGGTTACATGCTTTTCACCTGCTTTGCTGGCTATAGCTCCAGCTCAAAGCATCAGAGATGGCAGTGGTAAAGGATATCTCTTTCAAAGAGGTTTTGGTACAATGGTAAAGAGTAAGTGGTGGGAAACAGTTATTTGTGCTTCTCTGGTCCACTGTGGAAATGACATGAAGCAGCAAGTGCTGACTGTAAAACTTTGATTTTGTAAGAGTTTAACATCTGGTCCCTAATAGGATGTTCTTTCATGCCAAGTAGAGGTAAAAATACTCAGTATTAAAGTGTAATGTTGTGGCTGCTGCCCAAAGCATAGTTGCTGCGTTGTTTGAACCCAGGAGACCTTACCACAGGGCATAACTCACACACCCATGAGCCCCCTCCATTTTATTTTGCCTTAAATAAAAAATGTATCTGATGCCACACCAGAGAGTAACCACTAACTTTTGGGAGGCTGTGCATTGCAGGTGCTAATTAGGAATGCTGGCACATGATGTAGAAAAGGGACACCTGAAAGTGTTTGAGAGGATGTGGTGCTAAACCCTTTTACCTCCCAGAGAGGTAACAGTTTCTTAGACAAAGAAAATAAAAACCCCCGCCCTCCTGGGTTGCATGGGATTGATCTGCACACCCCACCCCTCCACACCCTCTTTATCTGCATTTCACAGAATCACAGAATGGTTTGGGTTGGAAGAGACCTTAAAGATCATCTAGTCCAGCCCCTGCCATGGGCAGGGACACCTTCCACCAGCCCAGGTTGCTCACAGCCCCGTCCAGCCTGGCCTTGAACACTGCCAGGGAGGGGGCAGCCACAGCTGCTCTGGGCAACCTGTGCCAGGGCCTCACCACCCTCACAGGGAAGCATTTCTTCCTTATACCTAATCTAAATCTACTCTCCTACAGTTAAAACTTGTTCTATCCCTACGCTCCCTGATCAAGAGTCCCTCCCTAGCTTTACTGTAGGCCTCCTTTAAGTAATGGAAGGGCCTGTGTCCCACCGGGTGCAGACAGACGTCTCCCTGGTCCCGCTGGCGCTCAGGTGCCCGTTGTTTCAGGGCCTGCCATGTGCAGTCAGCCTCATGGGCAGCAGCTGGCTGGGGGATGGAACTCTCCTGAAGGCAGGATTCAGGGACAATAAATGTAGGGTGGGCCCGCCTGGTAAGAGGGGAGTTCCTTAGTGGGGTGGGCTGTGTTTGTCTGAGGCACCTCTGAGGAAAGGGTCTGCTGCAGGCCCCAGGTGTTCATGGCTGCTTTGTAGCCCCGGGACTGCTGGAAGTCTGCAGGAAGGAGACTGGGCAAAAGCATTTTTTGGTCTTGAGGCCTTACTGTCTCCTGACTGCTGCCAGAGGTGGTGAGGCCACTGTGTGCAGGCACTATGTAGAAGACACACTTCAGGGTAAGGAGTCAACAAAGCAAACTGAAGAGCATCAGCTGGGAAAAAGGATACTCCTGAGTGGAGTGAAGCAAGAAATGAGACTCGAGCAATACAGGTGGCTGTGCACCATGCAGGAAAGGCACAGCTTGGGAGGCACCTTGGGACTGATGAAGGTGAGCTCTTGTGGGGTTGCTGCCCTGCTGTGGTAGGGAGGATGAGCAGAGGGTGGGGGTGGATGCAGTCTTGGGACACTGCTTTGGTGAAGTTTGTGGGTGAAGGTGGAGTATGTTTGGGAGTGCCATCTGCTAAACTGCCATGAGGAGATGAGTGCCAGTGGTCTGCTTGTTCTGGTGGCAGCAGGGCTCTGGGAATGTTGTTTTGGGCTGGTAACTGGAGGGGACTGTAGCTTGAAGAAAACTAATCTGAGGAGATGTTAAAAAATTAGTTAACATGGCACAAAACCTATGCTTTAGTCAAGTAGGCTCTGAAGGGGGAATGATTGGTGTGCAGGGAAAGGCTCTGCCCACAGAGAGTCCAGGGCAGTTGAGTGGTGCTGGGCCAGGCTGTTGGAGATGCTGGTGGTGTAAGCTCCCTGCTGGGGAGCCCCGGGTATGTTTTGGGGAATGGTTTGGAGCCTGTGAGGGACTCTGTGGAGCAATGGTGCTCATAGACTGTTGACTGCAGCTGAATGGTGGGAGGAAGTTGTTTGTCTGGAGTGTCATGGTGTGGGGTTCAGGCTTTGTGGGTTCCCTGCTGCTGTGAGGGCATTTGGCTTCTATCTGTGCTGTGGTATGCTGGCACACCACTGTGGGCTGCATGGTACTGCCATGTTCTGCCTGGTACTACAGGAATGCTCTTGCTGGGCTTTGGATGCCTGAGCGCGCCTGCTTATATCCACCTCTTCAGGAATATACAGCAGCTCAAATCTCCTACAGGTAAGGAGAGCTGATCAGTCCTCATGCACATATGAACTGACTGACAGAAAAATCTGTATGCATTTCCTTGCCATATATATGTCTTGTTGGGGCTCAGTGTGGAGTTCTTTAGAGTATCTGGTAGCAGTCCTGTGCCATGCCTGGAGTCACAGATGAATTACAGAAAATGTCTGTGTTTCTCCCTTCCTTTTCTCCCTGAAATGGTTATGGCTGTCCTGGCCTCTTAACCTTTTTGCACAGGTGAGCTCTTGACTCCTCATTTCTGTCTCATTCAGAACCTGTAGGTGATCAGGCTCCCTGTTGCTTAATTAGTCCTTTAATAATGAATAATTTGGGTAAGGGCCTTGTGCTGAGTGGTAACCAGCCTGTTTATCTCTGTCACTTAGGTCTGAATAAAGAATTAGTTTGAAGTTCGCAATTGCTGGCTTTCACTGTGGCAGAATCTGTAAACTGTAGTTAGATTCCTTAAATCATATTAAGAAATCAATGGACTTTTTCCTCACTGAAGGCTTCAGACCTTGGTACAGTGTCTAGTAATGGCTGCTCATTTTCTCTTACAACTATGTACATAGAAGATACTGAGAAAATGTGTGTGGGGGCTTGCAGCTGAAGTCCTGTTGACTCCTCTGACCACCATGAATGTGTGTCCCTATAATCTATTACTCCTGGCTGAAACAATAAATTAGGCATAAATTATTTTCGCATGTAAACCTTGGATTTTCTTGGCTTAAGTGTATAGGCAACACATGACAGCCTTCTGGGTGGCTGCTGAATTTATCCCTGTGGGAAGGTGAAATGGAAAAAATGAAAAATCTAAACATAATTTTAGAGAAAGAGAGCTAACTGCACAGGCAGATGATGCATTTAAAATGGTTTGTGTTTAAAAAAAATCTCCTGCAACTATTTAGTTAGTACTTCTGTTCTATAATTAAGACAATTATCTTGAGTGTTCACAGCAGTTCTTCTGCATTAGGTTACTGAAGCTAAATCAAGATACTCCTCTTATTTCTTTTTCTGTCTCATTTGTGAAGGGCTCCCTAATGCTGTTGTTGGAGGCTGTTAGTGCCTGGGCATTCTGCTTTCTGTTTTATGTGGGTGAGGTCAGAGAAGAGGGGCTATCCTATGATATCCAGATGGTGAATAAGCTCCCTGTACCTGTGCTGGCTGTGAGAGTGCACCAGCGTCCTGCAGCACAAGGCTGTGCTGGGTGCTCTAGGAATCAATGAACCAGTGTGGTAATGAGATGATAACACCTCTGACAAAACACATCATGTTATTGTCAAAAAAGTTATTTTGACATATGGTTATTCTAACATGTATATTAAATACTTCATTATACAAAGCTGTTACTGTTTCTAACTCTGCTCTCTGGTACCTTAGTGAAAGCAATGTATATTTTGCCTCTATTGAACTGGAATAGTGACAAAAATGCAGCATGCTGGCATCCTTAGGGATGTGCAAAACACTTTGTTTTTCCAGACCACTGGATACATCACTAATGCAGATCTACTTCTCTTCATTGTCCAGGTACTTAGCCATAAAATCTTCTTAACTCTTCTAGCAGTGGTGTGACCTGGGAGAGGCACCTCAGAGCTTGTGTGCAACATTTCTTCCTAACCTGAATGAAGTTTCTCTACATAGAGAGGTTGTGGTGAGGGTGGAAGAGGTCATGTTGCTCCTAGACAGCTCTGGGGGTTTGTGACAACCTGGGTGGCAGCAGGTAGGACCTAGAGCAGCCATGAACAGCCTGCAGGGCACTGTGTGTGGTAGGGGGCCTGTGTCCAAGAGCCCTTGATTTCTGTCCCACTGCCCTTGGAACAACCAAGGGGTTTGAGCCCACAGCTATAAGAAAAGCCATAAAAAATACTGAGAATCACTTCACATTTTCAGAAAATCTTTAAAAATGGTCCAACAATGTTGCTAAGTGCATATACATTTGTGCTCTGAGTATCCAGGCCTAGTTTATGTGATAAACATACAGGGACAGGTGCTGTGCTACAAGAGGTTATTCAGTGGCTGGAGGAGCAGGAGATAGGGGCGATTTAGCTCATTGATTTAACATACTCTTTATTTAAAATCTATGCTTAATAAAAAAAAAAAATATTGCATTAAGATTAGAATATGGTCTTAACTCATAGACATTTAATTCTCACATAACCCCCTCTTAAATAAAAAAGGTAACTGTGTTTAAGGTAATTTAGAAAGGGAGGAAGTCTTTTCTATGCTGATGTAAGGCATTAGGGAACAAGTGGTTCGTGAACCACACAAAAAGATAGGGTGTCTGAGGAAGAGAAATCGACGTTGCTTTCACTTATGCACGTAATGGCAAGAGATTATCAGGCAGCAGAATCAGAATAAATTTCTCAAGGCTAGTACTGGGAGTTGAGATATGGGCAGGACTGAATTTGGGTTTACAATAGAGGCTAGGTAAAGAGGTCGCAAATACACTTTTTGTGAAGATGTTCCTTGTTTTAATGAAGCGTATTGCATAGTAACAACGCTTCCTCTGTTCTGTTAAGCTGAACAGTCTTTGAAGTACATGCTCCCCCTCCCTAAAGTGGAATTGAAATCCCTAACAATTTCTTTCAAATGTATTTGAATTCTACTTCAGCCTTGCCTTCCTACTTGGATTTGGCTTTCTTTAGTCATTGGCACTTGATTTTGCCCTAGATGTCCCTGTAAGTTGTATGCTTTGCTCTGCAGTCTAGTACAGATCAGTAGGTGCCCTAGCACTTGTACCAGTCTGGAACTGTGCCACATCTTAGCAATATTTCTGGTGGGCAATTGTTTCACAGTCTCTCATGCAGAGTTTCACAGCAATCTGTGTGCCCATGCAGTGAGGGTAGTGTTTACAAATTTCCCCATAATGGAGCTTTTGGGGCCAGAGGAACACTTCTGGTCCTAGCATGAATTTAGTATGATCTCGTCCACTGAAACTAGGCTGTTTTACATGAGAGTAAGGAGGGACTTTTTTCCCTGTATTTTTCAGCAAAATTTTAATTATTATTCTTATAAAAGCAGTTAGTTTCCTGAACACTCCTATTATTTTTAAGGCATTGTAGGAATTGGTGTTGCTGATCTGGCATGCCTGCTTTCTTATCTGCTGCTTCATCATGGTTTCACTGTAGTGACATCTGTTGTCAGAAAGTCAATACAGTGAATTTGGGAAGAGCTACAACTGCTTGGGAAGTGGATGCATCAAGCTAAACAGTTGATCTATCAAGTTCACTTGCAATATTTGTATCAGTAATGGATTGCAGTCTGTGATCCATTTAAGTGATGGCCTTGGTAGTCACGTCAGTACTAGCTCAGACTGGCTCTGGTAGTTGGTACTAGAAAAATCTCTTCTGACAACAGAGAAAATACTTGTGTTGGAGTCCCTGCAGGTAAATGAGAAAGTCAGGCTTCAGACAGGGGAGGGGTAGCTCAGTCCTTATTCCCTCCATACCCCTTTGACTGTTCATATGCCTGGTACATGGGTGGAGTTGGTTTTTGGTGTCAGAATATGCTTACTGAATGACTACCCTGAGGGCCATGTCTCTTCACCCTGTTTTTTCACTCTTAAACTTGAAAAGTACCTTTAATATGCAGATTGATTGAGTGAAATGAGTAAAAAGGATGCTTCCATTATCGCCATGAATCAGGATTTGGATTTGATTGTGCATTATATACTTAAATATATTCAGTGCACAATGCCTTGCATTTTAGTATGTGAAATGACAGGCAGGGCATCAGCTGTAATGGGCAATGAACTGTCTCATTAGACAATGCATCTGATTTTTACTGAGTGCATCTATTCCAATGGCAAGTTTAGTTTTTCTGATGGGAAGCAGAAATGTTGAGTAAGTAATATAACAAAATCAGCTGGTTATTTGATTGGGCTGAAATGAATGGCCTCCTTAGTTCAGTGAAGGATGAGTATTTCTGAATGAGGCTCATCAGATTCATAACCATGCCAAATCCAAGGCTAGCTAGCTGGAAATTTTTCTCCAAATAGCACTACTGGATTTTCTAGAAAACTCCCAATGTGCTGGCTCTGAACATCAGATATGATACCTTAGATAAAGGTGATGATCAAATGTGTTAGTGGATTGCATTAAAAAAACCTAAAAAAACCCCTAAAAAGGTTTTAATATTAGCAGATTTCCACAGGAAAAGCTCTGCTCTCTGGCATCAGTTTTTCGGGTACAGTCCCAAAGGTCAAGTTCTTCAACAGAACGTTCTTGAAGTTATAACTTCAGAATAGTGAGTGTTTAAGAGGATAGATACCAATAAATAGGTTATATTAATATACCTTAATTAGTTTCCTCTCCTTTTAAAATCGTGTAACTTGAATCTGGTCATGTGCAAATCTTTAAATCAAGAGTTTTCCTATGGATAATGAAGTTAAAATATTGCCTAATCATTTTCCTTAGGGAAGTGGAGGAAGGGATTATGGATTCTGTGGCTTGGAGCTTTTTAGCATGAACACCTTCCAGAAAGGGCAGTACTACTTCCAGATTTATTTGAATTTGCACAGTTCAAAGTGGCCACATGATAGCTCTACATCTCTTAGGTCCACTGTTACAGATAGCAAAGGTTATTTGGATTGTTTTGAAAGAGAATAGGGGAAAGAACAAGTGAGTTTATGGAACACAACTGTGGGATAAAGCTGTTTCTGGCTGACTGTGAGGTACTAAACATCTATGGCAGCCTAATGAACAATGCAAGACCAAATTTCTGTGAAAGAAAAGGATATTTAATGCATCTTGAGTGCCAGCTACAGGAACACATGTTGTCTTCTAAGAATTGGCAACCATCTGCTTAGTTCATGTTCTTTGTTTGTGTGACACACCGCCCCCACCAAAAGCATTTGGTGACAGAGAGCAAACGAGTTACATAGTCAAATATGCAGATTAGCTTCAAGAGAGGGAAGCCCAGTATAGTGTTATGCCAGTGCTTTGCAGACTACTGTGTCTGTGCATAATGTACCCTCATCAGTATGTGGGGCATATGTTGTTTCTGGATGCTGAACCAGCAACACAGTTTTCTGTCCATCTCTTTAAATCTTCCATGATTATAACTCTCATTATAATTACTCATTGGTGTAAGTGAGAGGGAGGGTGTAATAAACGTGTATAATTTGTTTTCTACTTATCGTCAAGCTCTCCCGATTGTAGATAACATGAATTAAATCATGTCGGTAATCTAGTCAATGTGCACTAAATCAAATCTAACATATGTTTCAGAATTGGGCTACAGATCAAATCAGAATGCATTATTTAGACAGTTTATAACACACATACTGAACATCACAATTCTTTTGCATACTGAAAACCATGAAAAGCAATGTTAATTTTAAGTTCGATATATAATTTAAAATTTTGTATGTTTTTGTTTTCTAAATCTAGCAATAAGTATAGCAATATTTCAGGTGATCCAATTCCTGGTGTTTTTTTGTCCCTAGATTTAATCTTTATCCTATTTATGCTTTGAGATATGATTCTGCTCCTTTTTGTACCACAAAATTTTAGGGCAAACTCGCCTGAGCTTCAGTAACTTTTTCTTCATTTGTAATACCTAATGTCATAACTTCTTTAAACACTCTTGGGATTATTGAATAAAAGAGTCCGTACATATTC